>NC_091453.1:91969309-93169309 GCF_964237555.1 Oryctolagus cuniculus | reverse complement strand
TATCTAAAAGTATCAAAATCACTTGGAACTAAAGCAAAATATTAATCTTCTACAGTTTCCTGTATAATTTGAGCTAGAATATCAAACAAGAATGACCTTTAAAGTTGTTGCTGCTTTGAGTGGGAAAGGGGAATGGTAGAAATTAATGCCCTTATACAACCCAAATCTTTTCCTTAAAGTCTTATATCTAAAAGGTATAAAATATCTTCATAATTTCCCAGTTAGAAAACAGTTCACAGATAATCTTCTTTTGAATAATGGTAAAAAAAAAAAAAACCTTCAAACCTTCTACTTACAAAGAATAAAGAAAATGCTCATGGATCAGCATTGTCAATGCTGACTTCCCATATCAGAGTACCAGTTAGAGTCATGGCTATGCCACTTCTGAATTAACTCCTTGCCAATATGCCTTGGTGAAATATATGAGCCCCTGTCACCCATTTGGGGTTCTGGATGGAGTTCTAGGCTATTTCCTTAGGCCTGGGCCATCCCTGATCATTGTGGCCATTTGGGTTGTGAACCAGCAGATGGGAAATTCTCCCCACCCACCCACGCCCACCCCGCTGTGTAACACTGCATTTCAAATAAATAAATGAATCTTTTTTATAAAACAAAATGCTCAGACCTTGTTAATAGCAAGAATCAACATATTTTTATCCTTCAGAAAGTGTTTGAGTCCTGAGCTATTTCACATACATCAGAAGCAACTTTTTAGCATTATACCACATACCTCTATCAGTTCTAGTGAATTTGAAAAGTTTTCTCAGGGCAGGAACTGCTGAACTCCTCCATTCTATGATAACACTCCTCACTGGGTTCCTGTTTTGGTTTATTCCTTCTTCATTCCTTTCCTTCCTTCCTTTTATTTCTTCCCTTCGTCCCTCCCCATTTTTGTCTTTTTTTCCCCAAAGTTGAATACCTGTTTACAAAGCCGTGAACAAATAATGAAGAAAAATAAAAATTATAGCAGATACTTAAGTGGGTGCTTACATGAATAAATTGCATGAGTCCCGAAGACCTTGGACAACAAGACATGTTACAGATTAGGACTCTGGAAGAAGGTAGTTGTTTCATCCCTGTAAGGGCTGAAAGCTTGAAAGAGAATACTTGTGTTATTACTGCAGGATTTTCACTAAGAATATGATTCCCTGCCCTTTGCTTCTACAGCATCTGATGGGAGCTTCTCATGTTGTTTCCTAGCTCAATATTTCTCTTTCCTCAATTGCATGTTGATGGTGGAGTTCTTTTTTAAGCGTTCATTGTTATTTAGCTATTTTAATCCTATCCATTTCATAACAATCACTCAAAGAAAAATCTTTGAAAGCGCAGTGGCATGGAGGTTCATACAAATCCAAGAGGCCAATTCCTTACACGCAAAGTAAACTTCACTGAGAAAATTTACTTTATTCCAAGACTCTTTCTCACATTGCCGATCTCTGTATATCATTCTGGGTACATTCTCCATTGTGTGCTTGTGTGTGTGTTTGTGTGTATGTCAGTGATAGAGAGAGGGAGAGGAAGAGAGAGGGAGGGAGGGAAGGAAATCATTATACACAGATTCATATTAATATGCAAATAATATGTGAGAGAGGAATCTATTCTTTGGTACATTAAAACAAGGGGTTAGGTAGTTCCCCATAGTTCCAAAGTGCCACCAGTTTTTATAAAGTGTGCAAGCAGATGGGAACAATGCTGACTCTAGAAACTATAATGCTATTGTTACAGATTGAAGAAGGGAAAAAGTGCACAGAGACACAGAATCTGACTGTGGTAGACTTCACGATATTCATCTATTATTGTAGAGGTGAAGGAAAATTTCCTCTCTATCCTCTGAAGATTCAGTGGATAAATTGAAAATGACAGATTAAATAGGATAAAAGGCAAACAAATTTATTAATGTGCAAAAGGAGAAAAATCACAGCACTGGGGAAAATCACAGGAGAGTGATGACCCACTAGTTCAAAATTATTCAGGAACTTATATACCTTTTTATCTATAGGGCTGGAAGAGAATAAGGAATGTCAGGGGAACAGTAAATGACTTTTAGGGGAACTCAGTGGGTCTGGAGAATAGACAAAGACCTGGGACAAAGGCATTGTTTGGCCTGCATAATGGTGGATTATAAACGATTTTCTATGTATGGGACTGAAATAGAAGACAATGATGTGTGACAAAAGTCTTTCCAGGTAAATACAGACTTCAGTCTTTTTTCCCCGTGATATGAGTTTAGTTAATGAAAGCTAATGGAAGAAACCAGAGGTAATTGTTTTCTTTCTTGGGTGACCAGACCTCAGGAAGCTAGCAGAGGAAAGCCTCTTCCAGCATTTGCTGCTCTCTCAGTTCCTTTAATTTAAAATAATCCACATATCAGAGTGCCATATTTTGGAGTAAGAGTGGCTGGACTCCTCCTTTTTCTTACCTACTTTTCCAGAACTCAGTATACTCACTTTCTACCAAATCTTTGGCATGGACCAAAATACCAATGTGAATATTAATCTTTAGAGGGGGATTAAATGAAAAAGGCTTCAATGTCTTCCATTAACAGATCTTAAAACCTGAAACAATGTGAAAGGATCACTAGTTTTCGCATCATATAAGTGTCTAAATAAAATTATAAAAGAATATTTATATCTTTCAATTTTGTGAATAGCATCCTTCCCTGTATCTTTACTGCTAAGGACTTTTTCCCAAGGGCTGTTTTGTAAGGTGCTATCCAATTTTAAATGTTTCCAGAACTGAGACATCAACTTTTCCAATATCAACCAAAAGTAGCGAACCTTTACCTAAAATTACACCCACCTTAAATTCACCATTCACTTTTTCCTTTGATCATTAGTTATATTTTTGAAGCTCCGTAGCCCCTTTTATCTTTCCCTTCTTTATGGTTCTATATCTTCCATGGATGTGATGAAAATACCACATCTCTATAGTTTACAAATCTTGTCATAGCAATTCTGCAACACTGTGTGTTATCAGCAGATGGAGTATATCATATAAAGGTGAAAAGTCTTGGTTCCGCAAACAGACTACCTGGGTTTTAGTCTTGGATCTGCCACTTGCATATCTGCATCTCAATTTGCTCATCTGTAAAATGAGGATCATCATAGCACATGTAAAGCCCTTAACCGAGTACTTATCACACATGTGTTCCTACACATTAGCTTTTTATTGTGATTTTAAGAATGTTTAGGAATCAGCATGGATCTTCTCAAAGGAAAGTAGCCACTATATGAGGAGACTTTCAAAAATTTTGTGGAAAATAGAATTAAAAGATGTTTACTTTGGTGCAAAAAAACTTTTTAAATCCAATCTTATTTGTTTCATAATATTTCCAAAAAATTGACATATCCTGGCATATGTGTGTATACATCATACATATTGGCATAAATATGCTCATTGAATTTCATAAAATTTTAATAAAGTCACCTATCAATTATTTATTAAGTATATACCTCACACTTTTTCAACAACACTTCTTTAAAAAAAATTACCCCAAGTACTTCAAACTGCCTTTAAAAAACAGAAGAGCATGTTTTGGATTTAGAAAACCTGTATTCAAATTTTAGCTCTAACATTTACTCCCTTTGTGACTATAAACACATTTCTTACCTTCTCTGAGTTTCATTCTCTTTACTTGTAAAGTAATAACAATAACAACCTCATAAAGTTATTGTAAGGATTTATACAATGGAAGTGCTCAATAATAGACATGTACATATTAAAGAGCAAGATGTTACAATCCCTCAAATCTGATTTCTGGAGTTGTTATATATATGATGGTTAATATTATGTGCCAATTTAGAGGGTGTATTTGGAAGAACTTCTTCAACTTTAAGGAAGACCTTTCTCTCTGTCACCCTCTCTCACTGTCCACTCTGCCTGTCAAAAAAAAAAAAAAGAAAAAGAAAAAAACATTGTCCTCCATCATATTAATGGGTCTTATCCAATCAAAGAAGGCTCATATGGAACAAAAAGACCATCCTCTCCTAGCAATAGATTTTTCTTCGGGAGTCTGTCTTTGGGCTTTATCTGCATCATCAGCTCCCCTGGCACTCCAGGCAGCCACCCTTAATCTGGAACAGCACCACTGGCTCTCTTATGCCTTCATCCTACTGGCATGTACTACAAGTTTGGACTTACCAACCTCATAGTTGTGAATATGAGCCAATTCCTTAAACCAAAATAGTTCTGTAAATATACACATTTGCATTCATTCTGTGTTTCTGGAGACACCTAATACAATATCACCAGTCTGCAACTTATTACCTCTTTGATGTTCTACCAGTTACTTAACCTCTCTGAGCCTCATTTCTTCATCTATCAAATGGAAATAACAATGTGTACCACCATTGATTGCTGGGAGAACAAAATGACTTAACGTCTATAAAGTGTCTGCAGACTATTGGGTACCTAGGAAGCTCACAGGAAATGAGATTCATGGAGTACCTGAAAATAAGAGGCACTATGTCCCTGGATGAGGATATGGTTGTTTGTAGTACTGTGTTTTGTTGAAAATCCAAGAAAGCATAAGGTCTATAAACAATCCTTTAAAAGTAAAATATATAGTCAGTGTAAATTCAGAAAGATGGGGTAGTTCCCAAAGATAAAATAAGTGGAGTATAGGAAAATTTTTTCATTATTTTACCATATCTAGTTATTTTCTCATGTCTATCAGGGCTCCTGGGTAGCAAATGTAACCCATAACCACACAGTCCCTGTGGGAACTGGAGCCAGGAGAAAGCTGTGCCAAGATACACTGCATGTTGTTCTACCCTGTGGAGTCCCTGTTTCCAACAAATTTCTGTATCCTAATAATGAACTGTGCGAATGGTCCAATGGTATCATCCCACCAGCTGTAATTGTTCTAAAGTGTTGTACAGATTAATAACAAGTACTAACTGACTGCACTATTACTTCATGCCATAACCTAGGGTATGTGCTCTCCATTCATTATTTTATTCTTTGAATGCTCCTATGAACTAGGAACAGTTTTTAGTCCAGTTTTACACATGTAGAAACTGAGGCTTTTTAAGATTGCATGCTTTGCTCACATGTACAAATCACAAACCTCTTGCTCTAGCCCAATAGTTTTCAAGGTTTGCTGGAGTCACAACCACCTAAGGGGCTTTTCAAAAATACACATGATGAGGTTCAATCCTCAGAAATTGTAATTAAATAATGAAAAAAGGAAAAATTCCTAATAAACTTCTCCCAACTATTCTAATGCACAGTCAAGTTTGAGAAGCTCTGTTTTAAGCCATTACACTGTATTAGTGTTTTCAAAAAGTGTTTGATTTGAAATCCCCAGTAAGAGACATATTTTATATCATACCTCAGTATACCTATACATAAAGAGATATAAAACTGAAACAGAAGTTTCACAAAAATTTAAATAATTTTGCTTACTACCTGAAATATTTAATTATTTTCTATTCTAGTCTATTACATCTTATATTGCTAATTGCAACCTTCTCATTGTATTTTACAACCCATCAGTTGGTCACCAACTACAGTGTGAAAGTCACTGCTCTGTACGATACTTAATAAATTTTTGCTCTATATTTCCCTATCCAGCCTGGCTGTGTAATCTATGTGAGCCTCTGTCTCCACGTTGGAGTTCATTTAATCCTTTGAGTGCTGAGAGACTATTCCTCTTCATTTCCTTTTTGGCACACTCTGCTCCTTCTACATCCTTTTCCTACAGCCGGTTGCGAATGCATGACAACTGGTGCTGAAACACTTTCTTAAAGCATATGATTCCTAAAAAAAATAGACTGGTACTATGACTCAAGAAAAGTGACCCTTTTTAGGTCCAAGAAATAGTTACAATTCCATAAATTTTATTCCATTCTGGAGTAGAGTAAGAAATAGTTGTAATTTTCTATGTTGCCGTATAACAAATGACCAAAGATCCAGCAGTTAAAAAAACAGAGTTTCTAGAGTCAGGCATCCAGGAACAGATGAGCTTATACCTCTGCTCAGAGTCTCACTATGCTCTATCAAGGTGTTGAATGGGGTCATGATCTCATCTGAGTCTTGGGGTCCTTTTCCTAGTTCACTGGTTGTTGGAAGAACTCAATTTTTTATTGTAGAACTCATACTGGCTGGTTTGAATGACAACAGGAAAATCTCTCATTTTAAGGAATGGCTCAGTCCCTTCACTAAGAGCTCATGTGATTAGATCACATTCATCCATGATAATTGCCACTGGTATTGCCTCTAAGCCGCTAGATTAGTAACCTAATCAGGAGAGTGATATCCCATTCACAATACCTGCTCATATTTAAGAGGTAGAACTCACATGGAGTGTGTCCATTAAAGTCTTAAGGACCATTTTACAAGTCAGCCTATCACACCAACCATCTCAATTTTTCCAGGTCTGCCCTGGTTTTATCACAGAAATTCTGACATTCCCCAGGGAAAACTTTCAGTCCTTGGCAAACTAATACATTTGGTCACCTTCCCAATGGAAAGTGAGGTATGTCAGCTACCCACCTTTATGTCCAACATGTAGTGAAACTCCAATTTCAGGGAATCTAGCAATAGAATTTGCTGCTGTTCTCTTCTGATACAAGGTGTTTAAAAGGAGTTGATGAGAAAGTGCCTTTAATAAGATGTCTCAGAGTGAGTACCATAGAAACATATCTCTTGCAACCTATCTCACCCACTGTATACACACAAACACACACACACAATGTTCACAAGTGAAGCACTATGGAAGGGAAGAAATATCACAATTTCAGAAGTCCTTTGTATCAAACACTATGCATGTCAAATAATAAATACAGTATAATTTCATTGGTCTGATCTACAACTCGAAGTCCAGACAATAACAGGTAAAGTCAGCAGTGCTTTCATGAAAAGCCAAATTTGAATATCAAACATTACCAATTAGCATAAATTTTCATTTTTCCATCCTCAAATTATATTTATACACTCCTACCTGAATTCAACAAACATAGTAGCTTGATCATCACAGAAGAATTATAGAATAATAAATGTGGTGCAAAGTATACCCTTGAATTGCCATTTGTTAGCACTATTACTATCTTCTTGGTCCTTCCTGCCAAATATTATGCAAAAAACAAACTCAAAAGGAAATGGGATTTTCTGATGAGAAGAAAACTTGAATTACATATTTGTTAGGCACTTTGTTTTATTCCTTTGCTTGAAAAATTATTCTCTTAAACCAAAAACTGAAACCAAGACAATTGTCTATTTTCTATCTGCTTACTTTTACTTTGATTATTTTATAGCATTTAAAAATTGAAGGAAGACATTGTCACACAACAGGTTAAGCCACCACTTGGAATGTCTTCATCCCATGTCAAAGTGCCCGAGTTGAGACTCAGGTATTGCGTGCATCCTGGTCCTGCTTGCTGCTATTGCACCCAGGAGGCAGCAGATGAAGGCCTACGTACCTGAACCCTTGACACCCATGTGGGGACCTAGATGGATTCCTGTGCTCCTGGTTTCAGCTTACCTGACACTTGGCTGTGCTGATCATTTGGAGTGTGAACCAGTACCTGGAAGACCAACATATCTCTATGGCTTTGCTAAATTTAACAAAAAATTTATTAATGTAAAGAGAACAGATTTCATGTATTTCATAGATACAATTCTAAGAAGGTAATCATACTTGCCTCCCTCCATCCTTCCCTCAAACCCCTTCTTCCTTCTTTTTTTCTCCCTTTAATTTTTGCAATAACATCCTCTTAATTGATTTTATAATCAAAGGCTTAAGGCACCACTAAACATAATGCTCAACAAGTACAACATAGAAAGACCACTCTTTCACAGAAATAAAGACAAGGGTTATACACAGTAGTCAAATCATAAGATATAAGTTTCATTCTTATACAAGTTTTGTATTCTTTATTAATGAACATAGCAGAGATAACATATGATATTTGTCTTTTGGAGACTGGCTTATTTCACTAAGCATAATGGTTTCCAATTGCATCCATTTTGTTGCAAAAGACAGGTTTTCAATATTTTGTATGGGTGAGTAGTATTCCATCATGTTTATATACTACATTGTCTTTAGCCAGTCATCAGTTGATGGACATTTGGGCTGATTCTATATCTTACCTATTGTGAATTGAGCTGCTATAAATATGGGGGTACAAATGAGTACTTTATGCTGATCTCATTTCTTTTGGGTAAATTCTCAGGAGTGGAATGGCTGGGTAATATGGTATATCTATTGGCAGATTTTAGTAAATCTTTACAAAAAAACCTGGAAATTTCAATGATATTTCCTATCACAGTAAAATATGTTTTTAGCTTTAATAACTATTTGTTCCCTCCAGTTCTTAACACTGAAACGTGATACTTTGCATTGCTTTTGTCTACTCAGAAGGATATATCAATGGCCATTGTTCTTTTGTAATTATTTGATTCTAGCTTGAATGTCTTTCTCCCTTTTCTCTTCTTGGAACAAATTCAGTTATATATAAATAGAATCCTTAGGCTCCTTTTTATTACAAATGACTGCTAATTGTACTCTACATAGGTTTTACCATCAGTTCATGACTTTTTTTCATAATATGAACAGACATAAAAACAATTTCTTTCAAAATGGCATTTGACTTTTCATTTAAATATCAATGTTTTCCTTTTTCATATGAATATTCATTTTCTACAGCCCTTCCAATTTCTTTTCCCAAGGTCTACTTCAGTATATAAATGATAATCTTTTGTTACTCCATTTAACACTTTCCTAATGTAATAGGTTTATGTATACTGATACATAGGTACCAAGAATCCCTTGAGCTTCCCAGTTTGAGCAACAAAACAACCACCACTTCCCTGTTGATCTCTGAGCATCATAAGGAAACAGGGCATTTTAGAATCCCAGGAAGTGCCTTTTTCTTTCCATTTTTTAGAAGTTTAAGGTGATTTATTTCAAGAAGCACTTAGGAGGAAAGAGGGCAAGGATTTAATACACATCATGGGATTCTGCACTATATGCCTCACTATATCTTAGTAAAACATATTTTGACATAATTGGTGGTGCTGGAATCCTTCCCAGAAGCATAGAAGTGCCTACAATGGGGGTAAAGCTGAACTGTCAATGCTAAACCTCGACAGCCATTTCAGACTGTTAATTCCACCACATGCAAATGTCTTTCCAGACCTTAAAAGTAAAGAAAAAAGCTTCGTTCAGAGTGTTTAAGTATATCAAAAAGCACTGTTTCATGGCTACTGCCAACGTTCATACTGTTAAACACAGGGGGCCTCAAAGGAAACACAGGCTGCTTAGAAATAGAATATTCATCAAGTTATAATGGTTGATAATTATATTGCTACATTCCCCAGTTGTTTCTTAAAGAAAATGCAAAGCAACATTTACATGTTGGCATCATATCACCACCAACTGGCCAAGAATGTTTACTAGGATTGCTTACTAGGAAGAAAATCTTCAATTTTTAAAAAGAAAACAAACAGGAATAGACAAAAACATCCAGGATTTGATCACAGAAGCCAAAAACTCCTCAAATTGCCTTTTTTTTTTATTGGCAATTGAAAGTAAATTTCAATAACCACAAATCTGAGAAATACTGGCAGTGGAGAGTCTGTTACTTTCATTAAGTGTGTCCACCACTTGTCAATCTGTATGTTATCCTTGACAGATTTTGAAGAATTCGGTCACTAAATCTGTTCACTTCTTTATGAATCTTGCCCATATATACTATTCTATGTACTCATTTGGTGACAGCATTAACTGAAAATCCCAGTGGTTTTAAGTAATTAATTTATTTATTTATTATTTTATATGAAAGTCAGAGATACAGAAAGACAGTCAGGAAAACAGAGCTCACCCATCTGCTAGTCACTCCCCAGATGCCAACAATAGCTAATGAAACATTACTTTAATATCCTAGTATTCTTTTTTAAAAATTATTAATTTTATATTTTTGGAAAAACAGAGAAAGAGAGACAAAGACAGATACAGATTTGCCATCTACTGGTTTACTCCTCACAAATGTCTGCCATTCTGGGGCTAGGCCAGGCCAAAACCAGGAGCTAGGAATTCAATCCTGGGCTGTGACATGCAGTGACAATGACCCAAGTACCTGAATCATCACCTACTGCTTCCCAGGATGTGCATTAGCAGGAAACTGGAATCACAAACGGGTGAGACTCGACTCCAGGCACTGCGATATGAGATGCTGCCTTCCTATGTGGAATCATAAATGCTGTGCCAAACTCTCACCTCAACCCTTTCCAGTATTTTTCAAAATGCTTCTGCTTTGTAACACAGATTAAAGTCCATCTAAACACACACACACACACACACACACACACACACACAATGGTTAGCTATACTTCTTCTCTATTGTGTATGATTGGGGCATTCGTCTCTTCTGTCTCATTTAGATAACACATGCATAGGCTACTTTGTTTGGTGATGAAAAATTCCAGCACCTACTTTCCCAGAGAAACTTCAAAAATTGGAAATCTGGCTGTAATTATTAATCAAAAGCACTTAGAGTTTATAAATACCATAAAATATTCATAAAGATTAATTCTAATAATGTGAGGAGACTCTAATAATTATTCAGAAATTATATGACTTCAGTTGTGTTCAAAACCTCAAATTCACCTTCTGACTCATAGAACACATCATTAAACCATAGAACACATTATGTGTCTTACAGACATGTATATATGATCAAAGATGATTGCATCCTAGCTTGTGGATTGGTAAATGGAAACTATAGTAGCTCCCACAGAGTTGATTTTTGTAGCTTTGTTTAGATGATTATGTCAGCTTTTTCACTGCAATCTTTGCCTCATCAACAATGCAATTAGTCGTCTATGGGCAAGAGAAATAAAGCTTTTGAGTGGTTACTTATTCAACATAGATACATGACTGAAAATCATACCTGTTATTTGCATGCTTATTTGCATTTTACCTTCTGTCCTCAACCTCATTCTGTACTAAGGAAGCATGGCTTCTACAAGAAATTCATACTTAGCTTTTTGTCTCAATGGTGGAACCCACTTCGCTACCCTCAGGCCCTTTATTTGTAACACGACATCAATCTCCAAATTAATTTCTGACTCTCAAGTCTCCTTACTCTCAAATCCACTCTCCACAGCACTGCCAAATTTACCTTTTTCAAGTAGCAGTCACAACTTGTATTCCTTTATGTCCAAGTTTTTAAAAAGTTATGCTGTTTTGCTGGCGCCATGGCTCACTTGGCTAATCCTTCGCCTGCGGCACCAGTACTCCAGGTCTAGTCCCGGTTGGGGCGCTGGTCCTGTCCCGGTTGCTCCTCTTCCAGTCCAGCTCTCTGCTGTGGCCCGGGAAGGCAGTGGAGGATGGCCCAGGTGTTTGGGCCCTGCACCCGCATAGGAGACCAGGAGGAAGCACCTGGCTCCTGGCTTCAGATCGTCGCAGTTCCGGCCATGGCGGCCATTTGTGGGGGGTGAACCAACGAAGTTATGCTGTTTTCTACTGTCAAGTCTTATTTCATCAGCTGACAATTCAAGCCCCCATAATATAATACAAAACGGCTGTTCACCAGCCACCAGTATTGACCCTCAGTTCTGGCCACATAGCTCCTTTTGTCATTCTATTTCCATTCCCACAAAAGTCATGACATGCCATTATGTTTCAGTCGTTTATATATTACAGCTATTTATGCTACAAAATTAGTATTATATTAAAATAACAGAAAAAAAAACAAGATTTCCCACAAACCCTAACAAAGAAATATTTTGATTCATCTTGTACTGATTGAATAGTTGTGTCCCCTCTAAGTTCATATGTTGAAATCTTAATGACCAATGTGCTGATATGAAGAGGAGGGGCCTTTGGGAAATATTTGCTCCTGATAGAACCTTGTGAATGGGATTAATGCCTTTATAAGACAAGAGTTCTCTCTAAATGAATGAATGAATGAATAAATATTTCTATCTCTATCTCCTCTCCACCATAAAAAGATGGCCATTTGGAAAACAGGAAGAATATTTTCACCAGATACCCACTGCTACCAGAGCCTTGATATTGGACTACCCAGTCTCCAGAACTGTTAGAAACAAACTTTTTCTCAAGGCCAGCGCTGAGGCTCACTAGGCTAATCCTCTGCCTTGCAGTGCCAGCACACCGGGTTCTAGTCCCGGTCGGGGCGCTGGATTCTGTCCCGGTTGCCCCTCTTCCAGGCCAGCTCTCTGCTGTGGCCAGGGAGTGCAGTGGAGGATGGCCCAAGTGCTTGGGCCCTGCACCCCATGGGAGACCAGGAGAAGCACCTGGCTCCTACCTTTGGATCAGCACAGTGCGCCGGCCGCGGCGGCCATTGGAGGGTGAACCAACGGCAAAGGAAGACCTTTCTCTCTGTCTCTCTCTCTCACTGTCCACTCTGCCTGTCAAAAAATAAAAAAAAAAAAGAAAGAAAAGAAACAAACTTCTGTTGTTTAAGCCACCCAGTCTATGGTCTGCTATCATAGTAGGGCAAACCAATTACAATAGCTCGTAACAAGTATCAGGCCTTATTGAAACTGCTTTAAAAATCTCTCTGTAGCAAGCATCCATTTTGATTGGTTGATGCTTGTGCCATACTGCTTGTTATGTATAGTGCATATCTTCCTTGGAACAGGGGTAATCAGACAAGGCTTACATATGTGCTGATTTAAGAGAAGGAGCATTGAAAAGCATTTGGGGAAGATAAAGGGATATGCCAAGAATCAAGGAGCAAGGCCCAAGAAAACATAGCCAACTGAGGAAACTGCAAGTAAGCCAGCATGCCTGGATGAAGGAGGGGCAGGGGATTTAAGGCACGCTGGGTCCAGGTCACCAGAGGCTTTGAATGTCATGAAAGCAAAAGAGGGGCCAATTATGGAAATGGCATGTTCAGATACATATTTTAAAAACTTGACTCAAACAGCAGTGTGAGGAATAGATTGAAGAAGTTTAGGTGGCAGGCAAAAATATTTGTATGGGGGGACTCTCTTCTGACTGTCACATTCATCTGTCCCAAACACTATTTGTTAACAGTATTAAGCTTTAAACCTCTGCCCTACGTGCAAGTGGGTCGCATTGTTTTCCCTCTTCTCCAAATAACTGCCTCCTGTCAGTCCAAGAGGAACACTATCTCTGTTCTGTGCCTTGTCACTTTACAGCCTAACACCTTTTAGGGACTTGCTACCAAACGCAAAAATCCAAAGCCTTTTCTTTGGCTTACAAGGTTCAATAGGATCTTTTCCATGCTATGTCCATGAATTCATCTCGTATCACTAGCACCCGCACTCACTGTGGTGTGGGTAAACTGACCTTATTTCCATTTTTTGAATACATGAAGAAGCTGGGACTAATTGTTTTCTTTGGCCTAGAATGTGTCAACACACTACCTTTTCTATCTGCAGTATTATTTACAGCTGGATCCTTCTTGTTCTTCAGATCTCAGCTTGAATGTCTCCTCCTGAAAAAGCTTTTTCCTAACCACTAAATCTGAATTGGCCAAGACACTTGGACCACCCATATGACATTTTATACATTATACAAATTATTCTCTGCTACTTTCCTTATAATTTGTATGCTTCTTAGTTTATTCTCTATATTCTGTTAACATTAGAATATACACTATAAGAAGGTAAGAATTCTAATCACAGCTTTCAATGTTAGAAATCCAGATATAGCAACATAGTAGATGTTCAATAAATATATGTTGAAGGAACAGATAAATCAAATGGACACTATACTGATTCATTTAGAAAGAAAATGAAATCTCTGTTTTGAGAATACATTAAATAAATCTTAAAAATTATACTTATGGAAGAAATTATGGTGGATTTTTCATATCATTACACAACTGGTAGTCGGATATGATATACACACCAAGGAAGAGACTGGTATTCTGTATATTGCATACAAAGATTGGAGCCTTTGGCATTTCTCAGCTTGAGAGAAATGTAGAACATCAATCTAATAAGATAATGGTATTTCATGGGCATAAATACAGCAAACACATCAACTTACAGTTTCATGGACTTTGATCCATACTTATAAAAATTTCTTGATTGTGTGCATAATATTACTTATACAATATTTATCACACAAACATATCATCTATAATATTTTCTGATGGATGTGTCTGAATGAGACTATATTAAGTTTTTGCTATAAAATTAATCCTTTTATTCAAGTGTCCTTGGTGTTTCCTTGAGATCTTATATTTACATATACATACCATACATCTAAACCTTGTATGCATTAATTAATTCAAGTAGTCACTTATTATTTCAGACTGAGAAAATTAACCAAAATAACAGAAGGGAAAGTATAACAATAGATCTATACATTGACTGAAATGTGGCTTATGACAGTCGAATATAAACTTAGGAAGTTTTAAACAATGATTAAACAAATGATTAAGAATGTATGAGGCTGGCGCCATGGCTCAGTAGGCTAATCCTCTGCCTGCGGCGCCAGCACACCGGTTCTAGTCCCAGTCAGGGCACCGGATTCTGTCCCAGTTACCCCTCTTCCAGTCCAGCTCTCTGCTGTGGCCAGGGAGGGCAGTGGAGGATGGCCCAAATGCTTGGGCCCTGCACCCGCATGGGAAACCAGGAGAAGCACTTGGCTCCTGCCTTCAGATCAGCGTGGTTTGCTGGCCGCAGCGCACTGGCCGCAGCGGGATTGGATGGTGAACTAACGGTAAAGGAAGACCTTTCTCTCTGTCTCTCTCTCTCTCACTGTCCACTCTGCCTGTCAAAAAAAAAAAAAAAAACGCATGAAAAGGTGATAAACTGCATTATACTACTATTTTTTAAAAGATTTGATATATTTATTTGAGAGGTAGAGTTACAGACAGTGTGAGGGAGAGACAGAGAGAAAGGTCTTCCTTCCATTGGTTCACTCCCCAAATAACTGCAGTGGTCAGAGCTATGCTGATCTGAAGCCAGGAGCCAGGAACTTCCTCCCAGTATTCCATGTGGGTGCAGGGGCCCAAGGACTTGGGCCATCTTCTACTGCTTTCCCAGGCCATAGCAGAGAGCTGGATCAGAAGTGGAGCAGCCGGGACTCGAACCCGCCTCCACATGGGATGCCAGCGCCGCAGGCGGAGGATTAACCTTCTGTGCCATGGTGCTGGCCCCTATATTATACTACTATTATAAAATAAACTGATTGTATGTTATTGTCAAAATTAAAAGAGAGAATAAGAAAAGAAGAAGGAAGGAGGATGGAAGCATGGATGGGAGGGAGGGTAGCGTGCAAAGTATCACTATGTTCCTAAATCACTATGTTCCTAAATATATGAAATACATTAAATTTGTTCACCTTATATAAATCAAAAAATTTTGAAGAAAAAAATAGATATCAAGAAAACACTAATTAAAACCACAATGAAATACCATGATGACTAAAATAAAAAAAAGGAAATATTACGTGTTCACCATACTATAAAGCAACTATAATTCTCTTATATTTTTGTTGGGAATGTAATTGGTGCAACAATTTTGAAGAATGCTTGGTAGTATCTACTAAATATGAATATATGCCTACCCCAGGACCACAAAATTTCACTTCAGTACTTTGTTGTATATTCTAAATTAATCTCTGCCATTTTTTTTTGCCAAAAGACGTGTATTAGAATGTACATAACAGCACTATTTGTAAAAACCTCAGTTTGGAAGTTGTTCATAATAGTGAATGGATAAGTATTCTTGTGTTTACAGAATGAAATATTACATAGTCATAATAAAGAAAAATTACAATTGTACCAGCTGTAAAATTTGTTACTGACACTGCCCAGTCCTTAGAGCCATTACAGCTACCACCTAACTGTAACCACACATGTGAGGCCAGATAAGAACAGCAGAAGAACTGTCATAACACAGTTCATAAGAAATATTAATTCAGTGTGACTTAAACCCCTAAACTTTGAAGTAATTTGCTACAGAGTAATAGAGAAATGGAAAACTCACCAAGGGTAGATCTAGTGAAAAATAAAGCAGTTAGATAAAGGAACTGGAGAAAAAAAGTGGAGATATGCTGAGTGATACAACACATCAGATAATGATGGAATACGTGTGGCTGATATATAGGAGAAAACCCCAAGGAACCCCATATTTCATAATTTGATAGAGGAAGAGCTACTGGCAGCAGAGATTTAGAAGTAGGCCAATGGGGATAAAAGAAAAAGAAGGAAAATTAAGTATCATGGAGGAATACACTATCTTATACGAAGAGAAGGAAATAGCATCATAAACCTCTGAGAGAGAGAAGAGAGAGAGAGAGAAAAGGAAGGCAGGGAGGGGAGATAGAGGGAGGATGCAAGGGAGGGAGGCAATCATCATTATATTAGAATTGTATCTATGAAATGCATTGAATCTTCTCTCTTTGTATTAATATCATATTAACATGATAATTGATGAGAATTGTATTGTAGTAATGATCATGCATTTGCTGTGACCCTGAAAATCTAGCATATTAATAAATTATTCAAAAAATAAATATTTTAAAAATTCTGATATATGAAAATAAACTAGATGAACATTTTAAAATCTATTGTGTTTAGTCAGATAATATAAAATAAGCATAATTTTAATGTAATAAAATAGAGTGAAGAAATATCACTCAAAATTTTTCTTTCTATACTATATATGCATCATTGATTGATTTAATATATTTGTGATTATTTTCTTGGTTTTTAAAGAAGCTTTTTTTAATTTGAAAAGCATTGGGAGAAAGAGAAAGAGGGAGAATGGAGAGGGAGGGAGAGAAGAAGACACAGAGAGAGAGAGAGAGATCTTCCACTTGCTGGTTCACTTTAGAAATGGCTGAAATAGCCTGGTTGGACCAGGTCAAATCCAGGAGCCAGGAACTCCATCCCGGTCTTCCACATGGGAGTCAGGGACACAAGTACTTGGAGCATTTTCCACTGCCTTCCTAGGCACGTTATCAGGAAGCAGGATGAGAAGTGAGGTAGACAGAACAAAAATTGACACTCTCATATAGTATGTTGGAGTCACAAGTGGCACCTTAACCCACGGTGCCATAACACCAGCATAGATCATTGTGTGTTTTAAAAGTGTGGTCATTGTACCTTTACCAGGAATGTAATCTCGTAGTGTGTAATCGTTCCTAAAGGAAAATACATACTTAGTTCCATTGTGAATCTCTTTGAAAGAAAAATAATTTACAACTTTCCAGATTTTATTTGGTGAGAAAAAGTCCAATAATCAAGAAGGGTAGTATGATACTTGCCATTTGTGTGAAGATCTTAATCTTCCAAACACACCTCTCAGAACTTTATCATGAAAATTTACATGATATAGAAGGAACATTCCTCAACACAATAAAGGCAATATATGACACACCTACAGCAAGCATCATGTCGAATTGGGAAAACCTGAAAGAATTTTTGCAAATATCTGGAACCAGATGAGGATGCCCACTTTAACCATTGCTATTCAGTATAGTCCGGGAAGTTTTAGCCAGAGCTATTAGGCAAGAAAAGGAAATCAGGGATACAAATTGGAGAGGAGAAAATAAAATTATTCTTGTTTGCAAATGGCATGATCCTATATATGGGGGTCTAAAAGACTCCACTAGGAACTATTGAAACTCATAAGAGAGTTTGGTAAAGCTGCAGGATATAAAACCAACACTCAAAATCAATAGCTTTTGAACATAAAAATATTTCCATGGCTGAGAAAAAAAAAACTTACAACATTAGCACCATTCACAAAGCTGCAAAAAAAGTTAAATACACTGGAATAAAATTAAGCAAGGAAATTTGAAAACATTAAAGAAAGTATTAGAAGAACAAAAAATAGAAAATCTTCCATGTTTGTGCATTGGAGGAATTAGTAGCAACAAAATGTCCATACTACCAAAAGCAATTCACAGATTTAATGATATCTCCATCAAAATAACAAGGACGGTCTTCTCAGTTGAGGAAAATACATTGCTAAAATTCATATGGAAGCATAGAAGATCCTGAATAGATGAATCAATTTTAAACAACAAAAACAAAGCCGGAGGCATCACAATACCAGATTTCAAGACATACTACAGGGCAGTTATAATGAAAACATGATATTGGCACAAAAATAGAAATGTAGACAATGGAACAGAATAGAAACCCCAGAAATTAATGTACACATCTACAACCAACTGATCTTTGACAAACAAGCTAAATTCAACCTCTTCAACAAATGTTGCTGGAAAATTTGGATGTACGCATTCAGAACTATGAAACAAGTCTCCTACCTTACTTCTTATACAAAAATCAACTCACAGTGGATTAAGGATCTACATCTACGACCTGGTATACCGTCAAATTACCAGAGGAAAACACTAGGCAAACTCCACAAGGCATGGGCATAGGCAAAACCTTCTTGGAGAAGACCCCAGAAGTACAGGCAATAAAAGCAACAATGGACAAATGGGGTTACAACAAGATAAAAAGCTTCTGCACTATAAAGGAAATACTCAACAAAGTAAAGAGGCAACTGATAGAGTGGGAGAAAATATTTGCAAACTATGCAACTGATAAAGGATTAATATCTTGGATCTGCAAATAATTCAAGAAACTCAACAGCAACAAACAAGTAATCCAGTTAAGAAATGGGAAAATTAGGGTCTGCCGCTATGGCACAGTAGGTTAATCCTCTGCCTGCAGCACTGCCATCCCATATGGGGACCAGTTCTAGTCCCAGCTGCTCCTCTTCCAATCCAGCTCTCTGATGTGGCCCGGGAAAGCAGAAGAAGATAGCCCAAGTCCTTGGGACCCTGTACTCATATGGGAGACCTCGAAGAAGCTCCTGGATCCTGGCTTTGGATCAGCACAGCTCCAGTCATTGTGGCCATTTGGGGAGTGAACCAGCAGCTGGAAGACCTTTCACTCTGTCTCTCCCTCTCACTGTCTGTAACTCTACCTCTCAAATAAATAAAATTTATAAAAAATAAATGGGCAAATGACATGAATATGCATTTTTCAAAAGGTGAAATACAAATTGCCAGCAGACACATGAAAAAATGATAAAGATCACTAGCCATTAGGAAAATGTAAGTTGAAACCACAATGAGTTTACACCTCATCCCAGTTAGAATGGCTATCATCCAAAAATATAAAAAACTAAATGCTGGCAAGTATGTGGGGAGAAAGGTACACTAATAACTGTTGGTAGTAATGTAAATTAGTACAACTCTTTTGGAAGACAATATGGAGATTTCTCAGAGATATGAAAATAGATCTACCATATGACCCAGCCATCTCACTACTGGGAATTTACACAAACAAAATGAAATTGGCATCTAAAAGAGTTATTTATACTCCCATGAATCTCCATTTATTATAGCTAAGATATGGAATCAAACCAGATGTCCATCAACTGATGATTGAATAAAAGATATGGTATATACACATTATGAAATACGATTTAGCCATAAGAAGAATGAAATCCTGTCTTTTGCAACAAAATGGGTGTGGCTGGAAATGATTATGCTTAGTGAAATAAGCCACTCCAAAAACACAATTATAATACATTTTTCTAATATGTGATAGTTAATATAGAATATAAAAAATGTATGGGACTGAAACAGTAATTCTGTGATTTGATGTTTTTAGCCTTCATTTATGTTCCTATAGAACTGTGGTATTTCTACTTTTTACTTGTTGAATATCATGGTTAGTGGTGCATTGAACCTGTGATCATAGAGTGGTTTGATATTATGTTTTTGCACAAATTAAAGAAAAAAAAGGAAGGGAAGAGGGGGATTGATGGAGGAAGAGAGAGATGGAAGAAAGTGTGGTTACAGTTTTAGAATTATGTCTATGAAATACATGAAATCTGTTCTTTTTATTAATAAAAATTAATAAATTAAAAATAGAATTTACTTTAAATGCAAAAATTCATTCTTTAAAGCTAGAATCTGTTATACTTTCTTCACAAGAGGACAACAAAAACTCAATTACTTGCTTTTTCAAAATGTACATTTAAATATATTGTATACATCTCAGCAATATTTTAAGAAATGAAATTAAATGCCACCAAGGCTAGCTGGTGGCATAGTGGGTAAAAGCCACCACCTGTGATGCCAACATCCCATATGGGTAGTGGTTTGTGCCCCAGCTGATTCACTTCAGATCCAGCTCCCTGTTGATGGCCTGTGAAAGCAGTGGAAGATGACCTAAGTGCTTGGGTCCCTGCACCCACGTGGGAGACCCAGGAGAAACTCCTGGTTTCTGGCTTCATTCTGGCCTGGCCTCAGATGGGGCAGCCATCTGTAGAGTGAACCCGCAGGTGGAAATGTTTCTCTCTCTGTCTCCCTCTGTCGCTGGAACTCTGGCACTCAAATAAATGAATCTTTTTTTTTTTAAAGAAATTAAATGCCACTTTATAATATAATGCCTGTTAAAAGAAATCTTAAGCATCATGGATGTGCGCCTGTGACTATTTTATAATAATCTTGTGAACATCAATTTAAGGTTATAACTGAGACTAACCTACAAATACTCTACTTCCCATAACTTTATATTTGGGCTTACTCAATGGTACATCCCTACTTAGCTTCTCTTACTTCTTTGAGGTTTTAATTGTCAGAAGTATTCATGAAGCCAGAAATGTATAGAACTTTCAAGTTACCTAATGACTGTATTTAGTTAGTCCCACTACTTAAGTGAGGCTATTGACGTAAAGAAACTAATTGATGTAGCAGAAACATTTTTTCTCTGTATGTGCTGAGCCTTTTCAATAACACCAATTGCAGCTTGAATAGAAACACACACACACACACACACATTTTCACTACCTCCTCATCAACTCTATACTTCTAACCCAAATTCCCATTAGGTTCTCAGGGACAGTGAAAAGTGTATGGAAAGATTTATGGTTGAAAATGGTAAAGTTAACTTGGCATTTTCTCTTTTTCTCCTCATAAATCACTGAAAAGCAAGACGAGTGAAAATGGAAAAAAAATACGAACTTCATGTGCAATGAAAATAATAGCTTAAATTCCAAATGACAAACCGAGAGGATGTTTAGCCAAAGTATTCATTGTCAAGCTCAGTAGACGGACTACAAGGGGACAAGATGCAGATCTCAGTAAAACCTGTTAAATATGTGGCAGAGCCCAAATTAAAGAAACAATGATCACCTGTTTGCTATAGTAGGAAAACTGGAAAGTGCCTTTCTGGACACCATTATACATTAAATCTTGAGACTCTGGAGATGAGGCTGCAAATAATATGAACATGGAACTTTTAAAAGAAATTGACAACCAAAAAGTCAAGGAAAAAACCACTCTTCCTACTCCAATTCTAGATTATTACGTCTAAAAATCAAATTTATATATAACCATAAAAAACTGAGAGTGTAGCTTTTCATCTTGCTCCATCTTTCACTCAAAAAAAAAAGTTATCCTAGGGCTAATGCAACTTCCAGAGTTTAGTAAAGATATAAGATTCCGTTTTTAGCTCTGACATGTGATTTGCTTAGAAGTTGTTACTCCAGTCCTTATAAGAAAACACACTGAGAAAAAAGTAATTTTGATAAATTCTTAGAGGCTGAGTGTGGACTAGCATGGAGAATGATGAACTCCTATGGGCTACACTCTTCATAGTGCATCCATACTATGATAGCTTTTTTTTACTCTAAACACCCCATGCGGTTTTCATAGTAAAAAAAAAAAAATCAAGAAAGATTCCCCCTTGGGTATGCTAGGGAATGAGGAAAACTAACTGTTTTGAAATACTCTCAAAGAAATATCCAGAACCCAGTGCTACCAACTAGCAGAACATTATCCCACTTGGGGGTTGGTATTTTCCCAAGCCAGAACTATCTACAATTGTTGTCACATTTTGGGGTAGAGGGGTGGGAAAGACAATAAATAATTTTTTAAGTCACAGCCAAATGACACAAGTACCTGCAATACATATAAAATTAACTTTGTTATGGGATGTTGGACTTGGTTAAAAGAATATATTACACTCTAGGACAACCATGGAAAAGAATTTTAAAAGAAGTTTAGCTTGTATGCTAAGAGAAAATTAAAATGATTTTTTTACAAAATGCTTCATTGTGTTTCTCTGTTGGTGCAAACTGTTGAAATCTTTACGTAATATATAATAAATTTATCTTCTGTATACAAAGATAATTGAAAATGAATCTTGATGTGAATGGGAGGGAGAGGGAACTGGAGATGGGAGGGTTGCGGTGGGAGGGAAGCCATAGGGGGGAAAAAGCCACTGTAATCCAAAAGCTGTGCTTTGGAAATTTATATTTATTAAATAAAAGTTTAAAAAACTATACAAGGAAGAAAATTGGGAAAAAAATAAATTAAGTGGAAGGCATAGAAAATTGTTACAAATATCATATATATTAATTTAATTTTATTAATGTTTACCTTAAATGTGAGTGGTATAAAAACACAAATTAAAAGACAAATGTTGTCAGAACAAATATAAAACATGAGCCACCTACATGTTATCTATAAGAACCGAACTTTAAATATGAAGACACAGATGGGTTGAAAGAAATGAATAAATATAAGCCATGTTAATACTAATTAGAAGAAATCTTAAATAGTTACATTCATTTTATTCAAAGCACACAGGGGAATAAGGAAGATCATCAGGGATGAAAATGAGCCGCTTCATAATGAGAAAAAGCTAAATTATCTAAAAGTTAGAAGCAATTCTAAAAGTACATGGGCCTAAAAAAAAAGTACCATGTAGATGAGGCAAAAAATACTGACATAAATGCAAGAAGAAATAAATTAATTCAACTATTACAACTGGGTGCAAATTTCAACAACCTCTGTCAGTAAATGACAGATCAAACAGAAAGAAAATCAGTAGTTGACCTCAACAGTAATATCAATACATTTGATGTAATGCATGTGGATATACTCCAGGCAACAACAGCAAAATGCAAATTCTTCTCAAGTTACATGGAATATTCACAAAGGTAGACTACATTATTGGCTGTAAAGTATACCTTAACAAATTTCTAAAAATAGAAAACATAAAATTATGTTCTCTGGCTACAAAGGAATTAGACTAGAAATCAGTACTATAAAGACAGCTGAACAATCCTCAAGTATCTGGATAAAATAATACATTTCTAAACACAGAGGTCAAGAAAGAAGATTTAATAACAAATTTAAAATACTTAAAGAAAAATAAATATATAAAATCTGAGAGATTCTATAAAAGTGGTTCTTAGAGTGAAATCTATAACACTAACACTAAATTTATATGTTAGAAAACTCAAGAAGCAAGAATAACTTATGACTAAAGCAAGCAGGACAAAATAAGAAAAATATGAACAGGAGTCAGTGAAACTGAAACCAGAAAGTAAAATCAAAACCTGGTTCTTTGAAAAGATCAATAAAATTAGTGAACATATATTCAGTCAAACATTTTTTAAAAAGAGAGAAAAGACACAAAATAACAATTTCATAAATGAAATAGAAGTCAACAGTACTGATCACACAGGCATTAAAAGAATAATAAAGAAATTTTATGAATAACTCAATGCTCATACATTTGATTACTTAAATGAAATAGATGAAGTTTTTGAAAAATACAATAAGCCAAAACTCAGACAAAAAGTAGACAATATGAATATATATACTAAATAAGTTGACTCAATAGCCAATGGCTTTCTAAAACAGAAAGTAGCTATCCCAGATGGTTTGACCAAAGAGTTAAGAAAGAAACTATACTAGTACTCCATTGTATTATTCAGGCAACAGAGGCGGATGGAACATTTCCTAACTTATTTTATGAGGTTAGCTTTGCTCTAACCCCAAAACCAAATTACAGCATTACAAGAAAGGAAAAGTAAAAGCCAAATGTCTCATGAACAATGATGTAAAAACTCTCAATGAAGTACTATTCTTTATAGCCTTGTCTATACTCCTGAAGACAGTGGGCATTCTATCTTCTACATGTTGAATTCTTTGTTTAGTACAAGATAAAACTTGTGATTATAAAGCAAATGAAAGTATGTTAACATACAAATCAAAAGGAAAAAGAAAGGAAGAGGGCATAGGGTGTTAGGGAAGGTGGGAAATGACATTATGTTCTTAAAACTGCATATGTGAAATATAAGAAATACGTTTTCTTAATATAAATAAGTAATTTTAAAAAAGAGTGAAAAAATACTAGTGACTCAAATCCAGCAATGTACAAAATGAATTATATATCAAGGCCAAGTGGGATTTATTCTAAGTATGCCATACTGGTAAAAACAAATAATAGAGAAGAGTGTTTACCCTAGCAGTTGCGATGTCCATATCCCATTTCAGAGTGCCTGGCTTCAATGCTCAGCTCTAGTGGTATAACTCCAGCTTTCTGCTAGTGAAGACTCTGGGAAAGAGTGGTAATGATAAAAGCAATTGGGTTCCTCCTACTCATATGTGGTGTCAGTTCCTGGATGCCAGCTCTTACCTAGGCTAGTCCTAGCCACTGTGGACATTTTAAGAATGAACCAACAGTTGGAAACATTCTCTCTCTCTTTCTCTCTCTCTCTCTAAGATTTATTTTATTTATTTGAAAGACAGAGTTACACAGAGAGTTAGGGACAGAGAGGGAGAGAGAGGAACCATCCACTGGTTCATTCTCCAAATGGTTGCAACAGCTAGAGCTGAGCCAATTCAAAGCCAGGAGCCAGGAGCTTCTTCTGGTTCTCCTACATGGGTGCAGGGGCCCAAGGACTTGGACCATCCTCTGCTGTTTCCCAGGCACATTAACAGAGAGCTGGATTGGAAGTGGAGCCACTGAGACTAGAACCGGTGCCATATGGGATGGTGGTATTGTAGGCTGGGTTTTAACACATTGTGCCACAGCGCTGCCCTCCCACGCTACACACACACACACACACACACACACACGGTTTGTGAGTGTGTGTGTGTGTGCATGTGTGTGTGTTTCAATGCCTCTCATTTTTTAAGTAAAAAAAAAAAAAGGCCTGGATAAACATTAAAAAAGTAAACCAATGTATTATATTATGTCAATGGGCCAAAGAATCAAACTCAAAACATCATATAAATAAATGCAGAAAAAAAGAAATTTTCAAAATCTAACATCCAATCACAATTTTTCACAAAGTCTCAGAAAATGAAGAATGGGAGAGAATTTCCTCAATTTGATAAAGAATATGTACAAAATATCCACAGCTATCATCAAATGTAGTCATAAATAAATAGATATTTCACTCAGATTCTGGACAAGGTAAAGATATCCTCTTTCACCATGTCTATTCATCATCCTACTAACATCCCTACATGTGACATAAGAAAAGTAAATAAAGGCTACATAGATTGAGAAGCAATAAAGAATACTGTCTTGGTTCACAGATGATGGGATTCTCAATGAAGTATAATGAGAAAAAGTAGTGGAAGTAATAAGTAGTGAAAGTAATAAGAATGTAAGTATATATGCCTAATATAAAAAGTTAAATTCATTTGTATATACAAGCATTGAACAATGGAATTCTTAAAGTTAAAAGCCTCATTTATGATATGACTAAAAATTAAGTACTTAAGTATAAACCTCACTAAAGTTATAGAGTACATATAAAGAAAACTAAAAAAAACTCTAATCAAATAAATCAAAGGAGATATAAATAAGTAGATATTCCTTACTGATAGAGAACCTCAAGACTGTTAAATGTCAATTGTTCCCAACTATATATACAGATCCAGTGCAATCCAAATCATTCCCTGCAAGTTATTTTCTATATGTGGATAAATTGATTTTACTAGGAGTGTTACGGAAATGAAAAAGACATAAAAGAGCTGATAACAATATTAAATAAGAACAAAGTTGGAAGATGCAATCTACCCAAATTATTCACTATAAGTCTAGAGTAAAAACAATAACATTATCACTGACA
Organism: Oryctolagus cuniculus; assembly: GCF_964237555.1. Taxonomy (NCBI): domain Eukaryota; kingdom Metazoa; phylum Chordata; class Mammalia; order Lagomorpha; family Leporidae; genus Oryctolagus; species Oryctolagus cuniculus. Next base: position 93,143,449 of record NC_091453.1, on the reverse strand, counting down.
AAGAATCAAATAGAGTTCAGTGAAGAAAGTCTTTTCAACAATGTTGTAAAAACTGGATGTCCACATGCAAAAATATCAATTTAGACCTACATCTTATACCTTTGACAAATATTAACTCAAAAATATTGTATTTTTAAATATAAAACTCAAAATAACAAAAATTTTAGAAGAAAACAGAGAAAATACATGTAATCTTGGATTTACCAATTATCTTTTATATACAAAATACAAAATGATGATCTTTCAAAGAAAAAAACCCAAGTTTTATTTTATTAAACATTAATGTTTTTTGTTCTGCAAATGATACTGTCACAAGAAAGAAAATGCAAGTCACAGACTGGGAGAAAATATTTAAAAAACACATATCTGATGAAGAACTTGTTTCCAAATACACAATGCATTGTTAAAAATTGTAATTAAGCAAACAGTCCAATTTTAAAAATGGAAAAGCTTTAAACATGTATCTTACTAGAAACAAATTGCAGATGTAAAATAAGTGGTGAAAAGTTGCTCAGCAACATTCATCATTAGGGAATTCTGAAAGAAAACAATTAGATACCATAGCACATCTATTAGAATGGCTAAAATCCTAAAATTTGACAAATCCAATTTCTGACAAGGATATGGACCTCTCATTTGTTGCTGCTGGGAATACAAAATGGTACATCCACTTTAGGAAATAGTTGGACAGTTTCTTAAAAATCTAAACATAGTATATCCATCTAATCTATCCATCACACTTCTAGGTATTAAATCACCTGATCTCAAAAAATTAAGTCCACTTAAAAGCCTAAATGGAAGTACTTCTAATAGATTTATTCATAATCTTCAAACTAAGCAACTAAGTTGCTTTTCAATCACTAAATGCATAAATAAACTATAGTACATCCAAACAATGGATTGTCTTTCAGGATTAAAAAGCAATGAGCTACCAAGTTACAAGAAAAGGATTGAATCTTAAATAGATATTGCTAAATAAAAGAAGCCAGTTGGAAAAGGCTAATGGTATAAGACTGAAAGATTGTATAGCTGACATATGAAAAGTCTACATATGCAATCAAATGACATTTTGGAACAGGCAAATCTAGAGACAGTAAACAAATCTGTGTTTGTCAGAGGTTTGGGGAGGAGAAAGATGTATTGAGAACCATGGCTATACTGGGGTTCAAGTTTAGAGTACCTAGCAACCCTACCATAATGAGAAATAAAGGGGAGCTGGGTGTATTTACAGTGTGCCTTTCAGTAGATATTGCTTATAATTGTTGAGCAACCTAATGCCTACTGGTCCTACCTATTATCAAGGGGTCTCACATGAATCTTGTTTATTGTGGCAGTAGCACTTGTGGCTCTTCTATGACCCATATCCAGAATATATCATTGTGGCACTGGGGACTGTGTGTTCCCCCAGGTGTTCCAGAGGGAAATCCAGCCTACGGCATCCCATAGTTCTTCAGATGAAAAGCAAAAAATCAAACAGTGCAAAGCTGTTTACTTTCAGAATATGGGCACGGAGAGTATGAGTGAAAAGGACAATCCTCCATTCCTGAGTCTCTATATCTTGTAAGGTAAGAATGAAAAATCAGATCAAGAGGGAGAGAGAATTAGCCCTATGCCCATATATAACGGAATAGGATTTGGGTCATTATAGTTACATAGGCAAATGTCTGAATATCCTTTTTAAAGGAAGTGAAAAAAAGTAAGGAGCCCAGTCCATTAGGCTGGACAGATCCCTCAAAATCTTATCTCTGGCCACCAGTTTGAGCAATTTGTTTGTAGTGTAGAAATGGAAACTGTGTCAAGGGTGACTGCATCCTGCTTCTGGTATGAGAAAGTTAAACTTGTATTTAAAATTGTAAGAATTCACTAGAGGGGGAGGTCAAATAGGTGAAGCATCAGGGGATTTTTCAGGGTGGTGAAACTATTCTGTATGGTATTAATACATGACAGCATGCCATTTGTCAAATCCATAGAACTTGACACCACAAAGAACAAACTTTAATAGATGTGAATTAAAGGAAATAAAACATATATAAAATCCACTCTGAAGATAAATATGACAGAAGAGATGGAAAATGGGATCAAATATCTTGCCATGAATTGTGAAAAGAAACATTAAATAAAGAAACCACCTCCCTAAGTTAAGAGCACATACAGATATAAAAGAGCATAGGAAACATAAGGATGTAAAATGTGAGCTCATGAAAGAAGTGAGGAAAATGATAAAACCATATATATCAGACACATTTCACATCCTTTCACCTTACTTATTTCTTGTTCCAGCCCTTACTGTAATAACCATCTCTGCTTAGACTCTGACCAACACCTAGAAAAATGACATGACCAGCACCTTGCTGCATTCCTTTATCTTCTGCTACAACACATACAATACTAAGAAGTGTAAAGGAGTCGAGAGTCTTTAGGGTTATACTTTGAATAATATGAGACAGGAATGAATGGATAAATTCTGCCTCCACCTTGCTTTTCTAGAAAGACTGCATTGCTATACATCTTATATGGATTTTTAGAAGAAGATCTTGGAATATAGAGAAATCTCCCACCGTCTGTGATAGGCAGCTTGATAAATGATTTCTGTATTGTCTCTTCTCTCCTGCCTTGATTCTTTCATCTCTCATTCCTTCTGTCTGGAACTGAACTGCTAAATAGTGGAGTAGCACATAGGTCTTTGGCAATACCCTCTAATTTCTGGATAAGCCTGTCTAAGATCGTGGATATTTTAGATGCCCCTAGGAAGTAGGTCTGAGGAGAGGATTTGAAGATTCATTATTCTCCAGTCAGACAGCAATATAAAATCCACTGCTGAGGGGCTGGTGCTGTGGTGCAGTAGGCTAAGCCTCAAACTGCGGCACTTGCATCCTATATCGGAGCCAGTTTGAGTCCCGGCTGTTCCTCTTCCAATCCAGCTCTCAGCTCTAGCCTGAGAATGTAGTAGAAGATGGCCCAAGTGCTTGGGTCCCTGCACCCACATTTGGAAGAAGCTCCTGGCTCCTGGGTTTGTATTGGCCCATCTCCAGCTGTTTCAGCCATTTGGGGACTGAACCCTGGATTTGGAAGACCTAACTTTCTGTCTCTCACCCTCTCTGACTGTAACTCTACCTCTAAAATAAATAAAAAAAAATCTTTTTTAAAAATCGCTTGCTGATATTACATGGACAGGAGATGATACATGTCATGCTGTACCCTAACAATTTTTCACCTTTTCACCTGTGGCTAATTAAGATGTGGTACTATTGGACGATAAGTTGTTTAGAATGACAGTACCAGTGGCAAGAGAAATGACTACAAAAGGAAACGAGTGGTTAAAAGAATTGTGAAGTGAACTTGCTTGTAATAACAGCATTGGAAGCATTCCAAAACAAAATTATAATCTCAAGATAGCCAACTGCCAATTGAAGTCATGCTGTGAAATTCAGATGGCATTTATGGAAGATGTAAAAGAAACTTTCATCCTCTACAGCTATAAAAGAGACTGTGTTAAATATTTTGTTCATGATTTACTTATAAGAGTGTGAGCATTGCAAAGAAGAGCATAAGTACAACATCTCCAGGTCTTCTATAGCAAAATCATGATCCTTACTGGAAAAGTGTTAAGCTAAGAAATGCTATGTAAACATCTGTGTTTACAAGCCTAGTGGATTTTGTTCACCTATATTCTTTGGAACCCTCCACGTTTGTCCAATAAGAGCAGCCTACCTTTGCTTTGAGATTACTCAATGACCTCACATGATGCTGGTATCTTACAAGATGACAGTTTATATGCCCTAATCTTCTTCCAATCATCACTGTCTTCAGTCCAATAACTAGGGTCAGGTACTAGAACATTTAAATAAGGATATGGTATTACAGCTCTAGGAAGAAATGGTTTACAGACATTGCCATCCCTGGATAAAATGCATGAGCAGAAACCGATGGACTCATGGGGAAAATCTCGACAGTGGCAGACCAAAATGAACAAAATATAACCCTTGATAGAAACTTATTGATATGGAGGAGCACCGATTATAATTCTGAAAAATACAATCCCAAAATATATATAACCATGAAAGTTGAAAACGCAAAATATTAAAATTCATAAAGTCTAAAAAGTCTAAAGATAGAAATCCCGAAAGCACAACTCAAAACCACAATTCTCATGGAAAGAAAAAGGGGGAATACAACAGAAGGGTATAAAGCTTGGAAGGGGATTGGCCATGAGTTGTGGCAATAATGAAAATTTTAGTTTAAAAATGTTTCATTTATCTGCATTTACATTCATTTAGATGATAAAATTCCAGGAGTTTTTAATGATTTCAAGACACATTTGCCTCAAGAGTCCAGTGAAGTTACTGACAGTTTTGAGTAATAATTTGTGCATAGTAGAAGAAGACACTTCTGCAGTGGTGTTGCTATCCAATAACCAGTATGGTTTCTATCAAATCTGGGGTCTGTATGTCAGTGTATGTAGAATGATGTTCCATGTATTCCAAACAACATAGAAACATGGCACACAACATTTCAGTGTATATCAAGTCATAGAAGAATTTAAAAAAGAGTAGTGTTACATAGAAATTGAATGTGAACATATCCTCCAAAGAAATCTGTATCAGAAAAGAAAATAACACAACAATTCCTTATGATGTAAAACTTCAAATATGACCATGAAAATTGGTCAGCTCTTATGGACTACCTGGATGCAATTACCCAGAATCTATCACCAGGATACATGTTTTTCATATGTTAGGTTTACTTTTGAGCTTTGCTATTTCCCTTTGTTTTTAAAATTTTTTCTACTAATTTAATTGTCAGCAAGATTTTTTTACAATTTGAAATGCTATATATTTCATCTTTGCATCACTTACAACATAGGTGGTATAAAATATGTAAAGACATTTAGAGAGGTTTAATTTGCTTTGTGCATCTTTTCTGCAAATATGACTCCATGACAGATATTATCACAATATTAGCTGTGCATAGTCATTGAGCATGCATGTAATAATGCAGAAATTTTCTCAGTAAATGAAGAGATTTTCTTTCTGCACATTTCCATTAGTGAGAGATAACATTTCTCAAGATCTGGGTCCTTTTGGTGACTGCAAATTGAGTGCTGACCCATCACTACTTTTGGTACATCGTATCAAAAGACTTAGATTGTCCATCATGATGTTTCAGTTGACAACTGAAACTTATAAAGCTGGGTATACACAATGGCAACTACAGTTAGGTGGTTATGTTTCACTGTCAGACTTATTTGCTTACAAATACTGCTTTTCTCATAACTGTTAAGCACATGAGACTGTCATTAGTATACCTGAGGGTTTATGCTTGTAAAAATATATATGTTATGACTGCTATCTTATAGTGTGAAGTGACCTGATGAAGTATGCTGTCATGTTTTATGTTTCTCAAATAAATCCCCCTTTAAAATATAAGTAAATGCCTTTAAAATAAATTTTTATTTTTTTCCAGAATTATATTTATGGGATTTTGATCTTATGCAATTTCCAACATTCAGGATTATGGAGTATGGTATCATGTCTTTCAGAAGTATGGTCCAAGCCCCTATGAAGCACTCTGGGCACTCAATAATTATTACTTGGCAATTAATATTTTGTCAGTCGCACTTGAAAACAGTCAAAATAGTCTTTGGGGTAGCTTCTTGAATCTTAGGCATGATGATGATCAGCAATAAATGACTGAAGGGGCCAACAATTCCTTGGCATAGTATGAGTGGAGTGATCCCAAATCCTAATAACATAGAAAGGTTAGAAGAGATGTACTATGTGGAAATTGAGACCCCCTCTACCAGATTAAATCCTTAAGAAGTCGAAGAGCACATGTCTGTATTAAGACAATGAGAAAAGCACTGAGTCGAGGGATGTTGACATCTTTGAAACTAGCAGTATTGACCAGTCTTCTAAGGCCATAATTGACAGTAGGAGATGCAGCCCTGGAACTGAACTTTGTAGCTTCAATGGGGATTATATTATCCTAAAATGGTAGAGGCCAAGTGTTTCTAGAATTGTAGTGGACATAATAAGCATAAAATGGGCAGTAAGACTTCCGTGGCAATCGTTGACTTGAGCCCCAGTGATTTTTTACAATGGCTGAGATATATTGTGTTTTGAAGGGCAAGGGAGAAGGGTAACTGATTAGTATGAATCAATTTTAAGGGAGAGAGGAAGAGAAGGAAGGAGGATTGAAGGGAGGGAGGGAGAGAAGGAGAAGAGAAAGGAGAGAAAGGGAGGGTAGGGTAGGATAGGAAGGGAAGGGAAGGGCAAGGCATGTCTGAAATTCACTATCATTGAAAGTCACAATCTCTTACTCAGTTGCCAGAAACCAGTCAGGTCACAGATTCAGAGTGCATTTTTTGAGAAGGAAGTTGATCCTGCAACATCACAACAAGTACATATAGCAAACATGATCTTGTTCCTTCTCCAAAAATACCTTCATCTATTTTAAGAGAATCTCTATACTGGTGAAAAGAGCATATCCAGACTTTTCCAAGAGCTATAAGCTATAGGATCTTAAGTAGCAGATACCAGAAAACTTGGAAAACAATCATGAAGGGGGGCTTAAGGAAGAAGGAGATAAATTATTTTTGCCCAAATTCATCCCACAGAGTGTCCAAAGAATTAATAAACCTACTCTGGGTATATGTATATGCAAATGTATAACAGAAATACGTGTGTATCTAGATATGTATGTATGTATGTACTTATCTATACATTTGATACAATGGACATTATGTTATTAAGGGTCAGGTGGACAACATGGTAGTCTTACCATTCTACCCCAGCAAAGATTATAAATAAGAAGCAGATCTGGATCCTGGAAGAAACTTCAGAGATTACCAACACTATTAAAGACTTGAGGGATGCAGCAGAAATGGTAGTTACTATCATGTCTCCATTGAATTTGCTTGTCTGATTCTGAAGAAAAACAGATGGATCATGAAAGATGACAGTGGATAATCATAAACATAAGCAGGGAATAGCTCCAACTGAAGGATAGTAACTTTTACTGGAGCGGATCCACACAGCCTCTGGCACTTGTTATCAACTGGTCAATGATAGATATCTTCCTCTTGATCCCTGTAAGTGAGAAGGATAAAAACAGTTTGCTTTCCCATGTCAGGAACAGAATTATACATTAATTGTTTGTCCCAAGGCTATATTAAATTTTCCACTTTCTGTCATGTATACTACATAGGAACCCCTATTACCTTGACATTCTGCAGAACCATTTTACTTGTCCACTATACTGATGATATACTGATCGCCTGTAGTGAGCATTAAGTGGAAAATAATCTAGATGCCCTGGTACAATAAATGCTTGCCATAACGTGGGAGATAAAACTGATAGAATTCAGGAAGTATCAGAGAACTTCAAACTAAATGAAGTCTTTATGGATTATATGGTTTAGGGGCTACTAAAATAACCCCTCCAAAAAGATACATGTTTTACCCTGAACTTCTATAACTAAGGAAGTGGCACAGATGTTGGTAAACATAGTTAGAATTTGGGAGGGTATATACTACATTTAGTAATAGTGTTCTAATCATTTATATGGTGGCTTTAGAGTATATAAGTTTTAAATTTTAAGAGAATGAGAGTGCACTACAATAAACCAAACATGACCAGATCCACTAGCGCTGATCTTGGTAAGTTTCTGCCAAGCCAGAGGAATTGCAGAGCAGAACCACAGAGTTCTGGATTATATATTGTACACCAGAAAACAATTATCAATGAAAAAGGTAATTTTTGGTATGCTACTGAGCTCTAGAAGGGATACTGAAAGTCTGACAGTCCATATATCTATATTGTACGAACATTTTCCTCTCAATACACACCTGTGTCTTAAGGAGATTACCAAATAACAAAAGAGGAAGAACATTCAGCTTGTTTTACAGATAGAATGATGCTAGCTGAAAACAAACTATTGTGTTTACAGCCCCACTCAGAGTGATTCTAAAAGTCAGTGATGAGATGCAGACATTCCAGCAGTGAGCAGAGCTATGTGCAGCTTATTTCATCATCCACTTACTCTGAGAGTGAAAGCAATGCTATATATAGAGAATACATGAACTCCTCTGGCAGCTGATAATTGGCTATTTTTTTGTTAGAGGTTTAGAAGGATACATGTGGACAATAGCAATGGTCCCCTTCTCACCAAGGCTTAGCTACTCAACTGTCTTTGCTGAATGTCCACTCTGTTAGCAAGAGAGACTGATGTTTAATGCCTGATATGGAAGTGTTCATTGCTGATACTAGTCAGACATTTTGAGGCACATCAACTAGGTTAACTACATTGAACCTCTTCTAAATAAGAAGGGGAAACAACTAGTCCTTCTTAGATTCAATGAGTATTTGGGGTATGGTTTCTCTTCCCACTCTGTAGCACCTTTTCTAGCATTGCCATCTGAGGGCATTCAGAATTTCTAGAATTTAGATATGTTATTTCACACTATATTATCTCAGACCATTTGTATTAGTTTTCTTTTGTTGCCACAAAATTACTATAAATTTAGTGACTTAATCAATTAAAGTTTATTAACACAGAGCTTGGTAACCTACAAGGGAAACATGGGTGTCACTGGGCTAAAATCAAAGTGTTGGTAGGGCTTCATTCCTTTCTGTAATGTCTTGGGGAAAATCTGCTTCATACCTTTTTAAGGTTCCAGAAGCTATCCACATACCTTGGCTTGTGGCCCCCTTCTTCTACATTCAAAGTCATCAATCCTGTATCTCTGACCATTATTCTATGGTCACCTTTACTTCTCTGACTGCAACTAGAAAGAGTATTCATTTTTAAGGATTCATATGACTAGATTACATCTATCCAGATAATCACTGTATCTCAAGATCCTTAAGTTAACCATATTTCCCAAAATACACTTAATTCACATAATTTAACATATTCATAGGTTTTAGGAAATTGTAAATGGTTTCTTTGGGGATCGTTATACTCTATACCACACCAAATTTCTTTTTTATGATAAAAATAAATAAAACAATAGATGCATGACTATGTGATCTATTCTGTATCCTATTAGCCAAAAAAAAAAAAAGCAACTGGCCTAACGAAATAGTACAATCACTTATTAAAGATTCATTTAAGAGACAGGTGTTTTAATAGTGGTAAGGACACCGGCCGGTGCTGTGTCTCACTTGGCTAATCCTCTGCCTGCGGCTCCAGCACACCGGGTTCTAGTCTCAGTTGGGGTGCCAGATTCTGTCCCAGTTGCTCCTCTTCCAGTCCAGCTTTCTGCTATGGCCCGGGAAGGCAGTGGAGGATGGCCCAAGTGCTTGGGCCCTGCACCCACATGGGAGACCAGGAGGAAGCACCTGGCTCCTGGCTTCAGATTGGCACAGCGTACTGGCCATAGCGGCCATATTGGGGGGGGGTTGAGCCAACAGAAAAGGAAGACCTTTCTCTCTCTCTCTGTCTAACTCTGCCTGTCAAAAAAAAAGATAAATAGTGGTGAGGATGCTACTTCTGGCAACTGCATCCCAAATCATAATACCTGGGTTCATGTCCTGGGTCTACTTCTGACTCAAAATTCCTGCTAGAGTACATCCTAGAAGGCAGCAGGTAATGGTTCGAGTTGCTGGGTCCTTGCCTTCCACAAGGGAAATCTTGATTTTCTGCCAGGTTTAGATATTGCAGGCATTTGGTGAGTGAACTAGCAAATGAAAAATGTATCTGTATCCTAGGAGACATACTAAAGCATCTATAGCAGCCACAGACAACTAAGCAACCAAATCCCAATAAAGGACCAATAGAGTTACCAAACAGGCAACTGCAGCAACTATTGCCTAAAAGGTAAAGGAAAGTAAGGGATCCAACTCCCTGAGGGTGAATGTCTGATCACATTAATAAGTAAGAAACTCAGAACACTAAAGTGATGTCCAAGTGGGAGAGGAGACTAGAATGGGAACTGAAGGAGGTAGATAACAAATATAAATATAGCATCAGAAGTAGCTATAGTAGCAGAAATCATATTTTGTTTTATTAATCCTCTTGCATGAACTACTTTTAAGGTTCACAATTGACCAACCTTAATGGTGACCTTATGACTGATAATTCTTATGCCATCCCTCTCAGGAAGAAAGCGAAGCATCTTGTTCACACACACATTTACCAAAGTTTTTTTTTTTTATTTGACAGATAGAGTTAGACAGTGAGGGAGAGAGACAGAGAGAAAAGTCTTCCTTCCATTGATTCACCCCCCAAATGGCCGCTATGGCCGGAGCTACACTGATCCGAAGCCAGGAGCCAGGTGTTCTTCCTGGTCTCCCACGCGAGTGCAGGGCCCAAGCACTTGGGCCATCCTCCACTGCCTTCCCAGGCCACAGCAGAGAGCTGGACTGGAAGAGGGGCAACCAGGACTAGAACCTGGTGCCCATATGGGTTGCCAGCGCCACAGGTAGAGGATTAACCAAGTGAGCCACGGTGCTGGACCCCAATGGGGGTTTAATATTATACTATGAATGCAGGATATTACAATGTAAGATATAAATGAATGTGCCTTGCAAATGAAGTAGACTGCATCTCATAGCTTGTATGCTTCACTTCAGATCCCCTGTGTCAGGCTCGAGTCACTACTGTAGTGACCACATATAGATGACCTTTAACTAACCAAATTCAAGTGTGAGCTGACAGTTACCTCTCAGCTTGTGCCTGCATTCCGTGCTTCTCACCTCCTACAATGGAGTGTCCCTATTGGCATAGATTTGTGCAATGCCATGGTCCCACTTTAAGTGTCCATGTATGCACAACATGGACTTGTGAGGAAATTTATACCTTATATAAACTTTTGACTCAGAGCAGACAGATGCCAATGGACCAATGGATGAATCCAATTCCCATTCTCTCCTAGATGGACACACAGTTTATGCCCTTCTTGGAATACACTCCTATATCGAGCAATCCATTCCACTTAGTAATGATCAGATTGATTATGTATTCATATTGGCTATCACTGCTACTCTGACTCACTTATTTTGCTCTTCAGAATTATATTTACCATTAAGTGCCTACCTTTAAATCCTTTCCTTAAGCACTGCTTTCTGAGAAATCCAGGCTAAGACATAATTTTGTAAGTTACTAATTTAGAAGCAGGAAAATATGGATGGGCAATCGAAAAGCACGTCAAGGCCTTAGAAGAGAGCATAGAAACAAATGAGAAAATTATGATGCAAATACATGGAATTAAAAAGTATTAGAGAGAAAATCATAGATATGGAAGGCAAGGAAAATGAATCAATTTTTAATAATTGGAGTTTCTAAAGAAAAGTAAAATAATAGACATTAAAATTCATACAGAAAAAAAGCTTTTTCCATTTTTTGGTATCCTCTTCTATTTCTTTCTTTAAGGTTTTGCATTTCTCATCGGAGAGATCTTTGACATCCTTGGTTAAGTTTATTCCAAGGTATTTAATTGTTTTTGTAGCTATTGTGAGTGGGATTGATCTTAGCTGTTCTTTCTAAGCCATGGCATTGCCTGTGTATACAAAGGCTGTTGATTTTTGTGCATTGATTTTATATCCTGCTACCTTGCCAAACTCTTCTATGAGTTCCAATAGTCTCTTAGTAGAGTTCTTTGGATCCCCTAAATAATGAATTATATCATCTGGAAAGAGGGATAATTTGACTTCTTCCTTCCCAATTTGTATCCCTTTAATTTCTTTTTCTTGCCTAATGGCTCTGGCTAAAACTTCCAATACTATAATTGAATATCAATGGTGAGAGTGGGCATCCCTGTCTGGTACCAGATCTCAGTGGAAATGCTTCCAACTTTTCCCCATTCAATAGGATGTTGGCCATGGGTTTTTCATAAATTGCTTTGATTGTACTGAGGAATGTTCCTTCTATACCCAATTCCTACAAAAATATTTGTACCTCAGAAATAAAGAATGGATGCAGCACTGTAGCTCACCGGGTAAAGCTACTGCCTGTGATTTTGGCAACCCCTATGGATGCCAAATCAAGACCAGACTGCTCCACTTCCAATCCAGCTTCCTGCTAATGCCCCTGGGAAAGCAGTGGAAGATGGTTCGAGCATTTGGATCCCTGACTCCACATAGGAAACCAGAAAGCAACTCCAGAGTTCCGACTCCTGACTCCTGGCTTTTGGCTCCTGGCTCCCTGCTTTGGACCAGCCAAGTTCCTACTGTGGCAGCCATTTGACGGTTCAACCAGTGGATGCAAGATTGGAAGATTTCTTTCTTTATCTCTCTCTTTCTCTGTATGTGTGTGTCTGTGTATATATCTATCTGTCTCTCCCTTGCAATCTGTAACTCTTCCATATAAATAAATAAATACGTCTTAAAAAATAAAGAATAAAAGTCCCCTATATATACATCTTAAAAAATAAAGAACAAAAGTTCCCTATAGAGGAAGAAAACCTTAATTCACAGTTGAGGAAAATAAAATAAAAAACACCAGAATTGTGACTAAAAAGTATAAAACATTGACAATGAAAATTAAAGATCAACATCAAACATCTGTAATGATTAGAAGATAAAATAATAGAATATTTTAAAAATGGAAAAATCTTCCATGTTAATGAATTAGAAGAATCAAAATCATCAAAATGTCCATACCAATATAAGTAATTTACATATTCAATGTAATCCCAATCAAAATACCAAGAAAACCCTTAGCAGATCTAGAAAAATTGATGTGAAAATTCATACAGAAGCACAAGAGAATCTGAATATCTAAAGCAATCTTATACAACAAAAACAAAGCCAGGACATCACAATACCTGATTTCAAGGAATACTACAGGGTAGTTATAATCAAAGCAGCCTAGTACTGGCACAAAAGCAAAACTTCTAGACCAATGGAACAGAATAGAAACTCCAGAAATCAATCCATGTATTTACAACTAACATCTTCGACAAAGAAGCTAAAATCAATCTCTGGAGCAAAAACAGTCTCTAACAAATGGCTTGGGAAACTGGATTTCCAAGTGCAGAAGTATGAAATTAGACTTTACACCTTACATCTTACACAAAAATCTACTCAAAGTGTATCAAAGAACTAAATCTATGACATGATACCATCAAGTTACTAGAGAACATTTTGATTCATGGTTTTTAGATATTGTATGAAACTTATTCATAGTAATAACATATTTTATGGGATTAATATCATCAAGAGGGGCCAGTGCCGTGGCGCAGTAGGTTAATCCTCTGCCTGAAGCGCTGGCATCCCATATGGGTGCCAGTTCTAGTCCCGGCTGCTCCACTTACAGTCCAGCTCTCTGCTATGGCCTGGGAAAGCAGTAGAAGATGGCTTGAGTTCTTGGGCCCCTGTACCCACATGGGAGACTGCGAGGCTCCTGGCTTCGGATCAGCGCAGCTCCCAGCTCCAGCCGTTGCGGCCATTTGGGGAGTGAACCAACAGAAGGAAGACCTTTCTCTCTGTCTCTCCCTTTCACTGTCTGTAACTCTAACTCTCAAATAAAATAAATAAAATCTTTTAAAAAATCATCAAGAATAGTAATGCAAGTATGCCTGAAATTCTAATCCCCTAAAAACAGTAACACCAGCAAAAAATAAAAACACAAAACTTGTCAAAATTGTTTACAAAACCATGGAAGTTTACAAAAGACTTGCAACAATCCAAAAAGCATTTAATCAAGAAATCTAGTTGAATCTTAGAATGGTGAGCTCAGTACAGATTTTTTTTTTAGAATTTCCATTACAGCGGCTGTTTTATTTCCTTTCACACTGGGCCTTTAAGCTTGCCAGCCAGTAGATAATGAAAACATTCTCTAAGTGAAATTTACTTGAAATTTTCATTCCACTAGGCAAGTACTTGACTTTGAGCTTCCTGTATATATTTTTTGAAGGTTTTTATTTAATGAATACAAATTTCCTATGTACAGCTTTTAGGGATATACTGTTTCTTCCCCCATTTCCCGCCTTCCCATCCCCACTCCCATCCAATCTCCTACTCCCTCTCCCATTTCATTTTCCATTAAGATTCATTTTGATTGATTTAATATACAGAAGATAAACTCTATAATAAGTAGAGATTTCAACTATTTGCAGTCCCACAGAAACACAAAGTATAGAGTACAGTTTGAAGACAAGTTTTACCATTAATTCTCATAGTACACTTCATTAAGGACAGAAGTCCAATATGGGAAGCAAATGCACAGTGACTCCTGTTGTTGATTTTACAATTAACACTCTTATTTTTGACATCAGTGACCACCGAGAATCTTGACATGAGCTGACAATGCTATGGAAGCCTTTTGAGTCCACAAACTCCATCAGTATTTAAGCAGGGCCATATGCAAAGTGGAAGTTCTCTCCTCCCTCCAGAGAAAAGTACATCCTTCTTTGAGGACCTCTTCTTTCCACTGGGGTCTCACTCACAGAGATCTTTCATGCAGAACCATTTTTGCAAATATGTCTTGGCTCTCCATGTCTGAAATGCTCAAGTGGTATTTTTAGTCGGATCTGCAAGCCTTAGGGGCTGTTTCTGATGTCAGAGTGTTGTTTAGGGCGTTTGTCATTCTGAGTCTGCTCTATGGACTGCTTCACATGTTGGAACTTTCTCTCCTTTGTAATTCTTTTGTTATTACCAGACACTTTGTCTTATTTATGGGAACCCTTTGAACTTTGGTCCTAGCTATATGATCAATTCTATACTTAATATCATCACTTTATCACATAAGATCAGATTAGTGGCACCCAGCTAAATGTTATTTGGAGTACCATAGCAGGTTTTAGCTTCACCCTTAGCGGTAAGTTCGTGGGAATGTGTGCTGAACTGTATAGCTGCTCCCTCTGTCATTCTCTTATTTTTAACTGGGATCTGTTTTCAATTGAATTAATACATATATGATTAACTATGTTAAGTAAGGAGTTCAACCAATGCTATTAAGTAGAGAAAAAAAGAATAAAAATAAATAAAATGAAATAATAAACTGTTCTTCAACAGTCAAGATAAGGGTTGTTCAACTAATTGCTTCTCATAGTGTCAGTTTCACTTCTACAGGCTTCCTTTTAGGTGCTCTATTAGTTGTCACAGATCAGGGAGAACTATGGTATTTATCCTTTTGGGACTGGCTTATTTCACTAAGTATGATATATTCCAGATTCATCCGTTTAGCTGTAAATGATTAGATTTCATTTTTTAACTCCTGTGTAGTATTGCATAGAGTACATATCCCATAGTTTCTTTATCCAGTCTTCATGATGGGCATTTAGGTTGATTCCATGTCTTAGCTACTGTGAATTGAGCTGCAATAAACATGGAGGTGCACATGACTCTATTTGCTGATTCCCTTTGGGTAAATTCCAAGGAGTGGGATGGCTGGGTCATATGGTAGGACTATATTCAGATTTCTGAGGTATCTCCAAAATGTTTTCAATAGACATTTCTCAAAAAAGGAAATCAGTGCAAATTTAATTGTCCTATTCACATCATCCTGTGCCCAGCTACTTGAAAACCAACAGGCCCATAATATGGTTAAAAGCAGGAGCATAGCACTGCTGAATGGAAACAAAATGGCTTATAAGGAGCTCTCCCAAACTCCTGTTCTGAGAGAGAATTATCATTTGTGATGACGGGCAGTTTCCTGTAAACCCCCACTCTCAACATGTTCCTTAACTTATACGACTCAGGGTTCTGTCAGCACAAACAGCATTTTCTTAGGTGAATCTATTGAAAGTAATTATCATCAGGGAGGGAGTTTTACAGAGTCGTGAAGGCACCACTTGGAACACTCACATCCCATATCAGAATGCCTGGGTTTGGGTCCCAACCAGTACTTCTTCCAAATTGAGAATCCTACTAATACACACCCTGGGAAGTAGCAGATGATAATCTCAAATAGTTGGGTTCCTGTCATCCACATAGAAAACACAGAATGAATTCTGAGCACCTGGTTTTGGCCTGTTACAGCCCTGGCTGTTACGGGAACTTGGGGAATGAACCAGAAGAAGGAGGAAATCTCTCTCTCTCTCTCTCTCTCTGCCCCCCTCCAAAATCCATTTCTTTGTTTTCAAATAAATTAATTTTCTAAACAAAAACAATAATTCTCAGCAATTGATAATATTTGATAATATTGCTATAGCCTTAGGCAATAACAACTGTAGAAGGCAAGAAGAACAACAAAAGAACTTAAAAGGTTAAAGTGGAGAATGAGGTGTTCATAGGGGCTTTAGAAGAGCTCTGATAGGTTATTGTGAATCTAGATGACCAGGCACATAAACAGAGCTATGGATATGCCAAAGACTTTGGACTGGGCCCAAGAAAAGCTTGAGAAAGCCCTAAACTCTCAGCTCTGGCTCACTTTTTATCTCTGAACAATTAGGAAGTGAATAATAGACTGTTAACCGTGTGTCTGAGCACTGAAGGCCTGCCACAACACATGCACTCTCGGAACTTCTCTACAAAGTCTGGGAGAATTATATCCCCAAGAAAAGTTTAAGAAAGTCCATCAGGGAAATGCAAATCAAAGCCACAACAAGGTTTCACCTCACCTCAGTTAGAATGGCTCTCACAAAGAAATCAAAAAACAAATGGTGCTGGGAAAACTGGATCTGTGCATTCAAAAGCATGAAACTAGACCCATACCTTACACATTACACAAAAACCCAATCAAAGACCTAAATCTATGATCCAATATAACCAAATGACTAGAGACCATTGGGGAAAGTCTGTAAGACATTGGCATAGGCAAAGACTTCTTGGAAAGGACTCCAGAAGCACAGGCAATCAAATCCAAAATTGACAAATGAGATTACATCAAGCTGAGAAGCTTCTACACTGCAGAAGAAAAACTCAATGAAGTGAAGAGGCAACCAACAGAATGGGAGAAAATATTTGCAAACTATGCAACTGGCAAAGGGCTACCATCCAGAATCTATACAGATCTCAAGAAATTCAACAGCAACAAAACAAACAATACAGTTAAGAAATGGGCAAAGGACTTCAGCAGACATTTCTCAAGAGAGGAAATTCAAATGACCAACAGACACTTGAAAAAATGCTCAGGATCACTAGTACTCAGGGAAATGCAAATCAAAACCATGGTGAGGTTTCACCTCATTCCAGGTAGAGTTGCTCTCATACACAAATCAACAAATGACAAATGCTGGTGAGTATGTGGGGGAAAAGGTATCCTGGTCCAATGTTGGTGGGAATGTAAACTGTTACAGCCATTGTGAAATTGTATGGAGATACCTAAGAAATCTGAATATAGACCTACCACATGATCCAGCCATCCCATTCCTGGGAATTTACCTACACCAAAAGAAATCAGCATCTTAAAGAGTTATCTGTACCTCCATGTTCATTGCAGTATAATTCACAGTAGCTAAGATATGGAATTAACCTGGATGTCCATCAACTGTTGACTGGATAAAGATAGTATGATTATTTATACACTATGGATTACTACTCAGTTGTAAAGAAGTAAAGTCCTGTCTTTTGCAAAAAAATGTATGCAACTGTAAACAATTATACTTAGTGAAATAAGCCAGTCCCCAAAAGCAAGATGTTTTCCCTGATTTAAGGTAGTTAATAGAGTACCAGTAAAGTAATGTATTGGAGTGAAATAGATATTTTGAGATTTGAAGATTGTTTACAACCCTGTCTCTTCCATTAAACAACAGTGTTTTTTTCTTTATACTATTTGTTGAATTCTTTAACTTAGTGTAATGTTAGCTATACGATCATTAAGTAAACTGAAAATAGTTCTTTGTGAAAATTAAAAATGGGGATGTGAGAGGGAGGAGGAGGAAGGATTGGAGCATGAGTGGGAGGGAGGGTAGGGAATGGAAGTGTCACTATGTTACTAAATTTGTATATATTAAATACATGAAGCTTGTATAACTTAAATAAATTTTTAAAAAGATATAAAATGTCAAAATAAGATACAGATTCATTTCAGCACTAGCAAGATCCCAGAGACTTTAAAGAAAGAATTTGAAATCTGACTCTAATATGCATATAGAACAGCAAAGTTCCAAGAATAAGCCAAAAAAAAAAAAAACCTTAAAGAAGAAATCTGGGTAACTGCAAATCAAATAGGGTGATATAAGCTCAAGGACAAATATGGAACAAAACAGAGTCCAGATGCTGATTCTTACATGTAGTAAGCATTTCCATGTCAATTCTTTACCTATTGTTTATCAATAAAATATAAATGTGACTTGAAATATATTTCATCAATATACACAAGTCAGTTTCAGGAGGATTGCAGATCTAAATGTGAAAGACAAAGTAATAGTTTATAGATATAACATAGAAATTCATTCATGTTTTGCCTTAGGTAAGCTGAATGTAAAAAGCATTGACCATAAGAGAAAATAATGATAAGTTGTGCCAATTTAAGACTTTCAGTTTTAAAAAGCTTCCACTAAAATATTTTAAAAATAAGACTTGGTAAATATTATTTGCAATACTAACAACTAACAATATTCTCATTTCCTAAATATATAAAGAATTCCTATAAATCAATATGACAAAGGAAGAAATTTCACTTGAAGAATAAGTAAGGGAGTTGTAACTACCTTCAAAGGAAAATATATGATGATGCTCAAAAATATATTAAAAATGTATTCAATGTCATTAGTCACCAGGGAAATGCAAATGAACCTCAGAGAGATGTCAGAACACCTCACCTGTATGACTACAATAATAACAACATAAAAAGACTCCCAACACCTAGTGCTGGTAAAGATATAGAACACACCCTCTCATACTGCCAGTTGGTGTTTAAATTGTCATAATTTTCTGAAAAGTTGTCAGTAAATACTAAACCTAAACATGCATTTACCTTATGCTGCAGCAATACCATTTTCATTTCCACATCTAAAATATGTAGATACCACATATGCTCACCAAGAGATATGTACAAGAACATTAAGAGCAGTATTTTCCATGATATCAAAAATGTGAAAAAAGCCACAACTCCATATTTGGTAAATGTATAAATTGAGTATATGCATAAAATTTACTGCAGAATCATATTCATACAGAAAATAAAAATGTAAAAAGTTTAGCTATGCAGAATAAGAAGGTAAATCTGATATGATATTTAGTGAAAAAATCCAGCATCAAAGTAATTCCTATTATATGATTCCATTTAATCTCCCATTTATTGACTCATACTGTATTTATATGGATCTATTTGTTTTGTTATAATTCATTGAACCACACACTTTATGATTTGTATGTTTTTCTATATGTATTATACTTCAATAAATAAAAGTTTAAAGGAGAAAACATATTAATGCTAAGCACTTGAAAAATGGTAAGTGTGATGAATTGTTATTAAAATCTTTCACTTGTGGAAAATAATGAGTACAACTATTCATTAAAGCAAAATATTATAAATACTTGATTATCCATGGTATATCTATAAATGGAATACCAGGCCATCGAAGTATAATGGTGTGCATCAAGTGCTGATGTGAATGATTTCTTAGATACAGTGATGTACAATCAGCGCAAGATGGAGACCATTACTCTGATAAGTTCTCATTTGTGTAGAAAGGGAGAAATACATATTCATATTTATTTATTTAGTCTTACAAAACAGTACATAACACAAAGGATCTTTAAAATGTTCATGCAAATGAGCATTGTAACACAGTTTCCACAAAAAGAATAGGAAAGGTCTATTAATATACTTTTGGGAAAATTATGTGTGGATTTCAAAAATGTCTTGCACCAAAACAAACTCTCTTAATTACATTTTCCACATACTTTTGCAGTATTCTTATATGTTACTTCTCACCTAAGAAAAGTTAGGGGTTTAAAATATATAATCACCATTGTTTATGTGTAAAGAATTATAAACACACATAAAATAATTGAATAATTAATAAGGGAGATGTATAAAACGTATAGAAATATGTAAGCATAATTTGCCTTTAGAAACATACATAGGAAAGTGATAACAGTAATTACTTCTGGAGAGTAGAATTGTATGGTTGTAGAATAAGACAAGAGGAAGAATAGTTTATAATATATACTTTTCAAAAAGAAATAGTAGTGTTACCTTGCAGGACTGGGATAAAGAGATATAAGAAAATATGTGAGGTACTTAAAACATAGTAGGTGATCAATAAATATTGATTCTCCTTTTTGTTAGTCTCATACATAACATCTATGTGCCATCCAAGCTTTACTGAAGTTGAAGTCACTTTTCTCAAAAAACAAAAATCCCTGAGTTTTAACAAGTTTAAACAAAATCATCTGAAGTCTGAGGTATTTTATACTTTTCAATGAGAACAGATGGAAAAGCCCCTGCAGGATAAGTTTGATAGAGATTTAGAATCTCTAGTTGAAATGTTCCTATTCTACTTATGTCTTCCTGAAAGGCTATATATCCTTCAAGGTTCACCTTAAACAGCATTACTTTCATAGAAAATTTTCTAAAACTCCCTTTAATCCAGGGTATTACCATCTTTTTCTCCCAACTGCAAAACAATGGTATGGTTCTACTCCGAGATGCACTGGTTCTTACAATAGTTTCCAAGTCATGGATTTGCGTTTTGCTTAATCTTGCCATAACTTCCAATTAATAGACCAGTTTATATAAGCATATTTTGTTTTAGGCACTAAATATTGCCTTTAGTACTAGAAAATGAAAGCTTTTTTTTATTTTTCACCCTTCAGGGACACTGGTAAGAACATTCATGTCTATGTTAATGAATATTGCAAGCTTATTATATATTTCTAGTCTAGCTTACCAAGGCTAACATAATCAAACCAGAATTACTGGAGCTAACACTGTGGAAAAATCATCAGCGAGTATACAATTTGAAGTGGAGCTAAGACTGAGGTAGAATATAATGATTAAAACTCATCTCAAACATCACAAATTATAGGGTTAATAGATTTTCCCACCTTAAAATTAATAAAGTGAGATTAAATGGTCAAATATAAGTCAGATATTTTAAATTATTAATAAAGATAGCAAACAAAATATTAGTTTCAATTCAGAAATACCTTACAACATCTTTTAAAAAAACATTTATTTATTTATTTCAAACATAGAGAGAAGGAGAAGCAGAGAGAGAGAGAGAGAGAGAGAGAGAGAAAGAGGTCTTCTATTTCACTGGTTCACTCCCCAGTTGGCTGCAACAGCCAGAACTGCCCGATCCAAAGCCAGGTGCCAGGAGCTTCCTCCAGGTTCCCCATGTGGGACTTGGATCATCCTCTACTGCTTTCCCAGGCCATAGCAGAGATTATGGGAATAAGAGAGTGAAGAGATGTGCAATTCGGGACATGCTCAAGCTGATTTACCTCAAACAGTAGAGTTAGAAACATACCAGGGGATTCCAATTCAATCCCATCAAGGTGGCATGTACCAATGCCATCTCACTAGTCTCAGTGATCAATTTCTGTTCACAATTGATCATAATGATAGGACTAAGAACCAAAGGGATCACATAAACAAGAATAGTGTCTGCAAATACTAACTGATAGAATAAAAAAGGAGAGAACGATCCAACATGGGAAGCAGGATACACAGCAGACCCATAGAATGGCAGATGTCCTAAACAGCACTCTGGCCTCAGAATCAGACCTTAAGGCATGCGGATCCGGCTGAAAAGCCCATGAGAGTATTTCAGGCATGGAAAGCCAAGACACTCTGGGATTAAAAATAAACAAACAAACAAAAAAACTAAATGAAAGATCTCCACGAGTGAGATCCCAGTGGAAAGAACAGGTCATCAAAGAAGGAGGTACCTTTCTCTGAAGGGAGGAGAGAACTTCCACTTTGACCATGGCCTTGTCTAAATATGATCAGAGTCGGTGAACTCAGGGGGTTTCCATAGCCTTGGCAGCTCATGACAAGAGCCTAGGGTGATTACTGAGGCCATAAACAAGAGTGTCAATTTGTTAAGTCAACAACAGGAGTCACTGTGCACTTACTCCTCATGTAGGATCGCTGTCCTTAGTGTGCTGTACATTGAGATTTAATGCTATAACTAGTACTCAAACAGTATTTTTCACTTTATGTTTCTGTGTGGGAGCAAACTATTGAAATCTTTACTTAATGTATGCTAAACTGATTTTCTGTATATAAAGAGAATTGAAAATGAATCTTGATGTCAATGGAAGGGGAGAGGGAGTGGGAAAGGGGAGGGTTGTGGTTGGGAGGGACGTTATGGGAGGGAAGCCGTTGTAATCCATAAGCTGTACTTTGGAAATTTATATTCATTAAATAAAAGTGAAAAAAAAAAAAGAGAGAGAGCTGGATTGGGAGTGGAGATGCCAGTACTCGAATCAGTTCCTGTATGGGATGTTGGCACCGCAGGTGGCGGCATTACCCACTAGGCCACAGTGCTGGCCCTGTCTTATAATATCTTTTAAGAATATCAATTCTTAGTAATCCCCTTGGATTCTCTATTTTCCTTTTTCTCTATAGTACTCAGATGTTTTTTACAATAATTAAAACCCCCAAACCTTTTTATTTCTGTGATTTGTTCAGGAACACACAATTTCATTACTTCTTTATCATAACCTTCAAATATTCTTTGTAATATGTTGAGAAGCCCCTGTATTCAACTGATGTTGGACAAAACGGTTCATAATCAATGATCTAAAGAAAATGAACGCAGTGAGAATGAATGGTTATGTGAGGTAGGCAACTGTCCTGGCACAGTGGGTTAACCTACCACTTGAGACTCTGGCATCCTATATCCAAGTACTGGTTTGAATGCCGGCTGCTCCAATCCTGATCTAGCTCACTGTTAATGCACCTGAGAAGGCAGCAGCAGGAGGTCCGAGTCCTTGGACCCCTGCCACCCATGGAGTAGAACTGGATGGAGTTCTTGAGCTTTGGTTTCTGTCTGGCCCAGACAGTTCGGAATGAGCCAGGAGATTGAAGGTCTGCACTCTCTCTCTCTCGCTCTCGCTCTCGCTCTCACTCTCGCTCTAGCTCTCCTTCCCACCCTCCTTCTCTCTCTTTAGCTTTGCCTTTCAAATAAATAAATAAATATTTAAAAAACTCAGAGCTTATATTGGCAATTTATATGTTTTCATCTGACCTTTGAATTTAACAGGCAAAGTAATGATTGCAAGTAATGACACCCAGTACAAAGTAATGGCATGCAAGAAGGTGCATACTTTCTGTCTTGAGAAAGGGCCACGTGCACACACATATCTGGAGTACAAAGATAATAGAATTTTTCATTTTCACAGTTTGCTGTTGGAAACATGGAATATAAAAATTCCAAATAAGAAAGAAGGCTGTGAAAATTAATGAAATATACTAACAGAATTATATTCCTTTTTGAGCATGTTTTCCACATTTTAGACTTGCATTGAAATGTTATAAATATCATCAAAACAGTTTAAATGTTTTTCTCCTGGTGTGATGCTGAACAATATTCATTTTACACACTTTACATCTTTCATTTTATATGCCATAATCAGAGATCACTCAATTCATTTTCCTCATGGTTGCCCAAATGAATTAGCAACTTCCTTACTTGAAAAATGAAGTAGCTCTGGAAAAGTGCTCCATTGACGCTGGGAAAAATTAATTCTGAAGAATGGGTATACATTCATAAGTAAAAAATGGGTATTCAATTTATTCACCAATGAATTTCAAACATGCTTAAGAAACACTCCACATAACTCAATATCCCTCTGCTAATGATAGATGAATAGAATTTCCTCTGCATTCTGGTTCATTTGATATTGTTGTTGTTTTAAAATCTGCTTGGTCCATGGACACCTGGGTGCCTCCAGCCTTAATGGGTTTTAATTTCATTTTCTTCTCCTACATTATTATGCAGCTGCACTTCCACCCACACCCCATTATCTCCCACAGCTCTTTAAAAATATCCAACCCAAATTCACTGATAAAAAGTCCCTAGCCAAGCCTCATTTCATTTGTTCTTAATACAAACTACAGACATTAACCTCCAATTCCTGTATTTTTAGAAACAAGACAATTGAGTGAAAACATTCAATGTTGTAATTACGTTACCGCTTGCTGAAATTGCACATAGATTTATGGCATTTTGATTTTTTTAACCAACAAAGTAAAATATTTGATCATTAATAAGATGATCAAAATTATTCTAAACTTCATCTATAAAAACAAATACACAAGAATAACCAGGAAAATGGATAAAGCTGAGAATATTGAAATGAGATTCTCAATATCTTGGAAAGCTACAACATTCAAGAAATGCAGAACAGGCATCAGGGGAAAAAAGATATGAAGTAAGATGCTACAAAAGGAACTCCGCAATCCAATAAAATACATATGGAATGAAATATGTCCAAAATAAAATAACAAATAGACTGAAAGAAATCTTACTAATATAATTCAATCAAAGACCAAAGGGAAATATCATATTAGATGTATGATGATAATACCTGAATTGACTGGTAAGGTAGTTATCTATGATTATAACATCACTAAAAAAGAACTAAACTTATATATTTCCTCAGTTGATATCAATATAAATATATAATCAATTCATATAGTATTCTTTTCATGAAACTAAGTCCTTTTATGAACAAGCTTCTAATGTTCAAAAATATGTCAATACAAAATGTGAGAAATTACACAAGAAAAATGATATGGTTCTTTTATGAAAAAATGATTTTATGAAAAAAATGATTAAAAAAGGGGTAGGAGATAAACAAATTAATATGTTAATATATGAGATAAGAGGGAATACTGAAAATATTCAAATGAGCCTGAATATATTGTGAAAAGATGAGGGTGAAAGGAGGGAAACATAGATAAGTGTTGCAAGACAATTAATTTTAAACATAATACATTTAGAGATACATTAACTCTAAATGGTCTAAACACTGTAATTAAAAATCACTGATCTTGGCTGGTATAGCAGGTAAAGTCACCTCCTGTGAAGCCGGCATCCCATATGGGCACTGGTTTGAGTTCCTGCTGCTCCACTTCTGATCCAATTCCCTGTTAATGTACCTGAGAAAGCAGCAGAAGATAGCCCAAGTAATTGGGCCCCTGCCACCCACGTTGGAGACTTTTAAGATGCTCCTGGATACTGGTTTCAGACTGGTCCAATCCCAGCTGTTGTAACCATCTAGGGAGTGGACTAGTGGATGGAAGACCTCTCTCTTTTTCTATCTCTCCTTCTCTCTGCATAACTCTGAATTATAAATAAATAAATAAATCTTTTTCAAAAAAGGCATTTATCATCAGACAGAATACAACTATACTCTGTCTTTAAGAGACACACTTTAAATATTAAGGTTCAAATAAGTTAGATATAATTGGATATGAAATATATCATAATGCTGGAGTGGCTATATTAATATTAATATTAGAGAATATTTCTGTATAAATAATATCAGAGATATAGTCATTTTCTAATTGGTTAAAAATAATTTTAACAAGAAGACATAGTATCTAAATATATACCATAAAACAACTTGAAAATATATAGCCAACGGGCCAGTGCCGTGGCATAGCAGGTTAAAAGCCCTGGCCTGCAGTACCAGCATCCCATATGGACACTGGTTCTAGTCCCAGCTGCTCCTCTTCTCTTCTTCCAATCCAGCTCTCTGCTATGGCCTGGGAAAGCAGTAGAAGATGGTCCAAATTCTTGGGCCCCTGCACATGCGTGGGAGACCTGGAAGAAGCTCCTGGCTCCTGGCTTCAGATCAGCGCAGCTCCAGCCATTGCAGCCATCTGGGGAGTAAACCAGCAGATGGAAGACTTCTCTTTCTCTCTCTCTCTCTCTCTCTCTGACTCTCTCTCTGTAACTCTGTCTTTCAAATAAATAAAGGAATTCTTGAAAAGAAAAGGAAAGGAAAGGAAAAAAGTATAGCCAAATATTGAAAAATTAAAATGAGAAAAAGAAACTTGGACAATAAGTGATTTAAAGTTCAATGTATATCTCAATAATTGATACAATAAGTAGGCATAACATCCAGAAGAATAAAGATGATTTAACACTATAAGACAACTTAATTTTTGATACTGATTAAAAATATACCCAACAATAGCAGAATGTATATTTCTCTAAGGCTCATGGAACACTCACACAATAAACCAAACACTGGGTCATAAAAGTCTTTATAATTTAATGTTATTGAAATCATAAAAATGTGCTCAATAAAGATAAGAGTAGAATGACTAATGGGAAACTATAGAAAATAACAATAAAATAAAGAGCTGGTTAATCATTAAAAATAATTAACACCTAACTAGATTAATAAAGAAAAAAAGAGGGGACACATTATTAAAATTAGGAAGTTCAAAAAGTGATACCCTACAGCCATTAAATGGATAAAAAGAATGGTTGGAATAACTATAAGTCAACACCTTTGAACATATAGGCATAGATTCAATGGATAAATTATTTGAAAGACACATTTACTTAAGGTGACAAAAATAAATAGAATATTTGAATGCACACTAAGTAATATTAGTTTATACATATATACACCTATATATATGTATATATATTCAATTTTTAATTTGAAAACCTTTACACTAAGAAAATGCCAGGACCATATGACTTCACTGGTGAATTACATCAAACATTTAAGGAAGCAGTAACACCTTCCTCATAGCATATATTTCAAAAATAAAGGGAAGAAAGTGGGCAGTTAGTATACCAGCTAAATATGTGCAGCACATATTGGAGTACCTGGGTTGGATTTCCAGCTTTCTGGTACTGCACACCTCTGAGAGGCAGTGATGATGACTCGGATTATCGGGTTCCTACCACCCACATGGAAAGCCGAGATTCTGTTCCCAGTTCCTGGCCTTTGTGAGCATCTAGGGAATGAACAAATAGATGAGTGCTCTCTCTCTCTCTCTTTTTCTCAGTCTACTTGTCTCTTCATGTCTCTAGCATGCAAAAAATAATTATTCTAAATAAAATAAAATAATTTGCAAATTATACTGAGTCTACTACAAAACCAGTTTTACACTGATAGCAAAACAGACCATTATTCTTCCTGAACACAAATGCAAGTATTATTAGCAAAATATTAGCAAATAAAATCCAAGAACATTAAAATGACATTATATCATGATCAAATGGGTTTTATCCCATGGTGTTGGGCCAAAATCCCCATATCAATTAATGTAACTTATTAATAGGATATTAGCAGAGTAAAGGACAAATATGAATACAGAGAAAAGGCATTTGAAAAAATTCAACACCGGTTTATCATAGATTTTCAGCACACTAATATAGAATGCACATCCTCAATCTGACATGACAATTTCCAATCTAGAGGTAAACAATTTGAAAATTTTTCCCCAGGATTAGAAATAATTTAAGGAAATTACTGTGTTCAATTTTATTAAACAGGATACTGGAGGTCTCAGAAAGTATAACAAGATTTAAAGATTGATTTTTTTATGAGAGTGAGCAAGAACAAGAATGAGAGAGAGAGAGAGAATATTTTCCACCTGCTGGTTTACTCCCAAATGGTCAAGACAGTCTGGGTTGGCTCAGGCTGAAGGCAGGAGCCTGGAGCTCCACGTGGGTCTCTCATGTGAATTGCATAACAAGATTTAAAAAGAAGATAATAAACGGATTCTGAAGGAAGAACCCAAACTTTATTTATTATAACATAATGTGATTTTTTGCATTGAAAATTCTAAGAAATCTACCAAAAAAGGTAATGGAAGTGACAAATGAATATGCCAAAGTCACAGGATATGAAGTCATATGCATATGCAAAAGCTAAAATAATTTCTACATATTAGCAAATACTCATAAAATAAAATTTTAAAATATAATTTTCAATATCATCTAAAAATGTGTGTGTCTATCTGTGTGTGTATGTGTGTGCGTGTGTGTAAGTCTGGGCAAGATTTGTATAATGGAAATTACAAAACATTACTGAGAGAAAAAACAAGTCTAAATAAAGGAGTCATACTATGTTCATGTTTTGGAAGACTGAATGTTAACATATTCTCCAAATATTGAACTTAGATACAAAATCTCACTGAAGTGCTCCAAATCTCACTCCAAAATCTCACTGAAGGTACAAGTAAGGTTGTGATTTTTCCATTTTAGAAAAGATACTTTGGGCTACAGGATGTGTGTCTTACATTGGATTGCTGGTTCAAGTCTCAACCGCGCTGCTTCCAATCCAGTTCCTTCCTAATACACCTAGGAAAGCAGCAAGTGATGGCTCAAGTATGTAGGCCCCTGCAATTCACATGAGAGACCCACATGGAGCTCCAGGCTCCTGCCTTCTTCCTGAGCCAACCCAGACTGTCTTGACCATTTGGGAGTAAAACAGCAGGTGGAAAATATTCTCTGTCTCTCACTCTTGTTCTTGCTCACTCTCATAAAAAATCAATCTTTAAGTTAAAAAAAAAGAAAAGCTTCTTATACAATTTGTATGGATGAAAGACCTAGGGGAGCCAAACTAGATTTGAAAAAAAGAACAAAAAGAGAGGACTTACACTACTGATTTAGATATTGGCTATAAAGTTGTTGTTATCAAGACAGCACAAAAATCTCATATACACCTATGACAATTTAGTAGAATAGGTAATTTCAAAATAGACTATCATACAGAGGATCAACTCATGTTTTACAAAAGTGTCAGGACAATTCAATGAATAAAACTTAGAATGATTGGAAATGGCTATGGAAATAAATCTTGACCTTTTCCTCATATCACTTGCAAATTTTAACTCAAGATGAACAGGATTAAGTTTGAAATCTAAACTTAGAACTTTCAAAAAATAATGCTGGAGAAAAATTACAGTGATTAAGTAGGCAATAAAAGAGTTGTAATCAACAGAAACAAAAATAGACAAATGAGACTACATTAAACCAGAGCTTCTGTATACCAAATGAAACAATCCACAGTGCAAAGACACAACCTACATAATGGGAGAAATATGCAAGGTACCCATGTGATAAGAACTTAATAATCAAACTGTGTAAGGAACTCAAAAATCTCAACTACAAAATACAGTCTGATTTTAAAATGGGCAATAAACCTAAATAGGGAAGAGATACACATGGCCAACAGGTACATGGAAAACTATTCAACATCACTAATCATCAGAGAAATGCAAACCAAAACCAACAACAATGAGATGTCACTTCACTCCATTAAGATTAGTTATTATTAATAGAAAAGAAGATAAACAAGTGTTGGCAAGAATGTGGACAAAAGGGAACATGTGTACACTCTTGATGAGAATGTAAATTATCATAGCCATAATGGAAAACAGTATTGAACTTAATCAAAACACTAAAAATAGAACTATCATGAGATGCAGCAATCCCACTACTAAGTATAAATCCAACAGCAATGAAATCAGTTTCTCAAGCACCCCAATTCACAAGCCAAGAAATTAAAAAAAATCTAAGTGTCCATCCACTGATAAATGGATAAAGAAAATATGGCACATACACACAATGGAATATTACCTAGCCATAAAATGATTTAATTTTGTAATTTTCAACAACACAGATGGAAATAGAGGGCATTACGTTGTACAAAATAAGCATAGAAAGGCAAGTATTGGGGCTGGCGCTGTGGTGTAATGGGTAAAGCCGCTGACTTCAGTGCTGGCATCCCCATATGGGCCGCCGGTTCAAGTCTTGGCTGCTCCACTTCTGATCCAGCTCTCTGTTATGGCCTGGGAAAGCAGTGGAGGATGGCCCAAGCCCTTGGGCCCCTGCACCCACATGGGAAACCAAGAGGAAGCTCCTGATTTCTGGCTTCGGATTGGCACAACTCCAGCCTTTGCGGCCAATTGGGGAGTGAACCAGCAGATGGAAGACTTCTCTTTCTCTCTCTCTCTCTCTGTTCTCTGTGTAACTTTTACTTTCAAGTAAATAAATAAATCTTAAAAAAAGACAAGTATCACATGATCTAATTCATCTGTAGAGTCTATAAAATGATTATCTCAGAGAAGTTAAAAATATCATGATGATTATCAGAGGCTGGGGAGAGAAAGGATGGTGAAAAGTATACTAAACTATAAGATTAAGTGGCACTAAGTTGTAAGACAATGTACTTTTACAGAAATGAGGAAATATTTTACAGATATTTTACTAAGGAAAATACACAAGCAGACCATACACATAAAAATAATACATTGTTAGTCATGAATGAACAATGAATGAAATCTTGTCTTTTACAATAGTTGGAAACCATTATGCTTACTGAAATAAACCAGCCCCAAAAAGACAAATAGCATGTATTCTCCTACATGTAGCACTTAATCTAGAATATAAAAAATATAAAGGAACAAAACAGACATCTGTGATTTGATTGTTGGTTTTAGCCCTTGTTTATACTTCTATGGAATTGTGATCTTTATATTTATTACTTGTTGAATATTATGGTTAATATTGCATTAATTCTGTATTATAGAATGGACTACAGTTGTATATTTGCAAAAGTTGAAGAAGAAGAGGAAGGAAACGCAGGAGGGGATTGAGGAAGGGAGGACATTATAGTTGTCTTCTTGGAGTTGTACCTTTGGAATGCATTAGATCTGTTCTCTTTATTTTGATAAAAATAATAAAAATAAAAATAAAGCAAAAATACAACACACTAACATTGTTAAAATTTTAAAATCTAATTATATGAAGGATGGGCAATAGCATAGAACATGAACGCTCTATAGTGCTGGTAGGTATGTAAAATAGTAGAGTGATATTATAAAACTATTTGGCAGTTATTTAAAAAATTAAATATATGCACATACTCACTATGTGACTTGGTAATTCTACTCCTAATTATTTCTCCAAGAAAATAAATAAATAAATATATAAGTGCATAAAATCCCTTGCACCATCATATCAGAGCAACTTTGTGTATTATACTCAAAATCTAGAAACAATCTAATACACATCAATAGATTAATGCAAAAACAATTTCTGGTATATACATACAATGAGAAATCACCCAGCAATAAAATGAATAAATTCATGATATCCTCAACAATGTGAAAGAATATAAAAACATTGTATAGAACAAAACATGCCAGAAATAAAAGAGTAAATACTATGTGATTCCATTTATATGTAATTATAGGGTAAGAAAAATATCACATAGTGACAGAAAGATGATCTCTGTTTCCAGAGGAAGAGTGTGATGAGGGTTATCTGAAAGGTATGTGAGGTTACTTTTTTGAATGACGGAAACATTCTGATTTTTTTGCGTGTGCAGGGCTAATTACACAGGTGTTTGCATTTCTCAAAATTCACAAATCTCTACACCTTGAGTTCATTTTATTTCATTTAGATTATACCTCAGTAAACTTGGATTTAAAGATACTAATGGTATACTATAAAAACATAATAATTCAATGCATTGCTTGGACTTCAGATCCTAATTCAAATAGATTTATTTTTAGAATATCAGGGAAAGAGATTTAATGCTATAACGAGTACTCAAACAATATATTTCACTTAGTGTTTCTATGGGGGTGCAAACTGTTGAAATCTTTACTTAATGTATACTAAACTGATCTTCTGTAAAAAAAAAAAAAAAAAAAAAGAAAGAAAGAAAGAAATTCTCAACTCCCAACTTGACTCTCACTGGGATTAAACATGACAATAGGTCTGATCTGATTTCATCATCATTTAAAAAAAATCATCTATTATTTTTCACTTTATGTTTCTGTGTGGGAGCAAACTGTTGAAATCCTTACTTAATGTATACTAAGCTGATCTTATGTATATTAAGATAATCGAAAATGAATCTTGATGTGAATGGAAGGGGAGAGGGAGTGGGAAAGGGGAGGGTAGTGGGTGGGAGGGACGGTATGTGGGGGAAGCCATTGTAATCCATAAATCGTACTTTGGAAATTTATATTCATTAAATAAAAGTTAAAAAAAAAAGAATATCAGGGAAAGTCAAATAGCTCATGATTATTTTATGATATTAAGAAACTAATTGTGTTAGATATGATGTTTATTTAGGTTCTATTTAAAATATACTCCTAATTGATTATAATTATATTTTGTAGAATTTTTGAATAAACTAATATAAATATTGGGTTTTAATCTTTGCTGTTTGGAGTGAGTAGCAGCAAAGTAATGGTGCATATTAATGCCAAGGCAATAGTCATAATGAAATGAAAGGTCCTTTGGTCTTCAGAAATTTTTATATTACTTGGCAATCTCTGTTTTGTAAATTTAAAACTATTCTGAGATTAAAAGATTTTAAAAATCCTAGAATGGAGGAAGATGATGTAGAAACAAAGACTGCCCATAGGTTGATAAATAGTGAAATAGGGTAACAGATACTCGGTAGTTCATGATACTATAATCCTTACTTTTATATGCACTTAAATTTTTCAACATAAAAAACTTATAAATTACAAAATAGCATTGTAGTATAGTTCCACAATGTACATATATATATATGGAAGATACTCTTATACTTCATAAATATATTTGTGTCATAATTCCAAAATAATATAAACAAAGTTTTGAGGAATTGTGATTATTCCCACATATTGGAAATTCAGACAATTGTAACTATTTTTCACTTTTGTTTCTATATATTTAATATTTTTCTATTATTACTCATCTAATTAAAATGCATATGAATAATCAAAAATTATATACCAATTGATATGATTATTTTGTTATTGAATTTAAATTGTATTACTTTTGTTTTTCAGAAGATAAGTTACCACGATTTTCAAAATCACATTTATCTATATTTTATTGTAGGGAACATTCTGAAAATGTTCCTTGGACTATCACTCTTCTTGGTTTCTTTCTTTACAAGGTTAAGTCAACTATGATAACTTTCAGTTTTTTGTACCTTTACCAACGTTATTCTGTACTTGCTTTTCAACACTTTTCATTGACTAGATTGAAATGCCAGTCTACTGAATCCTCAGATCACTCCATTTAAACTTGTATTATGGCTTTGACTTCTAAAAGATTGACATTTAACTTCCTATGTGATGTAACTGAAACCAATTTTTCAAGACTTATGTACCATAGTTCAGGAAGGAGACAGTATTATGCAGTTAAGGGGTATGTGCTTAGCAAAAAGCAGATTGATTAAAATTACAACCCTGAAATCAGGAGAGTATCTTTGAACAAATTACTGAACTCCACTCAGTCTTAATTTCCCTTCTATTTTAAAAACAGAAATAATAGTGTTACCTTGCAGGACTGGGATAAAGAGATGTAAGAAAATACTTAAAACATAGTAAGTGACCACTACAGACTGGTTCTTCTTTTTGTTAGTCTCAAACATAACATCTATGTGCCATCCAAGCTTTGCTGAAGTTGAAGTCACTCCTCAAAAACCAAAAATCCCTGAGTTTTAACAAGTTTAAACAAAATCATCTGAAGTCTGAGGCTTTTCATACTCTTCAGTGAAAACAGATGGAAAAGCCCCTGCAGGATAAGCTTGATAAAGATTTAAAATCTCTACTTGAAATGTTCCCATTCTACTTATGTCTTTCCGAAAGGCTATATATCCCACAAGGTTCACCTTAATCAGCATTACTTTCATAGAGAATTTTCTTATTCTCAAATTGAATATGCTCTCTTCCTCATTTCACTTATACTTGAAACCACATCCCATTCTTTTTGAAACATGCATTGCTTCATTTATCATTGTTACTTTTATTTGGTTTTCATATACCTACTAATTTATAATCTTGATATCAAGGCTGTGTTTTAGCCATCTTTGGATAAATTAGAGTATCCATCAATGTGTTCATCATGGTTGGCACACATCAGTTGATTTGGGAGGAGTAGTGATGATTGGAATGGTAAAGGTCTTATATACAAAAATTAAGACATGAGATGTTGCCATCATATGCTTTGAAAACAGAGGCAACAAATATCGGCAAAATTAGGTAAAAATAAATGAGTGTACTATGCATATCTGTAGCTTATAAGAATAAATGTGTATGTGGTATAGAATGAAAGAGTTGGCTAAGTATGGATGTATCAGTAAATTACTGGTTAAAGTCAAGTAAACTGTATTTAAATTAAAAAAAAATCAGGTCTGAAATGGACTCATCTCCTAGTTTTAAGAGGTA
Organism: Oryctolagus cuniculus; assembly: GCF_964237555.1. NCBI lineage: Eukaryota > Metazoa > Chordata > Mammalia > Lagomorpha > Leporidae > Oryctolagus > Oryctolagus cuniculus. The sequence goes on along the minus strand of NC_091453.1, from coordinate 93,109,446 downwards.
ACACCCAATATTACAATGGCATTAAGGAGGGCCGGCGCCGCGGCTCACTAGGCTAATCCTCCGCCTAGCGGCGCCGGCACACCGGGTTCTAGTCCCGGTCGGGGCGCCGGATTCTGTCCCGGTTGCCCCTCTTCCAGGCCAGCCCTCTGCTGTGGCCAGGGTGTGCAGTGGAGGATGGCCCAGGTGCTTGGGCCCTGCACCCCATGGGAGACCAGGAAAAGCACCTGGCTCCTGGCTCCTGCCATCGGATCAGCGCGGTGCGCCGGCCGCAGCGCGCCGGCCGCGGCGGCCATTGGAGGGTGAACCAACGGCAAAGGAAGACCTTTCTCTCTGTCTCTCTCTCTCACTGTCCACTCTGCCTGTCAAAATAAAAAAAAAAAAAAAACAATGGCATTAAGGATACAGATATTGATAGTAACCATATACACATTCTCAAATACATGTATTGATATAGTCTATACACAGTGGCCAACTCTGAACTAGATAGAGATGGCTGTTAGCTTCCGTGTAAATCAGCTGAATTAAAAGAGGACAGAAACCATCTCCCAAGATTATGTGAAACAGATTAATGAGTGTCTTCTTTCTAAATTACCCCAGGAACCTCAAAAGTCAAAAACACTACAGGAGGTACTGATATAAATATCAAAAAGAAATGAATGAGTTTCTTCTTTCAGGTAAGATGTAATAGTTTGCAGCAAGCTAACGATATCACTAGAAACAACCAGAAAAAATAAATTTTTAAAAGCATCACAGAGCTGCAGAAGCAATGCAGTCTAAACTGAATAACACTATATAAAAAAGAAAATCTTCTAGAATTGAGCAAAGGAACTTCAGGGTATTTTCTTTGTGAAAATTAGAAAATCATTGGCATGAGCCAGAGAACTCAATATCTACATGTGACTCAAACACAGGGCAACTGCTTGAACAGCAAAAACGGCAGACCAGTTGATGGTCCCAAGGGCCTAGAGTGATAAATCAGGTTCTCAAAAATATGACAAAAATATTTGTTCTATTTTGAAACTGAACATAATTTGGGACAAAATAATTAATTCAAAAATCTATGAAAAGTAGAGTGGGATTTTTTTTCTAGCTTTCTACTATCTGGGATGGAAAAAAAAAAAGCTGTAAACCATAGTAGAGAAAAACCAAAATCCTGTAACTGCTTTTTCCTACATGTACTTGCCTCTTACAATATGGCAGAAGTTTGAGAATAAAGAGTTTAAAGAGTCTGCCCCCCACAGAGGGTGATTACTGGCTGATAAAAAATGAGATATTTTGATAATTTAGTGGCAAAATTGGAGATATGAGGAGGTTTAAAACATGGCCATTATCACCCTAGACACATCAGCTAAATTCTAAAGCAGTTCTGAGACAGGATACAAAAATAAGGACAAATAGCTATGAAAATAAGAGTGAAAATTCCCACAAATCATATATGCCAAGGAAGCAAAACCCAGTGGATTCTCAGAACACGGACAAACCACAAGTAGATAAAGCCTTACCCAAAGTATTATCTAGCCTTAATTCAGTTTTGTTATTGATTTTATCAAAGTAAAAAGCTGCTCCTGTCATATATGCCTAGCACATAAAATGTTAAACTGTATCTGTTCAGGAATATATATGGCTCATTTATATACAATGAAAAGACTACAATCAAAACATAATAGACACAATATTATGTGGCTAATGACTAAGAAGAAAAAAGTAGGCAACTGAAACCATGGATATGCTTGTCATTTGAATCAGCGGATAACTATAAACAGGACTAGTTATCTGTTTACACTCCAACTATAAATCATAAAAATGCACACACATGCACACACAATCACTCACATAAATATATATACATACTTAAATGAATTGGATTGAAGTATGTTCAAGTATTAAGACCCTGTACCTGCGATTGTGACCTTACTTGACAACAGGACATTTGCAGATATAACCCAGTCAAGATGAGGTCACATCAGATTTTTATTGAGCCCTAAATTTAAAGACTGGCGTTCTTGTAAGAAGAGACATAGACACACAGATGCACATAGAGGGAGAATGGCCATGTAAGACAGAAGCACAAACTGGAGTAATGGAGCTATAAGCCAAAGGATTGAATTGCCAGAGACCATCACAAGCCAGGAAGAGACTATGAAAGATTATTTACTAGAACTTTTAGAGGGAGCATGACCCAGACAACACCTTCATTTTATACTTTCAACCTTACCTACTCTACAAAAATAAATTTCTGTAGTTTCAGGCCACCCAGTTTTGATAAATTTGTTATATCAACACTAAGAAATTAAACACACATATAAGTATATAAGTATATGCTTATATGTTGTAAGTCACTGAATTTTGATCAACTGGAGTTTATAATCTTTGAGAAGTGAAGGCACCTAAATTGAGATTAACATCCCATTATGCCCTGCTGCAGTATTTTTCTTGAGGGAATTTTCCAAAACCAGGCTTAGGTAAATAGAGCCCAAGGAGAAAACAACAGTTTTGATAAGCAGATAAAATGGAGATATTGAAGTTTTGGCCCAAAAAGGGGCTGAGGTTTAGGTGGCAGAATATAAAATAAGAGAATATTACCGAAGGACCCACAAATCTCTGTATACATGTTTACCCAGCTACTTGGGGAACTTGTGGGCAAAACTCTTGGAGGCTTAGAGGAGAAGAGATACTGAGAGGCTGGGAAGATGAGCAGAGATTAAAGAGATCAAACACAGCAGAGCAGGCATTTGAGATTGAAGACTAGAGTGCAGAGATTATGTTAATTATTATGATTATTTTGACATCCTAACAGCCATAGCCTAGAAGTAAGAAACACACCCCAGAATAAGAGCTATATCCATGAAATAAGAATGTAACTGAATCATAGGCTAACAAAACTGATAAATAACTCTCAGTATGATTAAAGTGATCCTTCAGTAATTGAAATGCCTGTTGGGGCAAAATATAATAATCCAGAGAGCAATATTACATAATAATGATCATTTTAAAAATATCAGTAGAAAAGGACAACATGCAGAAAAGAAAAAGGGTACAGCATGGCTGGCGCCGTGGCTCACTAGGCTAATCCTCTGCTTACGGCGCTGGCACACTGGGTTCTAGTCTCGGTCAGGGCGCTGGATTCTGTCCCGGTTGCCCCTCTTCCAGGCCAGCTCTCTGCTGTGGCCAGGGAGGGTAGTGAAGGATGGCCCAAGTACTTGGGCCCTGCACCCCATGGGAGACCAGGATAAGTACCTGGCTCCTGCCATTGGATCAGTGCGTTGCGCCGGCCACAGCGGCCATTGGAGGGTGAACCAACGTCAAAGGAAGACCTTTCTCTCTGTCTCTCTCTCTCTCACTGTCCACTCTGCCTGTCAAAAAAAGAAAAAAAGAAAAGAAAAAAATAAAAAGGGTCTAGCATGTAAAAAGATAGAAAACAATGATCCACAATGAATAAATAAAATAGTCCATAAAAGCAGGTCCAGATATGATTCAAATATTAGAATTATCACATGACAAGCTCAAAATAAACATGATTGATACTATAAAAGTTTTTAGATTCAAAATAGAATGATGAGTTCACTCAACAAAACAGTAAACTCAACAAAACAGTAAAAATGTATGGTTTTAAAGAAAGGGATCTCACTTGTGATTACCTCCTAGTAATTATCACAAAACTATAATGTTGCACAAATGCCACCTCAACATTATACAAAAATACCTAGACAACAACATCTGCCTAGCGACTTACTGTTCTACTTCAGACTGGAAGCAACCTTATAATTAATTCCTATGGCTAAGATGATTGTTTCAAAATATCTTATGCAATCCTCTTCATTTTTGCCTTTAAAAATTTCCCCCTTGCCTCAACTTTTTTGAGTACACTCATAATTTAGTGTGATGTGTGTATTCCCATTACAATTTTCTATCAGAATTCTCTGTCAGATAATCATAATTAATCCTTGAAGAATCTCTCTCTGGTCATTATCTAGATTGACGTATCTGCATCAGAAGCAGGACCTAAGGCAAGACCTTTGCAGGGACTAACTCCTGGATTTGGAAAGGCGCCAATATTGAGCCCTTGGTGCTGTTCTCATGGCTTGCCATTTTCTGCCCTGGTGAGTCTTATCTCAGTTGGGACACCTTCTTTTTAGTAGAAGTTCCCCCACTTACTTTTAGGATCTACTTTGAATAAGGTCACCTTAAGTAAAGGATTTTGCATCCCTTTTAGGAATTATAAAAGACTTATTTTTTTTTTCTGGAAAACTCTAGTATGTGCACAATGTTCTTCCAATTTGAGTACTCTGATTTGTAGAGATCTTATGTTCTATGAGAAATTCATGATGAATTTTCTTTTTGTTTTTGCATGCCTACTTTAATATTTTGTTTGATCTGCATGCCTCATTTAAAATTTTTTTGTGAGCATCTATGACATGGCTGGTAGAATTTCAACAAAAACCCTGGGGTTGTTTAATAAGGTCTCTGCACTCTAAGTAGTCTTCAGTTTCAATTCCTTCTCTGCTCTGTGTGATCTCTTTAATCTTTGCTCAATTTCCTAGTCTCCTAGTATCTGTTCTCTACAAGGCCTTCAAGAGCCTTACTCACAAGTAGGAAGGTTAAGAGTTTCCCAAGACCTGAGGTAAATGCTTACAAGTTTAATTTTGGCTTGGGTTTGTGCATCTATAAATGATTTGTCTCTATTACTTCTTTTTGTCCTGCTTGTTTCTGAAAATCATGTGATAACAAACATAAACATTCTAAATAGTTGATGCGGGATGGCTAACATCGTCTATCTGAGAGCATCATTTCCAAAAATAAAGTATCCCGTGTGAAAGATTATCTGGTGACAACAAGCAGGCTTACCAGTAGGGTAAGTATCGGGCACATTGCAATTTCTGTGCATCAGGGAAACTTTGCTCAAAGGTCAAACAAATTAGGGCATTAAGTCATCCACCAAAATCCTATGCCAGGTACACTTGTCAAAGCAAAACACTTACCCAAACCCTTAAATTCCCTGACAAGATTGACAGGATTATTTTGCCCCTGGCAGGTTGATAAAAAGCTAAATGAGATCTCCAAATTACACAGCATGCAAAAAAGGGGTCTGTTCAGAGACCTTACCTAGCTATAATATGTCCACTCTTAAGTATGCTATTGTTTCTAAATCAATAAGAAAAGTTGGTTCTTAAACTCTAACTATAGGGTTCGCATATGGGGGCTTTTTAACTTACTTTCTTTTTGGGTTTCTTTTCGCTGCCTACTCTGAATCTGCTGATTTTTTTTTTTTTTGGCTTATATTAAGAAAAGGACAATTTGAAATGGATGAAAAAGACAATTTAAAGTAGGTGTAGCCCACTTTAAAATTTTTTTCTTAAGGCTTTTCAGCCCCAACATAAAAAGGAAAACAACTTCCAAATTACTGCTTTTGCAATTTACACCAACTCCATGGCAACCTAGACTCTTAGGAGTCATCCCTTTTAAAAATGCAAATTTAAGTTTGCTTGGCTAACAATGGCTGAGAATAATGAAATAGCTCTGCATTTCTTTAACCACCTGTATGCCTTGGTCAAAATCTTGGAGCTCAGAGCAATAAGGAAAGATCTCTCTGTCCAACTGAAACTTGTTTGTCTACCACATGGTCCTTGAAAAAGATAAACTGCAAATAATCTTCTAAAAACCACTTCTAAAAATGTTTCCCACTTGCCTTGATTAGTCAAGCAAACCAGACTAGCAAACAAAATAATTTTGTCATTACTTTCAAAGTTATTTGGAGGTTTATTATTCCAGACAATCCTAACTAAAATGTAAACTTCTAAGAGATAATGCCCACACTCTCCATAAGACTATGTGTAAGGGTAAATATAAATCTAAAAGTTCAGCCATATGAACAGGTCACCTAAATTTGCTAGATTTGACAGAAATAAAATTTGGATTCAATAACTTTAAAACTATTGAGTTTATATTACTATATTATCTTGTCTCATGAATAAATTATAAAGTGAAAGCTATAAAAAATTAGTTTCTAAATATTTGGGTTTATATGTATTACTCATGTTTATATGTTAAAAGTGGTGCTTAATGGTAAAATCCCTTAAGGAATTTTAATCAAATTGGCTTACAGACAAATAAGTGTGCTCTCTAACAAATTAGAACTTTTAAGATTCTAGAGGGGCTAACGTTGTGGCATAGAATGTGAAGCCGCCACCTGCAATGCCAGCATCCCAAATAGTCACTGATTCATGACCTGGTTGTTCCACTTCTGATCCAGCTCTCTGCTAATGCGCCCGGGAAGGCAGCCGAATATGGCCTAAGTGCTTGGGCCCTGCACCCACATGGGAGACCCAGAAGAAGCTCCTGGCTCCTAGCTTAAGCCTGGTCCAGCCCCAGCTGTTGCAGCAATTTTGGGAGTGAACCAGCAGATGGAAGATCTCTCTCTCTCTCTCTCTCTCTCTCTAACTCTGCCTTTAAAATGAGTAAAAAATAAATAAATCTTTCAAAGAAAGATTCTAGATATTACACAAATGTCTTTTGGTTCACATGATTTAAAGTAACTCTTTGATAAATAAGCTGGTTTTAAATTTGTTGATAAAAACAATGAGGATGTCTTCAGAATAGTTAGCATGTCTTTTTTCCTGTTTTGCTGACCAGGCAGAGTTATATTTATTTCTTTTAGATGTTTAAGATCATAAATTTATAACTTTGATCTAAGAACAAATATGCAGATAAGAGAGCAATGTGATATCCATTGTGTTCTATCATTTCAAGTACTAGTTAACTTCTAGGGCTTTCCATTGACAAAGAAGTAATTTGAAATGATGACCATCCTTGTCCAATATCTGGATTTTCATTAGTAGTCTTGGTTTCATTATTAAGAATATTTTATGTAGGGGCTGGCACTGTGGGGTAGCGGGTAAATCCACCACCTGCTATGAAAGCAGGTGAAGATGGACCAAGTCCTTGGGCCCCTGCATCTACGTGGGAGACCCAGAAGAAGCTCCTGGCTTCTGGCTTTGGATTGGCCCACTTCCAGCTGTTTCGGCCATTTAGGGAGTGAACCAGTGGATGGAAGACCTTTCTCTCTGTCTCTCCCTCTGACTGTCTGTAACTGTACCTGTCAAATAAATAAATAAATAAATAAATAAATAAAATCTTTAAAAAATATTATGTGAGTGCAAACAGGATGCATGCTTATTAGTGAACTTTTCACATAATTTAAATTCTTAAATTTAAATATGTATTTATAAAATGTCCAAGTCATTTCTAAATCAAGTTCAATGGTAAAAACATCAACTGCTAAATAAAAATTTAAGGACTCTTTGCTTCTTAATTTCTATTAGTAGGTGGATATGTTTGTATCTTCTAGTAAACCTTTCCTATTCCACAAATATATTTTTCTATGAGAAGGCATCTGCTTTCATAAATTATAAAATATATACTCATAAATTATTGGTTTATAGCAAATAATTCAAGATTGTTTTCATCCTTGGTCTTCAGTAGAAACTAAATATACTTACTGAGAGTTAACAATTCTGATCGGTGTACATATTTTTATATGTAAATAATATAAAAAGAAAGTTAAGACATGTTTTATGAGAAAAACAGTAAGAAAAGCAAAATATTTCTTTTACTGAGCAAAAATTAATTTTGTCTAAATTTGGAGTATTTTAAGGATTGTTTCAGTAAAAACAAAGCATCAAAGAACAAGTAAGGTAGAGAGATACAAAAGAAATTATAAGTGTGATGATGCATTTCTTGGTGAGTAAAATTAAAAAGAGAACTAGGAATTATTTTTATATAAGACATAATTTTGTATGGCTGATAAAAATTTTAATCCTTAAGTGGAGTGACTGGCTTACTCCAGAATGAGAAGAAATAAAAAGCAAAACTAAAGGCTTCCACAGATCTCAAAAAGGTCTGAACAAAACTGAGGTTTGTGAAGAATTAATCCTAAAAAAAAGTACGTGTGATCAAGCTGTTATAATAGGAAAAAACACTGTTATATTATCATATATAAATTGCACATTAAGCACTGTTCTAAAACTAGAGTTTAATTCTCTATATTTAAAGGAACAAGATTTTCTTGAAATATTATTCACTCAGTAAATTTTTTTTAAAAAAATAATTTTTAAGATTGAAATTTGCTTTATAAAACTTTGTCAACTGTGGAAAATAGTTCCTGAAAAAATTAAACATAAAATTAACATAAGAATCAGCCATCCAAATTTTGGAAATATATATTCAAAAGAAATGAATGGACACGTTCATGGCAGCATTATTCATAGTAGCCAACAAACTGAATCACTGAAATGTCCATCAATTCATGATATTGAATTGAATACTACTGACCTTGAAAAAGGAAGGGAATTTGGACATTTGCTACAATATGCATAACCTTAAATGACACTATACAAAGTGAAATACAACAGAAACAAAAGGATAAATATGTGTAATGTATGATGTCACTTAAGTACCTAAAATAGTCAAATTTATAGAATTTGGGTAAAGAGTTTCAGATAGAGAAAATGAAAAGTTTCTAGAGATGGATGGTGGTGATAGTTGCACAACAATGTGAATGTAACATGTCTTTGAACTGCACACTTAAAATGGTTAACATTGTGAATTTTATGTCATGTATAAAATTTTTAATGCAACAAAAATAACTGCAAGTATTTGATATATCAACTATGACAGAGTATGATTAAATAATTCAATAACAAAACATAACTTAAAAGCCCAAAAGCTTAGACTCTAAGCAATATAATACTAAACAAGTCATAGATAAATGAACAAATCTGTGTCATTTAAAAAATATTTTAAACTGATGATTATGAAAACACAGCATCTCAATGTATGAGATGCAGCAAAAGCTGAGATTATTTATAGCTTTAAAAGCAAATATTAGGAGTCAAAAAATTTAAAAATCAGTAATTTGTTTCCAACTCACAAAAATAGAAATAGCACAGCAAAATTTAAAAAAAAGGAGAAGGGAAGGGAGGAGGAAGAGAATTGAGGGAGGGAAATATGTTTATCTTCTTAGAATTGTACCTTTGAAATATATGAAATCTGTTCTTTCCATATTAATAAAAATTTTTAAAAATATATATACAAACTAATCATATCACTTCTCAGCCTTTTGGCTAAGATCAAGTGTAGTATCTGTTCTTATCAGTTTAAAAACTAAACATAGATATTTGTAATATATGTATGTATCAATGTATGTATTGATAGTATTTGTGATGTGTCTCTGGATATAAACTTTTATGTTATGTGTGTGTTTCTGTGTTTGTGTACACTTGGTTGTCCCTGAGAATCCCCAGGAGATTCATTCCAACATCTCTTTCCTTGAATACTCAAATCTGTGATGGTCATGTCCTTTATACAGAATAATGTACTATTTGCTTATAACCTATGGACATCTTCCTTTTAGTTCAAATCATAATGTATAAAATGTTAATACTTAATAAATGCTAATTATTGGTTTAAAAAATAGGTTAATGTAAAATTTAAATTTAAGCACAGACAGTAAAAAACAAGAAGAAACAAACTGAAAGCAACAACAGAAAAACAATGCGTAACTTAGGATGTAAACCCAGTAAGATTGAGATCTAGAAATTGATCCATTTCTTCGAGGTTTTCCAGATTGTTGACTTAATAACTATTCATAGTAGTTTCTTATGATCCATTGTATTTCAGTGGTGTCAGTGTAATGTCTCATTTTTCATCTCTACTTTTATTTATTTGAGTATTTTTTTCTCTTTTTTCTTTGTTAATCTGACCAAAGGTTTGTCCATTTCATTTATCTTCTCAAAAAACAGCTTTTTGCTTTGTTGATATTTTGTATTTAGTTTCAGTTTCATTTATTTCTGCTCTGATACTTATTATTTCTTGCCTCCTGCTAATTTGGGGTTTGAGTTGTTCTTGTTTTTCTAAGTCTTTTAGAGGCATCATCAGATCATTTATTTGAGACTTTTTTATAATGTAAGTACTTAATGCTATTAACTTCCCTCTTAATATTGCTTTTGCTGTATCCCACAGGTTTTGATATGGCTTATTTTTATTTCAAGAAAGCTATTGATTTCAATTTCTTCAATGACCCATTGGCTGTCCAGTAGCATGTTTAATTTTCATATAGTTGTGAATGTGATTTTGTTCTTCTTGTTGATTTCTACTTTTATTCCTTTGTGGTCTGAGAAGATACATGGCATGACTTCAATCTTTTTAAATTTACTGAGACTTGATTTGTAGCCTAATAATTGGTCTGTCATAGAAAATGTTGCATGTGGTGACAAGAAGAATGTGTATTCTGTAGCTGTTGGGTGAAATGTCCTGTAAATGTCTGTTAGGTCCATTTGCTCAATAGTATGGTTCAATCCAATATATGTATTTTTGTTGATTTTTCAATGTCTTGGAAAATATTTATTTATTTTCATCTACTTGAAGAGAGGGAGGGAGGGAGGGAGGGAGAGAGAGAGAGAGAGAGAGAAAGAAAGACACTTCTATCCTTGGTTCACTTTCAATCCCCAAATGGCAGTAACAGAAAGGGCAAGGGCCAGACTAAAGCCAGGATCCTGGAACTCCATCCAGGTCTCCCGTGTGGGTGGAAGGCACACCAGTACTTGGGCCATCATCCTCTGCCTCTCAGTATGCATTAGCAGGAAGCTGCATTGGAAGCAGAGCAGCCAGGAATCCAACTTGCACTAAAATATGGGATGTGTGTGTCCCAAGTGGTGGCTTAGCCTTCTGTGTCACAACATCTGCCCCATCCAACACCATTTCTGGAAGACTGTTCCCTCCCCACTGTGTGTTCTTGGCTCCTTTCTCAAAAGTCAGTTAGCAGTAAATATGGGGCACGGTGTGTGGGCTCTGTATTCTGTTCCATTGGTCTTTGTGTCTGTTTTATGTCCATAGCATGAACTTTTCATTATCATAGTTCTGCAGCAAATTTTGAAGTCAGTTATGCTGCAACCTGTGCAGTAATTTTTCCAGGGTGAAGAGGGACAGTGCTCAATGAATAAAGTCAAAGACAAAATGATTATGGGAAAGCAGAGGGAGCTTTAACCAGCAGCTTTCTATATCTTCCTGATAAGAGTTTCAATATATCAAGTTAATATCTGTCCACATGAGCTCAATGTTTGCCTACATGGGGACATGCATCAGGCAATATCTCACGAGGTAGAAGGATGAACATCCTGTATGCTAAACAGATCCTTGTTTTTCCTGGAACACCACATCCAAGGCTTCTGCAGCATGAGCCTTCCCACGGCCTCAGGCACTATCTGACTGTTCCCAGCTTCCATGGCCTTCCAAGGAACGCAGATGTGCTGTTCTCATCATTCTCTTCCTCAAGGGATTGCCAAGATGGCACCTGGGGCAGTCCCCAGCATCTCTCCATTTCTGTTTTCTTAACAGGTCAGAAGACAACAGCTGTAGCTGCAGTTTTTGTGTCTTCCATGCAGTCAGTCCTCTGTTTCTGCAGATGCACAGTGGAGCAAGGATAGCATGGCAACGAAGATCATCTCTGGGCTTTTGGGAACTTTAACATTGTCACACATCACTTCTGCCTTCTGAACCATCTTCTTGACCATCCCCTAGGTTTTCATCAGATTGATGATTCCAGGGAGTTCTCAGCTGCTGCTGTTGTTCATCTTTCTCCCTCCTGCTCTTCTTTCCTGTTACCCTGTTATGGAGCTGGTGGAGTTGCAGGGGGCAAAGGTCACTCACTGGCTAAAGAGATCAGGTAATCTGTTTTGGAGTCTGTTTGTAAGGGCTCCCGCAGGGCAAAAAGAATCCTGTGGTAGTTGCACACCTTCACAGTGACCCTTCTTTAACGTTTCTCCAACTTTGTCCAATTCAAAGATCCAAGGTTCCTTGCTTTGGAGACCACAAATTGTACTCTTAACTATGGACAGAAGATCCAGCAAATCTTTCTCCAGCACTCCAATCCCTTTATCTTTTAATAACTTCATCAAAACTTTACAATACTGTTTGGCTTCTACACTAATAATCTGCCCCATTATTACTCTGGCTAAAGAAAAACATTGTTCACTAAACTCATGATTGCAACTCCGGACATTTTGTGCTCACACAGTTATCTTCTCCACTATAATTTCATTTTGTTTGCTCTAAATGATCTTTCCTCTTCAAGTCCCAATTCAGGTGCCACTTGCTGTGATCTGCACAACTTTGCCTGGGTGAAGAGGGGACAGTGTGTAATGAATAAAGACAAAGATAAGAGATTATGGAAAAGCAGAGGACCAGAGGGAGCCTCTCCTTGAGCAGAGAAGAAATCCCTCTCTGCCTTGCCCGGTGTTTTTTTTTTCCTTCCTTCCCAATAACAGTTTCAATATGTTTAATATCTGTCCACATCAGCACAAGTTCTGCCTACATGGGGGCAAGCATCTCACGAGGAAGAAGGATGAACACGCTGCATGCTAACCAGATCCTTGTCCTTCCTGGAACACCACATCCAAGGCCTCCGTGGCATGAGCCTTCCCACAGCCTCGGGCACTATCGGACTGTTCCCAGCTTCCATGGCCTTCCAAGGAATGCAGACGTGCCGTTCCCATCCTCTTCCTCAAGAGATAGCTGAGGTGGCACCCAGGCAGTGCCCAGCAAGTTAGGAATACCTCCAGCTTTGTTCTTTTTGCTCAAGTTCACTTTGGTCATTTGGTAGTTTGGTGGTTCATATGAGTTTCAGGATTTTTTTTCCCTATTTTGTTGAAGTATGACTTCAGTATTTTAAAATTAATTTTATTTATTTCAAAGTCAGAGAGACAGAGACAAAGAGAGACTGATAGAGCTCTCCAATTTGTTGCTGTACTTCCCAAATGCCTGCCACAGCCAGGGCCCAGCCAGGCCAAAGCCAGGAGCTCAGAACTCCATCTGAGTCTCCCACATGGGTGGTAGGGACCTAAGTACTTGGACCTACTGCCTCCTAAGGCACACATTAGCAGGAATCTGGAAAGGAAAGCAGAACTGAGACTCAAATCCAGGCACATTCATACAGGGTGTGGGTGTCTCAAGTGGCTACTTAATCACTATACCAGACACCTGCCTTGACATTAGTATTTTTATAGGGAGTCCATTCAATCTGGAGCTCACATTGGGTAATATGTACATTTTAATTATATTAACATTTATGGTCCAAGAACACATGATACCTTTATTTGTAAGCTCTTCTCTTTCTTCAATGTTTTGTAGTTTTCATTGTAGAGTTCTCTCACTTATTTTGTAAACATTAACCCTAAGTATTTTATGTGAAACTATTATAAATGCAATTGTTATCTTTGTTTCCTTTCCAGAGAGTTCTCTATTAGCATATAGAAATGCTTCTGATTTTTATGTGTTGATTTGTAACCTGGAACTTTACTGAATCCATTTATTAATTCTAGCAGTCATTTGTGGAGGTTTTAGGTTTTCCATATCTAAGAAAACAAGAACAGTTAGACTTCTTTCCAATGGATGCCCTTAATTACCTTCTTTTGTCTATTTGATTTGGCTAGGACATCCAATATTTTGTTGAACATTAGTAGTGAAAGTAGGCATCTTTATCTTGTCCTGTACCATAGAGGGAAAGCTTATAGCTTTTATTCATTCTGTATGATATCAGCTGTTGGTTTCTCATCTATGATCATTATTATGTCAATGTATATTCTTCCTAAGTTTACACAATTTGTATCATAAAAGGATGTTGAGTATCACAAAATGTTTTTTCTATGTTTATTGAAATGATTACATTTTTATCCTGGATTCTATTTTCGTGGTTAATAGCACATTTATATATGTTGAACTGTCCTTATATTTCTGAAATGAATGCTATTTGATCAAGACTCAGTTTGATAACATTTTGTTGAAGATTTTTACATCTGTTTGTCAGGTATATTGGTTTTCTTTTCTTTTTGTTATGTCTTTAACTAGTTTTGGTATAGGGTAATGTTGGTCTCATAAAATGATTTAGAAAAGATTCCTTTCTCTTCCATTTTTTGGAATAGTTATAGAAGTTTTGGCATTGATTCCTTTCTAAATGTTGGGTAGAATTCAGCAATGAAGCCATCAAGGTCTGGGCTTTTATCTAATGGAGGTTTTCCCTAATTACAATTCAATCTCACTCTCTCATTAGTCTGTTTGGGCTAATGGTCTGTTTGGGTTTTTCTAGTTCTTCGTGATTCAGTTTTGGTAGGGTGTATTCTTCTAGGGTTTTCAAATTGTTGAGATGTGGTCATTCAGAGTAGTTCTTATAATCCTTTGTATTTCTCTGGTATCAGTTGCAATGTCTCCTTTTTCATATCTGATTTTATTTGATTCCTCACTGTTTTTCTGTTATTCAAGGTACATCTTTGTCAATTTCGTTTATCTCTTTAAAAACAAACTCTTAATTTTGTTTTTTTTTTATATTTAAAACTGACAAATTCATAGAAATATTGACCAGTGAATATAAGGTGAATGTAAAATATTATCTTTCCATATACAGGCAATAAAACTACATTTAAAATATATCATTAAAACATTAAAATATTAAGTATCTTTTCAATACTTGTAATCAAAATATACAAGAATAATACACAGAAAACTAAAATCTCACTGAGAAAAATTGAACATCCTGCATAAATGCAAGGTCATACATAAGAGGACTTCATATTGTTATGATTTCTTTTCATTAAAAAAATGAATCTATAAATTCAAAACAAATAAGTCAAACTTTGGGGCCTGGCATTATGGAACAATGGCTTAAAACACTTTTTATGATGCTGACATCTCATATTAGCACCAGTTCAAGTCCCAGGTGACAGCTGTGGTCATTTTGGGAGTGAGTCAGCAAATGTTATCAATCAATCAATCTCTCTGTCTCTCTCTCCCTCTCTCCCTTGTCCCTCTCCATCTCCCTCTCCCTCTCCATTTAACTCTGCTTTTCAAATGAATAATTTTTTAACCTAGAAACCTTTTATTTAAGGTAGTCAAATTTCGTGCATTTCATATATATGCATTTAGGAACACAGTGATTCGTCCTACGCTACCCTATCCTCCCATCCACCCACACTCCCACCCTTCTTCCTCCTCTCTCCTCTATTCCCATTTTTATTTCTCACAAAGATCTATTTTCAATTAAATTTATACACATGAGATTAACTCTACACTAAGTAAATAGTTCAACAAATAATATGAAAAAAACCTGTTCCAAATAAATCTTTTAAAAAATCAAAATATAGGGGCCGGCACTGTGGTGCAGTGTGTTAAGCTATGGCCTGCAGCCCCAGCATCCCCTGTGGGCACCAATTCAATTTCTGGCTGTTTCACTTCCAATGAAGTACCCTGCTAATGTGCCTAGGAAAGCAGTGTAAGACGTCCCAAGTGCTTGGGCCCCTGCACCCAAGTGGGAGACCCGGAAGAAGCTCCTGGCTACCAGCTTCACCTGGCACAGCCCCTGTCATTGTGATCATTTGGGGAGTGAACCAGTTGATGGAAGACCTCTCTGTCTCTTCCTCTCTATTCCTGTAACTCAGCCTTTAGAATAAATAAATCTTAAAAAATCAAAATAGTAACAAGCTTTTTGATGTATCTGATGAGCTCAAATTTATATAGAAATGCAAATAGCACAGTATAGCCAGGGTGATTTGGAAGAATAAAGCTGGAGACATTAGATTACCTAAGTCACGGTTTCTTATACAAATTAAGAGGATATGATAATGACATCAGAATAGAGAAATAGGCCAATCAGACATGTAGAATGGTCCAGAAACAGACATATACCTATAGCAATCATCTAGTATATGGTAAAATTTAAAACAAGTAGCACCATGGAAAGCATGAATACTTAGTACAAGAAAGTAGATCAATTTGATATCCAATATGGGGATCAATTTTTGCTCTTACATATCAAAATAAACAAAAATTGCCAGCTAGATTATCCAAATGTCAGATACAATAATAGAGCATTTACAGGAAAGTATATAAGAACATCTTCCTGACTTTGGAGTTGAATTTTTTTTTTCATACTGGACATTAAAACTACCAGTTATAAAGAGAAAACTGGTAAGTTATACTATTTTATGATTTAAAATCTCTGTTCCTCAAAAATACCAACAAGGAGCCAGTGATGTGGCGTAGGGGCTAAAGCTGCCGCCTGCAATGCTGGCATCCCATATGGGTGTCAGTTTGAGTCCCACCAGCTCCACTTCCATTCCAGCTCTCTGCTGTGGCCTGGGAAAGCAGTAGAAGAAGGCCCAAGTCCTTGGGCCCCTAAACCCACATGGGAGACCCAGCAGAAGCTCCTGGCTCCTGGCTGTGGATTGGCGCAGCTCCGGCCATTGCGGCCATCTGGGGAGTAAAGCAGCAGGTAGAATACCTCTCCTCTCTGCCTCTGCCTTTCTCTCTCTAACTCTGCCTTTCAAATAAATAAATAGATATTTTTAAAATACCAACAAAAGAATGAAAAGGTAACCTATCACAAGAGATAAAGTATTCATAAAATATACCTATAGCTCAAAAAGATTTATGTCTAGAATATATGAAGAACTATTTCAAATAATTAGGAAAAGAGAGACAATCCCAGTTTTCAAATGAGCAGTAGATTGAATAAATACCTCACAGAAATGACACCTAAATTGGTATTAGATGCTGACATCTTTTGTCATCAAGAGAATTTTAAATTAAAACTAAAAGGTGATACTACATATCCTGTTCAATGTCTACACTGAAAAAGACAAATGATGCAGCTCTAAATATTTGTATTGCTTTCATTTGGTATAAATATACAATTTATCTGTTGGGTATAAACTCAACTTGTGGAATCGCTCTCAAAAAGTATGCATATGTTCACACTAATATTATCCATAAAGCTGCTTTGAATAGTGCTGGTGCCAATTTATCTTCCTATCAGAAATTTATGAGTGTTCTAGTAGCTCTTTCACTTGGTCTTTATCAACATTATTTTTAACAAACATACTATAGATCAATAAATTCTTGTATGATAACAAAATATCATACTATAAAGAGTCAGTAAATTGAAAGTATATGCATTAATATGGTTGAATCCTACAAAAACAATATTGCACAAATTAATAAAGGCAAAAAGAATGCATATTATTTTATTTATATGAAATTATATTTTGAAAAACTAATTGGTGGTGTTAGAAGTCAGATTAGTGGTTTCCCTTCATGGTAGGAAGTAAGAAGAAAGTGGTGAGTAGAAGTATAACTTTCATCAGGTACAAAGAAGGTTGGGAAAAGTTAGAATATATTGGCAGCATGTGAGCATGTAAGCTCAGGCCTTAATGTCACATAGCTGAATAGCTGAATGGACATAGGCTTGGAACTGATACAAAAATGGATATAAATTTTCACTGTGTTAATAGCTGGTTAACCCTGTTGTATGACTCTCCAATATTCTAGTTTTCAGTTATAAACACAGAGATGATAATCCTCCTTTACATTAAATTTGTGAATATAAAATGGACATTTGTTCAAAAAGAACATAATCTTATAATGGAAGGTGGGTGGTAACTCCTGTAGTTTGAGATAGAAAAAAAATATCTATCATAGAAATAAAGATAAGGAGTCCAAAGAGCAGGATTATGACAATTATGGAAAAGGAAATACATTGTCAGGAAAAGGACATATTTAGAGGAAGAATTGTAAAAATTCCTTGAAAAATTAGAGCTAAAGGTTAACAGAGATGAAAACTTTCAAGGTGGCTCTGTGGTTCCTAGCTTGGTCCAATGGTTTTATCATTTTTAAAAACATAGTAAATTGTAAGTAATTTTGGAAAATATGTGCATTTCTTTCACAGGCATAGATAATTTTAATTGATTATCAAAGATCAGTTTTTCCATAAGCAGTAAACAGAATAATTTTTCATACATTCTTTGTATGTATGTGTCTGATTTTTTTCCCTATTTTGCCTTCTAGCAAGCACTTGGTATTATATTCCATGGCTTTTACTAGAGGGTTTCCTGATGAAGATTACTTGAAATTACAGGAAATATATTGAGTTTTCTTAGGTTTTGAAATTATACCTGAATTAACATGAGTAACTACTTACAGAAGTAGCCCCAAAGGCTACTTATTTGGGCCGATCCACTCAACTCCTGCAGAGCAGATCTTTATCTCAACTTTACCAGAGTTGTGTCAGGACATGAAGACTACCCTGCCATGTATCTCACATAAAACGTGAGTAAAGACAGCTGCTTCCAGTACTAAGTTTCAAACTCTGATAGCACAATCATGAATATTTGCCCCATCAATCACTATCCAGGATCCCATTTAAGATTTGTTTACAGAGACTGAGTCCAATAAATGTAATGTAATAATAATGTATGATAAGCTAAAAACATGGTTTATGTCAAATATTCTCTTTTTTTTAAATTATTAATTTATTTGAAAGTCAGATTTACACACACACACACACACACACACACAGAGAGAGAGAGAGAGAGAGAGAGAGAGAGGTCCTTCATTGGCTGGTTCACTCCTCAACTGGCCACAACAGCTGGAGCTGGGCCAATCCAAAGCCAGAAGCCAGGAGCTTCTTCTGGGTTTTCCCATGTGGGTGCAGGGGCCCAAGGACTTGAGTCATCTTCTACTGCTTTCCCAGGCCATAGCAGAGAGCCAGATTGGAAGCAGAGCAGCTAGGACTAACTGGCACTGCAGGCAGGAGCTTTACCTGCAATGCTACAGCACCGGCCCCCAGATATTCTCTTGACATAACCACAAATCTTTTTTTTAAAAGATTTATTTATTTATTTGAAAGTCAGAGTTACACAGAGAGAAGGAGAGGCAGAGAGAGAGAAGGAGATAGAGAGAGATATCTTCCATCCGATGGTTCACTCCCCAACTGGCTGCAACGGCTGGAGATGCACCAATCTGAAGCCAGGAGCCAGGAGCTTCTTCCCAGTCTCCCACGTGGGTGCAGGGGCCCAAGGTCTTGGGCCATCTTCTACTGCTTTTCCAGGCCATAGCAGAGAGCTGGATCAGAAGTGGAGCACGAACCGGCACCCATATGGGATGCTGGCACTTCAGGCCAGGGCGTTAACCTGCTGCATCATGGCGCCAGCCCCACCACAAATCTTAATGAAAATATTGAGTTTCAGGTAACAATGAGAATATTTGGTTTCCTCCCTAGCCCCTCCTAGTAAACAGTGGAAAAGCTAAATTTCTCATAAGAGTACCAGTAAAACAACAGGGCTGATTGATATTTGGAATTATACACAGTTTCTCTTGCAATATTGTTGTTCTATGTAAGGTTCTAGAAGGTTAAAGTACAAAGATAGCTACTTTCAGTTGAAAATGTCCATCAAACATCATATAGAATGAAATTCCCTATAGACAAAACATATGAAACCACTATTCACACACATAGAGCCTTATCTTGCAACATATAGACAGCACAGGATCTGTATATACTCATATACCACTTGGGATTTTGATTAGTCAGGCATGCTTATATCCCAGCAAGAATTGGCAGACAGAGACACTTAAATAAGCTTGGGAAGAACTTTATTTTTTCCTTGAGTTTAGTGCTATTTCCCACTCTGTTGGTGCACTGGAAACAATTCCTTTGCTCTCTCATCTATTCTTTTACCTAGTCCATCACTACCACTAGAGACTGTTTATTTTCTGTGACTTAAAACTATATGTTTCTCTTCTATGTCTAGAGAACTCTCTTAATTTATTTAAATTGTCCATTTTTTTCCTCCTACTATAAAGATCAGCTTTACACATTAGATAGTATAATGCGAAAATAATAAAAAATAAGGTTCTACCTCATTACTTTTCAGAAATCACGAATCTGTTTTGTTCTATCTAAATATCATCCTTGGATAAGTCTGTGCCTGTGGCAAAACCATCTTTCTTCTCCAATGAAATTGCTAACCCCAAATTTATAGTTTGTCTTGCTTTAGCATGGCTTCTTGCCTATAAGAGGAGTATGAAGAGAGCTTGGAAGACTTGGATTTGAAACTAAAACTATACACCTGGATTAGACACACTCATTTGGGCCAACTCAGTCAATAGTGCTGCGAGTCCCATCCATCATCTAATGCACAGCATTCAAATTGAATGATAGCTATACTTTGAAACTCAGGCAAGCATACAGGTGGCCATACGCCTTAACTAATGGATGAATAACAGCTGCGGAGTAGCGATACTCAGAGTCTAGGTTAGCAACAGGCAGAACGGAATTTACACAGGGTTGAGAGAATGTGTATCGCGAAGGCAAGATAAAAGAGTACGAGGAAGAATACTAAGCCAAATGATTGAAGCACAAGTACCAAAACTAAATCATACACCTAAGAAATTTGTCACCTAGAAGGAATTTACCTGCAGTAGGGACAACTTGATACTATATCTCAGGATACTGAACAGCAACTATTTAGATACACTATATTCTACAGAGAATTCCTCTTACAGAAGCTTATAATGTAAAAATAGAAGAAAAATAACATTTAAGATAGGGATAAGCAAATTTTGTCTTTTTTTTCAGTTTTTTTTTCTGAAAAGATCCAAAAAGCAAATATTTTAGACTTGAGGAGAATAACTCTGCTATTTCAATGGAAAAGCAGCCACTGCTGTAAACAAACAGTTATGTCTGTGTTCCAAAGAAAACTTGCTTAAACAAAAAAGACATGTAGTGGGCCAAATTTGTTTATGCTAATTTAGGGTCATATTTAATGATCTCAGGTGAAGAAAGAGATAAGCTTCACAAGAATAGGACAATGTGCCAAATATGCCTCTCATTTGAAGCAATGAGTTCCATTTAAGAACACAGACAGCCTTTTCTTCTTTCAAACATCTCCCTTCCTAAATTTATTAAATTTTCAAATATCTCTGTTGAGCCTTTCTAATTGAATTAGTCTGTTTATTTATATAATACTTAGAATAATATGTTTAACTTCAGACGACAATTATGTAAGTAAATAACCGAGCTATTTAAAAAAACCATGAAAGTTCACCAATATTTTGTCTCTTCTCTGCATACTTCTGTCTTTCCTTCCTTTACTTTCATGACTGCAGCTCAGGGAAATCCTTCCTCAAAGATACTGGATAACCTTTGCCTGTAAATTCTTTACAATATAGCTATGACCTGGTCTTTTCAGATGACTGTGTAAGTAGGAAAATGTTCCCACAGAAAATTAAGGCTACTTCTTATTTTGAAGCTTTGAGTAATTCAGGTCGGAAGATATAGGGCAGTAAAGAAGAAGTAGGAGCTGAGAATTCTCAGAGAGCCCTAAACTATTTTCTGAATAATTTATTTGGCTGAAATCATGTGGTGACCTTTAGGCTGCAAAAGATAGATTATATGACCCGACTGTACTATTTTTTGGTTCAGCTTCAATGTAGGAAATCCTGACTAATACAGCACACAATGATTTTTTAAAATACTGAAATTCTCAGGGAAAAAGATAATAATATGTTCCCTGGCTAGGACTAAAGAATACTGACAGCATACATTTTCATATTTTCCTAACATTATCCAGATTGTGTGATAAGTCAGCCCATGTTATTTTGTTTTATTCAATCGTATTTATTTCCTATTTGAAGCTAGGATCTTTGAATGAAGTAGTCCTACAATAACAAGTATCCATCCTAGACTTTCAGTGATATTGGTGTTTGTGGGACAAAGCCACTGGCAATTGACAAGTTTGTCAGTAGCCTTTCCACCAAACTGTAGGTGTGGTATTTAATAAAGCTGCCAGCTTTTTCACTTCTCTCAAAGTGTATTTATGAGCCAAAAAATAACTATAAAAATGGCATCCCAGGGATCCATATTTATTCTCTTTCAATGATTTCCAGATCAAATTTGCTCACTTTACAAGTTAAAAGATTTTTCCCCCAGTTCTCAGCCCAGGAAACTCCCATTAGGACAAAAACAAAGCTGTATTCTCTCAACCCCTGACACTATCATTTGGAGTGACATTTTAGTAATCCAAGCTTCAGACTAAGTCGGATTGAATCATAAACCAAATTCCATGTCAGTTTTACCAACTTCCCCACCGTTGCTGAGATATGTGTTGTCTTCTTTCAGAATTGCAATCCCCACCCTGTTCACAGGTAAAGTAATGTTTTAAATTGCAGTAAAGATTCAACCAAATTCTTCAATTTGATATCATAGCTGATTTGTCTCATAATTCTTAACCATGGTAGAATTGGCATTCAGATTGGGTTCTTAGATATAGTTATATTTTCAGGTGATTCTTAAGCTGTATATCACACATTGCAGTAATAGCCACCAAATATTCAGTTAATAATGCTATAACTGGATATGTGATTGCAACTTTTCAAAAGCGCTATCTAAAATATGTTAGAATAGAATGATCAATGGCATTGAATAACAGTATAGTATGTTGGCTATAAAAGAGGGAATAGAGAGAATATACTGTTTAGTGAAATGTAGTGAGTTAAAGGGGAAATAGTACATGTGATTTCTTTCCATTTTTTGTTGATCTTAGAAATATTGGACTATTTTCACAAATGTATAAAGATTAGCTATAAAAACACTCTGTCTCTATAGACTGGGATACTCTGAATTAAATTTTAAAACACTGGTTCAGCTATAACATAGAAAAATCGAACTGGTAGTCCTGAAACCTCCAAATTCAGGAAAAAAAAGAAGGATCATATACAGTACATTTCTTACTTAATATAACTAGTGCATTAATTTTCTATTGCTTTGTAACAAATTACCACAAATTTAACAGCTTAAACCACCATCCATTTATTAGCTTATAATTTTTAGGACAGAAATATGATATCACATAACAGGGTCCTCTGCTCAAGATCTCACAAGGCTGAAACAAAGGTGGCAGTTGGCCTGAGTTTTCCAGACTTTCTGGGGGAAAATTCTCTTCCAAGCTCATTTTTATTGTTCAAATAAATTCTTACTTTGAAGTTGTAGGCTCTCATTACCCGAGCAACTGTAAACTACTAAAGGTTACCTATGGTCCTTACAGTGTGTTCCCTTCCAAATTCAAGGTATCAGTGATAAATCATATTCTTCTAACGTCACAAGTATCTCAAGTACCCTCTTCTACAATCAGCAGGAGAAAATTTTGCTTTTAAAGGGCTTACATGGTTAGATCACACCAGACAATTTCCCTATCTCAAGTTCAACTGTGCCATATAACATAGTCTAATTACGGTAGTAAGATCAATAGTATTCACACTCTCAGGCACGTGCAGGACATGTATAGCGGAATGGAGTAGTAGCCAATCATGGATGACATCTTAGAATTTTACTTACTACACAGGATAATTGTACTCATAGTTTTTATTCACTAGCAATGTGTCAGGCACCGTTCTATTTGAGGAATTCTTACTTCCGATCAGAGATTAGGATTCATTTTACATTGTAAATCTGTAAAAACATATTGGTGTGGCCTAGAGCATAACTTTGGTATGAGGTAGACCACAGCTGAATCCCACTACATCATTTACTAATTACTGAATCTTGGTGGATTCATTTCTGTAAGCTTCAGTTTCTTTGTCCAAAAATTGAAAATAATACTGGTATCTATTCTATAAGTTATTATGAGAATTAAGTGAGATAATGTCTGCAAATTGTTTAGCACAATCATAACATATATAAATCACTGAAAAATGGGAATAACAAGTGTTCCTATATAATTTTTGAAACATGTATGGTAATTGGGTGATAGGTTATTTTTGTTTGTTTTTCTGATAGATGCTTTATACTTTTGCAATTGCACTTTCACTATGTAACTCCTCTGGAAGATATGTTGATATCTGTGTCTATGGCAACACCTTCAGGCAGCAGTTACTGTAATGCACATCAAGCTTGCCATTAAGTGAGGCCAATACTGCTGACCCTTTATCCGGAGAGGATGGCAGCTCTGTGGTGCTTGGATGATCTCAGTTCAGCTTTTCTTCAGCTAAATGGTCTCTGAAGGATCATTCTTCCTTTTAATATAATAGAAATTAGAAAACATACCCACATGCACGGGCTCACTCTGCTCATCATACCAGCACCTCAAGATCAAAGAAGCAGTGATGGGAATCTAACCGCAGTACTTAAAAAGCCCAGTCTCTTGTTTTAGCTGACAGATTAGAGAAAGTTTTAATATGTGTTACCAATGGCTGCTTTCTACTACTAAGAAGAAATTCCATAGGAAAAACAAATTTACTAAAATAAATCCAACAACACTCATATTTGACAAAATACAGGGAGATGTACAGAAGATATGGATATCTTTATCCATTTGCAAAGTTTTTACTAATGGAGAACTAGTCTAACTTCAAATTCATACTTGTTTACAATCTTTACATAGATAGGCCAACAACCAGCTGCCACAAGTTAAACTCTTGAAATAAATCTATTCCACGTGCCATCAGAGAAATGCAATTGCTAGAAAAGCTGGGAAGGATAATTCTTCATCTATGTCCAGAACATTAATAATGTAGGATATTGATAATCTGATTTAAAAAAAAAAAAAAACGGACATTAAGGGGCCGGCACTGTGGCGCAGCAGGTTAACGACCTGGCCTGAAGCGCCAGCATCCCTTATGCGCACCAATTCTAGTCCTGGCTGCTCCTCTTCCTATCCAGCTCTATGCTATGGCCTGTGATAGCAGTAGAGGATGGCTCAAGTCCTTGGTCCCCTGCACCCATGTGGGAGACCCAGAAGAAGCTCCTGGCTCCTGGCTTCGGATTGGCTCAGCTCTGGCCGTTGCAGCAAACTGGGGAGTGAACCAGTGGATGGAAGACCTCTCTCTGTCTCTACCTCTCTCTGTAACTCTGTCTTTCAAATAAATAAACTAAATTTGTAAAAAAAAAAAAAAAAAAAAAAAAAAAAAAAAGGACATTTAAAAATATGGACGACATTTTCCTCATTTTCATGTCAATTTTCCTTAGGGCTGGGGTTATAATGAGGGGGTGTCTGCAGCTTATGTTAGGTTGCCCTAGGGCCTATCATAATCTTACATTGCTCATTGACTATATTTACATCAGAATTATTCCAATAAACACCTTCCAGTTTTTGGAAGATGGTTTCTGCCCAGAGATATTCAAATCTGGCAAAAGTATATCAAAGAGGATGTTTCCATAAAATGGCATTAAATACATATATACATACACATACACAAGTGTGAGATATTTTTAGCTTTTGCATTTTATTTATGATGGCCAGTCTCTAGCTCAACATTCTCCAGGTACTAACAGCTCAATTTGGAGCCCTCAAATAAGCACTGAGGTACATAGACAGTGAACTCCGTATCTGGGTCATCAAATTAAGGATTTGGTGAATAGCAACAGCACTGCAAGCTATTTCTTGAGGTACTCTATAGAATTTGAAGCAGTTTGAAGCAGTCCCTACCCAGTGGGTTAGCAATCTAATTAAGCACCTAATTTTGAAAATTGAGCCCTTGATGTTATCACTTACTAAGCAGATGGCTGATTACAAGATGGGGGTGGGAGGAGGTGGGAACCAGAACTAAAAAACTTAATAGAAGTTACTTGATAAGTCACCCTGATAGTAGAAACCAGCAGCATTCAGATTGCCATCTAAACTACAATTTGATGCTGACCTTTGAGAGTGGTCATCACACTAAAATTATATCATTTTAATTAACAGAGATAATTTGAGAAACAGCATAGGTTTCCAACCTAGCACAGAGGAGTTAGGACAAGGGGATTTTGCTACTCATTAATGCTTTTCATCAAAAATTTCCAATCCTCCTCTGGACAAACTATAGAATAATATTGCCCTATCTCCTTGGAATTACATGTGGCCATGCACCTTGTTTTGATCATTAAATATGAGGAAAAGTGACTCATGTCATTTGCAGATGAAAGCTTTAAGACCTAGTGTGCAATTTATTGACTGCTTTCCTTTCCTCTGCTGCAGGGCCTCAAATGCCCCGGATTGCAGGGTCTTCAGTAGCTTGGGAGAGTGAAAAGTAAACTTGGATATTTTAAAGCACTGAACATTAGTATTTTTTCTTCCTACAACAAAACCTCCTAGCCTATCCTGATTGTTACAGAAACCATAGAACTCATTCATCAGCAGAAGAAGAAATTAGGATGAAGCCCTATTTTTCTATGACAAGGAAATGGGTGCGTTATCTAGTTCTTTCCTTAACCTACTAAGTCAAAAATATAACACATCTTGTTCCTCAGGAAAAAAAAATCTTATATCTAGATCCAAAAATTGTTGTACAAATCTGCATAAGTTCATTAGTGCTTATACTTTATACTTTTATGCAAGATGTGCATTGGAGAGAGTTTCATATAAAATGAAGAATAAAATTTACAGCAAATTAAGAATTATGCTGGAGCATTATGTCATATTACAGAAGAAATTATGCATATAACTATTTTGATTGTGTCCTACAGCTATTGATTTTTTTGGTTGGTATTATCAAGAGGACAGAAGGATCTCTGTCTTAAATAGTCAACAATTTTCTTGCATGGTGATGTCACCACTGTATTACATTGTCTTGCAGTTTGACCTCATGTTTTGCATTAAAAAACCGAGTCTTAGAACACAAATGTGTATATTAAATCACATTTGTTTATTGACTCCCATTATAATTTTAGAATTATTTTCCTATTAGAAAAAATGCATACTTGCTTGAAAATAGGATGCCAACTATATTTCCAAAGCCAAACATTCACTTTGATAAAATTATCTTGATCTATATATATGTCAAATGAGAGAATAGGTTGAGGCTAGGGAAGTTGGCTGGCATAAGAGATCAATAACAGCTATAGGTGTGCAAATTCCATGTATAGGGAGACAGCTGAGTTAAGAAAAATGGCACTAGCAAGTAAAAAACTATGGAGGTAAACTATGATCCTGGTTGGCTGGTTATTTACCATCTAGTTATTTTTAAATTCCTATTTCTTTCTTCTCAGTTATCTATATTTATAGTCTAGGGGAAAGTGGAGCCCTGGTTTGGCATTCTTTGGGGCTCTTGTTATTAGGAGTGCCTGAAAAATGCAGAGGTAGAGACCTGCTTCTGCATTCCCAGGATCAGTCTTATATACCAGTTTTCCAAGTGGATAGGATATTGAAAGGTCATTCAGATGAACAGAACTGCCCCAAGATCTCCTAAGTAGGAAGGCTTTTTTAAACACAATATGGATTATGCATGCCTCTGAACAATTACTGGCTACATGTGGGAGAGTCATACATAAAATTCCAGGAAGAGGAGGAAAACCATAGGAACATCAAAGGAGGGCTCGCCTCTTGCCTCTGTTTGAATTGCAATCTATTGTGTGCCTGACTTTGTTGGGTTTTATAAACCACACCATGAAACTCTGTGATATTGTAAGGCATGAATCAGCTTCTTTGGTGTAGGGGTACCTCTGTCATGTGAATGGCATTGGAAATCCATGAAAACTAGGGATTACAAGCAGGAAAGTCAATTATAGCATCGTAAATTAAGTCAGTGTCCAGAGATATGGCAAGAAGAGAGGACTTGAGACAAGCTCTGAAACTAGAACTGCGGCTACTTGCTTTCAGTCCCATTTTATATTCCCTGTTGTGTGGAGTTAGGCAGGGATTTTCAGGCAACTGTTTATAGCCAGCAGGAAGGGCAGGGCCCTGCAGGTGCAGCCAGCTACTATTTAAGCTCAGGCCAAAGGCACCAGGCCTTTTTGGAGGTACATACATTAGTCTTTAAAAGATCTTTGCCACTTTGGCGGCTCCTTTGAAGGCAGTAGAAATGCTGCAGGCAAGGTGGAACCTAAAGGAAGAGCCTGAACTTCAGCACATGTGAGTCATACAGTAAGTAATTTCATTCACTGCCTTACTTTTTTAACTGAATACACACAAAGGAAAACTGCATCTGTGCAAAAAGCATGACAGACTTGTATCGAAATATGTTGATGGTCTTGCTTATATTTACATCATTAACTCATGATTATGACTTCATATGTATATGTGTTAGGAAAAGAGTTACAGACTGCTGCCTCCTCACACAGGGTATCATAAATATTAGGAAAAGAGGTGCCGAATAGAGAGGAGGCAGTGTAGGAATTTATTCATAGAAAATAAATTTGCAGAGGTGGGTGACCAACTGCCTGGATGCACATTGATGGAACTCGTGGCAGAAGGCCTTGAACCCAGGAAGCCGGGCCTGTGTATATTTTAGGAGGGCTAGGGATGGGGATGGGGGTAGAGGGCAGCAGGCAGAGGGGAACTCCTGGAACTGGGAAGGGCCTTAGGGACCTGGAAAAGAAAGCAGGTGGGGTATGAAAGCAATAGGCTGTGAGACCCAGTTGAGAATCAAGGGCAAGGAATACATTCCAATGTTTATCTTTTGGGCAATGAGCAAGAATGGCTGAGGCTTATGTCTTTGTTCCATCAATATGTATATGTACATGTTTAAAATACATTGAAATGGTAAGGAGCATGTTCTCTTTAAATTCCTGAGAGACTACTATTAGGTCCTCTCTGATTTTACTCAACTGATGTTAAGCTGCCTATATTTTCAGCATGAAAGTGAATGAGCTAAAGGCATTAAAGAATTTTGTTCTGAGTCTCCCTGGACCACTACTGCAAAGCATACTTTCCTGTGTCCCTTACTAGTCACAGTAGAGCTTTGAGCTCCTGCATTGAGGAGGAGGTGTGATGTTTGCCGAAGAGCACATGAGGAAAGCAATAGGTGAGCTATTACCCCAGGGTAACTATTATTTTAAGTCTTCTACATAATGACAGGATTCCCATTTCTTCAGATGAATGCCTGAAGCCAGCCTCTATACAGCCATATTTGATACTGGTTTCTAGATTTTCTGGAAAATGGACTCACATGTCAAAGAATAGCCAATGATATTACCAGTTATAGCTATAAATACGGTGCTATTTATCAATATTGGCTATATACATGCCAAGCACAATGTCCAGTTTTTTCCCAGTTCATTTGTAACTAAACTGAAATATAAGAATATATCATAAAATGGAACTAGTGGTAACTCACTGGCTATCTAAGTGGGAAAGAAATCACAGAGAGGGAGTAAATGACACTAAGCAGAGAAAAGCAATGGCACTCTGTTTTCTTTGTTAAAGAATGTGCGAAACTGAGAAGTACACAGGAAACAAAGCATATTAAGTGTACAACAAAAGCAACAATAACTGTGTACTTATTACGTAGCAGGTCTCCTCTTAAGCTGCCTCACATGGATTATACGATGAACTTCCCAATGTAAAGCTGTGGAAACTGAGATTTAAGGAAGTTGACTGAGATCATTCAACTAAATGACAGACAGTATTCAAATCCAGATGCACCAGCTTCCAAAGACCAGGAAGTTTCTAAACTTTACTAAGGACTTTTTGAACAACTACGTTATACTGATGAGCTGCCTGTTGAGAGTAAGGAGGATGTCTCCTGAGCCAGACAACTCAAGAAGTTGCCTAGATTTTGCCATGGAAGCAGGTTAAGCATGCCTCCAATTTCATTTTCCAAACTGGAGGAATATTCATTTCAGTGTGAAAATACTAGCTTCATGGATTTTTTTTATATGTACTAATTACATTTTTTAAAAAAACTTAACTCTATGGTAAGGGAACTGCTTTCAAATTTTATATTTTCCCTTGAGTACTAGGAATGGAGAAAAGTCCAGCAAAGGCCATATTCTCATGAACCAGACAGAAATTCACATTGGCAACAAAGTACTGAAATTTGTCACAATGTTCTATTACAGAGGAAGCATACTAGCCTGAAATTTACTGATTGTCAAGGAAATCAAGCCCCAGATTTAAAATATCACTATTTTGTAGAGAAATGAAAAGACATACAGTTGCTATAATATAAAAGCACCAAATCTCCAACCAAAATGATTTCTATAGCAGAAATCATGATTGCCTTCAACAGAACCATAGAAGCCCAGTATGCTAAAGTAAACCTTGGCCTTCTCTAGGGCTATTTCAATGGTTTGATTGGCATCCTTGTCATCATCAGCATACCTGAAATATATTGACTATTTACCATAACATTAAGCACCATTATACTTGTATGTATAACTCATTTAATCTTCACAACTTCCTGTGTGGTGACTGCTATTATTACAACCATTTTTTTTACATTTAAGAAAAGCATAGCA
The DNA here is from genome assembly GCF_964237555.1 of Oryctolagus cuniculus. Classification (NCBI taxonomy): domain Eukaryota; kingdom Metazoa; phylum Chordata; class Mammalia; order Lagomorpha; family Leporidae; genus Oryctolagus; species Oryctolagus cuniculus. Next base: position 93,079,412 of record NC_091453.1, on the reverse strand, counting down.
ATTAGAAATTACATTACTTGACTTTAGTCACAAAAGCAACAAATTCAGATATAGAATTCTTCATCCAGGCAATCCAACTTCAGGGCCTACCTTTTGAACCACTATGACATACCTTCCTCTCAACCTGAAATGGCAGTGAGATTATTGCTATCACTAACCTATAATTTACTCAATTTTAGTACTAAATAACACTCATGGTCACATATCTTCATTGGGATATATATATATATATATATATTCAAAAAGGTATTTATGTCAAAAAGGATTATGGGTGACAGTCCTAGCATGAACAGAAATGGGTCAATGGTAAACACACTGGACAAAGGAAAACTTTAAGGGTACTCCAATGCATGCATACAAAATTAATTGTTCCAAATAAGAACCACTCTATTCTAATTGTTTCATGCTCAAATGGCCTTTCTTCTTTTTCTGTTTTCTAGATAAGGGATCAAGATAAATACAAATGAAAGAGACAGAACTACAAAAACCATCACACTGAAAATAACAGCTGGAACCTTAATCCAAAGATACCTTAGGTGTACATATTTTATGAAAGTGACTGTTAATTATACATAAATCATTTGAAAAATCACACACACTGTGATAATAAGCTTTTGATATAAATCCAAAATATGATGCAATTTTTCAAATTCTATTTTAATTAATTTGAAAAGATGACATTGATTCTTATGATTTATTAGACTCTGATCATCAGTTAGATTCTAACCCTGTGCTTAAACCCAAATTATTTTCTTTAATCTAAGTTTTAAAAAAATGCTGCAAAGCACCAGATACTTTAAAAAGTTCATGGAAAATTCAATAAAAGTTTTTAGGGGTATAAATTTGTTTTGCAGTCTATACAGAGACATCTCAAAAGTCATGGAAAATAGTATATTAATAAATTATATATGAATTTCAATATATTTTCATACTAAAGTAAGCCTATCATTTCATTTTGTTTTTTCACAAGCTTTTTTACTTGGCCTCACATAATAAATATGCATTTAATTTACAAGTAATTTTCCAAAATCATATTAATAGAAGCAAGGCCAGGCTTTGATCTCATGGGAGAATGAATAGGGTCTCATAATTTTACTTAATATGTGCTAGGCAGTAATATGTGCAATTCACAAACATTGCCTCATATATTGCTCACTCAGAGAAGGGATATAAACAACTACATCTCAGTGGATAGGGATGGTATCTGCCAAAAGTTTACTTGCTGGAAAAAAAGATTTATGACCAGATGAAACTGTGAAGCTAGAACAGTTGGCTCTCAAGGAGCTTCATTCCTCCTTTCTTTGGTCACATTGTTCAAATATATACTGACAGCTCCCGAACCAGCAAGTAGAATCACAGAACATGTTTGGGTACCAACAATGCGGTATACACGAAACTATGGCTCCATGTTTGATAGACTGTATTTCTGAGCCAAGTAGGCATATAGTAAAATAAAACAAAACAACACTTATGGCCAAACCATGTTTCCAAAAATATAACCATGTACAGTAAATAAGGGCTAGAACATGTCTAGCCAATAAAGAAGGTTTTAGTTCTGTCCTCAGAGGCAAGGGTTATAAAGAGTTTCTATAAAATATTAATAATTTTGCACATTTATGACCTAACACCAAAAATAACTTTTATCTCCCCCCCTTTTTGGCAGAGCAAGGGAGATAAGCACCGGGGACTGTAATCTTTCAGAGATATGTTTTATATTAAATTTGGGTACCTTGTTAAAAATGGGTTTTCTTGTTATTTTTGCGGAGTACCTTTTTCTTAGTTTATATGAGAAGTTAAAGTAACCATTTAAAGACTAAGCGGTCAGTGACTTTAAAATAGATGTGTTTCTGGACATTGAGAAAATCAGCTAGTCACATGTTCTGATTATGATTGTTTGCTATTTTTTGTGATAATAAATTTTCAGAAAATAATCCTGCAGAATTCTGACTATAGACAACTTTCTAATGCACAGCAATTTGAAACTGCTACTCAAGAATTTAATAGCTTCTTTGCATGTGCTAGGATTTCGAGATAAGGCTAGAATGTAACAAAGTCATAAAGGCCTTCTGTTGTTTTCAATTCACATCTAGATGAAGCCAAAAGAGTGCCCTTGGATTCATTTAATCTCTATCCCTTGTATCTTATACACATAAAACCACCTTCTTCCCTCATCACCTGCCATTTCATGTGCCCACCCACTGGTGGATAATACCTCTGTCCTTTGCAACTCACAGTTTGGCGAGTGGACTAACATCATCCATCATCACTGGAGAGCTTGTTAGAAATTGGAGAATCTCTGGTCCCATGTCAGACCTACTGAATCAAAATTTGCATCTTAACAAGATTCACAGGTGATTCATGTGCACATGAAAGTTTGATAAGCACTATTCTATAATAGAGTTTCTCAACCCTGGAACACCATTAAAAATATGTAGAAAAGCTTAAAAAAATACTAATCCCTGGCCCTAACCCTTTCCCTCATCTCTCAACCTACTCTCAGATATTCAGATTTAAATGATTCGGTATGGACCCTGGTTTAAATAATATGTAGCCCAGAAAAAATACATATATAATGAATATATAATATACATATAGCGAAGAGCAACATTTGTACAAATATTTCAACTTTTTGCACTTGGCTATGTATTACCCAACTTCATTTTGCTCCCATTCATTTGTAACCTCAAATGCTAAAACCAACTTCCTATCTTTTATTTTTCTGTTAAATATGCTCAATGTCTTTGAAAAATAAACACTGCCCCAAATAACTTTTGCTTCTTTCTCACTCGACATGTTTTAAATTTATGTTCTTAAATAGTGGTTGCTGACATTATCATATCTGATCATAAATACTTTGCATATGACTAGTTTGCACCTAAGTGGGCTGTATCTTTAAAACTGGCAATGAATAACTATCTAAAATCATACTGAGCTTCAACCTACTCAGTTAAGAGTAGAATTTCTGATTGTCCATCAACTTTCATTAACTGCTAGCAATTCTACTAGTAAAATCTACCCAACTGGTGGCCAAGATCATATTTACAAATGTATTTGTTAGAGCTGCCATTAGTATGAAAATCCCTTACCTCTTCTTGGTTAATCATGATCAGTAAGTCCTCATTAAAAAATAATAAATACTCTTTAGTTAAGAAACACTAACCTCAAAGTTATATGTCATTCATATTGGTATAATCAGTAATTCCAAAGATTTATGAAGTAGAGGTACTTAAAATCATAATACTTAGCTTTCTATGAGGTTACAATATTTGTTATGCAAAATTAAATGCAAACTATATTTATCAGTCACACTAAATGAAAAGAAGTATAGAAAAGATCACATTCTCTTGAAAGTGATTAAAGTATTTTTGCCTTGAATAAATCAGGAGTAAGATGCTGACAATTTTCATTATAACCACTGAATCACTTCTCAACAAACTGGAAATAGCCATCTCAAACCTATATGCTTGTCACTTTTGAAATTCTGTGCATGCATGTGTGTGTTTGTTTTCCATGGTTTGGTTGAAGACATGCTTTAAGTCCAGTACTTAAAACTGCCAGTGTACATGGAAAGCCAAGACACTCTAGCAAAAAAAAAAAAAAAAAAAAACCTAAATGAAAGATCTCTGTGAGTGAGATCCCAGATCCCAGTAAAGAATGGGGCCATCAAAGAAGGAGGTCCCTTTCTCTGAAGGGAGGAGAGAACTTCCACTTTGACTATGACCTTGTCTGAATAAGATTGAAGTTGGCCCATAGAGTCCGTTTCACTTCAGGAGGTTTCCTTTTTGGTGTTCAGTCAGTTGTCACCGATCAGGGAGAACATATGGTATTTGTCCCTTTGGGACTGGCTTACTTCACTCAGCATGATGTGTTCCAGATTCCTCCATTTTGTTGCAAATGACTGGATTTCGTTGTTTCTTACTGCGGTATAGTATTCTAAAGAGTACATATCCCATAATTTCTTTATCCAATCTACCGTTGATGGGCATTTAGGTCGGTTCCAGGTCTTAGCTATTGTGAATTGAGCTGCAATAAACATTAGGGTGCAGACCGCTTTTTTGTTTGCCAATTTAAATTCCTTTGGGTAAATTCCAAGGAGTGGGATGGCTGGGTCGAACGGTAGGGTTATCCTCAGGTTTCTAACGAATCTCCAGACTGACTTCCATAGTGGCTTGACCAGTTTGCATTCCCACCAACAGTGGGTTAGTGTCCCTTTTATTCTTAAGTGTTTAAAATTAACTGAAATGTGATCCCTGTTAAACATAAGAGTGGGAATAAGAGAGGGAAGAGATGTATAATTTGGGACATGCTCAAGCTGACTTGCCCCAAATGGTAGAGTTAAAAACATACCAGGGGATTCCAATTCAATCCCATCAAGGTGGCATGTACCAATGCCATCTCACTAGTCCAAGTGATCAATTTCAGTTCGCAATTGATCATAATGAAAGGACTAAGAGTCAAAGGGAGCACATAAACAAGTCTAGTACCTGCTAACACTAACCGATGGAATAAATAAAGGGGAGAGTGATCCAACATGGGAAGTGAGATACTCAGCAGACTCATAGAATGGCAGATGTCCTAAATAGCACTCTGGCCTCAGAATCAGCTCTAAAGGCATTCGGATCTGGCTGAAAAGCCCATGAGAGTATTTCAGGCATGGAAAGCCAAGACACTCTGGCAAAAGATCTCTGCGAGTGAGATCCCAGTGGAAAGAACAGGTCTTCAAAGAAGGAGGTACCTTTCTCTGAAGGGAGGAGAGAACCTCCACTTTGACTATGACCTTGTCTAAACAAGATAAGAGTCGGAGAATTCAGAGGGCTTCCATAGCCTTGGAAACTCATGACTGGAGCATAGGGTGATTACTGATGCCATAGACAGGAGTGTCAATTGGTAAAGTCAACAACAGGAGTCACTGTGCACTTACTCCTCATGTAGGATCTCTGTCCTTAATGTGCTGTGTATTGAGATTTAATGCTATAACGAGCACTCAAACAATATATTTCACTTTGTGTTTTTATGGGGGTGCAAACTGTTGAAATCTTTACTTAATGCATACTAAACTGATCCTCTGTAAAAAAACAAAAAAAAAAAAGAAAGAAAGAAAGAAAGAAATTATCAACTCCCAACTTGACTCTCACTGGGATTAAACATGACAATAGGTCTGATCTGATTTCATCATCATTTAAAAAAAATCATCTATTATTTCTCACTTTATGTTTCTGTGTGAGAGCAAACTGTTGAAATCCTTACTTAATGTATACTAAGCTGATCTTCTGTATATTAAGATAATCGAAACTGAATCTGGATGTGAATGGAAGGGGAGAGGGAGTGGGAAAGGGGAGGGTAGTGGGTGGGAGGGACGGTATGTGGGGGAAGCCATTGTAATCCATAAATCGTACTTTGGAAATTTACATTCATTAAATAAAAGTTAAAAAAAAAAGATTGAAGTTGGCGAATTCAAAAGGCTTCCATAGCCTTGGCAACTCATTACAAGAGCCTAGGGAGATTACTGACGCCATAAACAAGAGTGTCAATTTGTTAAGTCAACAACAGGAGTCACTGTGTACTTACTCCTCATGTGGGATCTCTGTCCTTAATATGTTGTCCAATGTGAAGTAATGCTATAACTAGTACTGAAACAGTATTTTACACTTTATGTTCTATGTGGGTGCAAACTGATGAAATCTTTACTTAATATACACTAAATCGATTTTCTGTATATAAAGATAATTGAAAATGAATCTTGATGTGAATGAAATGGGAGAGGGAGAGGGAGCGGGAGATAGGAGGGGTGTGAGTGGGAGGGAAGTTATGGGGGGAAGCCACTGTAATCCATAAACTGTACTTTGGAAATTTATATTTCCTAATTAAAAGTTTAAAAAAACTGCCAGTGTAACTGAAAATTCAATCATTATTTCTTTTTAAAATATTTACTACTCACAGAAACAGTTCCTACTGTATTTAAATGGATTTTTGAATATTTTTTAGTTTAGTTTAGTTCTGTTTTTATTTCATAATACAACTTCATCTCCATCCTCACCCCCCAGGAAAAAACAAAGTCATAAATAATATCCACAGAGCAACCAAATAGGGTTTTTTTTTTAATACTAAGATGCAAATGTTAACAGTATATGGGGTCACTGGTATAAAGCACTTCAAGAAAGCCTTTTATTTCATTTCTCTTTTCCAAGGCATGACACACACTGTGCTGTACAACTCTCCATGTGAATATCTTAAAATGAAAATACAGAGCACTGTGGAGCTGTACACACACACACACACACACACAAATACCAACTAATGGGAGCACTGTAGCATTTGTCTACAAGATTTTTTTTGGAAGTTGATAATGTGCGGTGAAAATACCACCTTAATCCTTTGAAATATTCTGTTTGTATTGGAGCAACATCCTTCTAGTAATCAACTGAACACAGAAAAACAGAAGCTCAGAGAACATGGAGGCTTTCCAATATGACTTTGAGCTTGAATAGTTTTTTCAGTGTAGACAACCTATCTGATCAGTTTTAGTTGGAACACAAAATCTAGCATAATAGATTCCAACTGGTGCCCGTGATTGAGGGGAATCTCTACACCAAGCACTTACCAAAGCACTAGGCAAGCAACAGGGAATCAATAACTGCAGTGTGAATCCAATGAGAAAGGCTACATCTAAAATCTCAGTGTGGGAGTCGAGGGAGTAGGAAAGGGATGAATTGCATGTGATGCTAACAGCAGTGCAAGACAATTATAGACTGGAAGGCTTCTGTTAGAACTGTATTGCCAAACTTACTGACATTGCCTAGAGGTGAGTCAGCAAGCATCTGTAATACTGACTTATCTACGCCAGGAAGATCTCATTCAAATTAGGCCCCTATCTATGATTGTGGATTCTTTGTATGCCATTCACTAGCTTCTTGGAATCTAAGTGCTTATGAGTGATGGCACCACAAATATTTGCTAGCAGCTCTAATAATGGGTCTGTAAACATACACAGCTCTCATGACTTTGCCCTTAGGTGTATCTTTTTGCAATGTCTTTGAGTCTATTATGCTGGAGAGGTCATCGTCAGTTCCTTTTTGGTTCTAGTCTTTGCCATATATTTTGACTCTTTCTCCAACTTGATTGTTTAAGTCGAAAATGTCTAATGTATGTGTGTTAGGTAGGAAGTCAGTTATGAGCTTATGTGTGTGTGACATAAAGGCCTAAAAGGAAGACATCTATGTCCAGCATATGCATCTGCATCTCAAAGTCATCCTGACAATGTTTCAGGGGCAACCCGGTATTCAAATCCTGCCCTGCCCCCTTCTACCTAATAACCTGCCAGATGGAGGTCCCGCCCCTTCTGCCTGACAAATCTTCCACAATCTCCCAGGTGCAGCCCAGTACCTGCACTTCAAACACCCTGCTCCAGATCCCCATTCTCCAGGGGTCTTGCTCACCCTTCCTCTGAACCCAGGATGGCACCAGCTAGGCTTCCTTCTGTTTGATACCTCCAAGGGAAAACTCAGATAGGAGCTTCTTAGTATTTACAGCCATCAAATCCTTTGTTTCAGGAAGAAATGTGTGAAGACAGAGACCCATCTCCTTAAAAACCCCCGGCCTAAATGTAGACCGGGCACTCTCTCTCAGGTCCTGTCTGGAGAGGTTCCCATCCGTTCTTGCGGATGTCCCTACCCTAATAAACTTTGCTACTTCTACTTTCCACTACTCTGTCTCACGCCTGAATTCTTTCTTGCGCGAAGACAAGAACCCTGCAATTTCTCCGGTAGCATGTTCATCCTTGGAAGCTGTGCTGAGAAGCCTGTCACACATAAAAGCAGACATTGTGCCAAACTCTCAGCACCTGCCCCTTTCCTCTCCCTCTTTTCCTCACTCCCTTCATCTCTTCATCTTTTGCTATGCAGACAACTTGAGATGGTTAAAAGTGCTGTCCTGCACAGGCTAAAAATGCCTAGAGGACAGGACAACTGACTGAGGATCAAAATTGTGGTATGGGACCAATTTTAATGAAAATAAAGCCACTGAATCTTTCAATATCACTTACCTTATCCCTAAAATGTGGAAAAATTCAATCATATATCACTTAACAATGGGGATATTGTCTGAAAAATGCATCATTATAGTACCTCTTCATCATGCAAATGTCACAGTATAAATACATTAACGTACATAGGTATGGCACCATTAGGTGACATAATTTTACGAGATCATCATACAAGTGATCCATCATTGACCAAAATGTCATTATGCAGGGCATGATTGTAAATGTAGCCATCTCAAAGAATTGTACTCATTCAATGAGGAAACCTGTACCACTCAATTAAAGTAGTATCTGATATTTTGTACAAATACATATATGTATTTGCTATTATTTCTATTATTTCCTACCAAAAATAAGATAGAGCCATGATGTCAGAGCATAGGGATAGTCAGGGGCATCTCAACTGCTTTATAACTGACCAAAATATCCAGCCGTGGTTCCTTCCTTGGACACTATTGGTATACCCAAGCTCCAGTGTTCTAAGAAAAAGAGGTCTTCATGTCTGCCAAGCAGCTCGTCCACCAGCTGGTCTATTCTTACAGCTAAATATGAGCAGAGTGATGCAAGGCAGATTCTTTGAAGAAAGTCAGAGGCAAAGGCCTTTTCTGGATTTGAGCTCCAGATATAGTCTGGTCCAAAATGAAATGTTTTAATGTGGACATTGTTGAGCTTGCACACGGAGAACACTCTGAAGATGAGAACATCATTCTCAAGAAAGAATTCACCTAGGGACATAGTGTTTATGTACAAATGTGTTTCTGTGGAGAGAAAGAAATATAATTTCCATCTTAGCCTAGAAACAAATGCTGAGCTGAGCAGTCTTCTATACAAGTCTTCAAATTTAGTTTCTTAAACCCAAGGAACGGGCATGGTTAGAAACAACTGAACCTTGACCTCAACACAGTCATCTAAAGGAATCATCACTTTGCACACTTTTAACAGAATTTCAAGGTTCAAGACAGTAAGCTCCTTTCCCTCGCCTTTGTCAAACTTTAAAAGGCTCTCTGTGCTGCTACACTGAACAAAAATAAAACAAGAAAATGAAACAGTATCTCAATTCTTTCCTTTCATTTTAGCAAAAAGCTAAATTCAGTATTTAATTTCTCTTTCAACCCTCTACCAATGTCACATTGCCACACCTATCTGCTCTTGGGTGTGTGTCACATATTTGCTAAATCCTGTGGCATGCCACAGTTCTTTGATGAAGACTGGCTGGGAAAACCTACCTATCTCAAGATGCAAACATGGTTTTGATTAACTTAGCTAAATTAATTTATAGAGATAATGTCTGGGAAGAAATATAAAATATCTACCATAACGAACAAAATCTACATACCTGAAGTGTAATGTTATGCCAACAGCAGGTTAAGCCACTGCTTCTAACACTGCATCCCATATCAGAGTGCCAGTTCAAGCCCTCTGGCTACTCTGCTTCCAATCTGCTTTTCTATTAATGCACCTAGGAAAGCAGCTGAAGATAATCCAACTACTTGGACCCCTGCTATCCATGTGGGAGACCCGAATGGAGTTCAAGGTCCTCAAATATGATTGTTGCAGCGAATGAGTAGATGGAAGCAAGAGCACTCATTCTCTTTCTCTATGTCTCTCTCTCTCTCTCTCTCTCTTGCTGTGCCTTTCAGATAAATAAATCTTTTAAAAATCTGCACACCTGTAAATTTGCTCTCCACAAGGAAACATTGGTACACTCTACACTGGAGTCCTTGTGACCATTTTCTAATAGGAGAGGTGCCTCCTTTCTGAAGAAAAATTCTTCAGTTATATCTGCAGGCACAAATCACTTTAATATATTAAGATTATATTTCATCACAAAACTGGTTATGATTCAGTGTTGACATATTGTTTTCAATAGCACTGAGTTCAACTATCTTTGTTTCTATCCATATTATTTTGTGCTTACAAGCAGTGCTTCCTATCTTAGCTTTCTAACTGTATTTAGGAGGCATTTAAGTTCTTTTCCATTAAGGGGATGAAATAATATGATATGTATAGAAACAGTAAATATATATATATATATATATATACACACACACACACACATATATGTATATATATTCCATACTAGGCAAGTGTGAAATAGTATTATTACCATGTAGCATTCTTCTGGGAAAATGCAATAGTGTGCAAATGAGCCTACCTCTGCATTAACTTAAACTGTGTTGCTATATCCCTATCCCCTATGATACCCTAGAAAGGATAAACATACCCAGGAACCTGACTTGCAAAGCTTCTTCAGTGTCCTAATATCATAGGAGTTTGAGTGGAGCACCAAGCGGAGATCTTTTTATCTTGTTCATTAGTCTTTTCAATATTATTAATGGTCATTTACTCTCTTCCAAATTATTCAAATACTCTACAGCCACACACATTCTCTTCGTCTCCCTCCCTCTGTAAAATGGGAATGGAAGCACTAACTCAATTATGGTTTCATGGTGGTAGGAAGATGCGTTAACATTGCCAAAATATTTTGTGGTTTAAAAGGTCCATTCCACCATTAATGAGCAATATTAGAGGATGGCATTGCAGCTTAATGAAGTGATGACTCAGCCGACATTGCATTTTGGATCCTGATCAGCCAGTTTTAAGCCCACTGAGTTTGAGAACTCAGATGTCCAATTTTTTCAGCCAGGAACTGATTTTGCTTGGGCTCATATGCTTTTATAGATTTTTTCCTAGCTATATTTATAATAGAAATAATCAGTTATGAAGAGTTTAAAGCAGTATTATTCATATTCTGACTTTCCCATTAAAAATAAACAAAATATTAACAGAAACACAGAAGTTGAGAGTAGAATGGTGATTGCCAGATTGTTAGGAAGTGTGGTGAGGGATAGATACAGAGAGGTTATTGAATGGGTACAATGTCACAGTTAGATAGGAGGAACAAATTTTAGTGTTCTATTGCAAAGATGGTGACTATATTCAACAGTATTGCACTGTATATTTCAAAATAACTGGAGGAGATTTTGAATGTTTCACCGCAAAGAAATAAGAGTTTGAGGTGATGGATATGCTAATTACTCTAATTTCATCATGATACAATATATGCATGTATTAAAACATCACATTGTACCCCATAACTACTCGTATAATTGTCAAAACCAAAGCAAAACAAAACAAAATGTTACAGAAAATTCCAAACAAAAACAAAGGGTTATCAGATATTCAGATACTATGCTTAACAAAATTAATATTTGATTTTAAAATATGATAACTTTGGGGCCAGCATTGTGGGATAGTGGGTAAAGCTGCTGCCTGCAGTGCTGGCATCTCATATCGGCACTGGTTTGAGTCCTGGCTGCTCCACTTACAATCCAGCTCTCTTCTATGGCCTGTGAAAGCAGTAGAAGATGGCCCAAGTCCTACGGTGCCTACACCCACATGGGAGACCCAGAAGAAACTCCAGGCTCCTGGCTTCAGTTAGGTGCAACTCTGGCCTTTTCAGGCATTTGGGGAGTGAACCAGCGGATGGAGGCCCTCTCTCCCTCTCTCTGTTTCTCTGTATCTCTGCCTTTCAAATAAATAAATAAATCTAAAAAAAAAAAAAAGACTCATGTGCCCATTCATGTAAACTGGCAACAGAGAGGGAGTGGGAGAGGGGAGGGTTGCGGGTAGGAGGGATGTTATGGGGGGGAAGCCGTTGTAATCCATAAGCTGTACTTTGGAAATGTATATTCATTAAATAAAAGTTAAAAAAATTATTATAAAAAAGAAAAATTTAATAACGTTAAAGAGGTGCCTGTGAAGTCAATTTATGTACAACAAAAAATATTTTTTAATGTAAAATATAGACTTGTTTTATACTCCTCAACATGGCTCCCTCACAATAAAAATATTTGAAGATGCAGTGATACTTTTAAAAAGATACACCTAAAGGGAAATTGTATTATTTATGAATATAACATGTATTTATTATATACATTTAACCATACTAATCACAGTTATAGAAGAGAATGCAAAAGCATTACTCTTGAGATTTGAATATTTATATTTTAAAGTTATTTATTTATATGAATGGAAGAGTTGCAGAGAGGCAGAGGCAGAGAGGGAGGGAGTGAGAGAGAGAAAAAGAGGCAGAGGCAGGGAGGAGGGGGGAGAGGAAGAGAGGGGTAGTGGGAGAGAGGGAGAGGGGGGAGCCAGAGAAGGAAGAAGGGAGGGAGGGAGAGAGGGAGAAGGAGAGGGAGAGAGAGAGTTACAGAGAGGCAGAGACAGGAAGGAGGGAGAGAGAGAGAGAGAAAGAGAGAATCTTACATCCACTGGTTCACTCCCCAAAAGGCCACAACAGCCAAAGCTGGGCAAATCCTAAGCTAAGAGCCAGGAGTTTCTTTCAGGTCTCCCGCATGGGTGCAGAGGTCTAAGGACTTGGACCATCTTCCACTGCTTTCCCAGGCAGGGAGCTGAATCAGAAGTGGGCTTTACTCACTATGTCACAGCACTGGCACCAGAATATTAATAGTATAAATAACATCATTTGGGAGGAATAGCAATGGAATGTTCATTTTCTCATCACTTATAATAGGTGCCCACTGTTGTCAATGTGTCTCCCTAAATCTTGGCACATTTGTTCACCTTGCATGATGTTTAACTATTCCTTTCTCTGAGCTTTAGAATTAAAATATCTTAAAATATCAGCCACAGGAAGATGGGAGCAGATTTAGAACAAAATGTATGCTAATACTCAATCTCACTACCCAAATCCAAAGTAGACAAGGTGGCTTTTATGCTTAACCCAGCAGCTTAAAGATCCAAAAAGAGAGAATACTTAAAATGAAACAGACTTATGAGACCAGACTGAAAAGAAATTTAGCATCCATTGGAGCCTCCTCCTTCCCTAAAACATCCAGCAGAGCACATGCATCTGCCATTTCCCAGTACTTGGTGACAGATTCTTGTTTTGGAAAATGAATATGTTGATCTAAGATGAAGGAATAAAGATAGATAGAAATAACTTGATCCAAACAGTTACAATTCCAAGTGAAGCAGCAAGAAGTAAACAGGAATGTGCTTAATAAAAAGGCAAACAGACTTTAAAAATCTCTCAAATATGCCAACTGTTTCACAAGTTGGATCAGTATAAACATCTCATCCAACTGCAGAACATTGAGGGCACAATATCTACATCAGACCCACTAATGATTCTAATGTGGACAAGCATAACATTTTCTTATCCTTGGAACTGTGGCATTACGGTAAATGCTTAGGCATACCCACAAAATAAAGGGATGATTTGGCATTGCCAGACACTCAGTTTGATGACATAAGAACTTGGACATTGCTGAGTTAAGACTCAGGCCACTCAGATATTCTCTGTGAGATTTCAGGACAAGGTTAGAGATGGCGTCTACTGAAATAGTAATTCTTGCTTGAAGCATGGAGTAAGACTTTAAAATCCAAACCTACTTTATCCATTTGACTCACACTCTTTTACCTTTAGAGCAATCAAAACACACAACTCAAAGATACATATTTTATGGCTATAAAGTAACTGGAAATCAGAATCATTTCTTGCAACTTGAACTTGTTTCCTTTTCCATTCTAACAATTAAATCAGGTAGCTTCCAAAGCAGAGATCCCTCATATGGGAGTTACTAACACAATGGAAGCAAATTCCTTAATATATTTTTAATTCATGTGTAAAGTGTCAGACATGCTGCTATTATAAATGTAAATAAAAGGAGAAAATGCATTTGACCCTCTAGTATTTAGTCTGGTTTAGTGATCTAGCAATTCCTCATACTTCAGTTTAAAAAAGCATCACAGATGAGTGAAATCCAGGAGCATGTTCCTGTCCTAAGTTCCTGAACTACTGAAAAGATAAGGTTAGCCAAACATCACATTCTCTGAGTTTTGAACATGTAGAGTCCTTAAGTTGTCGGAGTCTATACATATTAAATTCATTTCTCAGAGTTTTCCATCTCATTGGTCAAGCATATTCCCAGGTCCCTCTTCCAGAGGTTCTCATTCAGTTGGAGAAAATCTGTAATTATAGTGGAATCAGTTGCAGGTGGCCACACAGTGAGACACAAGGTGAGATAAACTGTTTTAGGGATTTTTTTTTTTTGAGAATATGATGAAAGTTGGTTACCTTGTCAGCATTTTAAAACAATATTTTCTAAACATTTCTAGTCTCCTGGACCCCAGATGTCTTTCCAGGAAGAACAGATTAAAATCCAGATCAACCAATTTACATTCCAACCAATGGCATATTATGATACCTTTTTGTCTACTACCTCACTAGCATTTTTTTTTTAATTTTAGGGTAACAGACATTCTAACTGGGGGGTGGAGGGATTCCTCATTGTGGTCTTATTTGTGTTTCCCTGATGGCTAGTGATCCTGAGCATTTTTCATGTGTCTGTTGGAATTTGCACTTCATCCTTTGAAAATATCTGTCCATATCTTTGCCCATTTCTTAACTGGGTTGTTTATTTTGGTGTTGTTGAGTTTTTTGAGATCCTTACATATTCTGGTTATCAATCCTTTATCTAATGCATAGTTTTCAAATACTTGCTCCCATTCTGTCACTTGCCTGTTCATTTTGTTGTTTCTTTTATTGTGCAGAAGTTTCATAGCTTGATGTAATCTCATTTGTCAATTTTTGCCTTTATTGCCTGTACTACTGGGCTCTTACACAAGAAGTCTTTGCTTAGGCCAATATCTTGAAGTGTTTCCTCTATGTTTTCCTCTAGTAATTTGATGGTTTCAGGTCTTAAGATTTTTGTGATCCATTTTGAATTGATTTTAATATATAGTGGAAGGTAGGGGTTATCTTTCTTTTTTTTTTAACTTTTATTTAATAAATATAAATTTCCAAAGTACGGCTTATGGATTACAATGGCTTCCCCCCCATAACGTCTCTCCCACCCGCATCCCTCCCCTTTCCCACTCCCTCTCCCCTTCCATTCACATGAGGATTCATTTTCGATTCTCTTTATATACAGAAGATCAGTTTAGCATACATTAAGTAAAGATTTCAACAGTTTGCTCCCACACAAACATAAAGTGAAAAATAAAAGATGATTTTTTAAATGATGATGAAATCAGATCAGACCTATTGTCATGTTTAATCCCAGTGAGAGTCAAGTTGGGAATTGATAATTTCTTCTTTTTTTTTTTTTTTTTACAGAAGATCAGTTTAGTATACATTAAGTAAAGCTTTCAACAGTTTGCACCCCCATAGAAACACAAAGTGAAATATACTGTTTGAGTACTCATTATAGCATTAAGTCTCAATGTACAGCACATTAAGGACAGAGATCCTACATGAGGAGTAAGTGCACAGTGACTCCTGTTGTTGACTTTACAAATTGACACTCCTGTTTATGGCATCAGTAATCTCCCTATGCACCAGTCATGAGTTTCCAAGGCTATGGAAGCCTTTTGAGTTCACCGACTCTTATCTTGTTTAGACAAGGTCATAGTAAAAGTGGAGGTTCTCTCCTCCCTTCAGAGAAAGGTACCTCCTTCTTTGAAGACCTGTTCTTTCCACTGGGATCTCACTCACAGAGATCTTTCATTTAGGGTTTTTTTGTTTGTTTGTTTGTTTGTTTGTTTTTTTTTTGTTTTGTTTTGTTTTTTTGCCAGAGTGTCTTGGCTTTCCATGCCTGAAATACTCTCATGGGCTTTTCAGCCAGATCAGAATGCCTTTAGGGCTGATTCTGAGGCCAGAGTGCTGTTTAGGACATCCGCCATTCTATGAGTCTGCTGAGTATCTCGCTTCCCATGTTGATTCACTCTCCCCTTTATTTATTCCATCGGTTAGTATTAGCAGGTACTAGACTTGTTTATGTGCTCCCTTTGACTCTTAGTCCTTTCATTATGATCAATTGTGAACTGAAATTGATCACTTGGACTGGTGACATGCCATTGGTACATGCCACCTTGATGGGATTGAATTGGAATCCCCTGGTATGTTTTTAACTCTACCGTTTGGGGCAAGTCAGCTTGAGCATGTCCCAAATTGTACATCATCTTTCAAACTTCTCCATGTGGAGATTCAATTTTCCCAACACCTTTGGTTGAAGAGCTTGTCCTTTCTCCAGGTAATGGTTTTAGTTCATTTGTCAAAGATTAGTTGGTTGTAGATGTTTGGGTTGATTTGTTTCTTTTCTATTCAGTTCTGTTGGTCTACACGTCTATTTTTATGCAGATACCAGGCTGTTTTGATTATAGGAGCCTGCACCAAGGTATGTCTTGAAATCTAGTATTGTGATTCCTTCAGTTTTGTTTTTATTGTTTAAGATTTATATGGCTATTTAGGGCTTTTTGTACTTGTATGGGAATTTTAGGTTTATTTTTTCTAGCTCGGTGAATAATATCCTTGGAATTTTGATTGAGATTTTAAAAATGTGTAAGTTGCCGTGGTTAGTATGGACATTTTGATTATAATAATTCTTCCAATCCATGAACATGAAGATTTATGGAAAACATTATGGAGAATCCTCAGAAAGCCAAAAATAGATCTACTGTATGATCCAGCTATCCCACTTCCAGGAATATATCCAAAGGGAATAAAGTCAGAATATGAAAGAGATACCTGCATTCCCGTGTTTATATCAGCTCAATTCACAATAGCAAGGATATGGAACCAACCTAGATAATCATCAACTGATAATGGATAAATAATATATGGAATATATACATGATGGAATATTACTCAAACATTAACAAGAATGAAATTCTAACATTTTCAACAAAATGGATGGAACTGGAAATTTCATACTAAGTGAAATAACCCAGACACAAAAAGATCAACATCATGTTTTATCTTATTTATAGAAGCTAGTAAATTGAGAGTATAAAAATTGTGTGGATGTCATACCATTTAGTATATAGCTATAAATATTTCTTACTGAATCATACAATTGCATGATAATATATCTTTCTTTCCCTCACATTATGAACATTTTCATCAATCTCTTTGTAATATTAATATCTCTGTTTTCAAGAAAATAGTATAGGGGCCAGCGCCATGGCGAACTAGGTTAATCCTCTGCCTGCAGTGCTGGCATCCCATATGGGCCCCGGTTCTAGTCCTGGTTGCTCTTCTTCCAGTCCAGCTCTCTGCTGTGGCCCAGGAGGGCAGTGGAGGATGGCCCAAGTGCTTGGGCCCTGCACCCGCATGGGAGACCAGGAGGAAGCTCCAGTCTCCTGGCTTCAGATCGGCACAGTTCCAGCCATTGCGGCCATTTGGGGAGTGAACCAACGGAAGGAAGACCTTTCTCTCTGTCTCTATCTGTAACTCTACCTGTCAAATAAATAAATAAATAAAATATCTTAAAAAAGGAAAGAAAATAGTATGTGTGTGTAAATAATGTCTGTATTTGAAATGAATGTGGCAAAATGTCATTAACTCTTAAAATTTAAAGCTAAAAATAAACATATTAAGAAAATATTCAGAATCTCATCAAAGCAGACCAGTAAGACATCACATAAATATTTGTTTCCTTAGAAAACTTTTACATATTTATAATTTAATATAATATTCCTTAACTTTTATATCACATTGACATAAAAATTGATTATATGATGATTTGTGCACTTTCTCTGCAGAAAGGTGACTTTGTCTCTAAATTTGCCCTTCCAACTTCCAATCTCTGTTTTGGAGGCTTGGATTCACATTTGCCCTCCACTGCCAACGTTTGTCTACAGTAAATTTCTTCATGGCAGTGCTACAACTATTCATTTTTATATGATACATGTTTTTTCTCCCATGATCTCAGTACTGAATATCAAAATATCTTGTCAATATATACCAATAGTTTGCTTAGCTCATGATTTTATTATTACAAAGATATCATGTGTGTGTTGTAGAAAACATACAAAACATAAAAATGGCAAAATAATCATCAACTACAATCTCATCATTTTTTTTTTGAGTTTATCATCTGGAAATGTATTTTTTAAATGAATCTTTCACACCTATTCCCAAGAGATGGTCATTATTGATGATTTAGTACCTTTATAGAATTTTGTCTACCCTTATGCATACAAATATGTGAACTACTTATATGCATATCTATAACTTTTTAAAAATAGGATTATGCTATTTTATGTTGCATGAATTATTTTTCATCAATCAAAATACTGTGAACATATACTTATGTTAGTTCATGTAGATCCACCTTACTCATTTCAATTTAACAGCTGCATGGTGGTCAATAAGTATTTTTGGCCATATGGATTAATTACTTGATTAGTAAACAACTTTTGGCTAACATTGCATTATCTTAGAAATGAGTCAGAATATAAGTAAATGAATATGACGACTCTTTCTTAAAATAAATTCCAGAATTAGAATGGTCTATGTATTTTTGTTCTAGTTTAGGATATAAACTTTTGCTTTTAGAAACTAGCCAAATCTGTACTGGTTTCCAAAGATCAGAAGATACGCATGACTTCATACCTTTTCCCAAAACTAAATATATGTACAATTCCTTCAAATCAGTGTCAATTCTCGCACTTCATTTTGTCAGGCAACCAGACTGGTTCAAATGTTTCTGATACTTCAGGGGGTCTGCCACCTGCTCTTTGTTTCAGACAGCAGGTTGCTGAATCCCACTGCCATCACAATAACAGTGAAAAGGATAAGCACAGTGGTCAGGTTTTAATGGCACCACTTAATGAATTCTCTGAGAGAAGAATAATGGTAAGAAATCTCAAGGTCAGCAGTGTTTACTTTGAGGAGGACCCAGCAATAGATCTGAGAAGCCCTTCAAGTGCATCGAGCATCTGTCTCTTCTCTGCCTACAGTTAACAGAGATTTCCTATCCTTTTCCCTAGTATTCAGTATTGTATGTGAAGCAAAACAAGTCCAGTCTCAGAGAAGTGATCCTACTCGATGTTAACATATCAAGTTGGTTTTGCAGGAAAGATTGAAAGAAAATAGACAAGATCATATTCTATTTTCCCATAGATTTAGGGTGAGAATTTGGACCAATAAATTTGTTTTCAAATGGGAAAAAAAGGATGCCTCCAGAAATCTAAGAAGAGTGTCTGAAATTATGAAAAGGATAATAAACGTAGACTGGAGCTACACTATGTAGAGAGATGAGGGTATTCACCCTCCCTAGGGATTACATCTAAAATTAGAAATCTTGGAGTAAACAAAAAAAGCTAAGCTACATCATGCAAAGGGTAAAAGAGTTTGGAATAAATTCCTTAGGACAGCAATTAAGTCTGAATATAAGTAGGGCACTTTCATAAGAAAAATAAAAATGACCAAGAAATACCATAAGAAACAATTATGAATTAAGATTAAAAACTATGTATAAGGAAAAAAGATGAGATGCCATGCAAATTTTCTATATCACTAATTGTTTTCAGTTTTAAAAGTGCAGTAAAATATATCTGAATGCACTTCATGCATCTCTTAAAATTATTTCTCATATGTCCACCTCATATTGCTATGAGGCAGAGAAGAAAAAGAAAGCAATCTCTCTCCATCTCTCTCTCTATGTGTGTGTGTGTGTGTGTGTGCATGTATGTGTGTGCCTGTTTCCTTATCTGTCTCTATCTCTGTCTCTTGATCCATAATGCAGATCCCCTTCCAACAAGTAACTGGAAGGTTTAGGTGTGGTTTGTGCAACACATAAAATGAACATATAAAAAATGCACCAGGGAATATAGGGAGTGTTTCCAGCTATTAAATCTAGACTGGTATACACTATAGTATTCCAAATTATTGGATATGAAAAGTACCTTTGAGATCCATCCCTTCATTTTCTGGATGAAAATGAGACTCAGCAAGTTAAATACAAAACTCTAAAGTTACCTAACTAATGAATGGAAGAGCTGGCCTACTTCTTCTACTTGGTAAGATCTGAGAGTTGTAAGGCCTCATGTTTCAAAATACTTCCTACATAGATTTCCAGAGGACTTGAAATTCCAAAGTTCAGAATTTTTCATCTGAATGTTAATATTCTGCTGTTCCAAATGTTACTATGGATGAACTATCCACAATTTTATCTAAAGCCAGTCCCTTCAGTTGTACATTAGATCTCATTCCCTCTCACCTACTCAGGAACTTTGCTCCAGCAATTAATCATCTCTATTCTGTATAGTCAAATGTCCACTCTAATGAATAATTCCCATCAGCATGCTTTTGTGTTTCCTTTTTATGTCGTGGATATCCTTTCCTGAAAGTATATTTTTTAAAATCCTCCCTTGACCCAACATTCATTGCGTTATAGTCCTTATTCTCTGCTCCTCTTAGTATGGAAACTCCCTGAAAGAGTTGTCTACATTTGCTCTGAATTCTTCCTTTCCCACTCTCTCTTAAATACTCTCTAACAAGACTTTACCTCTCAGTACTCCAATAAAACTGATACAGACATTTTCAAATTTTCAGCTCTCATTGGCTTCACATATCAGCACTAGTGAATCACACCTGTCTGCATGATACATTTTCTTCTCCCCATATTCAAGATATCACATTATAATGATTTATAACCTAGCTAGCAGCTAGGTAGTCTTCCTCATTTTCCCAACTTCTTAGTGTTGGAATTTCCATGGAATCTATTTGACTGATGATCCCATCAGTTCGTACAGCTTTACATAACATCTATATGTCAATAATGTCACATTTGTATAACTTTCCTAGGCATTTCTCCCAAATTCAAGATTTATATCTCCTACTATCCACTCAGTATCTTTACTTGACTACCTTAGATGGTTCAAATCCAAATCTGAAATCCTGATCTTCAGCCCTTTGTGTTCCCCATACTCAGCTTTTCCCCTACTCAGTAAATGGCAACACCATCCTTCCTGTTATTAAACCAAAAAATTTAAAGTTATTGTTTGGTCCTCTATTTTATACCTCATGTTCAATCAGCTGGAAAGCCTAGTTGACACAATCTTCAAAATTATATTGAGACTGTAATCACTTTTCATTGTTTTCACCCATACAACTATCATCTGTTTTCTGGACTCTACACTGACCTCCCAACTCCTCTACTGATGCTGTTCTTTGTCCCTAATAGAATATTTACAACCTGTTCATATTAGGTAACTCTTCTGCTCGGGGGCTTTTGGTAGTTCCTCTTTTCATTCAGAGTAAAATCAAGTCATCAAAATTGCCTACAGAGCCCTTCCTAATCAATTCGCATTTATTTATTTATTTTTTGACAGGCAGAGTGGATAGTGAGAGAGAGAGACAGAGAGAAAGGTTTTCCTTTACCGTTGGTTCACCCTCCAATGGCCGCTACGGCCAGCGCGCAGTGGCTGGCGCACCGCGCTGATCCGAAGGCAGGAGGCAGATGCTTCTCCTGGTCTCCCATGGGGTGCAGGGCCCAAGCACTTGGGCCATCCTCCACTGCCTTCCCGGGCCACAGCAGAGAGCTGGCCTGGAAGAGGGGCAACCAGGACAGAATCCGGCGCCCCGACCGGGACTAGAACCCGGTGTGCCGGCGCCGCTAGGTGGAGCATTAGCCTAGTGAGCCACGGCGCCGGCCCCCCTTTATTTTTAATCCCTCACATTACCTCTTGGGTATTGTCTACCACTCTGCTCCTGTCCATTCTATGATAATCACATGCTAGTCTTTGTCCTTCTCTCTCTCTCTCTCTCTCTCTCTCTCTGGAATTCATCATACATGTTCTAGTCCTCAAATTTTTATTCTTGATTATTCCCTCTACCTAGAACACTTTTCCTTAAATATCCACATGGCTGATTCCTTACATCATTCAAATCTTTGTTTATATATCACTGTCTCAAAGAGGCCTACCTAATTCTTATCAGTGCATTTAAAATGAAAATTTCTTTTAGAATATATCATGCTGTTCTCTTTTTGCCTATAGGGTTTCCACTGATACATCTGATGTTAATCTAATTGGTTTCCTTTATATGTAACTTGACACCTTTCTCTTACTGTCTTTAAAACTTTTGTAGCCAAGAATATTATATACAGCAAAGATAACATTTAAAAGTGAAGGAAAAATATAGTATTTGTCAGATAAGCAAAACCAGAGAATTCACCAGCAGCAGACCACCCTTAAAAGAAATTATGAAGGGAGTCCTGCATTACAAAGAAACATCATTAACAAATATGACACCACCAAATTCACTAACAGAGCAGGTAGAATCATTATGCAATCAACAAAATGACAGGTCTTATTTCTTATCTATCAATACTAGCCTTGAATGTAAATGGATTATATTCACCAACCAAAAGACTGAGGTTGGCTAAATGGATACAAAACCATGACTCTACTATATACCACCTACATGAAATTCACTTCACTTCACAAAGATATTCACAAACTGAAACTGAATGGTAGGAAAAAGATATAACAGGCAAATGGAAAGCAAAAACAGGAAGGTATAGCTATCTGATATCAATTAAAACAGATTTTTTTTTGACAGGCGGAGTGGACAGAGAGAGAGAGACAGAGAGAAAGGTCTTCCTTTACCGTTGGTTCACCCTCCAATGGCTGCTGCGGCTGGCACACCGCGCTGATCCCATGGCAGGAGCCAGGTGCTTCTCCTGGTCTCCCATGGGGTGCAGGGCCCAAGCACTTGGGCCATCCTCCACTGCACTCCCGGGCCACAGCAGAGAGCTGGCCTGGAAGAGGGGCAACCGGGACAGAATCTGGCGCCCCGACCAGGACTAGAACCCGATGGGCTGGCGCTGCAAGGTGGAGGATTAGCCTAGTGAGCCGTGGCGCCGGCTTAAAACAGATGTTAAATCAAAAGCTATAATAAGAGATAAAGACATATTATATTTTGATAAAAGGTTCAATTCAATAAAAATACAAAAGAATAATAAATACATACACAACCAAGACTACCCAGATATATACAGAAACACTATCAGATTTAAAGGAGAGATAGACTCCAATACAATAATAGTATATGACTTCAACACCCCATTCTCATCAAAGGAAAGATCATCCAGACAAAAATATCAATAATGATACATCAGAGTTTAAGTACTATCCAACAAATGGACCCAACAGGCATATACAAGACATTTCACCCAACAGCTACAGAGTACACATTCTTCCTCATCAGCACATGGAACATTTTCTAGGATAGACAACATGTTATGCCGTAATTCAAGTAACAGCAAATTTAAAAATATTGAAATCATGCCATGTATCTTTCTCAGACCATAAGGAAATAAAACTAGAATTCAGCAAAAAGAAGAAAATAGAATTCTCATAAATACTTGGAAATTAAACAACATACTATTAAATTATCAATGGGTCATTGAAGACATTAAGGAGCAAATAAAAAATTTTCTTAAAATAAATGAAAGTGAGGGGCCAGCTCCGTGGCGCAGTAGGTTAATCCTCTGCCTGCAATGCTGGCATCCCATATGGTTGCTGGTTCGAGTCCCTGCTGCTCCTCTTCCAATCCAGCTCTCTGCTATGGCCTGGGAAAGCAGCAGAAGATGGCTCAAGTCCTTGGGCCCCTACACTCACATGGGAGACCTGGAAGAAGCACCTGGTTCCTGGCTTCGGATCAGTGCAGCTCTGGCCGTTGCGGCCATTTGGGGAGTGAACCAACAGAAGGAAGGCCTCTCTCTTTGTCTTTCCCTCTCACTGTCTGTAACTCTACCTCCCAAATAAATAAAAACTTTAAAAAAAAGAAATAATTGAAAATGAAACACAATATATCCAAACCTGTGGGATACAGCAAAAGCAGTATTAAGAGGGAAGTTGTTAGCATTTAGTGCTTACATTAAAAAAGAGAAATGTCTCAAAAAGATCTAATTTGATGCATCTTGAAGACATAGAAAACAAGAACAAAGCAAACTTAAAATCAGCAGGAAGCAAGAAATAATTAGAATCAGAGCAGAAATAAATGAAATTGAAACTAAAAAAGAAAATATCAACAAAACAAAAAGTTTATTTTTTGAGAAGTAAAGCAAATAGATAAATCTCTAGCAAGATTAACCAGGAAAAAGGAGAAAAAACTCAAATAAATAAAATTAGAGGTGAAAAGGGTGACATTACAACTGACAACACTGAACTACAAAAGATCTTAGGAAGCTGCTATGAAGAACTATATGCTAATAAACTGGAAAACCGGCTGGCGCCACAGCTCACTAGGCTAATCCTTTGCCTGCGGGTTCTAGTCCTGGTTGGGGCACCGGTTCTGTCCTGGTTGCTTCTCTTCCAGTCTAGCTCTCTGCTGTGGCCCGGGAAGGCAGTGGAGGATGGCCCAAGTGCTTGGGCCCTGCACCTGGGTGAGAGATGAGGAGGAAGCACCTGGCTCCTGGCTTGGATCAGCGCAGCGCTCCAGCCGTAGTGGCCATTTGGGGGGTGAGCCAACGGAAGGACCTTTCTCTCTATCTCTCTCTCTCTCACTGTCTAACTCTGCCTGTCCAAAAAAAATAAATAAATAAATAAAATAAAATAAACTGGAAAACCTGAAATAAATGGAAAATTCATGGATTCATATAACCTACCAAGATTAAATCAAGAAGATATAGACAACCTAAACAGACCCATAACAAGAAATCAGATTGAAACAGTACTCAAAACATCTTCCATCAAGGAAAAGTCTGAGACCTGATGGCTTTACTACTAAATTCTACAAAACAGCTGCAAGCATTTCCCCTCAGATCTGGAACAAGACAAGGATGTCCACTTTCTATACTCTCATTCAATATCGTGATGGAGGTCTTAGCAAGAGCAATTAGGGAGGAGAAAGAAAGGACATCAAAACTGGCAAAGAGGAAGTCAAATTATCTATGTTTGCCGATGACATGCTGGTTTACATGGAAAAACCTAAGCACTCCACCAGAAAGCTGTTGGAATTGATAAACTATTTCAGTAAAGTTGCAAGTTACAAAATAAACATACAAAAAATGGATTTTTGTACGCTAATGATGAACTCACAGAAAGAAAAATTAAGAAAGAAATATCATTCACAATAGCCACCAAAAAAATGCTTGGGAATAAATTTAACCCAAAATGTGAAAGATCTCTACAACGGAAATTATCAAATGTTCATGAAAGCAATCATCAAGGACATAAAATTTAGAAAGATATGCTTGCTCATCTATTGGAAAAATCAATATCATTAAAATGTTTATACTACCTACAACAATCCACAGATTCAATGCAATCTCTACTACCAATGACATTCTTTATATATAGAACTAGCAAAAACAATCCTAAAATTCATATGGAATCAAAAAAGCCCTAGAATAGCCAAAGTGACCCTGAACAAGAAAAATCAAGCTGGAGGTATCACAATACCTAATTTCAAAGCATACTTCAAAGCTATAGTAATTAAAATAGCATGCTACTGGTATAAAATCCATATATATATGGAAAAGAAAAGAGAGCCTAGAAATTATTCCTCATACAGAGAGTCGATGGATTTTGACAAAAGTGCTCAGACCATACAGTAGAGTAAGGATAATCTCTTCAACAAATGGTGCTGACAAAACTGGATGTACATATGTAGAAGAGTGAAATCAGATTCATATCTCTCACCATACACGAAATCAACTCAAGATGGATCAAACTTAAATTTAAGACCTGAGACTATAAAGTATTTGGAATAAAACATATGGGAAACACTCCAAGACATGGGTGTAGGGGACGACTTCTTGGATAAGAGCCCCGAAGCACAGGCAACACAAGCCAAACTAAACAAATGGACTATATCAAACTCAGAAACTTTTGCATAGCAAAATAAATGATCATTAGAGTGAAGATATATCCAACAGAAGGGAAAAAATATTTACGATTCATCTGTCTGAGCATAAAAGCAAGTTAAACTCAACAACAAACAACCAATCCATTTAGAAAATGGGGGAAAGGGCTTCAATAGAAATTCCTCAAAAGAAGAAATGCAAATGGCTAACAAATATGTGGAAAAAATGCTCAATATCACTAGCCATTGGGGAAATGCAACCACCATGAGATATTACCTCACCTCTGTCAGAATGGCTGAAATCCAAAACGCAGTGAGTAACAAATGCCAGTGAGGATGGATGTGGACAAAGGGGAACACTTTTACACTGCTGGTGAAAATGTAAATCATTTCAGGCACTGTGAAAAATAGTGTGGAGATTTCTTAAAAAAAAAAAAAAATAGAATTAGGCTTGCCATATGATCCAGCAATCCCCTTATAGGGTATATATTCAGAAGACTGGAACACAATGTATCAAAGAGATACCAGGACCACTGAGTTTTTTTTTTTTTTTTCTTTTAGATTTATTTATTTACTTGAAAGTCAGAGTTACACAGAGAGAAGGAGAGACAGAGGCAGAGAGAAAGGTTTTCCACCCGCTGGTTCACTCCCCAGATGGCCGCAATGGCTAGAGCTGTGCCCATCTGAAGCCAGGAGCCAGGAGCTTCTTCCAGGTCTCCCACGCAGGTGCAGGGGCCCAAAGACTTGGGTCATCTTCCACTGCTTTCCCAGGCTATAGCAGAGAGCTGGATCAGAAGTGGAGCAGCCAGGACTCGAACTAGCGCCCATATGGTATGTCAGCATTGCAGACCGGGGCTTTAACCCGCTGCGCCACAGCACCAGCCCTGGACCACTGTGTTTATAGTAGTACTGTTCACAATGGCCTAAATTTGGAATCAAGCAAGGTGTCCATCATCAGATGAACAGATAAAAAATGTGTGGTTTATATATATATATACACTGGAACATTATTTGGTTATAAAAAAAATGAAATTCTACAATTTGCAGCAAAATGGGAAGACATTGTGTTGACTGAAATAAGCCAGACCCAGAGAGACAAATTTTGCATGTTCTCAATTATATATGTGAGCTAAAATTAAAAAAAACAAAAAGAAAAAAAAAGCAAGAAATGGCTGTGTATATTAGTATTGCTGAAGATATAGTTTTGTAAAACTTTGTTTTATACCTTTGTGAAACCAATAGTTAAGAATCATATACTGTATACTATATATACTATATACCACTATAGTTTTAATGATCTGTGCTTACTTTAAAATTTAATTTATATGCACAAAACAGTCATTTTTCATTCAATTATTGTTTATAGCCATTGTCTATATTCCCACTAAATTAGGATCTTTTTGTTTTTTTTTTTTTAACTTGTTAAGCTTCTTATGCAGTGAAGTATTAAGCTTTTTTACTGTAATATAAATTTAAAATACATTATCTCAAAAACTAAAAAAAGGAAGAGAAGGAGCATTATGTTTTGAGAGCTGTAGCTACAAAGCATTTTGAATCTGCCAAAATCTTACTAAAGATTAAAAAAAATAAAATACAAATATACAAATTCTCCAATATCCCGAACCCCTTAACTCAGTTTCTTCTTAAAAAAAAAAATCTGTAGTATTTATCCCTTAAAATTGACCAGAACCTACAAAGGGGTAAGGATTTTTTTGTCCACTGATATATCCCAAGGCCCTAGAAAAGTACCTAACACATTTTATACATGCAGCAAATACTTTTTAACTAACTGAGTCAGTGAATGGATGAATGAATGACCCTTGTGTTTGCAGAGAACTTTATATTTTTCAACATCTCACAAATACGTCTCTTAATCTTTATCACCCCTCTGATAAGAGAGGCCAGAATTTATTCTCATGCTTTTACAGATGTAGAAATTGTGGCTCATAGGGAAGGAGTCTGTGTCTTAAAGGCATCTAGGAAAATGAGATGTGTTGCCAGGAAAATATAACAAAGTAACAATTTGGCAGCCATTAACCAATTAACAAGACTTAATTTATCAGTAATAATCAAGGCTTTGAGAGAATGAATCCAAGTCAATTTTGATGTGTCCAATTACAGGGTATAGTTCTGTAATGATTGCCTTGAGCCATAGGAGAGAACTGGGAATCTGCAAGCAGACTACAAATATTTCATATGTCTAGAAATGAAATTTATAGGTTAGGAAAACATTATGAACATGTTTATACTAAACTCAATAGGTAAGTAACATAATCTAATACTATTTGAATCCAACATGATTTTTTTTAAAGATTTATTTATTTATTTGAAAGGCAGAGTAACAGAGAAAAAGAAGGAGAAACAGAGAGGGAGATCTTCCATCTGCTGTTTCATTCTGCAAGTAGCTGCAATGGCCGGAGATGGGCCAGTCCAAAGCCAGGAGCCAGAAGCTTCCTCCAGGTCTCCCATGTGGGTGCAGAGGCCTAAGCACTTGGGCCATCCTCCACTGCTTTCCTAGTCACAATAGCAGGGAGCTGGATTGGGAGTGGAGCAGCCAGGACTTGAACTGGCACCCATATGGGATGCTGGCACTGTAAGCAGTGACTTAACAACCTACACCACACTGTCAGCTCCCTAATATGATTTTTACTCCTCTTTCAGTACTATAGTGTGTGTGTGTGTTCTTTCTAGATACTTGTAGAATTTTTATTACCATCATTATAATTCAAAATTATTTAATATAGACAATTTTCCACCTAATAAAGAAGGGCTTTTCCATCTCTAGTCTGTGCGGTACGTTTTGAGCTAAATCTGAAGTAGGTAGGGAAACCCAGATATGGAAAACTTTAAACACCACTTTCCAGAACCTGAATTTGATGGGATCTGTCATCAGAGATAGGCTGGCTAGATTGTCTGTGGAGACGGACCGCCCCCACAAAGTCAGAAAAATATGTTTTATTAATGATAACTGTGATCACTGAATGTCTACTTTGCACCACACACTAACTGACATGTTTAACTCTTATGAAAATTTATGAGTTAAATATTACTATAATGTCCAATTTACAGATCAGGAGATTGAGGAAAAAGAGGTTTTATAACTTCAAGTTATAAAACATGACAAAACCAAGGGCTCAGATTTTAACCGTTATACTGCTAATGATTAAAGTAGAAGAAACCCACAAATTTCTGTCTCCAAGTAGTTCTGATTAATTTTTCTATAAAATATTTACAAAGAACAAAGAATATTAATCAATTCTTAATAATTTAGGCAACTCCACATTTATTTATACAGTGTCATTTATAATGCTCCACTTGAATATCATGTGTCCATGAGGAATTCTGTATTCTAGAAAAGTGAATTCATGGTTAATGTCCTTCATATTAGTACTCTGACTTCCTTGTAGTCCATTCAAAGGAAATGAAACATTGACTCAAGAGAAATAGAATAACACACATGGGTCATTTATTTTTTTACTGAGTTGATTCCAAATTTCAATTCATAATCTTTTTCTGAGACTTCTGTTTATACATTTTTTACATAGCTACTTTTAAAAACATTTACTTATTTTATTTGAAAGCAAAGCAACAGAGAGACAGAGAAAGATCTTCCACACACAAATTCACTCTTCAAATGCCCACAACAATCATGGCTTTGATAGGCTGAAACAAGGAGCCAGACTTCATCCTGGTCTCCATGTGGGTGCCAGGGGCCTAAGTATTTTGGCAGTCTTCTGCTGCCTTCCCAGGTGCATTACGAAGAAGCTGGATTGGAAACAGAGCAACAGGGACTCAAAACTGCACTTTGATATGAGATGCCAATGTCACAAGCGGCAGCTGTGCCACCATGCCAGTCCCTCACATACTAGCAATTTTAAGACTGTAATTATTCGTTTTCAACCATGATAGTAAATCAGATGTAACTGTTGCACACTGAAACGTTACTATGTTGTTGACCAGCAATACCACAATTAGAGACATATCACAGTTTAAGAAGTACATAAATGATAAGGAGATTAATACAGTCAGATTAAATAAAACACATAGCTAAATTCATGAACTGTGGTGAATAAGCCTTCCTGTTAATAGTAAAACTTTCTCTTTCTGACCTTTCTATTTAAGCCCTTAGTGAGGTTTCCAATTGGAATTTCAGCCCTCTTTTCCCTTTGTAGACTCAAAGTGGCAAAAAGGCAAAACTCCAGTTGAAATGCTGGGCTAATTGGAAAAACACAGACACATGCCTTCTGAGGTGTGTGCTGTGCTTTGCAGTGAGCTTTAGTCCCAAGAATGCTACTGAAGCAAAATGAGATATTCAACAGTCAAATGGAATCCCCTAGTTTGCTAGGCATAAGCAAGGAACTTCAAACGAATTCTGACATTCTTTCTGTTGAATTGTACCAATTTAATGCCCTGAAGTCACTCAGGGCGCATTATTCATGTGCTCTTTTGGAACTGTATTTGTTATATACTTTACCTACCTTAAGACCTTAGCCTCATTAATTTCCTTGCCTGCTATATTTCACTCATTCTTTTCTCTTTATAATAGCTACACCTTTAATATTGACATTTACCTAGGACTTATGCCTTTGTCAAAAACACTGGGCACACATGCAGTTATTTATATTGATATTGCATTCTGCTTAAATATTTGTTAATTCTTTCAATTAAGACTAAAGTCGGGGTCAAGAATAGCAGAGCACATTTGAAAATAAGTGTGTTCTAATTTTGTAGAAACTGAAAGATGAAAGTCATCTCAGAATTGACCCAAATAAATATCTGCTAACCCACTGTCAGAATCCTTTCTATATCATGTTAGTCAAAAGGTCATTCAACCTTAGCTAAATTATTTCCAGGGGTGAGAGAAGTTCCCATTCTATGAGAAGTAGAGCATTTCATCCCCAGATTCTAGAATTTTTTTTTTTTACTCAACTGAAATGTGCTTTCTGAAATTTTCCAATTTTCATGTATTTTCTATGTCTACCACTCCCCCCTTTGCAGTAATGCAAAATAAGTCTAAATCTACCACATAATAATGTGATTTTTAATTCTGGGAAAAAGATATCATACTCTCTTCTCAAAATTTCTTCTCTTAGACTGAACTTCATCCATTCCTAAGGTTCTCAGACAAGACTGCATTTTTAGCAGCAGATTGCTCATAAATCCTCTGAGCTCAAGCCTTTCCTAAAATATGGCAACCAAATGCCAAATTCTAATATTCGCCATACCATCATTCTCTATGTAAGTGTTAACTTACATGTTTGCAATAAGATATTCATTTACAAATTTTTAACCTCAAACGATCAAATACAAAGCTTCGGGGAAACATAAGCATGTGGCCTTCATATTGGTAAAAATCTACTCATCATTTTTGATTAGAGAAGTCCAATAAGCATTATCCAGCATATGTACTTCAATATTTTCTACTATGTTATAATAAGAAATATTGTCCTATATGTTCCTAAAATCAAGGACAAATATAAGTCTATTAAATCCATCATAAAAGGAAATGCTATAACCTTGGCATGCAATTTTGTTCATCAATTCATATTGGTTATAATAGTCACTTTTCTCTAACTAATTAATTCTAAATTATGACATTGAAATTACAGATGACATAAAATATCTGATTTCCTCCTTTTGAAAGTTAGGACAAATTATATCGTCCACCACACTGCTGATACCTCTGGTGTGCCATGAGCTCTAAAAGATATTGCTCTTATACTGCAAGAAATCATATGGTACAGATACACCTCAGCTGAGTTAAGAATTTTGACTTACATGTATTAAAAGTAATTAAACTGTAAACAAGGCTAACGCGACCCAACTATGTTTTGCTAATAAGACTGTACATAATACCTTAAATCTTTAACTTCTGCAATGATTGAAAGGCAAGCAACATAGTAGTGATAGTAGGCTCTACTAATCTATGGAGAGAAGTGACAGCAAACAGGAATAATAATTATGACTAATTATTAAGTTAACTTTCAATTGGATTGCCCAATTCTGTGGACAGACTCCACCAGCTGTAAACAAGTCCTTTCCACAACAACTGTGCTGTTCAATCTGTGCCACGCTAAAAGTCCTGGGAAGCTCTCCATTCTTCAGGCTTTCACCCTGAAGCAAGTAAAGCCTATTGCCTCCAGAGGGATTCCTACATGACCCTAATGAGGCAAAACTAGCCAATAAGCTTGTTTATTTATTTGTTTCCCCACTTGTACAACAGATTTGATAAGCACATAAGATTTTGATGCTGACATTATCAGATTCAGTTACAAGTGTAACCAAAAACTTTTACTACAGTAATAATTGTATGGTTTAAAATATTTGGGACATGCTCAAGCTGCCTAGCCCCAAATGGCAGAGTTAGAAATGTGCCAGGGGATTCCAATACAATCCCATCAAGGTGGCATGTACCAATGCCATCTCACTAGTCCAAGTGATCAATTTCAGGTCACAATAGATCATACTGATAGGTCTAAGAGTCAAAGGGATCACACAAACAAGACTAGTGTCTGCTAATACTAACTGATAGAATTAAAAAGGAGAGAATGATCCAACATGGGAAGCAGGATACACAGCAGACTCATAGAATGGCAGATGTCCTAAACAGCACTCTGGCCTCAGAATCAGCCCTTAAGGCATGCGGATCTGGCTGAAAAGCCCATGAGAGTTTTTGAGGCATGGAAAGCCAAGACACTCTGGCAAAAAAAAAAAAAAAAAAAACTAAATGAAAGATCTCTGCAAGTGAGATCCCAGTAGAAAGAATGGGCCATCAAAGAAGGAGGTACCTTTCTCTGAAGGGAGGAGTGAACCTCCACTTTGACTATGTCCTTGTCTAAATAAGATCGAAGTCACCGAATTCAAAAGGCTTCCATAGCCTTGGCAACTCATGAC
The DNA here is from genome assembly GCF_964237555.1 of Oryctolagus cuniculus. NCBI lineage: Eukaryota > Metazoa > Chordata > Mammalia > Lagomorpha > Leporidae > Oryctolagus > Oryctolagus cuniculus. The sequence continues at coordinate 93,046,854 of NC_091453.1, read as the reverse complement.
TGGAGCCGAGGGAGATTAGTGACGCAATAAACAAGAGTGTCAATTTGTTAAGACAACAACAGGAATCACTGTGTACTTACTCCTCATGTGGGATCTCTGTCCTTAATGTGTTGTTCAATGTGAATTAATGCTATAACTAGTACTCAAACAGTATTTTACACTTTATGTTCTGTGTGGGTGCAAACTGTTGAAATCTTTACTTAATATATACTAAGTTGATCATATGAATATAAAGATAATTGAAAATGAATCTTGATGTGAATGGAATGGGAGAGGGAGCGGGAGTTGGGAGGGGTGCGGGAGGGAGGGAAGTTATGGGTGGGAAAAAGCCATTGTAATCCATAAGCTGTACTTTGGAAATTTATATTTGCTAAATAAAAGTTTAAAAAAAAGAAAAAACTGGGCCTGCGCCGCGGCTCACTAGGCTAATCCTCTGCCTGCGGCGCCATCACATGGGGTTCTAGTCCCGGTCGGGGCGCTGGATCCTGTCCTGGTTGCTCCTCTTCCTGTCCAGCTCTCTGCTGTGGCCCGGGAGTGCAGTGGAGGATGGCCCAAGTACTTGGGCCCTGCACCCCATGGGAGACCAGGAGAAGTAGCTGGCTCCTGCCATCGGATCAGCGCGGTGCACTGGCCGCAGCACGCTGGCCGCGGCGGCCATTGGAGGGTGAACCAATGGCAAAAGGAAGACCTTTCTCTCTGTCTCTCTCTCTCTCACTGTCCACTCTGCCTGTCAAAAAAAAAAAAAAAAAGAATAAAAGAAAGAAAAAACTGCATGGATTTCAAAATTTTTTTGCACTAAAATAAAATTATCTTTCAATTTCATTTCTAAAAAGAAATAAAATATGAAGTCATTGCTTTGTAATTTAAAAAAAAACTTGATATTGTGTATTTAGATACAAAAACTCTACTCACTGTTAGGTGACTCTGGATTCTTTATAACATTTTGACATTTAAGGGAAGTAATTAAATTAAATGGGATAATTTAGTGACATTTATAATTCACTAAATACAGAAATCTTTCATTTCCATTTTTTAAAAATATGGTTAATTGTTTGAAAAGCAGAGTGACAGAGAGAGTCATAAAGATCTTCTATCTGCTGGTTCACTCCTCAGAGGGGCCCAACAGCCAGGTCTGGGCCCAGTATTAGCCAGGAGTTAGGAACCCCATCTTGATCTCCCATGTGGGTGCAGGGGTGCAATCAGTTGGGCCATCTTCTGCTGCCTTCCCAGGCCCATTAGCAGGGGGCTGGATTGGAAGCAGAGCATCTGGGACTCAAACCAGTGCTCAGATATAATATTGGATGCTGGCATCACAGACAATGACTTAACCCACTATCCCACAATGCAGGCTCCTCATTTCCATTTGTCACTCTCACTTATTTTTTAAATAAGATTTATTTATTTATTTGAAAGTCAGAGCTAAAGAGAGAGCAACAGACAGTGAGGCAGATAGACAGGGAAACATCTTTCATCCATTGGTTCACTATCCAATTGGCTGCAAAGTCAAGGGCTGGGCCAGGCTGAAGCCAGGAGCCAGGATCTTCATCTGGGTCTCCCACATGGGTGCAGGGGCCCAAGAACTTGGGCCATATTCTGCTGCTTTCCCAGGCCATTATCAGGAAGCTGGATCAGAAGTGGAGCAACGAGGACATGAAGCAGCACCCATATGGATGTTGGCATCACAGGTGGTGGCTTTACCCACTAATCCATAATGCCACACCCTAGCTCTCAGTTGTTCTAGATAACTCCAGATATTATTTCTCAAAAGATCACGATGTGAGTTAATGTTGCTGGTGAAAGTAAACTTTCCAAAAACCTCTCTTAAAATGAAAGCTAATGTCCAATCTCTAATCATTCTACTAGATTTTGTAAAAGGGAACTGTCATTTTTCGATTTACTTTAGCAAGCACTTAGTGCACACAGTGCAGAAGGCAAGTGTTACTCCAATGGAGGTATGTAATTAAGGAACTAATTGAAAGCTGAATTGTCAATGGGGTTATTTTAAAAAGTGATATAGGTATATTGAAAACATCAAGAACCAGTATAAACCAAAATTACATAAATTGTTAGAAGCTCCATAATGAAATATTTATGGCTCACTCTGCAGTGTTTGAAAAATTAAATTATTAAAAGCAAATATTGTAGCAAATAGGTTATCATCAATCTCAATAAAAGTTACATTTCACTATCACTGTCACATTATTACTTTTTTGCTTTCAGTCTTAAGATTGAAGAGAATGGTAACAAACTCTGGTAACAAATCAAAGCTTTTCAATGTAATTTACTTTGTGAGTAATTTCTAATTGATTCAGACTGATGAGACTGCACAGTTTGATGTATTACTGGAGCAGGAGATACTTTGGACCAAGTAAATTTATAAGCACCTCTTCTGGAGAGAAAAATGGCTGCTATATTTCATGTTGTCATTTTTTATCTGTAACAATGTAGTTGTACACCTATGTGGATTCTTTAAAAAGAATACCAAACAATGTGTACACCTGTAACTGTCTAACCCACCTATCAATATCAGATTTCAGAAGTCCAACCCTTTACTTCCTCAGAATGAGGGATTTAAACAAAACGGAGAATTAAGCCAAAAGGACCAATCTCATATATAAAAAAGCAAAGTTGCCTAGCAACATCACTGTACTACCTGCAGTTCGGAGTTCATATCTTGTTAACATCATTAAAATTAGAACAATGCAATGGCTTGGTTGTATATTTTGGTTAGTTCATTTCTGCAACTGATGTGATCTCTGTGCTTTGCTTTGAAAGTCTGAGTTTCATTTTTCCAAAACATTATTCTAGACACAGATCCCAGTATTTTGAAAATGAGAGTGAGGGGGAAAAAGATTGTGCTTGTGTGTCTCGTCTGCTCAAAAGGTCAGAAGCACTTCACCTCAATTCAGTGACAAATTGCCTTATTTTTACAGAAGATGAAACACTGGAATTTGAAAACAGCCATGTCTGACATACCTTTGGGTTTTAACTAAAGATCCCCATCCAGTGTGTTTGTCTCTTGGCTGATAAAACTTTTTTGGTGTGGGAAAAAAGGATAAAAACAACAAACAATTTTTCATCTTTTCTCATCTCATCCGTTCCAGGATGGAATGTCCCCAGAGGCCTGAGTCTAAAGGGCTCTTTTCAAATTGCACAGTATAATGGAGACCCCTCTATGGTGCTCTTGTCCCCCTTCAGCTAGGCATTATGCCATCTAGCTGAGGAGCCACCTGTCATCTCTGCGGTTTCTTGATGTACCTAGGAACAAGAGGTGTCCCTAGGCCTGGAAAAAGACTTGAGAAGGAATGACTAAAGACACTCTTTATAGACCTTTACAAATCTAAGGCAAGGCATATATGAGTAAATTTGGAACCATAGTAGGATTTCAAGATCCTCACATGACCTGGTACTGTGTAATTCCAAACATTGCCTTGTCATTAAATGTGGGATTCTTGCTGTGATTCTGGGGGTAGAAGAGGCATAAAAGTAAATGACAAAGACAATTCTTTTTAACTTAGCAATGTAAATTGTACATTTTCTTTAAATGAAAAATTCTAGGCACTCTTCATTTTAAATGAGTCAAACTCCCTTTCCACCACTCCCCTCCTGGTCCATTACAAAGTACCTTTTGCTTTTGCATTTCTAAGATAAGCACCAGCTTTAAATGGCAAGTTTTGGGCTCATCTGCAAGTCATTTCTCATCTTCATTTCTCTCTGACCAAGTTATTTCATCTATCTCCCCCTACACACATTATACTAGTGTAGACAGTCCCAAAACCTACACTGAAGTATTGCCACTGCTACTTTATTACTTTTTCTAAAAATCAAGGCTCCTCTACCTGCAGTCCATCTTATTTAGTACTATCCAGATAAATTCCCTAATGTGAGGGTACTTCAAAAAAATCATGGAAAATTGAATTAAAAGAAAAATTGATTCTGGTACAAGAATTCTTGACAGCCATGCATGGTGTTTTTATTATATACATTTTCCACACATTTTTCAAGACTCCTCATACACCTTCAGGCATGAATATGCCACATAGTTACTTCCTTTTTTTAAAAAAAAGATATATATGTATTTTAGAGGCAGAGTGACAGAGACAAAGAGAGAGGGAGACAGACACATAGAGAAAGCAATCTTCCATCTGCTGGTTCACTCCCCAAATGACCACACCATCCAGGGATGCACCAGGCTGAAGCCAGGATCTTGGAACTCCATCCAGCTCTCCCATGTGAGTGGCATGGGCCCAAGTATTTGGACCATCTTCAACTGCTTTTCAAGGAACATTAGCAGGGAGATGGATTGGAAGGAGAGCAGTCAATCTGGGATGCCAGAATTGCAGGCTGTAGCTTGATCATCTTTGCTACAACACCAGTCCCTGCATTGAATACTACATTAAGACCATATAACTGGGGCTGGGGCTGTGTTGTAGTGGGCTATGCCTCAACCTGTGGTGCCAGCATCCCATATGGGTGCAGGTTCATAACCTTGCTGCTCTTCTTCTGATCCAGTTCTCTGCTATGGCCTAGGAAAGCAGTGCAAGATGGTCCAAGTGCTTGGGCCCCTGAACCTGCATGGGAGACCCTGAAGAAGCTCTTGGTTCCTGGTTTCTGGCTTTGGATCAGCACAGCTCCAGCCGTTGTGGCCATTTGTGGAGTGAACCAGCAGATGGAAGACCTTTCTCTGTGTCTCTCCTTCTCTCTGTCTTTAACTCTACCTCTTAAATAAATAAACAATAATCTTAAAAAAAAAAACATAACCTTGGCTAATGCCATCCAAAATCTGACTCCAACTTACCTGTCCAATTCTATTATGCTTCCGCTTAGCTATGTCTTTCCTTCATACTCAAGATGCTTATTCCTGTGTTTTTAACATGCTGCCACCCTCAACTGAAATGTCATATGTCTTACCCTCCACTTTGTTATGGTTGATAATCATCCAAGGTCTGATTGAGTCTCACTTTCACAAAGATTTATATTTCAACTGTCAATCTCCCCACACATAAGCTTTGCATTGATAGTGAGTGCTTAATGCTTCCCAATTAAAAAATTCAGAGATGTGATTTGTTAAAAAGATTTATTTTTATTTATTTGAAGTAGTTACAGAGACAGGTGGAGACAGACAGAGAGGTATTCCATCGCTGGTTCACTCACCAAATGACTGTGACAGCCAGAGCTGAGCCAAACTGAAGCCAGGATCCAGGAGCTTCTTCCAGGTCTCTCAGGTGGGTGCAGGGGCCCAATAACTTGCACCGTCTTCCACTGCTTTCACAGGCACATTAGCAGGGAGCTGCATTGGAAGTGGAGCAGCCAGGACTTGAACTGGTGCACATATGGGATGCCAGCACTGCAGGCTGGGGCTTTAAATGCTGCGCCATAGCGCTGGCCCCCAAAGGTGTGATTTTAATACATTTAAATTTTTGGTAGGCTTATATATTTGTGATATTTCTTAATGAAGATTAATAACTATAATGTTTTAGGCATATTTTCAAAGAGAACAAAGAAAGTCACAGAGAAATGCCATATCTGATGGGACTTCAAAATGTTCATTGAAAAATGGAATTAAAAGATAGTATGTGTTTTCCATGAACTTTTTGAAGCTCCCTTGTGTATATATTGCATATTTGCACAGGAATATTTATTTTTATATAAATACACTGGAAAAGGAAAGGAATGATACATCAAATCATAAACAGTGGTCAGCTTCAGAAAAGGGAGCAAGAATGACAAGAGTCATTAAAGAAGATATTTCAGGCAAAATAAATCTCTGCTTCCAGAAAATTCCCAAGAAATATTACTTAGGATTTGCTTTATGAGTTTCTAAATTATTTGTGTAAAGGAGAAACATAATGTTCTTAAGCCGTTCATCCTTAAGTCTGTCACACATACATGTATTAAAAATTGTTGCCTATTTTCTTCCATATTTGTATTATTTGTTTTGAATATCATTTTAAAACTATTGACTTTCCATTAAACATATTACTGCAAAGAAGTTTTTTTTTCTTTGACTTTGGTGTTGGGGTTAAAATCTGTTCTGTTGATTCCTCTTTTTTACAGGGTGTACAATTTCTTATGAAAAATAAAATTGTATTTCGAAAACTTTTGTTTTACATATCTTATTGTAGAAATGAAAGATGTGCTAAAGAACAGTCAGAAGAACACAGCACAGTCTCTAAAATATGTATGCTATATTTTCTGGAGGCATCAATTTTCCCTCAAAGATTAGAAGTTAGGTAATTCTAGTGTCTGAAATTCCAGTTTTTCTCCTTTAGATAGAATCGTTCTCCATCTTATGAATGGGTTGTATTTCAAAGCATTAGCTGTTGTGGTTTAGGAATAAATTCTCACTAGAAACAGTGTTATCCATGGGGAACATATGGAATTTCCAGACAAGCTTAAAATAAAATAAAAAGCTACCCATCTCCTTCATACCTAAAGTTAAATACAAATGGTTCTCTCAAACACAAATGCCACGTATGTCAATGTTCCTGTAGAAATCAACTATTTTAGAATTTTAACCTAGTATATTAGGAACTTGTCTACTTTTGCTTTGGGGATTAAAAGATACATACTTAACCACATATTACCAACAATAGCTGCAATGGTCTGAAATGGACCCTAGGAATCGTTAAAGTTGTTTATTCAGGCATTCAGCAAACATCATGACAGCTATGTTTTCAGAGTTGGAGAAATAACTATGATCATGAAAGATACATTTTATGCTATCATAAGTAATCATTAACACAGAGACTTAAAACAGGTTAATATATGGTTAATACTGGAGGAAGACTATTTTAAGGCAGTTGAAACAGCAACTACAAAGATCTTGAATGAAGGGAGTGTATGCCCAGTATACCTAAAGAATGAGCAAATTAACATTTCAGTTGATGTTTATGGGGTGCAGTAACAGAAAAAACACTGAATAGAAAATGAAGTAAGAGAAGGGGCAGGACTTGTTGGCCATTGTTAGACTTAGGTTTAACTATGAATACTAATTGGACAGATAAAGCAGTGGCAGCATGTTAGCTTTTAACTTTGTCACTCTGGTTGTGGCACTGAGGATTTTCTCAACAGGGCAAAGGCAGAAGTAGGGAAACAAGTTAAGGGGTCCTTGTGATAAGCTAATGAGAGAAGACAGTGGCATGAACCATGTAGGAACGATGGAGATGGTAAGAAACTATCAGTGTCTGTATATATTTGAAAGTAGAGCCAATGGGTTTTATTAGTGAATTGATTATAATTCTAGGAGAAAGAGAAAAGTCAAGGATTATTCCAATTTTTAGTCCCAAGGTACTGGAAGAGATTGACATTCATTAAATGAGATTGGGAAGGATGAGAGAAAATCAGATTTGAGGAAATGGGAAAATTCTGAATTTGATTTTCAATATGTTAATTTTGAAATATTAACATCCCCCAAAAGGAGATATTTAATAGACAATTTGATCTGACTCTGGAATTTGAGTGGGAGATCAGGACAGGTTGTACGAACTAGGGAGTTATTGATGGCATATTGATAGTATTTAAAGCCATGAAACTGGAAGCTCATATGACTTAATATGATAGAGAAGAGTACAATTGCAATAATAGAAGAACTCAGTGACATGAGAATGTAAACAAAGGGCACCCACCTCACAATGACAGCCAAGTCAGAAAAAAGAAGTTGGGAAAAATGATTAGAGAACACTGATAATGCAAGGAACAGTAGGAATCAACTATATTAAAAGGTGGTGGAAAGAGGGTTTTGAATAGAAGAAAATTTGATCATGGTGCAGTGAACGGAAGAGGGGACAAATTGCAGACTGGCAGCATTATGGACTGCACAGAGTGAGGTTTGGGGGAGCAAGGAAAGAACGGTGGTGCTAAATGAGGCTGGAGAGAAAGACAGGGACACATCATCTAACACCCTTTAAGCCATATAAAGGAGAGTGAATTATGAGAGAACAGATTATGTAAACTTTAGGCTCCCACCAATTATTCAAAATGACATCTCTCCCACCTAGAAAAATGCCACTCTACTTATGAGCAGACAGATTTCTCAAACCCAAGGAATTAGTTCACTGTGTTCAATTCATTTCTGCTCATCTCAAGGAATAGATTCTTACTTTCCTTTCCACTGCAAGTAACTACTGATTCAAAAACTCCTTGCTTTCTTACCTTTAACCTAAATTATGTGAAGAGGGAATAGAGCAACCACAGAAGCTTTTTTTCATATCCCCTTATCTCCCTCAGCCTTATCATCACCAAGCCAATGAGGCCCTTCTCTAGGTTTGTACTTTGGCAATATAGGGGTAAAGAGGAGGGTAGATTGAAGGAGATGCTCCAGGGAGCTCTTGTCAAATTGGAGTGAGATATATAGCATTATTAAAAAAAAAATAATAAATGAAATTTTGCCAGCACCGCCATAGCTCAATAGGCTAATCCTCAGCCTGCGGCGCTGGCACACCGGGTTCTAGTCCCGGTCGGGGTGCCGGATTCTGTCCCGGTTGCTCCTCTTCCAGTCCAGCTCTCTGCTGTGGCCTGGGAAGGCAGTGGAGGATGGCCCAAGTGCTTGGGCCCTGCACCAGCATGGGAGACCAGGAAGAAGCACCTGGCTTCTGGCTTTGGATTGGCACAGCACGCCGGCCATAGCGGCCATTGGGGGGCGAACCAACGGAAAAAGAAGACCTTTCTCTCTGTCTCTCTCTCTCTCTCACTGTCCACTCTGCCTTTAAAAAAAAAATGAAATTTTACAACATGTCAGATCAGATTACAATGCAAAAACTACATCCTGCCAGGATTGCAAAGAAATGTTTTATAAGAACTGAGGAAAATAATGAATTAATATATTTATTGTAAAAGAAAAGGATGCAAAATACAATGGTAATATTGTCTCCTCATTGTAGCACAGAATGTCAGAGATTGAAGGAATGCAGTAACACTGCTATCCAGTCTTCTTATCTCCTCAATTTCCAGATGGGAAAACTGAGGCTCAGAAATGTTGACATGGAAAATATGATAGCAATCCACCAAAGAATGAGTTCTCTTGCTTTTAATTTTTTGATCTTTTAGGATTACTCTCAATGATTAGTCCATTTTCCACTACTGTAATGAAATACTTGAGGTTCATTCATTATAAAGCAAAGAGGTTTGTTTAGCCTAAATTAGTTTCTGCTAGCCTCTGGTGATAACCTCTTGGTAGACGGCATCACAATGACAGGAGTGCATGCAACAGGATGAGGTGGACATGGTGATACCAGAAGCCAGTGAGCAGGGAGTGGTCAATCTTTCTCTTTTTATAACAACCCACTCTCACAGGAACTAACTGGGGTTCCACAAGAACTACATTAATCCCATCTGATGGCAGCACCTCCAATGACCATGACTAAGCTCCACCCTCTTAAAGCTTCAACCATATCTCAACACTGCTATGCTGGGACCCAGCTTCTAGCACATGAATCTTTGAGAGACACACTCGTACAATATTCAGACCATTACAGGGATCAAAGGATCCAAAAGATCTCAGTGGAAAGTGACTAGCAATAAATAATTCAGAGTCTATATTAAACACAGTGGCTTGGATGTTAAGTGATTAAAATTAAAAAGACATACAGAAAGAACTGCTCTATGTGGGTTCTTAGACAGCCCCAGTGCAATTTAAGGAAAATATGTTTAGTGGTTTGAGATTTCACTGTTGTATCATAGCTGTGCTGTCCTTGTTATGTCTTCATTTTGAGACTGTTGGTACTAGACTTCAGAACTACTACTGATACGGTGCTTACTCCATCACAACAAGTCACAGCAAAAGCTTTTATGGTGAAAGACATAGTCTTTAATACTGCAAGCTTTTAGTGTCCCATGCATGGTGATTTTGAATTTACAAAACAGTGCCAGTTGGTCCTATCATCAGATTCATGTTATGCCAGTAACTCAATATTCTTTCCTTTGAGGCCAGCATTGTGGCTTAATGCATTGGGCCACCACACTGGCATCCCATATGGGCACCAGTTCAAGTCCTGGATGCTCCACTTCCTATCCAGCTCCCTGTGAATGTGCCTAGGAAAGCAGCAGAAGATGACCCAAGTGTTTGGGCCCCTGGACCCATGTGAGAGATCCAGAGGAAGCTTTGGGTTCCTGGCTTCACCCTGGCCCAGCCTTGGGTGTTGTGGCCATTTGGGGAGTGAACCAGTGGAATGGAAGACCTCTCTCTGTGTCTCCCTCTGTCTCTGTAGCTCTGCCTTTCAAATAAATAAAATAAATCTTTCCTTTGTCTGACATGTAGATGAGGGGATTAAGGATATCTCAAATAGGAATCCCTGGAAAACTTTTAGTACTCCTGGTGGGGATGAAGAATAGGCTTAGAAGTTTTTATAAGTAATGCTATTTTAACATGTTAGCAACTATTTTTAAAGTTTATCTCTATTTTAATCTACTTGAAACAGAGAGAGAGAGAGAGAGAGAGAGAGAGAGAGGCTTTCATATACTAGTTCATTCCCCAAATGTCTATAGCAGCCAGAGCTGGTCAAGCTGAAGCCAGGAGCCTGGACCTCCATCTGGGTCTCCCATGAGGATGGCAGGGACTCAAATACTTGAGGCATCATCTGCTGCCTTCCCAGATACATTACCAGGAAGCTGCATCAGAAGCCAAGTAGCTGGAACTGAAACTGCCCCTTCAGTGTCGGATGTGGCTGTCCTCAAGGGTGGCTTAACCCGCTGCATCACAGTGTCTTCCCCTAAAGTCACCCTTAATGCAGATATTCAATGAAGAATTTTATCTATAGCATGTTGATATGTATCTATGTATGTGTATATATATATATGCATGTATGTATATAAAGAGTGAGAATTTAGTGAAACATGTGACTTTGCATTGTATTTTATATTTGAATATAAGTTGTAGAATTTATACCTGGGTGATATATAAGACTAGGAGTTCCATATAATCATCTGTCTTTTTTGTTTCATTTTACTGAATCAAAAGATATGATAAAAAGTCTTCTGAAATGGTCACATTGTGGTTACAACCTGATAACATTAGGTAGAACACAACTGCATAGGCTGGAGGCGTACCTGGACCAGGAAGCATTCAAATATCCAGAAAAAGAAGTAAATGATGAAAGCAATAATTTATAATCATGGAAGATATATATATCTATATATATATACACACACATATATACAAAGATTAATAAGACTTTTGTTCCTATTCCAAAGGCATCATAGGGGAAAATGAGAGTGACTTCCTTTCTCTTACTCTTACATGTACATCTTCATTACATGGAAATCATATGGAGATGAAAAACAGTTCCTTTCTCCTGGAAGCATGTCATTGTTCCTTACAGGGCAGATAATATTTTCTATTTGTACATGGAGCAAAGAGCTCAATAAAGTGTGTCATGGATGTAAAATGGATACCTGACTCAGGAGCATATTAACTTAATTATTTATAGCCATCATGTTCTCATCCTAAAGAGCCCCTGGTAAAGAGAAACAACAGAATATATTTCCAGAAATTCACTGAATTTAATTTGTATTCCTTTGGCTGACAGTAAAACACTGGCTTGTGATTTTTCTACATAGATATTTTCAGCTACAAAAATTACCTCTAGAAACTCATATTTTAGCTGCTTTTTAATTACACTTTTTTTTTAAAAAAATGACCAATTAAAGTTGAAATTAAAGGAGCTGATTTGTGTACTAGATGTATATTTTAGATAGGTTTTTCTCTTATTTACAAGACCTCTCATTTAGAACCAAATATTGACTAGAACCCTGTGTACTAAATACAGCTTACAATAGAGGAAATATGAAATCAGGAAGTAAATTAAACATAAATATATAATCAAGGAATGCATAGTTTTGTTGTTCAAGTACTGTACATTTGTTAAAAGCATTTGTACATATTTCCCAGGGAGATCTGACAAACTGAAGGGTTTGGAACAAGGTGTCATTTACGGATCATCCTTACCTAACTCGCAACCTGGTTTTCAGTGTAGAATTTTAATCAGTCTCCTATCAGATTGTGTGCCCTAATGAAATCTTAAAATCACTGGAAATGAAAAGCTGCATTTGATCCCTATCTGACAGCATTCCTTTAAAAATAAAAAAAAAAGTTTGTCAATCAGAGCTGCTCACACCCTTTACAAAACGAGAAGCTTAAATGGAAAACAGCAGCAACAACAGGTGGCATGGATTCCGGAATGGGCTGGCACCCAAGAGGAGAAGCAACACTGATTCATGAGCATAGCTGCAGGGCCTGGTACAGAGCCAGCTCCAAATCCCTCTGCTTTTAGAACAGCTTTTAATTTTTTATCGTCTTATGAAATGAGAGTGAAGTAGATGCTGATGACTGGCAATGCTGCTGGCCTGTCTTTGCCACAGAGATGTTTACCAGGTGTATCAGCACTGCTTATGGCCACAAGCTTACAACCTAATCTGGAGAACTAACCCTGGGGATTCTGCATCCTACCTGAGTCTAACATGAGCCTGGAGATTATAGGTCCTCTCACAGGTGTTCAGTCACAAACAAGGTGACAGTACATCAATGCAGTCTCATTGAGATCACCACAACGCTGCTTGTCCAAAGGAAGCCCTTTTTACTTTCTCTTAACCTGAGGGTAACATGTTTTCCAAGTGACATGCAAATGATTTAGAAAAAGATAATTCGAGTGCTCCAAAAATGAAAATATTTCAGATCCATAGGGCAATTTCCCCAATGAGAATTATATATGTGGATATCTTGGTTTATGTCTTTGAAAATGACACTGAGAGTTGGCTAACATGTCCCTGTCTCTACTGACACAATACCTCAGAATTTTTTATAAATGTTTAAGCCAATTACCCTGAAATTCACAAAGGATAAAGAAAACAAAAGAATTGAAACTAAAAGTACCAAATAAAAAAATGAATGGGAAAGGAAAGAGACAAATTTGATTTTTTAAATTGTAATTAATTGATTTCATTTATTTGAAAGAGAGGGAGAGAGAGAGGTATGTCTCCCATCTGCTGGTTTGCTCCTCAATTGCCCACAATAGCCAGGGCTAGGCCAATTCAAAACCAGGAACCCAGTCTGGGTCTCCCCAATGTGTGGCAAGGACCAATCACTTGAGACATTGTCTACTACCTTCTAGAGTCTGCATCAGCAGGAATGTGAAATTGGTAGCAGAGCCAGGACTTGAACCCAGTCACTATGATATAGAATATGGTCGTGACAAACAGTATCTTAACAGTTGTACAAAACATCCACTACCAGACATAAATGTAAATAGAAAAATGGGAGGAATACAATTGTTGCTCTGTGACCTTGGACAAGTTTGTAACCTCTCTGTGCTTCACTCTCCCTATGCTTTATCTGCAAAATGAGAATAAACAGAGTACTTCACAGAATTGTTTTGGAGATAGTTTGCACTTGCAACACATAGAGAACACTACAGTTTCTGCCTCATGTTCAGCTGTCAATAAATGCTTAGCCATAACAATAATTATCAATTGATAATTATGTGCCTGGATCCATGCTTGTTGCAACTGAATGGTTAATATTATTCCATACAATCCTTACAACATTACTTATGTTCTTCTTTTTATAGATGAAGAAACTTAAGTAACTTACCTGGGCCATAGGTGGAAAAGAGCAGAGCCAAGATTAGCAACCCAGGACCATGTTTTGCTTCAACTCATGACCTTTGGATGAAGCACTTATATTATCAAGTGCTTTTCTATGCTGCATCTGTTCTAGAAAAGAAAATGAACCATCACTCAAAATGTAAATGATAATATTGTGTTTGGCAAAGTTTACACAGCCCTTTTGTTATGTCAAATGTACCAGTGTCCTTTTAGATGTTAAATTAACCATGAGGGGTTCCTGCAAACTCTAGAAGACATGATCTGTAGCCTGTTAAACATCATTAGTGCAGGGGCATTGGGCAGCATTATATAGTATCTGTCATTATTCTTATCTGCTAGTAATAGTAATGAATCCAGCTATCCTAGAAAATAAAAAGGGATGCATTGGAAAGTTATATTTGGTATTACTATAATGGTTTGCAAGACTAAATTGCTGAGACTGGAAGGAACCAAATGAATTTCAGAGGGGTAAGATACAATATATATATATATATATATATATAAAATATGTTATATATTATATATGTGTGTGTGTGTGTGTATAAATACACATACATACATACACCTCAGGCCAGAAGACTCTGACCAGGTCGAAGCCACCAATGTTTCTGCGCCTCCATCTTCTCTAAATACCACTACTACTACTGATTGACATGGGAGCAGCTACCCCAAATTATATTTAACGATAATTTCATCTTTGTATTACTAGTTTTTGATTTATTCTCTGGGATGATAGCAACCAAATAGCTAAGCTTAGCTTATATTCCTAGAACCTTTTTTCCAGGAGGACAAGAAAGAAATCTCCAGCCTTTGATTCTGAATGGTAGGTGGGATACTGTGCCCAATGATTACATTACATAGTGAAGAGCTGGGTGATGAACAGCCAAAATTGCAGCAAATCGCCACTATATCCATTCAGGTGGCCTGAATCTTTTCCCCTAATGGCCTGTATATTAACGTTTTGGTTACTCTATAAACTCCTAGGTACACTTAAAAAATTGAAGACATGCAACTTGCTACACACTGCTTTCTGCAGTGTTTTCCTAAAACTGCTTATCAATCAAATAAAATTCCTCTGATATTAGCATATGGATCAGTGAGATTTTATGCCTCAACACACTCTTGGAGGACAAGCCAAAGATAACACTTAAAGCATGTGCATGTTCCAAACCTCCTTTTGATATGTTTTTGATTCTTTTTAATCAATAGAACACCAATAATAATCTACTAGCCTTCATTAGCCTCTATCTCAAAACATTCTTATTAGTTTTATATTCAAATGAGCTTTTTTTTATTTTTTGACAGACAGAGTGGACAGTGAGAGAGAGAGACAGAGAGAAAGGTCTTCCTTTTGCCATTGGTTCACCCTCCAATGGTCGCCGCGGCCAGCGTGCTGCGGCCAGCGCACCGCGCTGGTCTGATGGCAGGAGCCAGGTGCTTTTCCTGGTCTCCCATGGGGTGCAGGGCCCAAGCACTTGGGCCATCCTCCACTGCACTCCCTGGCCACAGCAGAGAGCTGGCCTGGAAGAGGGGCAACCGGGACAGAATCCGGCGCCCCGAACGGGACTAGAACCCGGTGTGCCAGTGCCGCAAGGCGGAGGATTAGCCTAGTGAGCCGCGGCACCGGCTCAAATGAGCTTTTAAAGCTTATTGCTAACAACACTCAATAACACAACCACCATTTAATCTTTACCAAAGTCGATACTAACCTTACTCTTATGCCTGTCTGTTGCTATGTTAAATGTTCAGTTAAATCTAAAAATTGTTCTTGGGAGGAGTTCTTGTAATTTAGTTATACACATATATGAGACCTTAGAATATGGTCAAGTAATACAACACAGATAATACTAATTTAGTATTTGGAAAAATTTAGTTATCTCCTATGAATGATCTGGAAACACAAAATATTATTTGCAATATGCCCTTCCTCAGTGGAGATTCGAAAAGTAAGTATTTTTCTGATTTTTATATGACACTGTTCCTTAAAATGCTTGGGTTATAAATGGTACATCTGAGATCAGCATGAACAACCAAGCTGAGTATTGCTTTAAATAATGAGTGGTGAAGACTGCAGAGTGACTGGCTCACTTTTACTAATCCACTTATTAAAATAATACCATACAATTTCCTAGGAATTGCAGTAAACACTACCATTATGCTAAGTAGGTTGGAATTGCACTGCCCATTCACCACCTGTCAATCCCTTGATGAATTTGATTAGCACAGATGAACTGCCAAACTGGAAGAAAATGGAATACTGAGGAAAGCGAAGTTACCGAAAGGCTTGGCATTGGCCTCAGTGTACTACCCTTTGCTCTTGCTGTGCCCAGAGCCACTGAAAAGCAAACCATCAAAGATGCTTCAGCATAATGTTTGAATCCAAAGTCATCTAACAGGCCCACTATCTACTTGATTGCAAAGCTAGTTTATTAGCATCTCTATTTGTCTGCGTCTTCATCTTAAGATGAAAGATATTAATAACAGAGGTATAATGAAACATAACAATGAACACTCTTGGAACAATGCAGCCTTGCTTTGAAAGTATAATAGAAATCAATCATTTTTCATGCACTAATTGATATTCAATTAGACTCATAGGCAGTAGCTTTAGGAAACTTGGGGCCTACAATATCCCTGATAGGAAACCAGAAACCTAGAGAATTTTTATCTCTATCATAGGCCCAGGAGCACCACCTCACTAAAGAAGTCTAAAGTAGAGACAAGACAATGAAGGTAAAGCTAAGTTAGCTCTTTAATTTTGATAAGAAAAATAACATTTTTGGAAAAGTGATACTATTTTTTAAATGCTGAATTATGTATTATTCAAGAATATCATGGGAGTTGTATGACATTGAGTTTTATTTATCCTTGGCCCTTAAAATATAAAAGCTGACTTTTTCCAAGCATCATAAGGATGTGTATATTCATTGATGCCTTAAAAGCATGTATTGAAAGACAAAGGATGCTAATGCAGCCCACATATAAGGATGAATGAAACAGAAAATAATCAGGAAATCAGCAAGTTACAAGCATATATGATACGTTTGAGGAAGATATATGACTGTACAGGGCAGGATATATTCATAGAGCAAGAGGTTTTTAAATAATGGAATTTTAGTTACTGCTCAACCAAAAATTTAAGTTTTTTCCTGCCTAAAATCATGGAGCTTTATAGATCTGACTCCCATCACAGATGCATAGGTATTTTTTTAAAGGGCATTGGCAGAGCAAACTCACATTGGAAGGAAGCTGTGCACCTGGCTTTCCTTATTATATGGATTTGTGCAGTGTCCAACAGAAACAAACAAAAAAAAATCTAGATTTTAAAAACGTACTTGATGTGTTTTTGTGATGCATTACAAAGACTGAAATGTGGGCAATTATGGAATAAAAGACAGGAGAATCTTTGTGGGTACAAGATTAATATCAGTCGAGATATGAAGACCTGACCAGCTGGATGGTAAGTGTGATATGGCATGGTCAAACTCAGATGTCAAACTGCATAATGCAGACCAAGTCTATAGAGAAGGAATATTTTGTCACAACTATTCATTTATTCATCCAGCATGTATTGAATGAGTGCCTTTGATAGACCAGGCAATGTGGGAACACAAAAGAGAATAAGAGACATCCCTGACCTCCCAGAACTCAAGGTGAGAGAGGCAGACTGTAAACCAATAATTACAACACAACTTGACATGTTACTCCCCTTCACTCCTCCCAGTTAATTAATCCCTCAGTGATAATGGATTGGTAAGCAACACCAGAAACATGTCATATAATGCAAACATATTATTTGTAGTTGCATGCATGTAAATGGTCTATTTTAATATTTAAAAAAGAAAAGAAAGCACCTAGTTCCAGATCAAATCTCCTTTACTGGCATAAATTCTAATTCAGAAGCTACATGATGCACCACTTCTACATACTAAGTGAGAGGTCTCTGATATCATGGTTTTGACAGGATATTCTGTTAAGTGGCATGCTAAAATAGAATCCAATGAACTGAAACTTTGGTATAATTTCAGAAAGATACATGTATAAATACAAAGGAGAAGCCTAAATAAATCAGGAATAATATAAAAGAAATAGATGACAGAAACCAATAGGAAATATATAAAAAATTTCCGATCATTAGCAGCACCTTGTCACTTACAGACAGAAAAGGATGCCAATAGAAGAGCTGAATCAGGCATCAGGAAGGGGATTGGAACCATCAAGCTCATATTAAATAATGTGTGGTAGCAACCCCAGGGGGCTAGCATCTGGAGGCAGCCAGAATGAGTTTTTAAATCACTTTTATTGGAACTCCTCAGCTGCAGGTAATGGCTTAAGGGCTGCAGAATATGCAGATTTGAAAGAAATGCAATCTATTTCATAGCTTTGTCTCCCCTGACTCCCTGGCAGAAATCCTTGAGAATATTTCTGCCACCTGCACATCCAGCACATTTTCTTATCTTTCACACATTTTCTCCTCTTCGCACCAGTATCATTAGATCTTGGAAATGTAAACTTCTTCTACTTGTAGTTTTTTTGTGCTATTCTTCTTCATTTCACACAAAATTTTGCAATTATACAATAGCACTTCATAAATATACTGTCCATTGAAAACTCCTCTTGATCAATTTCACTTGGATAAATCATATTATCCTTAAATGTCTACTTATCTGTTATGATCAATACTGTCTCAGGTTATTAACCAATGTAATCTTGGTTTCATAATTATTTTTGGCCTTGACAATGCATCTCAGGTTTGAGGTAGCACATAATATACTTGCAGATGCATAGTATCTTTAAACACTTGAGTTATCATTTGTAGAAAATATCTTAGGTTCAACTGTCATATTTTCTGCCATTGAAATAATTATATTTGTGTAAAATTTAAAACATATAAAACAATTAATTTATAAAAACAAATGATCTGGATTGATCTTATGATAACATTAAGCTGAGTCACTGCTTTAAGCTTCAGATATTTTATAATTATAGCTGTTTTAGAACTTCCCATCCAAAAGCCTGTTCCTATGATGAGGTTGATGGTATATTGAATCAAGAAAAGCAAAATGATAGCACTAAGATTGGCCCTGCCACAGAAACAGCTGAGTCATCCCAATAACCCCAGCCCTCTCCAGGGTTGTGTCAATGTAAGGGGAAAAAAACGACCTTTCATCATCATTGCTACTTTCATATTGAAGGCCAATTTCCAAATGATTTTAGAATTTCTTCTAAAAACAATTCATTCAATAAAAAATTAGGTTCTATTGAAACCTGAAGAAAAATCTTAAAATAAGGACTAAATAAAATATTTCTTTCCCAGTAAGCATATTCAATAACTAGATAATCTCTCCTAGAATTGAGATAGAACATAATTTGCTTCTCTTCCTAATTTGTTTAGAACAAGTTTTACAATAATTTTGGTCCTGTTAAAAAGAAATAAACTTAATCTAGTGGCATTTTTCATTTAGTAAGAAATACATGATGTCCTTAAAATGACAACAGGGTACATAGACTGTTATGGCTGGCTGTTATCTCCCCACTCAGAATTTAAAAATCTAAAAGGGAAGCATAAAGGGGAAACTTCATTTAACATCATCAATAGCAGGTGCACTGCAGCATCACAAACACCTGCACAGTACCATAGAGTACTTGTACACCTTCATATCATGATATATATTAAGTTTCCCAAATTTTAAGAATTGATGTGACAGGGATTACCCTTACCAAATTTTTCTAAGCAATGAGGATCTGACAGGCGATATATGTAAAATCCACCATTTCCTTTACCATATGACTTCTCCAAAGCAAGTACAGAAAATATAGGAATCAATTACAAAAGTGCTTTGAAGAAGCAAGTTGAGACAGGGCCTTATGTATGTGTGTAAAATGATAATCAGAGCATGACAACCAAGGAAATCAGCCTCACTCATCCAGTCACAACTTGGGTAAATGACATATTTGATAAGGAGCGATCCCAATTCTCCATGACAAGTGAGAAGACCCAATCTTTCACTGAGCTCTTTTGACCACAATACTTCTAGACAGACAATAAGTTTCTTCCATTATGCTGGAAACAAGGTTACTCAAGGAAATCAAACTTATACAATGAGAAGAAGAGAAGCTCCAGGTGAAGTGATGATTTGGGCCTTATGCACTGATTCAGAGATAACATCAAGAACTGTTTCTGTTAGTTCTATATACTTAACCTTACAACACTTCACTTCTCTCTGGAAAGATGAACTTTTTACAAAGTACCTGATTTATACATACACACAGATTGATCAACATCTGGCTATAAATCCAGTGGACTCACACAAATGAGCTATACCGAGGAGAGTTTATAAAAGGGAATATTGCTGAATATATGGTAAGTGTGTAAGAATACTACAAGAAAGGATACCTCAAAATTCTAGGTCTCTTAAGGGGTAAGGAGAATTAAATTCTGGTCTGAACAGGCCTGGAGAGTTAATGGTGACAGCATCCTTGAGATAGAGTTGCTTGCTAGATGCAGCTAGTCCTTGGTGACCCTACAAGGGAGGAGGATAGAAAATAATTACACTATTCTCATTCTCTTCCTTTCATATGATTTGTCTACATCCAGTCCTTGCCACTGTACTAATACAAAATGAAACAAGAAGGCAAGTGTGTCCTTTCATGTAGCCGTGCAAGTCAGACTACCAAGGCACAATGGAAGATAGCAAAAGATGAAATGGGTATCTGGGGACAAAATTAAAGTGCCCAGTAAATGAGTTAGGAGCTGGCAAAGAGAGAGGACTGCTGTCACCAGACAGATCAACCATATTTACTGTGGCAGGCAAACACAGGCCCAAAGAAGTTAAGTGACTTATCCAAGTGAGTAAATGGTAGGTCTAGAGTTTGAACAAATATGTTTGTTTCAAAATCCAAAGTTATTTCAGCTTCTGAAATACAATTTTGTTGGCTTTTAACTGGTTTCTAAATATAGTTGACTGAAGGATAAGTTAATGAAAATAAAACACTACATAAATCCACCTGAGACATCTCTTTATAATAGAAATGATAACTATATAAATATAAAGGAAGCAATTCCTAGAGCATCAATAGCTTACGTCCCCAAAGTGTTAATCAAAATGTATAAAAACAAGGCTATAAATTGCTTTTGGATTCCTTAGTCAATGTATGAAAGACTATTTAATCCATAATAATAATGTCAACCAAATAATGTACTATCGAGGCAATATAAGGTACTCAGTAATTAAGAGTGAGAGATTTGGAGTCCAGCAGACCTAGGTTTGAAATTTTACTTAACTGCTAATTTACCATGTGATTTTAGGCAAGTTATCTAACTTCTCTAAGCTCCATTTTCATTTCTATGAATTAGTGATAATGATGGTGACTATTTCATAGAACTGTGATGATTAAACAAGTTCTTTAAGATAGAGCTTTCAGCACATAAAATGCCCTCAATCAAGTTTAGTTGTCAGTAGTATTATTAATAGTATTTCAACTGTGTCTAATCACTTTGTACATCTAAATGAAAGATAGCATCTCCCTAGCAAAACCCCTTTCAAATATTGCTCTTTTGCAGACTGTCAGATCTGTATTGAGATTCTCCAAAACATGACCATATGCATACTTGTTGTTTATTTGTAAGTAAAATTTCTATTACTGAAATTTTGTCTGTACTGACAATGAAAGTTAAGGCAACAAATCTCCATTATGTGTCAAGGAAGCAGAAAAATTTATCAAACCTATGTAGGATAGGCCACTCAGGACATATATATATACTTGTCATAGAAAGTACTTTTGCTGCAAGTAGTGCAGGTAGTATTTTTATTTGGTGTATATATACATATATGGTATATATATATATATATATATAGTCGCGAGAGAGAGAGGGAGAGAGCGAGAGCGAGAGCAAGAGAGAGACATGAGAAGCTCTCATCCACTAGTTCACTAACCAAAAGCTCACAATGGCCCCTTGGTGAGGCAGAAGCCAGAGGCCAGAGGCCTGAAACTGACTCCATATCTCCCATGTGGATGGAAGGAACACAATTACTTGAGCCATCACCACTGCCTCCCAGGGTGTGCATTAGCAGGAAGATGGAGTCAGGAGCTGGGGATGTATCAAACCTAGGCACTCCAAAATGGATGCAAGAGTCTCAACTACCGGGGCAAACATCCACCCATGTATTCTGTTTTACTTTCAAATTGATAAATAAATATGTATATCTTGTGCATGTGGTATTTTTGATGTTTCCTGCTGTAGTAATGGGCTTCATTAACAACAACAAAAAATGTTGAAGCAAAATATTTGACTCTGTGGTTCTCTATAGTAATTATCACTGAAAAATGAATTCCAGTTAGTGATCCAACAAACCTATCTCCAGTAGTATCTTACAGAGCTCATATATAATCCTTTTTGGTTTTACAATACAACTACCATATCTCTTTCTACTGTTTGCAAAGGAGAATCAATTCTTATTTACCCAAGGGAACTGATTACTCTGATTTCCAATTCTCTGGTTTGTGGCTTATCAAGAATTGCAAATTCTTCCCTTTCAATATTCTCAGCCATTGAATTGCTCATTAGCACTGGTATCCAAGGGCATGCAAGGAAAATGAGTAAAATGAACTGCTAACCAAACTAGTAGACTACATTTTAAAGCCTTAGTAAATCATATACTACTTTAGGAGGTGGTTACCATTGAATAAAATTAAATTTGTAGAATTTGTGTTGATTTTACATATCCATGACATTTTGTGTCAACGTGTACATTAAAATAAATCTTAAACTGGATTAAAAAAATCTTATCCAAGTGCTCACAAAAGTTAAGCAACAGCAGCCTTCCTAAGAGCTTACATTTTAAACAGATTTTTTTTTTTTAAACAGATTTTAAGTCAAGATTAAGTCTCAAATACCTCTAGATTGCATGTATGGGTGAATGAAATTAAATAATAGTGAAAATATTAAAAAGTAAGTTAACCACCTATAGGTCTCTAAAATATAATAAGTATGTTTTTATATAGGTAGGTTGTATATGTACAGGGCACTTTAAAATTTTGTGGAAAAGGGGTATTAAAAGATGGCAACTTTGTTGCAAAACTGTTTGAGGAAAGCACTGTTACCAGTATAATTTTTGGCCTTCCCCTTTTCCCCTGTGAGCTGCAACACATAACAACTGTTTATAGTGATATTAATATCAGTGGAGATGTTTAGCTGTAGATATACAAGAATATGTTTATTTACAAAAATATGGTTATATTAAAATGTAGCTTTCTCACATAAAAATATGACAGGGATAAATGTCCAGACCAAAACAAATGGCTTGACTCCATCTTTTACAAAGGCTACATAGTATTCCAGTGAATGGTTCATCATTATCCTTTTCATGGACATTCAAGTTTTTGGTAGTTTTTTATTTGATTTGGTTTTTGTAATACAAATAAAATTCTAAATGTTACCCTTGTACATAGATAATTTTACTTGTTTTTTTTTTCTACTGCTTTCTTTAAAAATAGAATACTATAGGTGAAATTTCTGGGTCATGACACAGTAAGTTATTGCACAGTGTATTTTAAATTTTAATAACTACTTCCTGATTGCCTTCCAAAGAATTTGTCCTAAAGTATAACAGTGTGTGAGCATAACTTGCTACTTGTGCTATACAGGATTAGAAAACATTCCCTTTGTTATCTCCAAGATTATACTGGAAAAAATATTATCTCTGTATGTGGAGTAATCAGTTCATATGGGCGTGTGTGTGTGTGTGTGTATTCTATGTCATTTCCACATTTATATACTATACTAGACAGGTTCCATCATATTTTAAATGTGTTGGGAATATGGTCCATGTCTAACACAAATGGTGTAAACCTCATGGTAACATGCATTCTGTGGTGTCGTGCATTCTGTGGACAGCTCAGAAACTGTTTGCCTTGATGTTGAGAACAACATTCTGCCACAGATTGTGCCAACAGACAACATTAGTCATCCAGTCTGTTCCACGGAGCTGACTTGTTTGTTGAAATAAGCCATTAGGAGTAATAAAGCAATGTGAGACGAAGACAATTTTTCTGGAGTTTGCTAATGCTAAACAAACACATATCCTGTTAAGGCAGCCAGTAAGCAGTGTGAGACCTGCTGCTTACTTGTGCTCACAGGTGGCAGCAAAATCAATTAGCTTCTTCTACCCATAGCAAGTTAGTGATATCGACCCACTCTATAAAGCTACATGACATTAAATTGGTTTAAAAAAATAAAACAGGCATCTTTCATTCTGCACTTTCTATAGAAATTCTTACAACCAATCTAGACCTCTATGCCTCCTACTACTAAAAAACATTTTAAAAACTCTTCATTATTTGCTTACCTTTCTCTCAGTTACCCCAAAACATTTTCTTAACCAAAACTATCTCAGGTCTTACCATATCTGAGATCCATACAAAAATACTGGGCTAATTGTAGAGAAATTATATAAAACTTAAAATGGATCATATGTGTATCTTTTTAGCAGTGCCTTTTAAAAACTTGTAAAGGTTAGATATAACTTAAATATTCAGAAGTTGGTTGTTGGATGAATAATTATGATGTAGGCAGGCTAAAAGTAGAATATTTTGCAGTTATTATTAGTAAAAAAGGGGTAATTTGGAAGGGTATCTTATGAATGGAGACTTATTCATGTTAGGTTATTTGGTTTTCAAAAGAAACATTAAAATACAATATGTATATAGAATTTAGTTCTTTCTAAAAATATATTTAAACATCCAGGAATATGACTGTAAAGTTAACAGTAGTTATTGCTATATACTAGTATTATGAGAGCTTTATATTTTCTTCATTGAGTTTTTCCACATATTCTAAAATAAGTAATTCCAAATGTGCTTATATAACACATAAGGAAAAACATTTTTATCACTAAATGATGAGATACTGTAATGGGCTATCAAAAAAAAAAATCACAAAAGCTCCATCCTCAGGAAGAGGCATGGAAGAAGATTGTACATTTAGACACATGCTCTTACCCAAGCACAGGTAACCAGGACCTGGAGATGTACATGGGCTTGGGTGCCAGACCTGCATAAAAACCCACCTATTCCACTTCAGGTTAAATTTGTTCTGGATCATTTGCATCATTCAGTTTACCTATAATTTTTCATAGGTTAAATAGATCTAATAAAATAAATCCTGTAGAGTTTCTGTAGAAATAAACAATGTAAGTAAAAACACTAGTTAGTAGATGCTTGCTACATATTAAGTATAGCAGAGATAAGATTTCTGTTAACCGAATCAATTTCCCTATCCTCCTAGGCACATAACTTGCCTTCTCAAGCTTGGTTACATTCAAAGATGGAAATTTTATGGAGTTATGACCATTGAAATGTACGGGAATGCAACATATGTTAATTCCAGTCCTGGTCTATAAAAACCTCCTGCAAAATCCTCCACTCTAACTGCAGCTGCTGGATAGAAGTCAGTGACACCTGTTGAAGGTTGAAGAGCCTCAAACAACCTAGGTTTTGAAATTACTAGATCAAGAATACAATTTCCTTCAGCTGTTGAATTTTACAAGCGCCATAAATTCTATTGTGTGAAGCCACTGAGATTCTTAAATTTATTTATTACAGCAGCTAGGGTTACCTTATAATAAAACAAGTTCTCAACAAATGATATCTGTAAGCACTACTCATATCTCTCCTAATTCTAAGATTTTCCTATTTACATCTAAGCTGAAATGCTAAGGAGTTCAGTGAGTATAGGAGTCACCATCACAAAAGGCAATTGATACTAAAGCTGAAATAGGATCTGTGGTGACTGGAATGCCACCTGATTCTCCAAATAGGACTGGATCTTGGGAGAAGGAAATATAGTCTAGGATTAGGCATTGTGCTGTAGGTTAAGCCACAGCTTGGGATGCCCACATAACATATCAGCGTGCCTGGGATCAAGGCTTTCCCCCACTTCCAACCCAGTTTTCTGAGAGTGTACACCCTGGATGGAGCAGCTGAAGGCATAAGTACTTAGATCCCTGAAAGCCATGTGGAAGACCCTGATGGAGTTTCTGGCTCCTGTCTTTGGCCTACCCAACTCTGCGCTGTTGTGGACAATTGGGGAGTGAACCAGCCAGTGGCGGAAGATTCATTCTCTTTCTCTCTCTACCTTTCAAATGAGTAAAAATAAACTTTAAAAAAAAGAAATAGGGTCTAGTGAAGCCACTGCTTCACAGAGGGTACATGATATTGCCATATCCATCCTAAGGTTAGCACAAAATTTTCCTACACAAGGATAAAGCTGACATACCATTTCCAAAAATATCTTACAGGTGCTGCTATCAAGTTTGAACACATGACCTACCTCCTGTCTTCACAGCGTAGAGTAGAAAAGTTGCGAAATTAAAATATGCATTGTCTTTGTTTTAAAAACAAGAGATCAACTCAAAAGCCTGGCTAGTTGTGACTCATTCGCCAGAGCAAGATGCCTTTCAGTGTTGAGGTAAGTTAATTCCAGCACACGTGTAGTCTGTAAAGCCCTTTGGGATGCAAAGCCCTCTGTAATTGTCAGATGTTCTTTAGATTATTAGACAGAGAAGCAGGATAAAAGTGCTTCCAAATGCTACAAGTCTCTAAGGACACAGTCAATGCTCTGTAATAAAAATTGCAGTAAGCCATGCAAACCCTCTGCTACAGGCACCATGACAAAAATTCAGGTTATGCTTGTCCTTCCTGTAAAGTCTTACTCTTATCTAGGCATAGAATCTATACCCAAAGCTGGTATGCAGTAATCAGGTGCTTATAATTTTAGCTATTTTTACAACCACAGTGAAAATGTCTACTGCTTCCAGACACTTGAAGTGAACATTTCAGATCCCCTTAAGAATGACATATGTAATTACATTGTTGTGGAATAAATGCAGTTAAAAAGATGAGATGGAATAGGTTTCAGGAGCAGGGTCCAAGAGTTTCAGTACGCGATGACACATTCTGAGTTCTGCAGTTCAAAACAACATACAATATGGCAGACTTCTGATGATCCACATTAGGGGGAAAAAGCCTCAAGCAATAAACTGATGGGATTAGGAGTAACAGGAGTATCTGAATATTAACACTGTGATTATCAATTTTATACTTATATAATTTTATATCACCATCCCCAAATAGGGTCAGAAGTTTAAACAGAACATCACAGAAAATTAGACACCAAAGTTAAAAGCAACTAGGACAAAAGGGTTCAAACTGTCAAAAATCAGAATATGTCTATAGATGAGCAGGGAACTGCCACCAGCCTATGAGAAGCAAATGATGACTCAGCAAAATTTGATTATTAAAGAGAGAATTGTTGGAAGCAAGAAAGAAAATTAGCACTGGCATTTTAAAAGTAACAATAAAGATAACTTATCTACTGTAAAGGTTTCCCCAAAATTATACCTTAAATAAATTAAAGCGGTTTCCAGGCCAGTAGCTGTGAACATTGTGCTGAAGAAAGATCCTCTTCCCCAGTACCTGTTTCCCCATTTTTCCTAATCTTACCAGGCCTCTAACTTCCTCTTGCAAAATCACTATATACTGTCATTTGAAAACCCACTTACGGTCTGCTGAAATGTGCTTTGAAAAGTTTGGAATGAAAGTGATCTAATTATGCCTGTATCTTTGTATTGCTTTCCTTCTTTATCCAATGGGTCACTGCTTCAGATTTATTCACTAAATAGCATATTTTTGTTATTTAAAAAATACCCTATTTTTAGAAAACGCTTTAAAAGTATGTAAGGAGTCTCCTCTTGCAGTTTTCTGCACATAGGGCTCCTCAAATTGTAATAGCTAATTATTTTGAAGGAGATTTATAGGAAAGAAATAGTTTAGTCTGGTAGTTAAGACAACTATCTCCCATATTGGAGTACCTGGGTTTGATGTCCAGCACCAGCTCCTGCCTCTAGCTGCTGGATACCCTAGGAAGCAGTAGTGGTGCATCAAGTAATTAGGTTCATGCCAATCA
Source organism: Oryctolagus cuniculus (assembly GCF_964237555.1). Classification (NCBI taxonomy): domain Eukaryota; kingdom Metazoa; phylum Chordata; class Mammalia; order Lagomorpha; family Leporidae; genus Oryctolagus; species Oryctolagus cuniculus. Next base: position 93,019,289 of record NC_091453.1, on the reverse strand, counting down.
TGTGGGACATCTGGATCTAATTCACAGCTCCTGGCTTCAGCTCCAACCCAGCCATCTCTCTCATTCCCTTTCCCTGTCCTCCTTCTCTCTCATAAATAATAAAATACTAGAGATCATTTCATCTAGGAAGCTTAATCTCATGGCAGTCATCAGGAAAGGGGACTGTTGGAATCCATGAGGGGCCCAAATAAATAACATCCTCATTCATCACCTAAATTTCTTTTAAAAATTACTTTGGCAAATGTACCTTAGTTTAAAAGTCAAACAGCTTTTTAATATTAAACCTCAAAATTAGCCAGTTAATCTTCCCAAGTCCCATCAGCGATGGACTGGGAAAAATGTGTCCACATGAGAGGAGAAGAGAATGTATCTATTTTGCAGTAAGGCCAGATAACTAGATGAAAGCCAAAGCTAAATGGACCTTGATCAGTTTACTGTTTGCAACTTTGGTAATTAAATGTATACAGCAGAGGAATGAGGGAGAGTACAAAAAGAAGTCAGGGAAAAAGAATCCCTCCAAACAGAAGAAACCTTAAGAGTGAGGAGTGAGCAGTCTACTTTATAGTGTCCAAAAATAATTAAGCACTTTTTGAAGCACAGCTTTGTCAAATTCAAACCTAGAAACACAGATCTCCATCCATCCTTTGCTGTTACCACCTGAGAATATAGCACTGAAAACCACATCTCAGTATCCCGATGTGTTTTAACTAGTAGCCTTCAAAGAACAGCCAAGTTTAATTTTTGAAAAGGCAAAATCAGTTAAGCCATAGCTGGCCTTGATAGCATCCTGGTAGGGAACATAATTCATTCAAATTGTTTAAATAAATATACCTGGATGAGAGTACTACCTATGAAAGTGTGATCAGACTCAAGGGAACAGACAACAAACATTGCGCACCTCAATACTAATAACATCAGAAAGCTTGTAGCACATCTAGGTCAGAGAGAAATTAGATGAATAGGTGGGATTGGAAGGTGGAGGTAGGGTGAGGTTGAGGCATTTCTCTCTCTCTCTCTCCCTTAGCTTCACTGTATCTGCACCTTTGAATCCCTTGTTATTGACTACCTCTGACCAAAGTCTATAGAAACTGGCAATCCACAGATCCAAGATGACAATATATGTGTTCAGCTTCCCAAAGGCACAGAGTGTGACAGAGAACAGTTGGGAGTACTTTTATGGATGGCAATTGGAGAACAACTAGCACGTAAGAATTTCACTCAATAAGAAAAAAAAAATCCCAGAGATTTACAAAATGCATTTGTGGTCAATATAAACTCTGGGTACTAAATTTTGGAGTCATATGGTTTAAAGGTCCTCATTCTAACCCTGTATCCCAGACAAGCTTTGCCCAGACGGATGCAAACAGATGGCTGTCGAGTTATTCTCCTTATAAATGTCATCAGGGGATATGATATAATTTCCCATGGTAAAACAATTGTATCCATTTTATTTCAACTAACTCATTAGATATTTGTCTGTTTTCTCTTTTATTAAATGATATGGTATGATCTTTGTAATATTCTAACTAATACCACCACTATATTCTCTGTTTATTAGTGTTTTATTTCAGCATAATAAATTTCCACAAATTTAGTGACTTAACACAAAGATATTAATCTCAGTTTTCATGGATCAGGATCACAGCAAGGTATGTTCATTTACTTTGTTCAGGGTACCACAAGGCTGAAATCAAGGTGTTTTCCAGATTAAATTCTTATCTGGAGGCTATATGGGGGAAAATCCTCTACAAACTTCAATTTTGTTGCCAGAATTCAGTTCTTTGTGTTTATAGGACTGAGGTCTCCATTTCCTTACTATCAGGCAGTTAGTGGCCACTCTCAGCACCTAGCAATTACTCAAATGTCTTGCTATATGTTTCCTTTCATCTTTAAACCACCAGTGGAACACCAAATTCTTCTTGTGCTTCAAATTTCTGACTTCCTCACTCTGACCTCTATATCTAAAGGGCTCCTATGATTAAGTCAGACCAATTTGCATAATTTCTTTAACTTTAGGTCAACTAATTTGAGATCTTAATTACATATGCATTTCCTTTTCATTATATAACAATCTAAAGAATATCTCATCAAATCCATGGTTTCCACCCACAATCAAGAGAGGAGATAATATAGGCCATTCACATCAGAAGGCAGAAATTTGGAGAGCCATCTTAGAATTCTGCAAATCATATTATAAGAAATCACTAAATTCTCATTGACATAATCTAGTATGTTTCTCTCTTAATCTTGAAGATTTGTTTTGTTTGAAAGGCAGTGTTAGAGAGACACAGGAAGCCACACACACACACACACAGAGAGAGAGAGAGAAAGAGATCTTCCATCTGCTGGTTCACTCCCCAATTGGCCGCAATAGACAGGGCTGAGGCAAATCTGAAGCCAGAAGCCAGAGTCTTCATCCAGGTCTGCTACTTGGGTGCAGAGGACCAAGCACTTGGACCATCTTTTGCTGCTTTTTTTCAGGCCATTAGTAGGGAGCTGGATTGGAAGTATAACAACTGGGCCATGAATTATTGTCCATCTTGGATGCTGACATCACAGGCAGAGGCCTAATCGGCTACCCCACCATACTGGCCCCTCTCCCTTGATTTTAGATTTTCCTGACCTTCAACCTCCAGAAAAAAAAAAAAGCAACACAATTGGATTATCATCACTTTATTTGTTTTTATATTATATTTTTTATTCTTATGGATGTCTGGAATGCAAAAATGCAAGTCATCTTCTACTGCCTCCAAGGGTATACATTAGCAGAAAGCTGGATTGGAAGTGGCAGAGCAGGCAGTCAAACCAGACATTCTGATATGAAATGTGCGCCTCCCAAATGCTGACTTAACCACTGCACCAAATGCCCAACCCAATCATTATTTTTAAAATGTACAATCCAGTTCTTACAAACTTCTTAAATTCTAACTCATAGCTTTTGAGCTTCTGATTAAACAAAGTTTTTAACCTTTACATATGTCCAATTTTCTGAGATGTTCCTATCTCAATTTATTTCTTCTGAGTTTTCAGTTTTTTAATTCTCTCTTACGTTGGTGAGCGAAGATTTGTTCTTAAAGTCATTTCTACTGGAATAGGTTTTGTTGTACTTGTAAGTCTTCTGGAACAGCTGATGCTTATTCTAAGGATTGTTTTAGATTAATTTTTTTTTTATTTATTTATTTTTTTTTATTTTTGGACAGGCAGAGTGGACAGTGAGAGAGAGAGAGACAGAGAGAAAGGTCTTCCTTTGCCGTTGGTTCACCCTCCAATGGCCGCCGCGGCCAGCGCGCTGCGGCCGGCGCACCGCGCTGATCCGGTGGCAGGAGCCAGGAGCCAGGTGCTTTTCCTGGTCTCCCATGGGGTGCAGGGCCCAAGCACCTGGGCCATCCTCCACTGCACTCCCGGGCCACAGCAGAGGGCTGGCCTGGAAGAGGGGCAACCGGGACAGAATCCGGCGCCCCGACCGGGACTAGAACCCGGTGTGCCGGCGCCGCTAGGCGGAGGATTAGCCTAGTGAGCCGCGGCGCCGGCCTGTTTTAGATTAAATTTAATCAGTAAAGACATCTTTATCAAGTAAATGAAAATGTTGATGACATGTAGTCATTATGACAGAGTAACTGCTAGGATTCAAGAACTTTGAATATTAGCTTTCATAGTGCCACTAGGTACCAACTGGATACTGGACAGTGTCTGAGACCTTTTCTCACCTCAGGTATTTCATATATGCATGTGGTTTTTATGAATTTCTTTTCTAGCTAATACTTGCTTTTTTATTAAAAGCTTGTTTACTCTACAGTCAGACAGAGAGACATAGAATGACACAAAGAGATCTTTTATCTGCTGATTCATTACCAAAATGCCTGCAATAGCTGGGGCTAGATCAGGCCAAATGTAGGAGCCAGGACCTCAATCTGGGTGTCCCATGGAGGTGGTAAGGGATACAAGTACTTGAGCCATCACCTGCCGCTTTCCAGGGTGTGTATTAGCAGGAAGCTGGAAGTGAAAGTGGGGCTGGGACTCAAATCAAGCACTTTGTTATGGGATGTGGCAATCCCAAGTGACATCTAAACTGCTGTGCTGAATTGCCTGCACCAAGTTAACACTTCTTAATTTTCCTTAGAATAAAAGACCAAAAACTGTAAATAAATGTATTGGACTCCTATTTTAAAACTAAAATATCGGCCGGCACCGCGGCTCACTAGGCTAATCCTCCGCCTTGCAGCGCCGGCACACCGGGTTCTAGTCCCGGTCGGGGCGCCGGATTCTGTCCCGGTTGCCCCTCTTCCAGGCCAGCTCTCTGCTGTGGCCAGGGAGTGCAGTGGAGGATGGCCCAAGTGCTTGGGCCCTGCACCCCATGGGAGACCAGGAGAAGGACCTGGCTCCTGCCATCGGATCAGCGCGGTGCACCGGCCACAGCACGCCGGCCACAGCGGCCATTGGAGGGTGAACCAACGGCAAAGGAGGACCTTTCTCTCTGTCTCTCTCTCTCTCACTATCCACTCTGCCTTTCAAAAATAAAAAATAAAAAAAAAACTAAAATAATCAATCAAAATTCAATAATAAAATCAGTTTAAAGTTGAGCAATTGAATTATACCAAAAAATTATCTATGAATATGCCTTGCTTGCCTTTATTGGTTCCCTGGGATCTCTAGATAAGGGTTCAGATGGATAAAAAATTTAAATTTATTCCAGAAAACACAAAATCCAAACTGTAATGAATATACTTTTTCTTGATAATTTTAATTAACAGCCCATCTCTCTCTCTCTCTCTCTCACACACACACACACACACACACATGAGGGAAGGCACATGTCAAGGTCTATCATACTATTTTGGAAAAAAATGTTATTATTCTACATTTGCATTCATGCCTAGAGGTACTCCAAAGAGGAAGCATTCATACAAATTTTATTCATGTTTTCTAGTCTATTTGTCACAGGATTAGCTTTTGCTGTGGAACATAGGTTGTAATAATTAAAACCAATCCTAGTTTTATTTTCCAGATTATGTCAAACTATTGGATGACCTAAGAAAAAATACTCTACTTCTCAATATATAATATGGAAAATGTGTGGCAATTTTTTCTTGGGAGATTATTGTATAAGTAAGGCAGTGAATACATATGACATCATATGACATAACATTTTGAACAGAAATGTCCTGGGTTGCTTTTCTAAAGAAGACAAGAGGAAAAAGGATAGCTAATGTGAAGTAGAGTCATTAAACTCAAAGTCATTTGTTCAAATCCAAGCCACATCAGTAGTAACAAAAAGCTTTTAATAATATGATGTGTTTTGACCTATGGCAGAGAAGTCTTTCCAGTTCCTAATCTACATCTATTGGAACTGTTTTTTTGGAATGAGTGGGTAAAGGTACTTAACACCCTCCTCACTTCTTATGAATCGACCTTTTCTGATGGGGTTATGGCCCATTGATATTATGGTGGAGAAAATTATAATGAAGATGCCTCTGTGTGGCTGTCTATAAGGCAGTTGCCCCATAAGTCAAATTTCAATTGACCCAGGGTTATCAGAAAAGGTTGATCAAATTAGTGCACTTAGGAATGAATAATGTATGATCTCCTTTCCCAAATGAATTGGATAAATTTTACACAGGGACAGAAGGGAAAGACAAGAAATGTTAATCAATGTTCTATCAACCACCTGTGGGTAACTAAGAATCATTAATTAAAGTTTCAGTAAACTGCAGAAAAAAGGCCACTACTATGACTCCAATTGTTAACTTTTAATAGAGGCAAGCACTAATACACACAAATACAGATACAAAAAAAGGCAACCTGCTTCTAACCTATGAAACAGTATACACACATACACACACACATGCACACACAGCCCTCAGACAGTGTTAACATTTATTTTATGGGCATATTCTACCGACAGATTCTAATTCTAGTTTCAATCAATCTTCAGGCCCTCCTGAAGAAATTGACCCACAATACTACAGAATTATGGCTTTTAGCTGTCCTATTTCTTTTTTAAAAAATGGAATTCACTTAAAGTTAATATTGTAGACATTTAGTAGATGAAAAGACAACAATTGGAAGGCAAAAAGGTAAGGTTTAAGATTACATATCTTTTGGCTAAATTTAGCAGGGCATGGTGTCTCCAGTTTGCCAGGGGTTACGATGCTCCCTACTACCTGGACCAGGCTTCCTACATGCACAGTGGTTTAACAGGTCATTGAGAGGGTTAGTTTGCATTCGCAGGAATAAATGGATTTCTTGCTTTCTGCTGACAAGCTGTGCTCTGTCTAGCTTCTCCACTGAAATCCTCAGAGGACAATTGGTATGATTACACAACACATTAACTTAGTTTCAAACCTGGCTTTTCATTTACTATGTGAACTTAGACAAGAGATCCAAAATTTCTGAACTTCAGCTTCCATGATTATTAAATAGGAGTGGAGATAATATCAATATCTAACACTGGCAGATTGTTGTGAGAATTAAAGAGTAATTAGACAGTGCCTGGAACACAGTAACCACTAGGGGTTTTTGTTACTTTTCAGAAAGTGGCAATGCAACTACTTTCAGGCTAGAAGATGGTAATAGGGTTAAGGATTTAGGAAGTGAAAATAGACTAAGTCATTATCTGATTAATTATATGTGGGACAAAAATGAATACTAGCACCAATGAGTATGCGATAAAATGAGTGTTTTGCTAAATAAAAATACTAAATCTTGTTTCAGAGTTTTTGAGTATTTTATAGGATTTTAAGTGGGACCAAATCTACCACAGAAGGCAGTTTTTTATTCATTTCATTGTCAGCATAAATGACTTTCACTCACCTGAATGCACTCATGAGATCTATCTGACACTCTCATCTTCCAAAGAAATTGTTTTTTATTACATATGCTTTTATCAAACAAGTCTTCTTGCTATTGGAAATCAAGACATGCCCAAAAACAATCTAATTTTGAGTTTTAGTTTTAGTGGAGGTTTTAATATCAATAATTTGTCAAAGAATACAGAACAGTTTAGAAATCTATTTTTAAATAGATTGAGAAAATACACATCCATGCCAGCAATATTCTTTATTTGAGGCAAACATGGACATGGTTTGAGTAGCTTACACTACTGCTTTCCCTAGATGGTGCAAAGAGGTCACCAGGTGTCTCAGTAGGGAGTGTTCTTAAAGAGGTCGAAAATAAGGTGTCAAATCTCAAAATCTGATGCATGGCATCCTCCACTATGGAAAAGGAAGTTGCTATACAGATCAGCATGACAAGTGAGGGAATAGGCAACCTCAAATTCTGTGGCCTACCACAATAAATATACTTCTTACTTGTGTAGCATGTCCAACACAACACTGGAGGAGGCTTTGCATTTTGGAGTCATTCAGAATCCCATACTGACACTCTATCTCAGGGGAAGGAAAGGTGGAAAATTATGCACTGGCTTTAAAAGTTTTTGCCTTGAAGAGACACATGTCAGTTCATCTCACATTTCATCAGCCACAATCAATCACATGCCCATGATTGATTTTAAGAGGACTGGGAAATACAATCCTACCATGCACAGAGAACGAGGGAATCTGAAATATTTGTGAACAACCCTAATGACTACTGTAGTAGTTCATTTAATTCACATGAAAATTAGAAGTCTGTGTAAGATTACTTCACTAGCTTTAATACGCTTTCCTATCCTGGGTTTCCAGAAAGAAAGGTTTGTGGCAAGAGCCCTGTGCTACTAAATTATCAGGAAGTACAATTTCAGGGGAGCAGAGGTGAGGGAAAAGGAGAATGAGAGAGGGGAATAAGAAGAGTAAATATGAGAGGATGCTGTAATATATGGCCACTGGTGGCTATCAAGCCTAATAGATTGCTTAATCTTATGGTACTATCGTCTAACAAGTCACATAAACTATACTAATCTCAGGACTGTGTGGCAGAGAAAGAAAGAATTTATCCACTGACTCCTGTCTCCCTTGACTACGTTTTATTCCAAGGGGACATTTAATTCTTTGCACTTAAATTTGTGTATATATAACCACTGATAGGATCCTGGGGCACCTCATGTTTTGTCCACAATGGGGAATCCCTGGAATGGGAGTTTAATGTCAAGAGATATGAGCATGAGATAAAATGTGAGGTTGTGTTTTCCATAAATTGAGCAATTCTCACTCCAGTTTGGTCACCAAAGCAGTGACTAGGGTCAAACAATAGCCATAGGCCCTGGAGACAGATATACCAAAGATTTAATGTGGCACATAGGAGTTTTTGTTACAGTTCCCACTATTGAAAAGGACATGATTATCATGAAAGTCATGATTTCCCTACCCAAAAATTAAGTGTCGTGATATTCATACTTTAAAACAAATTAAATTTTTGATCTTAACAGAAAAATTTAAGATATCAGACCAAAACTGGCTTTATATTGTATAGTATTTCCAAGAGGAAACAGTTAAAAATTTCCTGATATTCAATAAATGTTTGTAAATTAATAAACATTTATAAGTGAATAAGGTTTACAAGTGAGTCATTTCCTAAAATGAAACTCAATATTTCATTTTGGTAAGAAAAAGAGAAATACTAATCAGTAAGTCTGAATCATTTCAATAACTTTCACTTCCTACAATCATTGGGGAGAAAAAGTAGAAATGTCAAAGAATTTCACAACATGGAAAAGTGAAAGGATGTGAAATTGTAATAATTATATACTGTACCATATATATGTATATACCAAGCATATATATGTACCATGGGTACTTATTAGGTATGATGGAAAATAGGTCAAAACTATTTTCCATGTCTCCCCCCAATTTAAATCTTTTCTATTTTATGAAAACCATTTTTTATAAAATGTTATAATTGGAAATCTATTACTGTCTTCTCATCTTAAATGTTTAAAGTTTCATTTGACTGTAATTCAACTCAATCATCCCTTTATCTGGAGAGATATGAGGCATTTCTTTATAAAAAATATATAAGGGAAGTATTTCTCTTTAAAACTAACAAATACTTTCCTTGCTTAGAGAAAAAAAAAATTCTCATTTTCTTTCTTCCTATGATCTGACAGCTGGTAGACAAAGAAAGGGAGAATAATAAGTTTTAATTATACCTTTCAAAATCCAACAGATTTGAAAGCTATTCAGGAATTACATGAGAGATTTCTCAGCATTAACTTGTGGGTGGTTAAGAGATGCTTGCTCTCTTCTTGAAGTTGAGATAGCCATTTTTTTAAAGTTGAATCATAATACTAAAATTTTCAAATTTGCAAACCCTTATAATGACTATTTTCTTCAGGGAAATCATGTGTCTATTTTTTGTCTTTTTGTCTTTTCCTCTTTTCCATACTTAAGAATGGACCAATGAGACAGGCATTGTGGTATAGTGGATAAAGCTGCTGCCTGAGATGCTGCATCACATATGGCAGCCAGTTTGTGTCCTGGATGCTCTACTTCCAATCCAGCTCCCTGCTAATAGCCTGGGAAAAGCAATGGAAGATGGTCCAAGTGGTTGGACCCCTGCCACTCGTGTGGGAGATGTGGAGGAAACTCCTGGCTTCTCCTGACCCAACTCTGGATGATGCAAGTGTTTGGAGAGTGAACCACCAGAAGGAAGAGATCTCTCTCTCTCTCTCTCCCTTCCTCCCTCACTCCATCCCTCCCCTAATTCTGATTTTCAAATAAATAATTGATAAAATAATTTTTAAAAAGAATTATCCAATCAAGAAACCAACACTAAATCATCATACAGCTTTTCTTCTCCAATTATATCAGCCAGCATCAGATTCCAAAATAGAGCATACACCAAACACAAAGAAGCAATTATAAAATACTGGACTTTAGACAGGATGTCAAGTAGAGCAAGAGAAAGACTGATATTGAAAAGAGTGTTGTTTTTTTAAAAAACATTCATTCATTCACTTTGAGAAAAAGATGACAGAATAGGACATTCCAGTTCTGGGTCCCCTACAGAAATATCAATTGGAACAACTATCATGTATTAATGAAGTTTTCATTGCTATAATTAGTTATTTTATGCTTGGTAATTTATAAAGAAATAGGTTTATTTAGCTCACAGTTTTGGAGATTCAATTGCATGGCACAAGCAGTGGTAAAGACATTATGGCAGATGACATCACACAATTCAGGGCTATGTGTGAGAAGGAGACATCCTGTGGAAAGACAGCCAGCCAAAGTGTAGGGAGAAGTCAGATTCACTCTTTTATAATAACTGTCTTGCAAGAACTAACTTAGGGTCTCATGAAAACTATCTTTATGTCTGCTGAGGTCAGTGCCTCCAATGATCTAACCAACTCCCATTAGTCCTCACCCCTCAAATGTCACACAACCTCTTTGGCCTGCAGCACAATGTACCGGGTTTCCTGAAACAGAGAGTGGGAATGCGGGGACAAGGACGCAAAGAATGGAGCCAAGACAAATCCTGATCAAGGCTCGTTTATTCAACAAGTCCAGTAGTATTTAAACATGACCAGTTGTACACAAGAAGGCACACAGAGGATTTACATATCTAAAAGACTTTTGGGGTTACAAAGAATTCCCGATAAAGTTCTTCAGCTTAACTGATCACAAAATGTTATCAATCATAGATTACAAGGGTATAATAAAACACCTAGGTGATAAATGCAGTTTTCAGGTGTGGCTGATTATCTACACCATCTCTTGTGAGAAGTCTAGCAGTGAGATACGGTTCTTCCTGCCTCTTCCTGGAATCTCCTTAGCCTATTGTCTGTGCCAGGATCTCTCCATCCATATGTTTAAGTGTAAACAAAAGGGGAAACTGCCCGTGGCTGCCCACACCTCTTGATATTACCATGTTGAGGACTAAGCTTTCAACACATGAAGTCTCGGGGAACACACTTAAACCATATGCAAACCATGAGCAATCCTGTTTCTGGTACCCAAGGTAAATGTTCTTATCACAATGTACAACAAAAATCATTCCATCTCCAGTAGTCCCAAAATCATTCTACCATCACTCAAAATTCTAAGTCCAATGTCACATCTGAGACTCAAAGCAAGCTATTTCAGTTGTAAGCCCCTGTAAAATCATAAACACTTGTAGCCATTTTGTTGCAAAAGACAGGATTTATTTTTATGGCTGAGTAATATTCCATGGTGTGTGTGTGTGTGTGTTTCTTGATATATATATATATATATATATATATATATATATAAAAATATATATATATATAAAAAATACATTTTCTTTATCCAGTCATCAGTTGATGGACATCTGGGTTCACTCCATATGTAGCTATTGTGAATTGAGCTGCAAAAAACCTGGATAATTCTTTCATATGCTGATTTCATTTTGTTTAGGTAAACTCCCAGGAGTTTGGGTAAACTCCCAGGAGATGGCTGGGTCTTATGGTAAATCTATTTTCAGATTTCAGAAAATCTCCATACTGTCTTCTATAATGGTTGTACTAGTTTACATTCCCAGCAAAAGTGTGTTTAGGATAACTTTTTCTCCACATTCTCAACAGCATATGTTATATTTTTTATTTTTGGATAGACATTGTAACTAGGGTGAGGTGAAACCATTATGCTTAGTGAAATAAGCCAATCCCAAAAAGATAAATATCAAGTTTTCTCTCATTTGTGGTAACTAATATAGAGTGCAAAATATGTAATGTATATGAGTGAAATTGACTGTTTGAAATTTGTTTATTGTTTATAACCCTTTTCTACTATCCTAGGAAATAGTTGTCTTTCTGCTTACTACTTGTTGAGTTCTTTTAGTGGAGGATTAACCTTGAGATTATTAAGTAAATTGTTGAAACAAGGAAGAAGTAAGAAAGAAGAAAGAAGGAAGGCGGAGGGAGGGTGGGGAGTATCATTATGTTCTTAAATCTGTATACTTGAAATTCATGAAATCTGTTCCCTTTATATAAATAAATACATACAAATCAAAAACAAGTTATATACTTTTTTATCGTTTATCTAATTCTTTTTTTTCTTTTTTTAATTTTTATTTAGTACATACAATTTCCAAAGTACAGTTTATGGATTACAATGGCTTTCCCCCCCATAATTTCCCTCCCACCTGCACCCCTTCCATCACCTGCTCCCTCTCCCATTCCATTCACATCAAGATTCATTTTCAATTATCTTTATATACAGAAGATCAATTTAGTATGTATTAAGTAAAGATTTCATCAGTTTGCACCCACACAGAAACACAAAGTGTAAAATACTGTTTCAGTACTAGTTATAGCATTACTTCACATTGGACAACACAGTAAGGACAGAGATCCCACATGAGGAGGAAGTACACAGTGACTCCTGTTGTTGACTTAACAATTTGACACTCTTGTTTATGGTGTCAGAAATCTCCCTAGGCTCTAGTCATGAGTTGCCAAGGCTATGGAAGCCTCTTTAGTTCTCTGACTTCGATCTTATTTAGACATGGTCATAGTTAAAGTGGAAGTTCTCTCCTCCCTTCAGAGAAGGGTAGGGTACCTCCTTCTTTGATGGCCCCGTTCTTTCCACTGGGATCTTCTCACTTGCAGAGATCTTTCATTTAGTTTTTTTTTTTTTTTTTCCCCAGAGTGTCACGGCTTTCCATGCCTAAAATACTATCATGGGCTCTTCAGCCAGATCCAAATGCTTTAAGGGCTGATTCTGAGGCCAGCATGCTGTTTAGGACATCTGCCATTCTATGAGTCTGCTGTGTATCCCACTTCCCATGTTGGATCGTTCTCTCCTTTTTAATTCTATCAGTTAGCATTAGCAGACACTAGTGTTGTTTGTGTGATCCCTTTGACTCTTAGACCTATCAGTGTGATCAATTGTGAAATGAAATTGATCACTTGGACTAGTAAGATGGCATTGGTACATGCCACCTTGATGGGATTGTATTGGAATCCCCTGGCACATTTCTAACTCCACCATTTGGGCCAAGTCCAATTGAGCATGTCCCAGATTGTACATCTCCTCCCTCTCTTATTCCCACTCTTATATTTAACAGGGATCACTTTTCAGTTAAATTTAAATGCCTAAGAATAATTGTGTGTTCATTACAGAGTTCAACCAATAGTATTAACTAGTACAATTTTATACTGTATCCCTTTTAGTTTTTGTTTGTTTGTTTGTTCTAGTTAATACTATTTGTTAAACAAGTTATATACTTCTAAGATATACTGGTGGGATGGGCAAAGAGTAAATATTTCTATTATAAAGGGGGAGAGGTCCAGAAGGTGAAAAGAGTAACTGGCCCAAAATGAGACCAAAACGCAGCAGAGCATATAGTAAAACCTCAAGCTCCAACTCTAGTAGATTGTGCACACTCCAAAGAAGGATAGGACTTTGGGCCTCACGCATTCTCACTCCTATAGCTTTGCTGGTCACAGGTCACAAGAGTTCTCTCTCAGGCTGGCTTTGTATACTGTGTACAACTTGCCTCAGTGGGTGTCCCATGCTGCTGGTTCCTTTACCTTTCTTGAATCCTCGCCCCACCCCCAGAATGTCAGTCTGATAGCTCCAGGATCCATTAGGAGCTCCCTGCTGAAAATTTCTGCCTGATATCACAGGTTTTCTTTTGCAGTACTGGTGGAAGTCATCATGACCCTATAACTCTTCAATTTTACCTGCCTGAAAAATCAACATCACTTGGGTGCCAAGGTCTGCTGTTAGCACGATCTGTACCCAGGACCACTTGAGCACAGCTGCAGCCACAGTGTACTTCACCAGAAAACAAGGAGTCAAATTCGGAAGCAACCCTGCACAGTGACCCCATATAGAGAACCTCAGGGCTATTCTCTTCATTAATTCTGTCCTGAAAGGCTTCTAGACCCAGAATGGGAGGGATGGCCTCACAGATTTCTAAGATGGCCTCCAGATCTCCCTCCTAGGATCCCATTGCAAAGCAACTGGCACTCTTTTTCGTGTTAATCTCTAGCAAGTGGTTGCTTGACCATACCCTGGCCCCCTTTTTCTTTTTCATTTTTTGCTGATCAGGCACCAATTGTCCAAATGCTTTCCTTTTATTTCCTTTTGTTCTCAAATCATGTTGAAAGCATCTCAAAGGCACCTATGCAGCCCATTCTAATTTGTTTAGAAATTTATTTCACCAGATATCCTAGATTATCTTTAAATTCTATCTTCCTTAAAGCTCTAAGACATGGAAACACTTCGCCAGGTTCTTGGCAATGATTCAACATGGGTATCCTTTACTCCAATTTCCAACAGCATTCTCATTTCCACTTGAGACTAGTTCACTAGCCTCCTCCTCGTCTCAGCTCTCACCAGAATTGTCTGTAATGCTCCATTTATGACATTATGGATTTTTTTCTAGCCTATTCCTTCAAACTTTTCAAGCCTCTTCCCGCTACCCAGCTGTAAAAAATCATTTCCATATTTTCAGGTACAGTAATAATAATGACCTCACTCCTCTCTATCATTTTCTGTAAACTCCATTTTCAGTTACTTGAAATAATTGAGGCTAGATACTTCATAAGAACATATATTTACTTAGTTAACAGTTAGAGAATAAAGGGCCTGTCACAAGCCATCTCTTAGCTCTGGTGAGGATTTATGGTGAATGACATCACAATGGCAGGAGCCCACATGAAAGGAAGAAAACACACGCTGCCATAGGGAGCCAGAGAAAATTCAGAGATCATGCTTACTCATTTATAAAAATACCATCATGAGAACTAACTCAGGGTTCCATAAGAACTACCTTCATCCTTTCCAAAGGCAGCTTATCCAAATAATAACTTTTCATTTGGCCTCACCCTGTAAAAGTCCCATTACTTCTTCACACTGCCATATTGGTAGCCTATGAACATTAATGACATATGGGTGATGTACTAAAACCATAGAATGCACGCATGCACACACACACACACACACACACACTTCCACAAAAGCTAAGGAAACCAGGTAAGAGATCCCTCTCCTAGCTACAGGTAGTGCAACATGGCAAGAAATACCCTCCCACTGGGAGAAGGAAAGGGAAGTGAGCATGGGATACTGCCTCATTCTCCAATACCAGACCTCCCCTAGTAAAATCCAACTTCAATAAGGATACTATAGTCCCAGACTCCATACAATCCCATTTATATATGGAACCTAGAAGCAGAGAGCAGCATGGCATTCAACAGGGGCTGGAGGTGTTGGGGAATTGAGGAAATGCTGCTCAAACAATACCGAATTTCAGTTAGATAGGAGGTATACACTCCAGAGTTCTATTATAGAACATGCAAATACAGTTAACAATGATGTATTACATACTTGGAAATTGCCAAGGGAGTACATTTCAAGTGCTAAAGTGTTATTATCACAAAAAAATAACAAGTATATGAGAGTATACCTATGTCTATATTAATTAGCTTGATTTAGCCATTCCACAATATATCCATATTTTAACTGATATTATATATAATAAATATATATATAATTTCTTTTGTCAAAAATAATTAACAAAGAGAATCTGGCAGCTAGTATTATGATTGCAAGTTGAAAGATGTAGGAGAACTTGACAGTGTCAAAACAACCAAATGTTTGTGAGATTTTCAGATGCATTCTGTTCAGAAAAGTATTAGATTTTGAAGAGTTATTTAAATGCTCAGGAAGGCTTTGCTTATGTAATTTTTGAGTGTATCTGGAAGGTATTTTTAAAAGTAAGAAAATAGAATATACTTGAATGTACAATTTATGTTTAAAATCTATTAATTAAAAATGTGAATCTGGAGACTGATCTTGTGGCATGACAGTTAAAGCCACCACCTGCAACAGCAGCATCCCATATGAGTACCGGTTCATGTGCCAGCTGCTCCATTTCCAATCCATTTCCCTGCTAATGCACCTGGGAAAGCAGCAGAAGGCAGTCCAAGTATTTGGGCCGCTGATACCTATGAGAGAGATACAGAAGAATCTCCCAGTTCCTGGGTTTGGCCTGGTCCAGCCCTGGCTGTTGCAGCCATGTAAGCGGGAATGAACAGGATGGAAGACCTTTCTCTCTGTAACTCTGATTTTAAAGAAAATAAATAAATCTTTTTTAAAAAACATGAATCTGCCTTAAAAATACTTACACATAGGAAAAAAATAAACATTAGGGACCCTACTTTTCATAAAAGTTCTTATAACATACACCGATTAGTGAAACCCTGCTCAAATATTTGTAAGTCCATAAAGTTATGTTTTGTTATATGCACCTATAGTCTGTTCTATGGAATCTAGAAAAACTCAACATATGTTGAGATAATCTGTATAGAATATGGCCCTGACTTTCTTTCTTCCATCTTCATTCTACCATCATTTCTATTGTTTCATGTGTCTGTTCTCACTAGTCAACATTCTGTCCATCATTTGACACAAACTTATTTTTACCCTGGCCATAGTCTCTTCTCCCTCGTCTCCATATAGTTATTTCCTTCACATTTCTAGATTTGCTCAAATATGACTTGCTTATTAAGATCTTTATCAGGATACTATTCCACATAATTCACCCTTCCTTTCATCTGTAAAACTTTATCCTCTTATCCGGCTTTAGTTTTCTTCATGGATGTTGTCACAGCCTGACATTTTATTATGCATTTACTTGTTAACTTATCTCTTCTCCTAGAATATGTGCTCCATAAGAGAAGATAGCAAGATTGTTCTGTTCACTGTTGCAAATCGTAAAGTTGATCTGCATTCAGAATATATGTGATAAATAAATACTTATCAAATTGTTAGGAATGCTCATTCCTTGATCTTTAAAATCTCTTGATCCAACATCAAAGTTTCTAGATCATTAATCCTTTCACTTGTCTTAGAAATGCATAGTGTGGTTCTTCCACTTCCACTTCCACTTCCAAATTTCTCTTGCATTTTGGTTAAAACTTAACACTAAGAAGAAAACTTAATACATATGTTGGGGCATCTATATCTGTTGGATCCATTTTTTAAGTTTTTACTACTTTAGGAAGATTTCTTGGTATTTATGTGTTTCAAATCACTCTTCATCTTCAGGTGGAAAGCCAGGAAAAAATTTACTGAAGGCATATTGTCACATATACTCATAGCATCCAAAGAGCATCACTTGTAGGTTCTGTCTTTCTCAATATTAAACCAGAGTTATTTAGAGATACATTGACTATTCAGCAAGTTTATAAGCTATGATCAAAATCACAATGTGAGAAAAAGAATAAAAGAAGGGATAACTCCTCAAGTGTTTTATATCACTAGTTGCAGGCCTGGTATTTGGAAGTAAAAGTAATAACCCAGGCAACTATCTTATAAATCTGCACTCTTTACTACATATCTATGTTGTTCCCATATCAGCTAACCTTAGCCCATACTCCCCAAGGCTTTACTATTTGCAAATTAATGTGTGAAATGCCTTTACTCTCAAAAATAAGGCCTTTTCCGTCATAACACAGCAATAATAGGAAACAAAGAAGTTGGTCAAAGATTGACTGTGAATTTGAAAAGTTAGAGAAGGCAGAAGAGGTAGGCAGAGGCCTTCTGAACTTCTATTTGTTGTTTTCTAATTCTATGGAAAAAGGTTGTAATGACATCCCCGAAAGTATAGTTGGAAACAGTTCAATGGTGGGGAAATTTTCTCTTGCCAAGGGCCATTGGGATATTTATGGCATCATTTGCAGGCCATACACAATTATTAACTTAAAAATTAGCCTGCTATAAGTTTATCGACTTTCAAGTTCCACCTGCAGTTACCTTGGCAGGACCAGATCAAATGATGCTGCAGACCTTATATGGCCAGAGGCTGGACGCTTCCCACCCTCACAGACCATTAAAACTAACGGGTGCAAATAATGTTAAGTCAAGAATTGGAAGAGTGGAGGAAAATCCTCTAAACTCAAAATTCCATGTATTCTTTATAAGGCTATTTTTCCATCTTCTGCCTCTCTCACTGTTTGATATCTTAGAAACCATATATGATTTCTCAGAGAGGAAATCCTCAGGACAATTAAGAGTGGTGTGTATTGTGGAGATTAATGAATCCCTCATTAGAAATGAAATTTGACTGAGAATTGAAAGAGACATGAAATAGAAGTTGTTTCCATAATCCAAAGTCCCTTTATTATCCTAAAATACTTTATTTGGAGCAGTTCATTTTGTATGACTCCAAATAGAATTAATCTTTCTCTGTCTATCTATCTCTCTATTTCTCTCTCTCTCTCTCTCTCTCTCTCTCTCTCTCTCTCTCTCTCTCTCCCTCTATCTCTCCCTCTCCCTCTATCTCTATCTCTATCTCTATCTCTATCTCTATCTCTATCTCTATCTCTATCTCTCCCTATCTCTATCATCTCTATCTCTTCCCTTATTCACTTAAGGAAAACAAACACCTTGGCAAGGCTAGATTCCTTAGCAACCTGGAAAAGTTTGCAGAATAGACAAATAGACAAATGAGAGAGGAAACATTTGTGATCACTAGTAATAACCATCTTTTTCTGCCTGATTCAGACATACAAATGTCTGTGTTTGGCTTTGTTACTTACTAGCTCTGTGACCTTTAGTAAAGTTACTTAATCCCACTAATCCAAGGTTTCCCTAAAACATAAAATATAATGTTTCTCTAGGTTGTTGTAAAGATGAAACAAGATAAAGTTATAAAACGACACACATAGTGACTGGCACATAAAAACAGTAGTTTACTTTCTACTTCCCCTTATTCTTTCAATTCTACCTGATTTTACTTTTGTAAATTTTATTTCATTTTTAAGATTTATTTACTTATTTGAAAGGCAGAGTTACAAAAAGGCAAAGAGAGAGAGAGTCTTCCATCCACAGATTCCCTCCCTAAATGGCCACAATGGCCAGAGCTGGGCGGATCCGAAGTCAGGAGTCAGGAGCTTCTTCCAGGTTTCCCATATGGGTGCAGGGGCCTAAGGACTTGGGCCATCTTCTACTGCTTTCCCAGGTCATAGCGGAGAGCTGGATCAGAAGTGGAGCAGCCAGGTCTTGATGCTGGCACTACAGGCTGCGGCTTTCCGCTCTACGCCAAGTCACCAAACCCTGATTTTACTTTTTTAAAACTTGATTTTATTTTCAATTAAAACATAATCACTGTACAACTTTAGGGGGTAAATTGTGATGATTTGATACATGTACACATTGTGTAGTGATTAAATCAGAAAACACTGGCACATCTGTCTCACACATTTATTGTTTCTTTGTGGAAAAATACTCAAAATTCTTTCTTCTAGCTAATTTGAAATATATAGTACATTATTTTTGTTGAGTCACCATACTATGCAATAAAATACCAGAATTCAGTCCTGTTATTTATAATTATTTTTTATCTATTTACCAACTTCTCCCCATCCTTTGCAGCCTTTGTGAAATATTATTTTCCTTGATACTTCTGTGAGATCAACATTTTTAGGGTCCACATGAGTGACATCATTTTAGTGTTTGTCTTTCTGCATCTGATTTCATGTAACATAATAACCATCAGGTTTTCCCAGGACTTCATCCTTTGTATGTTTGAATAGTATTCAATTATGTAAATATACAACATGGTTTTTTATACATTCATCTGTTGATAGAAATTTAGGTTGATTTCTTAGTTATGAATATTGCTATAATCTTAGCTAATACATTATCCCTTTTAGTATTTTTTTGTTTGTTCTACTTAATACTTTTGGTTGAATACTGTAATCAACACACAGTTATCCTTAAGTGTTGAAACTTAACTGAAAAGTGATCGCTGTTAAATATAAGAGTGGGAATAAGAGAGGGAAGAGATGTGCAATTCAGACATGCTCAAGCTGACTTACCCCAAATGGTAGAGTTAGAAACATACCAGGGGATTCCAATTCAATCCCATCGAGGTGGCATGTACCAATGCCATCTCACTAGTCCCAGTGATCAATTTCTGTTCACAATTGATCATAATGATAGGACTAAGAGCCAAAGGGAGCACATAAACAAGACTAGTGTCTGCAAATACTAGCTGATAGAATCAAAAAGGGAGAGAAATATCCAATATGGGAAGCAGGATACACAGCAGACCCATAGAATGGCAGATGTCCTAAACAGCACTCTGGCTTCTAACTCCACCATTTGGGGCAAGTCCGATAGAGCATGTCCCAAATTGTACATCTCCTCCCTCTCTTATTCCCACTCTCATATTTAACAGGGATCACTTTTCAGTTGAAATTTAAACACCTAAGAATAATTGTGTGTTAATCACAGAGTTCAACCAATAGTACTAGAACAAAACAAAGAGAAAATACTAAAATGGATAAAGTATTACATTGTACATCACCAGTCAGGACAAGAACTGATCAAGTCACTGTTTCTCATAGTGTCCATTTCACTTCAACAAGTTTCCCCTTTGGTGCTCAGTTAGTTGTCACCAATCAGGGAGAACATATGATATTTGTCCCTTTGGGCCTGGCTTAATTCACTCAGCATAATATTTTCCAAATTCCTCCATCTTGTTGCAAATGACCGGGTTTCATTGTTTTTGACTGCTGTATAGTATTCTATAGAGTACATGTCCCATAATTTCTTTATCCAGACTACTGTTGATGGGCATTTGGGTTGGTTCCAGGTCTTAGCTATTGTGAATTGAGCTGCAATAAACATTAATGTGCAGACAGAGAGTTTTTTCTACTTCTTTGAAAAAGATTGTAATTTTGATAAGGATTGTCTTGAATCTATAGATATCTTTGGGTAATACAGACCTTTTAATAAAATTGAATCTTCCATCCCATGAATATGGAATATTAGTCCAGCTAAAACTTTGTTAATTTTGTTAATCTTTACCAAAAAAAACCACCTATTTGGGGAGAGCATTCAACCCAGTGGTTGAGTCACTGTGTGAGATGCTCACATCCTACATCAAAGTGCCTGGTTTGAGTCCTGGCTATTGTACTTCCAATCCTGCTTCTTGCTGATGTGTACCCTGAGAAGCAGCAGATGATGACTCAAGTATTCAGGTTCCTGACACTCACATGTAAGACCTCTGCCTGGCCCATCCCTGGCCATTGCAGCTGTTTGGGCAGTGAACCAGTGAATGAAAGATCTCTCTCTGTTCATTCTCTTTCTCTCTCTCTCTCTCTCTCTCTCTCTCTCTCTCTGTCTCATCTCTCATCTCTCAAAAAAATGAAAAGAAATGCATTTAAAATTTAAACACACTTCATTTTGGTGATCCTTTGTGATTTTTTTTCAGTCTCTCATTCATTAATTTCTGCACTGGTCTTTCTTTCCTTCTACTAATTTTAGGTTTGTTTGTGCAGTTCTGCTTATTCCATGAGGTTCAATATTATGCTGTGGGTGCTGATTGCCAATATAAGCTTCCCTCTTAGAGCTGCTTTTGGTATGTCCCCTAGGGTTTGATATGTTGTATTTCCATTTTCATGTGTCTCATGACATTTTAAATTTTATTCATTGGCCTATTTGTTTTTTTAAAAATACGCTGTTTAATTTCCCATGTGTTTATACAGTTTCTCCTGTTACTGATTTCTAGTTTTATTCCACTGTAGTCAGAAATTATATTCAATATTAAATATGCTTTCATTATTTTTCAAAATTTATTGAGGCTTTTCTGTGGCCAGATATATGGCCTGCCCTGGAGAATGTTCCATGAGCTATTTAGAAAAATGTGTATTGTCCTGCTGTTGAAGGGAATGTTTGGTATTTAGCTCTTAGGTCCATCTTGTCTAGAATGAAGCTTATCCTAGATGTCTCTTTCTTAATTTTCTGTCTGGGTGATATGTTCATTGATGAAAGAGGAGTATTGAAATTTTATACATATATTTATATATATAAATACATTTATATATAATTTATATTTTTTATATTTTATATATATAAAGGGATATGTGTGTGTGTGTGTATATATATATATATCCCTTTAGGTCCATTAGTATTTGCTTTATGTATTTAGGTGGTCTGATATTGAGTACATATTTATTTAAACTTGTGTTCATTTTTGCCTTTTTTATTGAATAATGGTATTATTTATACAGATTTTGAGTTAAAATCTATTTTAGTAAATGTAAGTTTATTCTTATGCTATTTTTGCTTTGTATTTGCATGATTCAGGATTATACTGAGAAACCTCTTTACCCCTAAGATTCACATTCTACCTTCTTTTGTCTCTCTAAATCTCTATAGTCTCTACTGTGCTTCTATAGAAGCAAGGGTAAAGAAATGCCTTGTTCCTAGAACAGTGGCAGCAATAAACTTTCCTATTTAACAAGTCTATTATTTTTCTCTCTCTTTAATGAAGATGGATAAATATTACACTGTAGCTAAACAACCTTATTAGCTAAATGAATTATAGTCCTTTTACCAGAAGTCCAGGTAATATAAGGAAAAGGAGCAACGGGATTAAGGGCACCTTGGTAGGAACTACAAGCAATGCTTAATACGGGCATATGTAATTCAGGGTCCATAATCACAAAGAAGCACCAGAGCAACGCATTTCGTTGGTAGAGAGAATAGGATCTGATAGGCTCTTCTGAACTGAAGTGTGAAATAGGTACTGTTCTCCTGATACTACTAAGTGCACACAAGGGAAAACAACTTAGAGACAACATACAGCAAGCCTTTCAATCAGCCATGCGGTATTGCAGTAGTAGAATACACAGTGTAACTTCTGGCTTGTTGTGAGCTCATGCTCCTATTGCTGACAAAAGTTGGCCTTCATAACAAAAACAATCTTTAAACTCCTCTACACAGTCCCAGATTTCATTGTACTTGAGGACTATCACTCTAGACTAGAAATCCCCCAATGCCTTTGGCTTTTCAAGCTTATGTACTGAGTCTTTCATTAAGCAGAAAATTAAAGTCCTGGGGAAAATCTTGTCATGTCCAAAGGCCATATTAATACCCCATAGAAAATTTCAATACTTTAAGAAATCTTTGGAACAAAAAGGACTTACCTGGATGCATGTTGAGGGCTTTCTCTTATGTGATACAAAATTAAAGGAACAGAAGTTGTAGTGACGTGCTACTGGGAGGAGAAGGACATAAAATTTTACAGAGGAGAAACATGATTTGCAGTCATGCCATTTGTTTAGATTAGATTTCTGCCACTTTAGTCTTTACTGGAAAATGTGGCATTTCTAGTATTTCTTGTTGCTTACTTCAATATAATCTTTCTCTATCATTGCTCTTCAAAAATAATTAAGATTTTAGTCCATAAAATGTTCCTACATGTTTGTTACATGGTAGAGCAAAGAAAATAAATAACTACATATTTTTAAGCCAACATGATACAGGAGAAAAATTCTTCTCTAAGTAAGCACACCAGAATATCTCAGGTGGTGGTCATATGCCGCTCTTTTGAAACCAATAGCCAAACAGTTTGGGCTCTACTTCTACACAGTATATCACTGCATAAAGCAACGGGATAACAGAAGCTCATTAAACAGTCCAAGATACAAGTATAAGAGAAGATAATTTTAATAAGTAATATGAGATATAAGGGTCTTTTTTCCTAACCTCAACCCCTCATATCCTTCATATTCCTCTAAATCTTAATTATAATCTCCAAATCTTTTCATTTCAGAAATCTGGTCCTTACCTTCATTGCAACAATCCCTCTATCTCCAATTTCTCATTATAACTTATTGCTGACATCATTACTCAAGAAATACTACTAATGTACACTCCTTATTATGACATTCTCATACTCAGAAATATTTAATAGCTTCCCATCACTAATTAAATAAAGTTCACATTCCTTAGTCAAAGCTTCCCATGATTTCATCTTTCACTGTCTATTCCATGTCCCATAGGATGTTAATTCTAATATATTCAAGATGAAATAACCATTTTTCCATGCAAATACATTTTCTTCTATAAAAAAATTGGAGTAAGGCTCAAAATCTACTCTCATTGAAGCCTTTCTTGATGTAATTTCTACTCTGTCTGCACTCTTACAGCATTCTATTTGTTGCAATCTTACAGCATTTAAAACATTCTGACTTCAATTACTGTTAATTATTTACTTAACAGTATACTTTAAACATAGCCCAGTATATAATACGTAGATATTTATTGGATTAATAAGTGCAAGAACACTGTTTCAAAGTTTACTAACTATGCTTACATTTAAAATGAGTCTATAAAGGACACAGGCTACTTCATTAATTGGAAAGGGTCCTTGCATAGATCAACAGAGTCACTGAAAAATGAAAGATAATTTTCCTGGTATGAGATATCAAGCTAAAATATCATTAATCTGCAGCAATACTTAATATGTGATAGAATTTCAACAGGTTGTTCAAAACTAAAAAATATGAGTTACAGTTGAAGATACTGGTATGAACCATTCTTCCTATTCATAGTATATGTAAAATCAGTATTGTGAGAGATTGCAAGCTGAAGTATGTCTCATGTTACAAACTGCACAAAGTATTCAGGGTGTGGCTTTTCTTCATTTAATTTATGCATAAATATCCCCAGAACTGACTGCACTACAGATATAGAGCTATCTGCTATGTTTTCCATTTCTGGAATATTTTGTTTTGAAAATCTATTAATGAGCTATAGAAGGTTCTTTTTCAAGCTGGCAGCCATAATTGTTTATATTTGTTTGTAATTTGTGTCATCAGAAAATACTCTTTCTTGGCAACTAATAATCCTTATGGAATGTATTCCAAGGGGGTTGGGGGGAGGATAAAAAGATACCTATGCAAAACATGGTTTTTAGAGCTCAATACATCTACTTCCCAAAACTACAGGTTAACAGACATCGGAAACAAATGACTCTTTAAGTCTCAAACCAGTTCACCATTACAGATCACATAACTTATTTTTTTTCTTTTTTGACAGGCAGAAACTAGTACAGTGGAGTACAGCTCATGTGGAGCATGAAAGATATGCTCTCCTTCGGAGAAAAGGTATGTTTTCTCCTTTGGAGAAGTAAAGTTATTTTAAGATTATACATTTATGATGGATTCAAAGTCATAATCTCTGGGAAACAACTATTGACCATGTGTGATGGGTTATTTCTTGCAGTACACCAAAGTACCCTTCTTGACATTTCTATTTTGCTATCATCCTAACTTACCACAATGCCCATAGCAAATATAATACCATTCTAAGAACTTATTGGTAGAAATGAGAGCAGATTAATTCTACCCAAACCTGTTTTTCTGTTTTCATATTTTAAGGGACCAATGCCATTGACCAAGGTATTCAGGTAGGACTTCTAGCCAACCTGTTCTCCTTACCCCAGACCTAATGCTTATTCTTAAGGATCTCTACTACTCCCCATAAGACTGTGTCCTATTGATAAAAGACATTTTATCAAGTGATATGCACACTTTTTCCTAAAGATGATTTCATCCACTCCCACATACTGATCAGGATGAATGTATTATTGGTTCCCAAATCTGCATCTTTAGTCTAAGGTATATTTCTATTTCATGAACTCAAAACTCATTTTCAACTGCCTACTAAGCCACACTAATTAGATAGCCCATTTACCTATCATAAATTAAACTCATCTTTCCATAAGAAATCTTTTATCCTATATTACCTGTGATGTACATATAATTATAAATACAAATATATAAAGTTACTTCATGGAGGTCCAGGCAAGATGGCGGAATAGGAAGGGAGCACACTGATAGTCTGGGGAGAGACAGTTTAATAAAAGTGGAGATACTGCAAGTTCAAGGAAGAGTAGGGGAAGAAACAGCAGAGGAAACTCTTCCGGAACTGGTAATTCATAGTGGACCTGCGTGGAGAGTGTGGGAGCCCACAGTTTGGGACACCAGCGGCAGACTCACCACACCAGCGCTGGAACGCGAGGTGAGCTGAACCTCAGTAGCTCGAGACACCGGCAGGCAAGCAGAAAGAGGAGACTAGAGGGAGCGACCCCGTGGGGGAAAGTTCACCAGGCTAACTAGAAGAGAGAGAGAGAGAAAAAAAAAAGTGACCGATACGGACACGAGTTTCTCTCTCTCCGCTCACCTCTCAAAGGCGAGCAAGACAAAGAGCAGGCGCCATCTTGGACATACGTCATAAGCAGGGCGACCTCAGGTCTGCACCAGGCCTGAGCCTAGCAGAAAAACCTGACTCTGTGGGGGGAGGGGAGTGAATGAACAGGAGATTAGGACCCAGTGAATTTTTGGTGCTACTGAACTGAGACTGTGAAAAAAGAGACGGTGGGGCAGAGAACTCATGGAATTCACCTGAGTGCTCTCCAGAGACGCTACAATTCGGTAACCTTGGCAACCCAGTGGGAGATTGCAGGAGAATTTTAGCCCACACTGAGGGCAGAACAGATTCCCTGTGTGGTCCTTTGCAAAGAGCTTCCGATCTCTGGCTCCTGTGGGTATATCATTTGCCTGCTAACTACCTCCAATTCCGTTCAGCTGTGCATAATTACTTCCCTTTTGAATCAAAAAAAAAAAAAGAAAGAGAGAGAGAGAGATTTGCCACGCCTAACCTGGGAGTGTCACCTTTGGCACACCCCTGACCCTGAGGAACCAAACAGAGCTCTCAGGCCACACCCATCTCAAGCCTCTAAGGCTCCATCAAATACAGACAGTCCACTTAATCTAGAGTCAAAATATAACAAGAAAAAACACCACAGTGAAGAAAACAAAGAATATCTCCAATATGCCAAACAACAAACGCAAAAACCGAGGTAATAAGAACATGGTAGACACTATGACATCCCCAAATGAAAAAGACACCCCAATTCAAGATTATGAAGATGATGAGATAGAAGAAATGAAAGAAGCGGATCTCAAAAAATTGATAAGAACATTAAGAAGTCCTCAAAAACAAATTCTTGAACTACAGAAATCCTTAATGGACAAGATAGAAAATCTTTCTCATGAAAATGAAATATTAAGGAGGAATCAAAATGAAATGAAACAACTAGTAGAACATGAAACTGTGATAGTGACGAGAAATCATAATGAAGTGAAGAATTCAATAGATCAAATGACAAACACATTAGAGAGCCTTAAAAACAGAATGGGTGAAGCAGAAGAGAGAATATCTGACTTAGAAGACAGAGAAAAGGAAAGGATATAGTCAAACCAAAGAAAAGAAGAGGAAATTAGAAACCTAAAAAATATTGTGGGGAATCTACAGGATACCATTAAAAAAACCAACATTCGGGTTCCAGGAGTTCCTGAAGGCATGGAGAGAGAGAAAGGATTAGAAGGCCTTTTTTACTGAGATAATAGCAGAAAATTTCCCAGGTTTGGAGAAGGACAGAGACATCCTAATACAGGAAGTGCATAGAACCCCTAGTAAACATGACCAAAAGAGATCCTCACCACGACAGGTTGTAATTAAACTCACCACAGTGAAACAGAAAGAAAAGATCCTAAAATGTGCAAGAGAGAAACGTCAGATTACTCTCAGAGGATCTCTAATGAGACTTACAGCAGACTTCTCATCAGAAACCCTACAAGCTAGAAGGGAATGACGAGATATAGCCCAGGTACTAAGATAGAAAAACTGCCAGGCCAGAATATTATATCCTGCCAAGCTCTCATTTGTGAATGAAGGTGAAATAAAGACCTTTCATAGCAAACAGAAATTGAAAGAATTTGTCGCCACTCATCCAGCCCTACAAAAAATGCTTAAAGATGTCTTGCACACAGAAACACAGAAACATGGTCATCAATATGAAAGAAGGTAAAGGAAGGAAACCTCACAGCAAAAGATCACAGGGAATTCAAAGCATATGTTAGAAAATATCTTTGGCAAATGGCAGCACAAAGTTACCATCTATCAATAGTCACATTGAATGTTAATGGCCTGAACTGTCCAGTTAAAAGACACCGATTGGCTGATTGGGTTAAGGAACAAAACCCATCTATTTGCTGCTTACAAGAAACACATCTTTCCAACAAAGATGCATACAGACTGAAAGTGAAAGGCTGGAAAAAGATATACCATGCCAACAGAAATGAAAAAAGAGCGGGCATAGCCATGTTAATATCGGACAACATAAACTTTACCACAAAAACTGTTAAGAGAGATAAAGAGGGGCACTATATAATGATTAAGGGATCACCTCAACAGGAAGATATAACAATTATCAATGTATATGCACCTAATTACAGGGCACCGGTTTATTTAAAAGATTTGTTAAGGGACTTGAAGGGAGACTTAGACCCCAATACAATAGTACTGGGGGACTTCAATACTCCACTCTCAGAAATAGACAGATCAACAGGACAGAAGATCAACAAAGAGACAGTAGATTTAAATGACACTATAGCCCAAATGGATCTAACAGATATCTACAGAACTTTTCATCCTACACATAAAGAAATTACGTTCTTCTCAGCAGTACACGGAAGCTTCTCTAGGATTGACCACATACTAGGCCATAAAGCAAGTCTCAGCAAATTCAAAAGAATTAGAATCATACCATGCAGCTTCTCAGACCATAAAGGAATGAAGTTGGAAATTAGCAACTCAGGAAACCCTAGAACATACACAAACACATGGAGATTGAACAACATGCTCCTGAATGAACAATGGGTCATAGAAGAAATTAAAAGAGAAATCGAAAAATTTCTGGAAGTATATGAGGATAACAGCACAACATACCAAAACTTATGGGATACAGGAAAAGTAGTGTTAAGAGGAAAGTTCATATCAATAGGTGCCTACATCAAGAAATTGGAAAGGCACCAAATAGATGAGCTTTCAATTCATCTCAAGGATCTAGAAAACCTGCAGCAAACCAGACCCACATCTAGTAGGAGAAGAGAAATAATCAAAATCAATGAAGAAATCAACAGGATTGAATCCAAAAAAAATTACAAAAAAATCAGCCAAACGAGGAGCTGGTTTTTAGAAAAAATAAACAAAATTGACAACCCATTGGCCCAACTAACTAAAAAAAGAAAAGACCCAAATCAATAAAATCAGAGATGAAAAAGGAAACGTAACAACAGACGCCACAGAAATAAAAAGAATCATCAGAAATTACTACAAGGACTTGTATGCCAGCAAACAGGGAAACCTATCAGAAATGGATAGATTCCTGGACACATGCAACCTACCTAAATTGAACCAGGAAGACATAGAAAACCTGAACAGACCCATAACTGAGACAGACATTGAAACAGTAATAAAGGCCCTCCCAACAAAGAAAAGCCCAGGACCAGATGGACTCACTGCGGAATTCTACCAGACATTTAAAGAAGAACTGACTCCAATTCTTCTCAAACTATTCAGAACAATTGAAAAAGAGGGAGTCCTCCCAGATTCTTTCTATGAAGCCAGCATCACCTTAATTCCTAAGCTAGAAAAAGATGCAGCATTGAAAGAGAATTACAGACCAATATCCCTGATGAACATAGATGCCAAAATCCTCAATAAAATTCTGGCCAGTAGAATGTAACAACACATCAGAAAGATCATCAACCCAGACCAAGTGAGATTTATCCCTGGTATGCAGGGATGGTTCAATGTGCGCAAAACAATCAACGTGATACACCACATTAACAGACTGCAGAAGAAAAACCATATGATTATCTCAATAGACGCCAAGAAAGCATTTGATAAAATACAACACCCTTTCATGATGAAAACTCTAAGCAAACTGGGTATGGAAGGAACATTCCTCAATACAATCAAAGCAATTTATGAGAAACCCACGGCCAACATCCTATTGAATGGGGAAAAACTGGAAGCATTTCCACTGAGATCTGGTACCAGACAGGGATGACCACTCTCACCACTGCTATTCAATATAGTTCTGGAGGTTCTAGCCAGAGCTATTAGGCAAGAAAAAGAAATTAAAGGGATACAAATTGAGAAGGAAGAACTCAAAATATCCCTCTTTGCAGATGATATGATTCTTTACTTAGGGAATCCAAAGAACTCTACTAAGAGATTATTGGAACTCATAGAAGAGTTTGGCAAAGTAGCAGGATATAAAATCAATGCACAAAAATCAACAGCCTTTGTATACACAGGCAATGCCACGGCTGAGGAAGAACTTCTAAGATCAATCCCATTCACAATAGATACAAAAACAATCAAATACCTTGGAATAAACTTAACCAAGGATGTTAAGGATCTCTACAATGAAAATTACAAAACCTTAAAGAAAGAAATAGGAGAGGATACCAAGAAATGGAAAAATCTTCCATGCTCATGGATTGGAAGAATCAATATCATCAAAATGTCCATTCTCCCAAAAGCAATTTACAGATTCAATGCAATACCGATCAAAATATCGAAGACATTCTTCTCATACCTGGAAAAAAATGATGCTGAAATTCATATGGAGACACATGAGACCTTGAATAGCTAAAGCAATCTTGTACAAGACAAACAAAGCCAGGGGCATCACAATACCAGATTTCAGGACATACTACAGGGCCGTTGTTATCAAAACAGCATGGTACTGGTACAGAAACAGATGGATAGACCAAGGGAACAGAATAGAAACACCAGAAATCAATCCAAACTTCTACATCCAACTTATATTTGATCAAGGATCCAAAACCAATTTTGGAGTAAGGACAATCTATTCAATAAATGGTGCTGGGAAAATTGGATTTCCATGTGCATAATCATGAAGCAAGACCCCTATCTTTCAGCTTACACAAAAATTCACTCAAAATTGATTAAAGACTTAAATCTACGAGCCGACACCATCAAATTATTAGAGAGCATTGGAGAAACTCTGCAAGATATAGGTACTGGCAAAGATTTCTTGGAAAATACCCCAGAAGCACAGGAAGTCAAAGTCAAAATTAACATTTGGGATTGCATCGAATTGAGAAGTTTCTGTACTTCAAAAGAAACAGTCAGGAAAGTGAAGAGGCGACCAACAGAATGGGAAAAATATTCACAAACTATGCAAGAGATAAAGGGTTGATAACCACAATGTACAAAGAAATCAAGAAACTCCACAACATCAAAACAAACAACCCTCTTAAGAGATGGGCCAAGGACCTCAATAGACATTTTTCAAAAGAGGAAATCCAAATGGCCAACAAACACATGAGATATCTATTGAGATAATCATATGGTTTTTCTTCTGCAGTCTGTTAATGTGGTGTATCACGTTGATTGTTTTGCGCACATTGAACCATCCCTGCATACCAGGGATAAATCTCACTTGGTCTGGGTTGATGATCTTTCTGATGTGTTGTTACATTCTACTGGCCAGAATTTTATTGAGGATTTTGGCATCTATGTTCATCAGGGATATTGGTCTGTAATTCTCTTTCAATGCTGCATCTTTTTCTAGCTTAGGAATTAAGGTGATGCTGGCTTCATAGAAAGAATCTGGGAGGACTCCCTCTTTTTCAATTGTTCTGAATAGTTTGAGAAGAATTGGAGTCAGTTCTTCTTTAAATGTCTGGTAGAATTCCGCAGTGAGTCCATCTGGTCCTGGGCTTTTCTTTGTTGGGAGGGCCTTTATTACTGTTTCAATGTCTGTCTCAGTTATGGGTCTGTTCAGGTTTTCTATGTCTTCCTGGTTCAATTTAGGTAGGTTGCATGTGTCCAGGAATCTATCCATTTCTGATAGGTTTCCCTGTTTGCTGGCATACAAGTCCTTGTAGTAATTTCTGATGATTCTTTTTATTTCTTTTTTTTAAACTTTTATTTAATGAATATAGATTTCCAAAGTACAGCTTATGGATTACAATGGCTTCTCCCCCATAACGTCCCTCCCACCTGCAACCCTCCCCTTTCCCACTCCCTCTCCCCTTCCATTCACATCAAGGTTCATTTTCGTTTCTCTTTATATACAGAAGATCAGTTTAGCATACATTAAGTAAAGATTTCAAAAGTTTGCTCCCACACAGAAACATAAAGTGAAAAATACTGTTTGAGTACTAGTTATAGCATTAAATCACAATGTACAGCACACTAAGGACAAAGATCCTACATGAGGAGTAAGTGCACAGTGACTCCTGTTGTTGACTTAAGAAGTTGACACTCTTGTTTATGGCATCAGTAATCAACCTAGGCTGTTGTCATGAGCTGCCAAGGCTATGGAAGCCCCCCTGAGTTCACTGACTCTGATAATTTTTAGACAAGGCCATGGTCAAAGTGGAAGTTCTCTCCTCCCTTCAGAGAAAGGTACCTCCTTCTTTGAAGACCCGTTCTTTCCACTGGGATCTCACTCGCGGAGATCTTTCATTTAGGTCCCCCCCCCAGAGTGTCTTGGCTTTCCATGCCTGAAATACTCTCATGGGCTTTTCAGCCGGATCCACATGCCTTAAGGGCCGATTCTGAGGCCAGAGTGCTGTTTAGGACATCTGCCATTCTATGGGTCTGCTGTGTATCTCACTTCCCATGTTGGATCATTCTCTCACTTTTTTATTCTATCAGCTAGTATTTGCAAACACTATTCTTGTTTATGTGATCCCTTTGGTTCTTAGTCCTATACTGAAAAGTGATCACTGTTAAATATAAGAGTGGGAATAAGAGATGGAAGAGATGTGCAATTCGGGACATGCCCAAGCTGACTTACCTCAAACGGTAGAGTTAGAAACATACCAGGGGATTCCAATTCAATCCCATCAAGGTAGCATGTACCAATGCCATCTCACTAGTCCCAGTGATCAATTTCTGTTCACAATTGATCATAATGATAGGATTCTTTTTATTTCTGTGGCGTCTGTTGTTACGTTTCCTTTTTCATCTCTGATTTTATTGATTTGGGTCTTTTCTTTTTTTAGTTAGTTGGGGCAATGGGTTGTCAGTTTTGTTTATTTTTTTCAAAAAACCAGCTCCTCGTTTGGCTGATTTTTTGTAATTTTTTTTGGATTCAATCCTGTTGATTTCTTCATTGATTTTGATTATTTCTCTTCTCCTACTAGATGTGGGTCTGGTTTGCTGCAGGTTTTCTAGATCCTTGAGATGTAGTGAAAGCTCATCTATTTGGTGCCTTTCCAATTTCTTGATGTAGGCACCTATTGATATGAACTTTCCTCTTAACACTACTTTTCATGTATCCCATAAGTTTTGGTATGTTGTGCTGTTATCCTCATTTACTTCCAGAAAATTTTTGAGAGTGTAAAAAAGATACTATTTTTTTAACCACCACTGTGATGATGTTGTGAATAAATGACTGAAAGAGACAACAACTGGAGAATGAGAAACCAGTAAGAGGCTATGGGAATAATCTTATACTTGAGAGGATGAGAGACAGAATTAAAGTAGTACATTGGAAATAAAACTGAGACCTGTGCCACTGGTGAATTTGAATATTTAACCTTTATGCTATATTGTACCATCAAAGACAGTTTCCTGAAAGGAAGTTGAATTTTTAGAAATTGAAGATGAAACTAAGCTGAGGCAAAATGGCTTACTCTAGAAATTCTAAGGAGATGATTATGTAGCCATCTACATTGTGGAAAAATAGAATATTTAAAAGATTCCAGGGACCGGCGCTGTGGCGTAGCTGGTAAAGCCGCTGCCTGCAGTGATGGCATCCTATATGGGTTCAAGTTCCGGTGCTCCACTTCTGATCCAGCTCTCTGCCATGGCATGGGAAAGCAGTAGAAGATGGCCCAAGTCCTTGGGCCCCTGCACCTGTATTGGAGACTGGGAAGAAGCTCCTGGCTCCTGTCTTTGGATCAGCTCAGCTGCGGCCATTGTGGCCACCTGGGGAGTGAACCAGCAGATGGAAGATCTCTCTCTCTCTCTCTCTCTCCCTCTCTTTATCTCTCTGTGTAACTCTGACTTTCAAATAAATCTTTAAAAAAAGATTCCATTAAAGAATGTGCTGAGTCCATTTGTTCTTTAGAGGATCACTGAGAGTAATTCAGTGGTCACATGTACCACTGCCACATAGACACTCAATTGGAGATTATTGCAGGCCAGTGAGATGTATGCAAGCAAGAACTGGAGAAAAAACCATGGAATCGAGAATAATAATTTCCTACCAGACATGTTTAATAAACGCAATGGAATAATTTAGGAAAAGAGAGAAGTTAACTAAAAGATAATTTCTCATGTTAATGTATTTTTATTGCTTTGTTTAATTTGTCCACAACACTCTCAAGCTTACCATGAACAGTAGCTAACAATTATATTCCAATTACGTTCCTAGGACTTTTAAAAGCAATTTATACACATTTTTTTTATTTTCACAACAAACCTGTGAATTAGATCCAAGCATTATCTTCATTTTACAGAGAAAGAAACTGAGACCAGAGCAATGATGTTCCTAACCCAAGGTAAAACACTTCATAGATCATTGTGGAGGGTTCCCCACACACATAAGAAACTTCTTACTCAAAGTGGATAGCATGTATAGGTGTCAAACAATAAGGACTATCAAGTGTGAAACAGTTAATGATTGCCAGGCATTGTGCTGAACACTTTGACGGCTTTTTCTCATTTAATTTTCACAACTATATGAAGTATTTATTTTTTCATCCTATTTTATAAATAGGGAAAGTGAACCACAAACATCTTAAAACACTTTCTCAGGGTCACACTGCTGTGAATGGTCTAGCAGCACATCGAATCCAACATCTTCAAAACTTGCAATCTCTGTCCTTATGCAACACTGCCTCCCTCCCTAACAGTAAGCAGCGGTTCAAAGGATGGAAACATTGATTGGCTGAAGTTCTGTAGAGATTTTTGCTACATTATATAAAGAGATTCTGTGAACTAAGCCAGTCAACAATCATAGGGAAGGTTCTAAGATCAATAGAAACTTAAAAAAAAATCATTGATTTATTTGCTTGAAAGCCATAGTTACAGAGAAGCAGAGGGAGAGAGAGGCAGAGGGAGAGAGAGAGAGAGCTCTTTAAACTGCTGGTTCACTCCCCAAATGGCTGCAACAGCCAGAGGTGAGCTGATCCGGAGCCAGGACCCAACAGCCACCTTTGGGTCTCCCACATGAGCACAGGGACCCAAGGACTTGGGCCATCTTCTACTGCTTTCCCAGGCCATCGCAGAGAGCTGGATTGGAAGTGGAGCAGCCGGAACTTGAACTTGTGCCCATATGGGATGCTGGCACTGTAGGTGGCAGCTTTACCTGCTACACCACAGCGCCAGCCCCAAGGCATTTTTCTAATGTCCTCCTGAACCCTTTAGCTGTAGTTAACATGCAGTGTCCACTATTCTACTTCTCACCTGCTGTGCCCCCTTCAGTGCCCTTTGCTCAATAAAACCCCTGAGAGCCTCACCCTTACCACAGCTACTCATGCCCACTGTCAAGGCATACGTGTAAAAAGTAAAAATATCTGACACACGTGACTTTGTTTATTCATTTGTCTGAAAGGCAGAGATACAGAGAAAGAGACAGAGAGACCCAGCTTTACCCACTATACCACAGTGTCGGGCCCCCAATAGGAACATTTATAGAATAAGCACCATGTTGGGTCTCCTACCCCAGAATCCCTAACAGCTATATTCTCCCTTCAATTTACAAAGAGCCATTTTATTTTCAGGAAAACCACACACAAGCAAACCCATCCCAAATACAATCTTGATATTCAATCAATTTAAGAAAATAGAACAATTTAAAATTTATTTGGGACTTTTCTTCTCCAATAGTTTTCATAAGCTATTTTTTAAAAATTTATTTTATGTATTTGAAAGACAGAGTTAGAGAAGTAGAGACAGAGAGAGAAATCTTCCATCCGCTGGTTCACTCCCCAGATGGCCACAACAACTGGAGCTGCACCGATCCGAAGCCAGGAGCCAAGAGCTTCTTCCAGGTCTCCCATATGGGTGCAGGGGTCCAAGGACTTAGGCCATCTTCCACTGCTTTCCCAGGCCACAGCAGAGAGCTGAATGGGAAGAGGAGCAGCCAGGACTAGAACAGGAGCTATATGGGATGCCGGCGCTTCAGGCCAGGGCTTTAATCCACTGCACCACAGTGCTTGCCCATCCACAAGCTATTACCTTCAGTATGAAATCCAACAGACTCAGATAAACAATTATGCCAAAGCAAACGGAACAAGAAGAGAAATTGCTTGCTCCTATTATTGTAGGACTTCAAAGCATATTGCAAGTATCAATTAATGTTCACATCCGCTCTCTGAGGTGACAGCATTTTCACATGCAGTTTACAGATGGCTGAACTCAAAGGCAGTTACCTAACTAGTGACTGACATCCAGAAAACAGACTCCAGAAGTCTTGAGTCCCAGTCTTTCTGCCCCTTTGCATGCCAAATATATTTAGTAGTAACATCATTTATGATACTGTTTTTGTTTTACTTACTAGATAAAACAGGTACATGATAATCACTCTAAGGTGATATGTATCCAGGATCGCAATATACCAAGCATCATGAGTGCAATATAAAAAGCATTTTGTGGAATCTAAACTGAGTTTGAAGTTTGATATGATAGCACATCTGGTCTTTTTTATTTAGCGGGAGTATTGTGGTGAGGAGGAGGGAGCAAAGAAATGTATCCTTGGTTTGTTCTGGGAACAGGGATACTGTGTCTAAATGTTGGTTGGTATTCATGTTTATATGTGTCTACAGACATACATATACTTCTCTGATATTCTCATCTCTATCTACAACATTTCATGATAAAGATGTTTAACTCCAAGTAAATGACCGTACAATGTAGAAAAATACTACAAACATTTATCCGCAGGAAACAAATTTGTGAAATCCTCTAACATTATTGAAAATAGCCTACTACAATAATTATCCCCAACTTCTGTTACACTTAATGACTTTTATGAGAACATTAAAGGAATGCAACAATGTTGTTGTATTTGCAGGCATCATTTCATGTTCCATAGGGTAATCTGGATCTGTTTTGTAAAAGATCTGTAAAAGGTGCCCATTGCAAAGTGAATGAGGGACTATGGGTACTATGGAAGCAATTTTAAAACAACATGTTTAATTTATAATCAGGTAGAATATGAAGGGTTGTTTGGGAAGATTGTATGAAATAATGTATTTAAAGCAATGTGACACAGTACTGAACATATGATAAAAGTTTAAAAAAAAAGTTTTCTTACTTATTGCAAACTAGGAGATAGTACCTAGGCTATTATCAAACCTCTGAAAGGGTAATGGACAAATTTCTGTTATTTGCCTGAAATGGACCAGCCCTTAATAAGCTATTTTATTTCACTCCTGGAATGTGATAGAAAGACCCTTTGCTCTCCTGGGCAGTCTTGATTTGAGGGAGGGCAAGGAGTAACCATACCCAGTTCCCAGCTATATTCATTCTTCATCTTAGAAACTGAAGCTGTAATTGTCTGAACTTACTGCTCTACAGGGACTAATGAATTTATGAAGGCCTGGTTTTTAAGTTGGATATAAAGAAAGTAAATGGATAACAGAATGGACTTATGTATTTGTGGAACAAACTCAATCTCAGAAGTGTGGCAAGTTGCAGTATAGTTATGCCTTCTTACCCCTGTTCATTGTAGTTAAGGTAGTCAGTTCTGTCTACTATAGTAAAACTTACTATATTGGAGGCAAGTTTCATGCCAATCCCTACATTTGATACTTTATGCATGTCTTACAGATACTTACAGTGCTTTGACCTACTACCTTGATATGATCTCCAGATTCTATATTTTTTCTTGCTTCTAGCTCCCCATTTAGGATTGAATTTTTATCTCATCTGAAACACTGGTATTTTATTTTTCTAAGGTTTTAATATTTCTAACTTCTCTTTATTCTCATCCTAGACTCTTCTATGCTTCCCAACTTCTGGTTTATGTCTATATTTCTGGGTTCCACTAGTACCTGGAGGTCAGTGTGACATGTGCTTACCTTGAAATACAGGAGACAATACAACATATCAAATACAATACAGATTAAGCAACGGTGTAGATGAGAAAAACTGAATAATTAAGTCTGATCTATGAACTCAGGATCTATTTGATTAAAAGCATAGATTGCATCTCTTAATGCAAAGAACTAAGATCTATCACCTCCGTATTTTCTTGGAGTTTCTTCATTGTTAGATACATCATGTCCATCTTATCCTGCTTGGGAAGAAAATGAAAACAATACTACCTATCAGTAGTGGAGGCAATTTAAAAGGGGGTAATTTATAATTTCATAAAGAAGAAGATGGGGATCTCATATTTTGCAGCCTGTATGATCTTTGCTAATCTTATAATGTAGGATAAGTAAGGCCACTAAGCAATAAAATCTCAGTAGGACAGTTTCATATTTCTATATGCATGCTGTGCATCTTTTCTGGCTGCAGAGTTCCATTTGAAGCAAAATGGAGGTGCTAGGTTAAAAAGCTTGAATCTGTGTCCTTAATCAACATGGTTGGGATTGCCACTCCAGTGACTGGGGTATGCCCTTTTTGAGAAAGTTCCTTTAACCTGAAGTTAAAAAAGATTGATTGACAGAAATTCAATTTTTTCTCCAAAGGGAGACTTTTTTCTTCTTAACCATGTGTTATTAACCCCCAGATCAAGGGGCCAATGGATGACTAAATGACCAAATAAAAAGGTGTGTCACCTGGAGAACTGCTTTCCAGAACCAGCATTTTGCCAAACCAGCTATTAGGAAGAACTTTCTGAACAGCATTTAGCTTAAAAAAGGAATCTTCGGCCTGCCTTTTCTATGCCTTGCAGGCTCTTGGGTTCTGAATATATTGCTAATAGCTTTGGAAACCATTCTTTATTTCCTGTATTCATTAGACTATTTGGTATGTTGAGGGTGGAGAAGAGGAGAAATCTGCAGTACCCATGGCCCCAGAGGCTTGGAGCTTGAGGGGCAACAATCTGCTTGCTTGGTTTTCTATTTAAGTTTTGTTTCTTCCTGTAGATAAACAGATTGTCAATCTTCTGTTACTTAGCTCATATGCCAAGGTCTTTTCTACTTTCATTTATATGATATTTCTTAGGAACAACTCTGCTCTGGTCCTATATCCTATGTAGTGATTTTCCTTAGTTATCTGTTCATCACAGAGTCTACGTTATTATCACCTTCGAGACTTTGAATCCCAACTCCCAAAGAACAAATGAAAATTACTCCATTCCACAACTCCTAAATCTTTGTAAAAGTTTATGTTGTCTTTCTCAGAATTCCAACCTGAACTGACAAACCAAGACAAAAGTACAGATTGGCAAGAAGTTGTAGATCTTAACAGATGACAATTTTCCTTCTGATATACCATGGTTCCTCCTTCCTTCCCTCCTCTCTTCTCTGCTACCTTTCTCCCACCCAGCTTCTTACCTTCCTTTTTTCCTTTCTTTTTGCTTCCTTAGCTCCCTTATTTTTCTTTCTCCCTTTAGCAAACATTAATTAACTCAAGGCTTATGTTAGGCCAGACACTGTGGTAGCTACTGAAAGTATAAAGAAGAATTAAAACAACGATCTTAAACTTTTGTGCATAGACACACTGACATCATTACTTGAAAAGAATATACAGACAGGGTCAAGGGGTGTAGTGTGCAATAGAAATGGATACTGCTCACCATATCAAGTAATAAAGTAATAAAATTAAAGGAGTTGCCAGTCTGTGCTTGGAATTGAGGTGAATCTCTAGAAGAAAGACACAAAACATGAAAGAGTAAGGGCATTACATAGGATTTGATGTACAATTGAAATACACTCAAAAGGCATCAAGCAAATTATACACCATTGGCAATTAAAATCATAAAATCCTAAAGTTGAAGTTACCTTTAAGGATCATATAACTCTACCAAGTGATGCAGAAAATTGTCTTTCTGATTCAGCCAAAGTGCATCCAGAACTGTTTTTATGAGATTTCCTTTGGTTACCCACGTTAAGGAAAAAATTACCACTTAACTTACTTAACCTGAGAATTCTTATATGTTGGAACCCAGGATGAACATAATAAAGTCATTCATTTAAACTGCATTGTAATGCTAGAGAATAGCATTAGAGGGAGCAAAAGTTAGATATTTTGGGGAAATTCAAGGAGTTTAAATTCTATTATGAGAACAAAATTGTGTTAGATTTTTTTTTCTGTCCCTAGGAAACAATTTTATTTTATTTTATTTTTTTAACTTTTATTTAATGAATATAAATTTCCAAAGTACAGCTTATGGATTACAATGGCTCCCCCCCCCATAACTTCCCTCCTACCCGCATCCCTCCCCTTTCCCACTCCCTCTCCCCTTCCATTCACATCAAGATTCATTTTCAATTCTCTTTATATACAGAAGATCAGTTTAGCATATATTAAGTAAAGATTTTAACAGTTTGCACCCACATAGAAACACAAAGTGAAAAATACTGTTTTGGAGTACTAGTTATAACATTAAATCACTATGTACAGCACATTAAGGACAGAGATCCTACATGAGGAGTAAGTGCACAGTGACTCCTGTTGTTGACTTAACAAATTGACACTCTTGTTTATGGCATCAGTAATCACCCGAGGCTCTTGTTATGAGTTGCCAAGGCTATGGAAGTCTTTTTTTTTTTTTAAACTTTTATTTAATGCATATAAATTTCCAAAGTACGACTTATGGATTACACTGGCTTCCCCCCCATACCGTCCCTCCCACCCACAACCCTCCCCTTTCCCACTCCCTCTCCCCTTCCATTCACATAAGATTCATTTTTGATTATCTTAATATACAGAAGATCAGCTTAGTATACATCAAGTATGGATTTCAACAGTTTGCTCCCACACAGAAACATAAAGTGAAAAATAATAGATGATTTTTTTTTAAATGATGATGAAATCAGAGCAGACCTATTGTCATGTTTAATCCCAGTGAGAGTCAAGTTGGGAATTGATAATTTCTTATTATGTGTTAGATTTTTTAAAAGATTGATTTATTTATTTGAAAGGCAGGACAACAGAGAGAAAGAGAGAGAGAGAGAGAGAGAGAGAGAGAGAGAGAGAGAGAATGAATCTTTCATCAACCTCTGGTTCTATCCTCAAATGGTCACAACAGCCAAGTCTGGACCAGACTAAAACCAGAAGCTAGGAACCCCATCCTGGTCTCCCACATAGGTTACAGGGGTAAAAATACTGTGCTATCTTCCACTGCCTTCCTAGGTCCTTTAACAGGGAGATGGGAGATGGATGGGAAGTGGAACAGCCAGGACTCAAAGTAGTACTCCAATGTAAGATGCTGGCATCACAAGTGTGGCATGGCCCATTGTGCCACAATGCTGGGACACATATGTTAATTTAAACCATATACATGCTGCTTGTGTGTGTCAACAGTCATTAAATATTAACAGTTTAATATAGTTCAACTTATTGCTGGAAGACCAGGACACAATGAATAAAGCGTAAGTACCATAAGCATATCTAGAAATAATATCCTCACTGATTAGAAAGAAGAGATGATATTGATAATTCAAAGAGATGAGAAACGTGGTTGGAGAAGGCAGCTTGGCAAGGTAGTGTTTTGAATAGCTTTTACAAAATACACGTAGTATTTTTTATACAAAGGGACAAGAACAGGTGAAATAAATGGAGCAAAAGTACAGTCAGTAAAGTACATGGAGTTTATTGCAAACTTTTGGTATATCAACAGGAATGAGGCATATAGATATGAGGGTAAGCCATGGAAATATGAGTAGAAGTGGAAGCAAAACCATAAATGGTCTTGCACACCAAGCTGAGGGTTTTCAATTTGGTTCAGGAGACAATGAGGAGCCTGCCAATAATTGTTTGCAGTGGAGTTGTACCAAGACAGAATTGGATCTAAGAAATTTAACTCTGTAACTCTCAATGATCACCCAGTATATTAATAGTGAATGGGATACAAATTGAGGGAAATTTCAAACATCAGAATAATAACAATTAGGGCTCTGGAAACTGTAGAAGATTTAAAGTTTTGAGAGGAACCAAATATATGAGAATTGTTTATTCACAGACTCATAACAAATAGGCAAATATAGTTTGCCTAAGATATTTACAACATCTTTTTTGTTTTCTTTACTCCTATGTTTATGTAATTAATTTTCTTCTATGCTTGACCATTTCTTCCATTAGAATCAGTTCTCATATAAAAATGGTTCCAATGATTAATTCAAAATGAAGTGTAAATGAGCACTACATTTTAGCATCCCAACTCTTTTACTCTTCCCTCATCCACAACTCAGTTCAAAAAGCAATCTT
This sequence comes from Oryctolagus cuniculus, assembly GCF_964237555.1. Classification (NCBI taxonomy): domain Eukaryota; kingdom Metazoa; phylum Chordata; class Mammalia; order Lagomorpha; family Leporidae; genus Oryctolagus; species Oryctolagus cuniculus. The sequence continues at coordinate 92,977,365 of NC_091453.1, read as the reverse complement.
GTTGATTTGCTTTCGAGGCTGGCAGTGGAAACCTCCTCAGAAGTAAAGGCCCTAAGAGACTGAACTGGATGGCTTTTACTTATCATCAGTGGCATTACAGCATTAACTACAGAGTCATTGGACCAATAAGGAACCTCTCATGGAAAAAAAAAAATAAGGTATTGGAATTCAGAATTGTCTTAGAAGCGACACTCGCATTCCATTTGTCAACTATCCATTTAAACAATTGATTTTTTATAAAATGAACCTATCAAGTGGTCAGCCAGCCTCTGCTTGATTACCTTTTGGAATTAAGAATATTTTACTCTTAGAGGCAGTCAATTCTACCGCAATCTTTATTATTATCATTCCTTCATGTGCTAAACCTAAATTTGGCTGCTGACTCATTAGTCCAGGTTTTTTTTCTCTAAGATTACAGAGAATAAGTTTGCTCCCTCTTCTAAAAGGACACCTCTCTAAATAGTTGAAAAGAAGTAGCATGCGTCCACTGAGTTTTCTTTTGTAGGATAAATATTCAATTCTACCAACCAGATACTATAATTATTTCAAGTTTCCTTGTCCTCATTACTTCCATATTGACCATTTTCAGGCTAACTAATCCAAGACCCTTGAGGGTGGTTTGAAAAATCAAGGAACAGAAAAGTCTGTCCCTCTGAAATCACACATAAACACATATTCATGGAATACAATAAATAGCCTTCCTCCATTTTCTATATTTGATCATTGACAACTTTTAGAACCTCATTCCTCTGCCCTGCTCACCCCTGCTCACTCCTGCTCATATCTGGGTCAACTGACATAAGATGGCCAATGGGCCCCCTACATGCCAGATGGAGTTTCAAATAGTGCAACGTCTACCTGAACAATAAATCAACCTCTACTAGTGATAAAAGCCTGAAGCCATATCTGGACCCCTCCCTTTACCTTTTCTTTGGGTCCCTGAGTAAGTTTTCTCTGCTAGGAACCCTCAACTTGTTTTGAGTACTGAATATATTTTATTAGTATTCACTGGTGAGTGTGTTGTTTCATTTGCCTCAATATTTCAATAAATAACTGGCTGAATGGGGGATAATGTCCATTTCACAGTAAACTGATAAAAAACAAGGTTTCAGATGTTTGTTTTGGGAAATTTCTGCAAGTGCTGCCATATTCTAATTTTAGTCAAGAAAGCTTCCACTAGACACAGACAAGCCATGCATGCCCTTACGGCACTGATATGTCTTAGTGCTATATTTGTCATAGTCATTAAGGGCATTTCATGCATTATCTTCATTTAGCCTAGTGACTTGTAGTATCTGCCCATTTTTTTAACGCTTCTGTCCTCTTCCCTTTTGCCTTCATTCAGCTATTATCTATGAGTCTGTAATCCTTGGGTTCTTACATTTCCATGCCAGTTCCAATTCAAACCTTTAAATATCCATATTCTTTACATTCCTATGAGTTTTTCTGTCACTCTACCTTTAGGAAGGCCCATGATATCCTTCAAAAAGTCTGCGAATGCTCCTCAGAGAAAAGACTCAGTAGGCATAGTCTGAAATGAGAAACTCACTTCTGAATAATGAACTTTTTCTTCTCAAAATATGAAAAATTGTCTCCTCTAACATTTAGTCATTCCTGTTTCTGTATTACAGTGCTATTTTTGTCTGGGCCTTGTGAATGGGTGTTCAGGATGTCAATTTAATTTAGTAACATCATCACTATAAAAGCAGCTGTCCAAAATCCATATTTCTTTTCTTTTTATTTTTTTTTTTTTTGGACAGGCAGAGTGGACAGTGAGAGAGAGACAGAGAGAAAGGTCTTCCTTTGCCGTTGGTTCACCCTCCAATGGCCGCCGCGGCCAGCGTGCTGCGGCCGGCGCACCACGCTGATCCAAAGGCAGGAGCCAGGTGCTTCTCCTGGTCTCCCATGGGGTGCAGGGCCCAAGCACCTGGGCCATCCTCCACTGCACTCCCTGGCCACAGCAGAGAGCTGGCCTGGAAGAGGGGCAACCGGGACAGAATCCGGCGCCCTGACCAGGACTAGAACCCTGTGTGCCGGCGCCACTAGATGGAGGATTAGCCTATTGAGCCGCAGCACCGGCCCCAAAATCCATATTTCTAAAGAATTTTTTTTTTAAAAAGACTGTTTCAAAATAGATGGATGATCTAGGAGCTGCTGTGACACATAAATGTCTCTCTCTCCCTCTGTGTTTGTGTGTGTGTGTGTGCATGTAGTATTTTCCCTTTGAATTTCTGTATTTCCAAATGTTTGTAGCACTTTAAGGGTCTAACTAATTTTCCTCAATGAGTTGCTTTCTACACACACATATGCAAATACACACACATACACACTCTTTAATCCTCAGCATTTGCTACCTTCGGCATGAATAAGACATAAAAATATTGGAAACAAAATCTTGTGGCATCATAAAAAATATAGTGTTAGTTACTCAAAAACTCCAGTACCATGATGCATTTTGGCAATATTAATCAATGATTAAGAGCATAGTCTTTGGGGGCCTGCACTGTGATGTATGAGGCTAAGCCTCTGCCTGCAGAGCCTCCATGCCATATGGGTGCTGGTTTGTGTCCAGGCTGCTCCTCTTCCAATCCAGATCTCTGCTATGGCCTGAGAAGGCAGTAGAAGATGGTTCAGATACTTGGGCTCCTGCACCTGAGTGGGAGACCCAGAAGAAGCTCCTGGATCCTAGCTTCGGATTGGCCCAGCTCTGGCCATTGCAGCCTTCTGGGGGAGTGAACCAAATGATGGAAGACCTTTCTCTGTCTCTCCCTCACTCTGTCTATAACTCCTACTATCAATTAAATAATTAATTAAAATCTAAAAAAGAGCATAGTCATTGTTTCTAAGCAGATCTGGAATCAAATCTCAGCTCGTATTTTCCAGCTATATGACCCTAGGAAAATTACTGAACTGCTCAGAGTTTAAATCTCTGATAAATGAAATGGAACTGTTTAGCTATTTATTTCTATGTTTAAAAAAGGTGCCCTAAAACTTAGTAGCTTTAAACAACAACCTTTACAACAACCATTAAGCTAAACAACAATTTAGCTCAGAATTTCACAGGCTGGCAATTTATATTGGACCCTGCTGGCATTTCTTTTGTTGTTTTAAAGATTTATTTATTTATTGGAAAGGCAGAGTTACAGAGAGAGACGAGAGAGAGAGAGAGAGAGAGAGAGAGAGAGAGAGAGAGAGAGAGAAATCTTCCATCCACTGGTTTACTCCTCAAATGGCCATAAAGGCTGGAGCTGGTCCAGTCCAGAGTCAGGTGACAGGAGCTTCTTCTGGGTCTCCCACATGGGTGCAAGGGCCCAAGCATTTGGGCCATCTTCTGCTGCTTTCCCAGGCAATTAGCAGGGAACTGGATCAAAAGTAGAGCAGCTAGGACCTGAACTGACATCCGTATGGGATGCTGGTGCTGCAGGCTACGGCTTTACCCACTATACCCTAGCACTGACCCTGCTGGCATTTTTTATCTCCCTTATGTATCTGTAGTCAGCTACAAGTTAGCTAGAAAGTTGTTCTGGTGTTCAGTGTTAGCCACCTAGGAAGTTGTGGCTGTTTCCCACTTGATCTCTGATCCTCCAGTAGGTTAACCCAGACTTAATCATCCAAAAATGGTAGGAAAAAGAGATAACAGCTCCATCAGTCTGAGACTCCAAATTAGCATAGTATCACTTTGACACATTTTATTGACCAACTCAGGAAAAGGGAAAACTCATGTTTAACAATTGAGGATATAGACTCCACCTCTTGACGGGAGGTATGATAAAGAAATGTACCAAAACGTGTGGATAGAGAAAGCAGGGAACAATTAGGGATATGTTGCAGTGCACCACAGGCAATAATAAGAGTATTTATATATTAATACCATTGTGTGAATTAATTAGATAATGCACATTAAGATCTTAGCATTTCTGACATACCAAAAGCTATTTGTTACTATTAAATTGGTAGGTTGTCTGAATCAGAAAGGCCTATTGGTGCTGGTATAAGCTTTTACATGAAGTCTCTGAATTATGTACATTCTATTGGGGATGGAAGTTATAGATATCAATCCATGGCATCAGTTTTGAATCTAATAGGGTACAGAGGATCTCAAAAGTCTTAATCTGCTCCTTCAATTAGGTCTCTAGCTAGATTTATTATCTTCAAGGTTTTTGAAAAATCTTATTAATATAGAGAACAGATTTCATGCATTCCATAGGTACAGTCCCAAAAAGACAGCCACACTTCCCTCACTCCTTCCCTCAACCCTCATTTGCCCACCCTTCCTACCCTCTCTTTATCAGTTCTTGCAGACATCATTTTAATTCACTCCAGATAGAATATTTTGAGATTTTCCAGACTAATCCATAGGTCAATTGGGAGAACTGAGAGAACTGGAAGTTGGAAGGGAACCTATCTGCTCCCAAGATAGGAGGTTCTGGGATGTATGGGACCATACTAACTTTGAGATAGCCAGATTTCAGTCCTTTTCTTTTTTATTTTTAAAGTTGGTTTAAAGAAAGAGAGAGACAAAGAGACAGATGGAATCAAATCTTCTATTCACTGGTTCACTCTTTAAGAGCCCAAAATAGCCAGGGCTAGACCAGCACAAATCCAGGAAACCAGAACTCAACCTGAGTCTCCAAGGTGGGTGGAATTGATCCAAATACTTGGACCATCACCTGCTGCTTCCCAAGGTGCAGATTTGCAGGAAGTTGGACTGGAAGTAGAGCCGGGACTCGAACTCAAGCGCTTCAATATGGAATGTGGGCATCTCACATGATGTTTTAACTATTAAGCCAAATTATCACCTCTCATTTATTTTCTAAAGCCTAAAACTACATTGTTCTCAACTATAATTCTACAATACCATGAACAGAGAACAGCAACATCATCAGGAACAAATATGGACTGAAGCCTATCATGTGTGTACTACATGGTAACAAGCATACTCATACAGATATTAATTGATTTTTTCTGAGATGTCATACTTTCAAAAATGTGATCCAGAATAATCCACCAACTTTGAAGTTTTTCCATTATCTTTGCTGTTGTAAGATAGCTGTCCTAGATGACACTACTTTAAAAGTTTTAGAGGTGACTACTTAATTTTTTTTCCAGTCCAAAGATGAATCCTTGCTTGAAAATGAATTTGGACATTTCACTTATGATGAGAACAAGTTTATAGAAGTGATGCTGAGATCATCCCACATAGCTAAGTAGATTTATTGGAAGGGAGAGAACTAGTATTGCTTTCCAATTCCCAAAAACAAGCTCCAGCTGATGTACCTAGAAATTAGAATTAATTCACGTATTGTTGTGATCACATAATGTCAAAAGACAGAAAAAATATCACTAAATACCGGCTTCTCTGTTCTCCATCAACTGCATACAAATCTCAAAACTCCATATCAATTTCTGTTTCAGCAATGTCTCTTAGGAGATATGATACCAAAGAAAAAGAAGAAAAGAAATGGAAACAAACTTATATGCTAAACTCAGTCCAGCTGCACCCAAATTACAACAACATCTTTCCTAACATCTTGTTTAAAAATGGCATTTGAGGATGCAGCAAAATAATTTGGATAATTCAATCATTCATTTATTCATCCATTTATTTGTTCATTCAATTAATCATTCATTCTCCCATCAAATAATTTGTTGAGTGCCTTCTATTTGACTGACTCTATGCTACATATTAAAAACGCAAAGATAAATTTTAAAAGATGGAATCACTTCTCAGGCAAATGCATACCTCCTGTGTTTAACATTCAATATGTGTATCTGCCTGTGCCCAATCAGTTCACTGGCAAAGCATATTTTAATGAGACTCATACTTGATATAGTCTAAACTCTGCAAGATACCAGGATTTTAATATAAATGCAGCCAATTCCCCTTTGCTGAGGCTGAAAAACTAAGATTGACTGTTTTAATGTATATTTCAATTTACAGTATGTAGGGAGGCCATTGGGGAAATATATAGTCTTAACTGCTTAGCTGAAAGTTGTCATTATGTCAATAAGAAATCATTATAGTCAAACATTTCTGTCTCATACATGGTTAAAAGTCTAGGAGTAATTTTACACAAATCTATAGTTTTTCTCATAGGGAAATTATATGTACAGTTGTTAGTCTCATAACAGTTATTATTATTATTATTATTATTGAGAACTTTCAAGAGAAAAACTTAAAGGTTCCTCTGCCACATAAAACAAACTTCCTTTGGTCCTCAAACTGGCGGAGTCTGTAGTGTTAACGTGGCAAGTGGTAGGATAGTTACTCTACTTGGATTATTACACGGTGCCAGTCTATGAATGGCAGCTGAAGGACTCAGTGGGTTAGCTGGATATTTTTCCCCAATCACTTTGAGGCACTAAGGGCTTGACTGAATGATTGCATCATTCTAGTAATGAAGTCCCTCGAGAACCTGTAGAAGGCAGTATTTCAAGCTTTCAGGCTTCACTGCTCAAGGTGCAGCTGGATTGCAGGAGCAGAAAACTAATTTGAGGGCACTAACCTTATGTTTTGATGAATACAAGAATAAAATCATGGAAGGCTCACAATCACATCTACACATATTCTTGGAGAAGTCAGCTTCTAGTAGCCAACATTTTAATTTTGGTTTCTAACGCCACTGCATCCAAATAAACAATAAGTGACAACAAAAGGCATAGCATACCTTCTCCCTAGTATTCACTTGGTCTCTTGGCAGTGCTACAAAACTTTATCTCCTCTATGGACAATAATATAACTTACATCTACTTACATCCCTGGAAGTATTTCATTAGCTCATTATTTACACCTTTTATGAGTTCCCTTACTTGAAATTCATGTTAGAATCACGGTTCTTTTAGAATAGTATTATCTAGCATCAGTATTTTTCTCAGTATTATTTAAAATTGAACTATGGTTTTGTAGTTTTGTAACCTTTCCTTTATTTACCTAGTACTCAAACAGTTCCAGTGGTACTTCTTCATCTTCTAACTAGTGACAGTTGCAATATCTCATAGGAATATTTTCTAAAACATAAATACTAACATGCCATTTCTCTCCCTATAGCCTTATTATGCTTCTCATTGCTCTCTGGATGAAGTCAGACTTCTTAACACAGCATACAAGACCCAGAACACTCAGATTTCTATCTTTGGAATTTTATTTCAGGCCTCTCTCCATCTTGATTTCTTCACTACAGTCATCGTAACCTTCTTCTGGTCCTTTGAATATGCCATGTTCTTTCAGCCACATGGACTTCGAACACTATTCTCTGCACATGGAATTTCTACATCCTTCTGATTAATATCTTCTCATTTTCAACCATGACATCATCTCTTCAAGGAAATATTCCTGATCCCTCAGGTAACAATCCATTTTATTTGCTCCTTGTAGGCCCAACATGTCTCTTTTAAAAACTTTATATCACTGCACTTAATTTACAAAATATATACAATAATTTGTTTAAGGTTGACTTCTCCATGAGGCTAAAAAATCCATAAGTTTAGGGAACAAATTTGTTTGGTTCACCACACCTCTAGTATTTAGAAAAGTGATCATTTTAACTGTACTATTCTATTTGAATGTCATAGGCCTCCAGCAATGAACCAAGTACCAATTATCATTTAGGCCCAGTCAGTATCAGCCCTGCTTTGCCTCCATTCACTCAGCAGCAAATATACATACCAACACTTCACAAATCAGCATGTATCAATACTCAAAGGAAAAATATGTGAAATCATATTATATGTAGCTATATAACTTAAAGTTTCAGATTGTTGTTTTCATAGATCTGAGAGGAAACAAAATATAATGAGACTCTCCATGCTGCAGTGGTTAAGAATATAGATTCAAGAGCCTGACAATGTGGGTTAGAATCCTGGTTATGTCATTTACTTGCTGCATGAACTAAGGCAGGGTGCTTGGTATTGCCACACATCTCATTAAACAGTAGTCAGTAAATAATGACACCTACCTCATAAGTTGTCCTCGACAATCAAGTAAATTCTAATATATGGCAAGCGGCATACATTGTGTAAATTGCTATTATTTATATTTTAATATCATTGAATTTGATGTTTATTATTATTTATCCTTGTTAATATCTAACTCTGGGCAGAAGTATGATACTAACCAAAAAGGCAGCAGGTAGTTATTTTCCAAATTATTATTAAGTATATTTTAAGCAATCAGAGCTAGAATTTAGCTGTGCCATGCCTCAGTTATATTTCCATTTAAAACCCATTTTGCCTGAATGTCACCTGGCAAGAAGTAGAAGACAGATGTGTTAAGACAAATGCATACTAATACACCAAAATTCAAAGGGCAATATTTTAAATAAGGATGAAAATCAGAAGAGCATTGAGACAATATGCATTTTGAATATAGATTGCTACAAACACATGCAAGGAAAATGAAATCTGGCTGTGGAAGAGACATGTGCACTCCCATGTTTATTGCAGCACTATTCACAATAGCCAAGAAATGGAAACAATCTAAGTGTCTATCCATTGATGAATAGATAAAGAAAATGTGGTACATATACACAATGGAATATCACTCAGCCTTAAAAAAGAATGAAATGTTGTCATTTGCACCAATATGGATGGAACTAGCATACATTATGTTATATGAAATAAACCAAGCACAGAAAGTAAAATATCACATGATGTTACTCATATCTTAAAAAATAGGTGATCTCACAGATGTTAAAAATATAATGATGGTAGAGGCTAAGGAGGAAATTGGGGAGGGAGGTATGAGGAAGGGCTGTTTGATAGACTAGATTGTAGCTACAATACCGTAAGAAGCTCTGGGGTTCTATTACCCATTAAAGTGACTATAGATGATGTTAATGCACTGAATACTTATCTAAAAAAATCTAGAAGACAGGATTTTTGATGTTTACAATATAAACAAAAGACAAATGCTTGGAAGGATAAATATATTTACTCTGGATATTTTACAATATATACATGTAAGAAAATACTCATAGAATCCATCCTATAAACATGTACAATATTTATTTAAGTTAAATTTTTAATTTACTTTTTATTTAGTAAATATAAATTTCCAAAGTACAGTTAATGGATTACAATGGCTTCCCCCCCCCCCATAATTTCCCTCCCTCTCACAACCCTCCCATCTCCCGCTCCCTCTCCCATTCCATTCACATCAAGATTCATTTTCAATTATATTTATATACAGAAGATCAATTTAGTGTATATTAAGTAAAGATTTCATCAGTTTGCACCCACACAGTAACACAAAGTGTAAAATACTGTTTCAGTACTAGTTATAGCATTACTTCACATTGGACAACAGAGTAAGGACAGATCCCACATGAGACATAAGTACACAGTGACACCTGTTGTTGACTTAACAATTTGACACTCTTGTTTATTGCGTCAGTAATCTCCCTAGGCTCTAGTCATGAGTTGCCAAGGCTATGGAAGCCTTTTGAGTTCGCCGACATCTATCTTATTGCGACAGGGTCATAGTCAAAGTGGAAGTTCTCTCCTCCCTTCAGAGAAAGGTACCTCCTTTTTGATGGCCCCATTCTTTCCACTGGGATCTCACTCGGAGAGATCTTCCATTTAGGTCTTCCTTTTTTTTTTTCCCACGGTGTCTTGGCTTTCCATGCCTAAAATACTCTCATGGGCTTTTCAACCAGATCCGAATGCCTTAAGGGCTGATTCTGAGGCCAGAGTGCTGTTTAGGACATCTGCCATTCTATGAGTCTGCTGTGTATCCCGCTTCCCATGATTGATCATTCTCTCCCTTTTTGATTCTATCAGCTAGTATTAGCAGACACTAGACTTGTTTGTGTGATCCCTTCAACTCTTGGACCTATCAGTGTGATCAATTGTGAACTGAAACTGATCACTTGGACTAGTGAGATGGCATTGGTACATGCCATCTTGATGGGATTGTATTGGAATCCCCTGGCACATTTCTAACACCACCATTTGGGGCAAGTCCAATTGAGCACGTCCCAAATTCTACATCTCCTTCCTCTCTTATTCCGACTCTCATATTTAACAGGGATCACTTTTCAGTTAAAATTTAAACACCTAAGAATAATTGTGTGTTAATCACAGAGTTCAACCAATAGTACTAGAATAAAACAAAGAGAAAATACCAAAATGGATAAAGTATTACATTGTACATCAACAGTCAGGACAAGAGCTGATCAAGTCACTGTTTCTCATAGTGTCCATTTCACTTCAACAGGTTTCCCCTTTGGTGCTCAGTTAGTTGTTGCCGATCAGGGAGAACATATGATATTTGTCCCTTTGGGCCTGGCTTAATTCACTCAGCATGATGTTTACCCGATTCCTCCATCTTGCTGCAAATGACCGGATTTCATTATTTTTGACTGCTGTATAGTATTCGATAGAGGATATGTCCCATAATTTCTTTATCCAGTCTACTGTTGATGGGCATTTGGGTTGGTTCCAGGTCTTAGCTATTGTGAATTGAGCTGCAATATACATTAAGGTGCAGACAGCTTGTTTGTTTGTAAATTTAATTTCCTTTGGGTAAATTCCAAGGAGTGGTATGTCTGGGTTGAATGGTAGGGTTATATTCATGTTTCTGAGGAATCTCCAGACTGACTTCCATAGTGGCTTAACCAATTTGGATTCCCACCAACAGTGGGTTAGTGTCCCTTTTTCCCCACATCCTCTCCAGGATCTATTGTTGGTAGATTTCTGAATGTGAGCCATTCTAACCGGGGTGAGGTGAAACCTCATTGTGGTTTTGATTTGCATTTCCATGATTGCTAGTGATCTTGAACATTTTTTCATGTGTCTGTTGGCCATTTGGATTTCCTCTTTTGAAAAATGTCTATTGAGGTCCTTGGCCCATCTCTTAAGTGGGTTGTTTGTTTTGATGTTGTGGAATTTCTTGATTTTTTGTAGATTTTGGTTATCAACCCTTTATCTGTTGCATAGTTTGCGAATATTTTTTCCCATTCTGTCAGGTTGCCTCTTCACTTTCCTGACTGCTTCTTTTGAAGTACAGAAATTTCTCAATTTGATGTAATCCCAAATGTTAATTTTGGCTTTGACTGCTTGTGCTCCCGGGGTATTTTTCAAGAAGTCTTTGCCAGTACCTATATCTTGCAGAGTTTCTCCAATGCTCTCTAATAATTTGATGGTGTCGGCTCGTAGATTTAAGTCTTTAATCCATGTTGAGTGAATTTTTGTGTAAGGTGAAAGGTAGAGGTCTTGCTTCATGATTCTGCACGTGGAAATCCAATTTTCCCAGCACCATTTATTGAATAGACTGTCCTTTTTTTTTTATCTTTTATTTAATGAATATAAATTTCCAAAGTACGACTCATGTGTTACAATGGCTTCCCCCCCCATACCGTCCCTCCCACCCACAACCCCCCCCTTCCCACTCCCTCTCCCCCTCCATTCACGTCAAGATTCATTTTCGATTATCTTAATATACAGAAGATCAGCCTAGCATACCTTAAGTAAGTATTTCAACAGTTTGCTCCCACACAGAAACATAAAGTGAAAAATAATAGATGATTTTTTTTAAATGATGATGAAATCAGAGCAGACCTATTGCCATGTTTAATCCCAGTGAGAGTCAAGTTGGGAATTGATAATTTTTTTTTTTTTACAGAAGATCAGTTTAGTGTACATTAAGTAAAGATTTCAATCGTTTGCACCCCCATAGAAACACAAATTGAAATATACTGTTTGAGTACTCGTTATAGCATTAAATCTCAATACACAGCACATTAAGGACAGAGATCCTACATGAGGAGTAAGTGCACAGTGACTCCTGCCGTTGACTTCACAAATTGACACTCCTGTTTATGGCATCAGTAATCTCCCTATGCACCAGTTATGAGTTTCCAAGGCTATGGAAGCCCCCTGAGTTCTCCGACTCTTATCTTGTTTGGACACGGTCATAGTCAAAGTGGAGGTTCTCTCCTCCCTTCAGAGAAAGGCACCTCCCTCTTTGAAGACCTGTTCTTTCCACTGGGATCTCACTCACAGAGATCTTTTTGCCAGAGTGTCTTGGCTTTCCATGCCTGAAATACTCTCATGGGCTTTTCAGCCAGATCCGAGTGCCTTCAGGGCTGATTCTGAGGCCAGAGTGCTATTTAGGACATCCGCCATTCTATGAGTCTGCTGAGCATCTCACTTCCCATGCTGGACCACTCTCCCCTTTATCCATTCTATCGGTTGGTGTCAGCAGATACTAGACTTGCCCATGTGCTCCCCTTGACTCTCAGTCCTTTCATTATGATCAATTGTGAACTGAAATTGATCACCTGGAATAGCGAGATGGCATTGGCACATGCCACCTTGATGGGATTGAATTGGAATCCCCTGGTATGTTTCCAACTCTACCAATTGGGGCAAGTCAGCCCGAGCATGCCCCAAATTATACATCTCTTCCCTCTCTTATTCCCACTCTTACATTCAACAGGGATCACATTTCAGTTAATTTTCAACACTCAATAATAACTGTGTGATAATTACAGAATTAAACCAGTCATATCAAGTAGAACAGACAAAAAAAATACTATGAGGGATAATGTATTAAGTTGTCCATCAGCAGTCAGGGCTATGCTGATCAAGTCACCATTTCTCATAGTGTCCACTTCACTTCAGGAGGTTTCCCCTTTGGTGTTCAGTCAGTTGTCACCGATCAGGGAGAACATATGGTATTTGTCCCTTTGGGACTGGCTTACTTCACTCAGCATGATGTGTTCCAGATTCCTCCATTTTGTTGCAAATGACTGGATTTCGTTGTTTCTTACTGCGGTATAGTACTCTAAAGAATACATATCCCATAATTTCTTTATCCAGTCTACCGTTGATGGGCATTTAGGTTGGTTCCAGGTCTTGGCTATTGTGAATTGTGCTGCAATAAACATTAGGGTGCAGACCGCTTTTTTGTTTATCAATTTAAACTCCTTTGGGTAAATTCCAAGGAGTGGGATGGCTGGGTCGAACGGTAGGGTTATCTTCAGGTTTCTGAGATATCTCCAGACTGATTTCCATAGTGGCTTGACCAGTTTGCATTCCCACCAACAGTGGGTTAGTGTCCCTTTTTCCCCACATCCTCGCCAGCATCTGTTGTTGGTAGATTTCTGTATGTGAGCCATTCTAACCGGGGTGAGGTGAAACCTCATTGTGCTTTTGATTTGCATTTCCCTGATTGCTAGTGACCTTGAACATTTTTTCATGTGTCTGTTGGCCATTTGGATTTCCTCTTTTGAAAAATGTCTATTGAAGTCCTTGGCCCATCTCTTAAGTGGGTTGTTGGTTTTGTTTTTGTGGAGTTTCTTGATCTCTTTGTAGATTCTGGTTATTAACCCTTTATCTGTTGCATAGTTTGCAAATATTTTTTCCCATTCTGTCGGTTGTCTCTTCACTCTCCTGACTGTTTCTTTTGCAGTACAGAAACTTCTCAATTTGATGCAATCCCAATAGTTGATTTTGGCTTTGACTGTCTGTGCCTCCCGGGTCTTTTCCAGAAATTCTTTGCCTGTGCCAATATCTTGAAGGGTTTCTCCAATGTTCTCTAATAACTTCATGGTGTCAGGACGTAGATTTAGGTCTTTAATCCACGTTGAGTGGATTTTTGTGTAAGGTGTAAGGTAGGGGTCTTGCTTCATGCTTCTGCACGTGGAAATCCAGTTTTCCCAGCACCATTTATTGAATAGACTGTCCTTGCTCCAGGAATTAGTTTTAGATCCTTGATCAAATATAAGTTGGCTGTAGATGTTTGGATTGATTTCTGGTGTTTCAATTCTGTTCCATTGGTCTATCCATCTGTTTCTGTACCAGTACCATGCTGTTTTGATTACAACTGCCCTGTAGTATGTCCTGAAGTCTGGTATTGTGATGCCTCCGGCTTTGTTTTTGTTGTACAAGATTGCTTTAGCTATTCGAGGTCTCTTGTGCCTCCATATGAATTTCAGCATCATTTTTTCTAGATCTGCGAAGAATGTCTTTGGTATCTTGATTGGGATTGCATTGAATCTATAAATTGCTTTTGGGAGAATGGACATTTTGATGATGTTGATTCTTCCAATCCATGAGCATGGAAGATTTTTCCATTTTTTGGTATCCTCTTCTATTTCTTTCTTTAAGGTTTTGTAATTCTCATTGTAGAGATCTTTAACATCCTTGGTTAAGTTTATTCCAAGGTATTTGATTGTTTTTGTAGCTATTGTGAATGGGATTGATCTTAGCAGTTCTTTCTCAGTCATGGCATTGCTTGTGTATACAAAGGCTGTTGATTTTGTGCATTGATTTTATATCCTGCCACTTTGCCAAACTCCTCTATGAGTTCCAATAGTCTCTTAGTAGAGTTCTTTGGATCCTCTAAGTACAGAATCATATCGTCTGCAAAGAGGGATAGTTTGACTTCTTCCTTCTTGATTTGTATTCCTTTGATTTCTTTTTCTTGTCTGATGGCTCTGGCTAAAACTTCCAGAACTATGTTAAATAGCAGTGGTGAGAGTGGGCATCCCTGCCTGGTGCCAGATTTCAGTGGAAATGCTTCCAACTTTTCCCCATTCAATAGGATGCTGGCTGTGGGTTTTTTATAAATTGCTTTGATTATATTGAGGAATGTTCCTTCTATACCCAATTTGCTTAGAGTTTTCATCATGAAAGGGTGTTGAATTTTATCAAATGCTTTCTCTGCATCAATTGAGATAATCATATGGTTTTTCTTCTGCAGTCTGTTAATGTGGTGAATCACATTGATTGATTTGCGAATGTTGAACCATCCCTGCATACCAGGGATGAATCCCACTTGGTCTGGGTGGATGATTTTCCTGATGTGTTGTTGTATTCTATTGGCCAGAATTTTATTGAGGATTTTTGCATCTATGTTCATCAGGGATATTGGTCTGTAATTTTCTTTCAGTGCTGCATCTTTCTCTGGCTTAGGGATTAAGGTGATGCTGGCTTCTGAATAGACTGTCCTTACTCCAGGGATTGGTTTTGGATCCTTGATCAAATATAAGTTGGATGTAGAAGTTTGGATTGACTTCTGGTGTTTCTATTCTGTTCCATTGGTCTATCCATCTGTTTCTGTACCAGTACCATGCTGTTTTGATTACAACTGCCCTGTTGTATGTCCTGAAATCTGGTAATGTGATGCCTCCGCCTTTGTTTTTGTTGTACAAGATTGCTTTAGCTATTCGAGGTCTCCTGTGTCTCCATATGAATTTCAGCATCATTTTTTCCAGATCTGAGAAGAATGTCTTTGGTATTTTGATTGGTATTGCATTGAATCTGTAAATTGCTTTTGGCAGAATGGACATTTTGATGATATTGATTCTTCCAATCCATGAGCATGGAAGATTTTTCCATTTTTTGGTATCCTCTTCTATTTCTTTCTTTAAGGTTTGTAATTTTCATCGTAGAGATCCTTAATATCCTTGGTTAAGTTTATTCCAAGGTATTTGATTGTTTTTGTAGCTATTGTGAATGGGATTGATCTTAGAAGTTCTTCCTCAGCCGTGGCATTGCCTGTGTATACAAAGGCTGTTGATTTTTGTGCATTGATTTTATATCCTGCCACTTTGCCAAACTCTTCTATGAGTTCTAATAGTCTCTTAGTAGAGTTCTTTGGATCCCCTAAATAAAGAATCATATCATCTGCAAAGAGGGATAGTTTGACTTCTTCATTCCCAATTTGTGGTACCATCTCACCATAGACCTCCTCCCAGTAGCACCACACAATTGGGAGGAAATTCAATGTTCTTGGCTACTTCTGGGAGATGAAAAGAGCAAATTAGACCATACATCCATGATCTGACTTTCTGGTGGAGGTAAGGGTAGCCTGAAGGACTAGCTTTTGACTTGCCTGTTAAAAATACTGATAGGACCTATTGTATTAAAAATATTGTGTTAAATATTGTGTTAAAATATTGATAGGACATATTGTATATGCCTTTGGGAGGCTCTAAACAAAAGAAGAAGTTGTTGGCGTACTTTTCCTTCAGAAAAACCAGAGAAATAGGGATCAATATATGTCAGAGGCTTCTACAATAGGGACAAAGAAGAGTTAAGCATGCCTCCAATGTTCCATTTCTCCAGAGGTCTGCTTGACGAACTGATTCATGTTTAATCAAACTCAGAGCAATAAAGGGACAAAGTACACCATATATACCTATGAGAAGCTGAGAAAATAAGATCTTGAAGTTGTGCTGCTGCTTCAAAAGGCACATAGTACATCAGGAAGACATCAATGGAACAGAGACTATGAGTTCTTGAAAAAAAAAAAGAAACAAATCAGTAAATATCTCTAATTCAGAATCTGTATGTATAAGTTCATAGAAAACATATACACAACAAAATCATGAGAGGTTCACAGACTATCTAGTCATGATGATTGGTAATATTTTTTCCTGTGGGAAGCCAGTCCATAATGACAGGGAGTAATATCTGTTTTTCACATGCATAAATACCAACACTAAGTTCCAAGAAACATGATGAAACAAGGAGAAATGACTCAAGCAAAGGAACTAAATAAACCTCTAAAATGAACACTAAAAAATGGATGTATATGAATTAGTAGCATCAAAAAAGATAAAATACTTAGTAATACATTTAACCAAGTTGGCAAAAGACTTATACACTTAGCACTACAAAACACTGCAGAAAGAAACTAAAGATACAAATAAATAGAAAGACATCATGTGAATATAGATTAAAAGACAATGTTACAATATTTCCATACTGATCAAAGTGATCAACATACTTCATATGTTGATATAAAAATCCCAATGACAATTTTAAAGAAATTGAAAATCCAATTTCAAAATTCATATGGAATCACAAAACAGTCTTGAGAAGGATGACTAATTCTATATACCAAATCATAGATTCTGAAGTTAAAATATATTTCAAAGCTATGATAAGGAAAAGAGTATGGTGCTCGCATAAGTCAGATATATAGGCCAATAGAAAAGAAGTGAGAGCCTGGATATAAACCCACACATACAGTATCAATAATGCTGCCAAGAAAATACAACAGGAAAAAGTATTCTTTTCAAGAATTGGTGATGGGGTCACTGGAAGTATACATGCAAAAAATGAAATCATATCTGTATCTTACATTACAAAAAAAAACCTCAAAATAGTTTAAAAACTTAAATGTAAGGTTTTATACTATACATCCTAAAAGTTAACATAATGTCTTGATGATGTTGAACTTTACAATGATTTCTTGGTTATGACAGCAAAAGTACAGGAAACAAAATAAAAAATAGACAAATAGGAGTATATCAAACTAAAAAGCTTCTGCACAGCAAAGAAAACAACCAACAGAGTAGAAAGACAATTTAAAAATGTGAGAAATGTTTACAAACTATATCTGATATGGAAAATATCACAAAATATGTAGAGAAACTCTGTAACTTGGTATAAAAACAAATATCCCATTTCAGAAACGAAAACTTAGTAAATGACTTGAATATGTGTTACCCTAAAGAGGATACACAAATGGCAAAGAGGTCTATAAAAAGATGCTTAACACCACTAATCAGCAGGGAAATACAAATTGAAACCACAGTGAACACAATAAGATA
Organism: Oryctolagus cuniculus; assembly: GCF_964237555.1. Classification (NCBI taxonomy): domain Eukaryota; kingdom Metazoa; phylum Chordata; class Mammalia; order Lagomorpha; family Leporidae; genus Oryctolagus; species Oryctolagus cuniculus. The sequence continues at coordinate 92,959,801 of NC_091453.1, read as the reverse complement.
ATATCTCATACCTATAGGATGACTAGAGACAGAGAAAGGAAGAAAGAAAATCAATACTAGATAATCGTCATTCTAATGAAATGAGGTGATTTTTCATTGTAGTTTTTATTTGCCATTCCTGGTTGCTAGTGATCCTGAGCACTTTTTCATGTGTCTGTTGGCCTTTTGTATTTCATCCTTTGAAAAATGCCTATTCACATCCCTTGCCCATTTCTTAACTGGATTTTTTGTTGTTGTTATTGAGTTTCTTGAACTCCTTATATATTCTAAGTATTAACCCTTCATCAGATGTATAGTTTGCAAAAATAGTATTTATGTGTATGCATATAACATCTGTGTTTGAAGGGAATGTGGCAAAATGTTAAAATAGGTAAAATAATAATAAAATAAAATAAATGTTGGTAAAGACACGGATAAATTTGAATCCCTGTACATTACTGGTCAAAATGTAAAATAGTGCAGCCATGATGTAAAAATAAATGTGAATATTCCTTTAAAAATTGTAAATAGAAGCAAGAGATGATGGCAGTAATCTCACATCTGTGTTTATATCCATAGGAATTACAATCAGGATCTCAAAGAGATATTTGCAATTCTATATATTTTGCAATATTAGTCACCATAGCCAAGAGGTGGAAAACCTAAAATTTCCAGTCTTGTATGGAAAAATATATGGAATATATACATGCCAAACTATTATTCAATTGTAAAGCGGAGGAAATCCTGCCATATGCTACAACATGGACAAACATTATGCTAAGTGAAATAAGGCAGCCCAGGAAGGAAAAATGCTACATGATTTCATGCATAACGAGTTATTAAACACAATGAAACTGATGGAAGCAAAAATTAAAATTTTGATCTCCAGGGAAGGGCTCATGCAAGATGAAAAAGTTCTGGATAGCTTCTCTACAACATTATACTACGATAATCAATACTTTGAATGTCAAGATGTGCTAAAGTGGATATCATTCTTTATCATAAAAAGCTATAAATAAGTAAATTCATAGAAGCAATAAATAAAATTTAAAAGGTTAAATTCTATAGTGTATAGCAAATACAACTTCTTTTCAAATGCTTACGCACTAAATTTTGTAATTGAAAATACACAGTGAAAAAGAAAGCTTCATTAAGTTCCAGAACACAAATTTTCCAAGCCATATTTTCTAGTCCCATTGCAGCAAAATTAAAACTAACAAGAAACACTCAATGAACCAAAAACTTAACACAAGTAATAAGTATATCTAAAACTAACTATTGAATCAAAGAAATTTAAAATGCTACTACAAATTATGTGGAAAATTTCATACTACAAATGAAAATGCATATGATAGAGCCAAAATATCATTTAGAAGTATCTTAACATTCTTAAATACATTCATTCTTAAACATAAAGAATGAAGACAAATGAAGTAAACAGTCACTCAAGAAGCTAGAAAGGGGGGAAAAGTATCCCCAAAGGAAAAAAAGAAATAGTATAGGAAAAGTAAAAACTAATCAATTAGCAAACAAAAGACAAACTTGTTAATAAATACAAAATCCAGTTCTTAAAAACATGAAATAAGAAAGGTAGAAAGGACCAAGGGAGGGAAGAAGGAAAGAGAGGGAGGGAGGGAGGGAGGGAGGGAGGGAGGGAGGAAAAGAGGGAGGGAGGGAGAGAAGGAAGCAGGGGAAGAGCAAAATAGACAAATATCTTACAAAAATATTAGAGAATATACACAGTTGAAATTAGAAAGGAATGCATCCACAGGCACAAATAATACTAACAACCTCTAAGACACTATTTAATTGATATTAATACACTTAATAATCATGGCTATCTTAATAAAATGGTCATTTGAGAAAATAATTTTCCAACATGAATCAAAGAATATGGGAAATGTGTATAGACCAATAACCACAGACAATGTTATTTTTAAATCATCAGGTTATTATTTACCAAACCCTGTGAGTTTTTCAGTGTGTTTCAGAGCCATTATCATTAACAGGCCATTTGTATGATTCCATTTTTCTATTTTTCTAAAGTTAATGATTGGGGCCGGTGCTGTGGTGTAGTGAGTAAAACCACCATATACAGCACCTACAGTGCCAGCATCCCATTTGGGTGGAAAACAGCACACACATGCACACACAACAAGATCTGGAAGTAGCTCCTGGCTCCTGGCTTTGGATTGGTCCAGCTTGTCCTTGCGGCTATTTGGGGAGTGAGGATGGAAGACCTCTCTCTCTTCCTCTCTCTCTCTGTTACATGGCTTTTCAAATAAATAAATAAATCTTTTTTTAAAAATTAATGATTTTTTCTCAGGTGCTAAATTTCAGCTGTTTATGAAGTATGTTCATAAGACAGTACTATCACTCAATGCTCTCAAATTTCTATGGTTTTCAAATCTTATGACTCATAAATTCTCAGGTTAAAGGATCTTCTGTGTTGAACATTAACTCTGATTCTAGCATGCTCTGACAGTGTGATAACCAAGTTCTAATTCTTTCAGTGATCTATGATATTGGATAGAACATTGCCTTGAGTTAATGACTGAATGGATGAATAAAATGATGTACTTATTTGCTTACTGGAAAAATTACAGACCAAAAACAGAATAAAGATGGGAAAATAAATGAATGATGAATTATTTTCTGCAAACATAATAAGCAAAAAGCATGTGATTTTAAACGGTTTCCATAGTTACGATGATTTGAATTTTAAATACAAATTTAAATATATACTAAAACACTACAGTCTCAGTTCATAATAGTGAAAGACATGAACTGATAAATCACATATGAAGGAATACAATTTCTTATCTTTTCTTACCTAAATTTTATAATGTGATTATATTACTATCTAACCTGCTTTTTTAAAATATATATATATATGTGTGTGTGTGTGTGTGTGTGTGTGTGTATATTTGAAAGGCAGAGTTTAGAGAGAGAGAGAGAGAGATCTTCCACCCACTGGTTCACTCCCCAGATGGCCATAAAGGACAGAGCTGGGCCAATCTGAAGCCAGAAGCCAGAAGCCAGGAGCTTTCTTTAAGTCTCCCAAACACAGGGGCCCAAAAACTTGCACCATGTTCTACTGCTTTCTCAAGTGCATTAGCTGGGAGCTGGATCAGAAGTGGAGCAGCTGGGACAAGCTTCCTTCACGTGCACCTTTGGAGGAAAATGCTTCATCCAAATCCCAGCATTCCACCCTTGGCTCCCGAGGTTCATGTGTACCTCACACACAAAAAAGTATTCATTCTACATCAATAGTCCCCAAATCTTAACTCACTCTAGCATTACTTAAAAGTCCAAGTCCAAAGTCTTATCTGATTCCTAAGGCAAACTCCTTCTGCTGTGAGCCAATAAAATAAAAAACCAAGTTATCTACTTCCAAGATTCAATGACAGATATAGATAAGATAAACATTCTTATTCCAAAAGTAAAAAACAGAGAAGAAGAAAGAAGTAACTGGCCCAAAACAAGATCAAAACTCAGCAGGTCTGACTTTAAACAAGAAAGCTCCAACCTAGCATCCTGTGCAAGGCCTTGGGAAGCTCCACTCCCATGAATTTTCTTACTCCAGCCTCCATAGATGTTCTCACAGAATGGCTTTGCATACTACTACCTGCAACTTTCCAAAGTAGGCACTGAATTTTATTGGTGTCTTCTTGGAATCTCAAGAGTAACAGTCCTAATCCCACTGCATTCTAGTGTGGAGTCTTGGTGACAGACTTATTCCTGGCTTTTAAGCTTTCCTTCAAAATTTTCATGGAAACCACCATGGTCACCCCAAAGCACTTGTTTTCTGCATACCCGCAGAATCAGAACCATATGGGTGTCAAGGATTGCGGCTTCCTTCCTTCAGAACCGTAGCACAAGCTACAGCTTGATCATGGCTGAGCAGTGATGGATTACCTCGCCAAAATGCAGGAAGCCTAATTCCAAGGCAACTATGGGCACTGACCACATGGAGTGTACCCCTGGGTTCCCTGAAATAATTCTGCCTTTGTAGGCATCTGGTTCTTGAAGATTTCTGAGATACCCTCAAGATGCACTCTTGGTTCCCATTGATCTGTGCTAACATCTTTAGAAAGCTGTTCCTGGGCTGTACCCTTACACACTTTTTCCTAGGTCCTTATGTAGTCAGGATACAAATTTTCTAAATCTTCCCGCTCCCTTTCCCTTGGTCCACAAATATGGGCATGAATAGTTTAAAGTAACAAAGCAGCTGCCTGAAGGATTTGATGTTTAGAAATTTTTTTGTGCCACATTTTTATCACTTTTAAATTCAGCCTTCCTTAAAACTATAATGCATTGACACAGTTCAGTAAAGGCTTTTGTCACTTCATAATAAGGATGGCCTTTTTTCTAATTACTAATCTTAGCCTCCACGTCTTCTGAGCCTTTACCAGAATCACCCGTAACACTCCACTTACAGTACTGCAGGCTTTTTCTAGACTGTCCCTCCAAACTCTTTCAATTTCTGCCCATTATAGTTTCAAAGCCATCTCCACATTTTCAGGTATTATTTAGCAATAACCCCACTCTTGTCTATTCCAAAATACCCAAAGCTTAATGTTTATTTTAAAAAGAATTTTACTTAGCTCACAATTCTGGAGTCTCAGAAGTGTGGTGCTGGCATCTGCTCAGATCTGGTGAGGGTGTACATACTCAGGGATACTGTAATGGCAGGAGAATATGTTAGAGTGATCACATGACAAGAGAGAAAGCCATAGAGATTCAGGATCTATGCATGTTCTTTGTATAATTCATTCTTTTTTTTTTTCAATCTTTTTTTTTTGACAGACAGAGTTAGACAGTGAGAGAAGAGAGAGAGAGAGAGACAGAGAGAGAGACAGAGAGAAAGGTCTTCCTTTGCCGTTGGTTCACTCTCCAACGGCCACCGCGGCCGGCGCGCTGCGGCCGGCGCACCGCACTGATCCGATGGCAGGAGCCAGGAGCCAGGTGCGTCTCCCATGGGGTGCAGGGCCCAAGCACCTGGGCCATCCTCCACTGCACTCCCGGGCCACAGCAGAGAGCTGGCCTGGAAGAGGGGCAACCGGGACAGAATCCGGCGCCCTGACCGGGACTAGAACCCGGTGTGCCGGCGCCGCAAGGCGGAGGATTAGCCTAGTGAGCCGCGGCGCCGGCCTGTATAATTCATTCTTGCAGGAAGGAACCAAGGTCCCAGGAGAACTACAATTACACTCTCAAATTGTTATTATCTTCCATTAAGACTCACCTCTTAAAGGTTTCTTGATCTTCCTACACTACCACACTGAGGAACAAGAGTTCAGTGTCTGAACCTTTGGGAGACAAAACAAATCCAAATTATAGCACTTCCTAATAGTAAAAGTAAAAAATGAATTATTGGTCAATATCAGAAAAGAAGGGCAGTTCTTCATAGAATAGCTTCTGAAATTCATTTTTCATAGGGTTTTAACCACAGGAAGAAGGAAGTGAGGCAGTAGACATTGCCTTCAAAAATGTTGCTTTAGCAAATGCACTAAGGGGATATGTAGAGATTTTATTGAAACAAGGCAGGAGAAATACTTGGAGAGTAACGATTTTATTTTGATTGGAGAAAAGCTGAAATGATAACAAGAAAACACAGCACATTGTAATCAATTCTGTTCAGAGTGGCAATAATAAAAATACAGGGGATCGCTGATGGTCTTCCTGATAATCTTAGTTTAAAACCCAAGTAAATTATAAGAATTGTAGATTAACTGAACGTCCTTTACATGAGTTTTACTTCTCTTCAGCATCTGTCTCCTTGGTTTCCATGATTTCATTATTTGGCCTATTCTGTGATTGTGGAATTTTAGTATTGATTTTATAAAGCCCTTGTTAGCCCTCTATTAGGGTCCTTCTATAAATCTCAACCAACTAATGAGCTTCATAATTACTGATCACCCTTGTACTCAGCATGAGTCTACCTGCTGGTGGTTCACTGGTGAAAGCTCTACTTTCTCCATTTTTAACTCAAGACAGACACATACTAGAAAGAGAGAAATGCAAATAATAACCACAATGAGATTTCACCTCATTCCAGTTAGAATGGCTATTATCAAAAAATCAGAAAACAATAAATGTTGGCTAGGATATAGGGGGAAAAGTTACCCTAATCTGTTGTTGGTAGCAATCTAAACTAGTACAACTATTGTGGATAGACAATAGTATGGAGATTCCTCAGAAATATGAATATAGATCTACCATATGACCCAGCCATACAACTCCTTGGAATTTACCCAGAAGATATGAAATCATCATATGAAAGAGTTTTCTGTGTCCCATGTTTACTGTAACTCAATTCACAATAGCTAAGATATAGAGTCAACCCAGATATCCATCAACTGATGACTGGATAAAGAAAATGTGGTATACACACTCTAAAAAATACTACTTAGCCATAAAAAAAGAATGAAATACTGTCTTCTGCAACAAAATGGATGCAACTGGAAACCATTATGCTTAGTGAAATAAGCCAGTTCCAAAAAGACAAATATCATATATTTCCCCTGATATGTGGTAATTAATATACAGTACACAAAAATGTAATGTATATGAACAAAATTGGCATTTTGTGATTTGATTATTGTTTATAGCCCTTGTCTCTAGAGAAACAGTGGTTTTCCTACTTACCACTTGTTGAATTCTTCATTTGGTAGAGGGTTAAACATGTGATTATATTTAGTGAAATAAAAAAGTCCCAAAAAGAAACACCATATGATTTGCTTGATCTGTGGTAACTAACATTATACCAAAAAAGTAATGTGTAGGAGTGAAATTGACATTTGAGATGCAATGATTGTTTATAGCCCTTGTCTCTACTGTTGAGGTACAGTGATTTTTCTTCTTACTGTTTGTTGAACTCTTTACTTAGTGAAGGATTAATCTTATAAGTATAAAGTAAATTGAAAGTAGATCATTATAAAAATTAAAAGATGGAATAAGAGGGGTAGGAGGAAGAAGGATTGAAGTGTGGGTAAAAGGGAGAATAGGGTGGAAAGTATTACTATGTAACTAAATCTATATATAGGAAATATATGAAATTTGTTCACCTTAAATTTTTTAAATAAATAAACTGGAAATATGTCATTGTAAAAATTAAAAGCAAAAATAAGAAAGGAAGGAGAAAGAAGGGTGAGAACATGTATGGGAGGGAGGATGGGGTGGGAGTATCATTATGCTCTTAAATCTATATATATATGAAATACATGAAATTTGTTCACCTTATATAGATTTAAAAATTTTAAATAATTTTCTAAAAACAAGTGAATTAGAAGCATCAAAAAGAATTTTGTTCTCAAATACACACAAAATGTATTTTATGTTGTTAATATTTATTTTGTTTATTATTGTTTTGTAATTGTTTTGTTTCAATCTATTTGAAAGGCAGAAAAAGAGACAGTAGGAGCTAGACAAAGACACAAATGGTATAATATTTTTCTTTTTCTTTTTTTAGCCATAAATTTTATTTGCCACATAAATTATACTTTGAAGTTCACATTCTTCTCACATGTTTCAGTTTCTAACAATTTTGTTGCTTCACCTAAAGTCAAGCATTTTTAAGTCTATATGATCAGCACTGTAAATAATCTGTTTATTTTGATGTAATTGTTATTTAGACTTATCATTATGAAAAACTGATTTGATCTGTTAAAATAATTACAAATTTATGTTTGTCTTATAGTATTTCTTTTAAAGAATTATTTATTTATTTGAGAGGCAGAGGCAGAGAGAGAGAGAGAGAGACAGAGAGAGATCTTCCATTCGCTGGTTCACTCCCCAAATGCCTGCAGTGACCAGAGCCTGGCAGATCCGAAGCCAGGAGCCAGGAGTTCCCTCTAGGTCTCCCATGCAGGTGCAGAGGCCCAAGCACTTGGACCATCTTCCACTGTTTTCCAGGCCATTGCAAAGAGCCGGAACAGAAGTGGAGCAGCCAGGTCCTGAACCAGCACCCATATGGTATGGTTCACTCCCTAAATGCCCACAAAAGCCAGGGATGAACAAAGTGAAGCCAAAAGCTTGGAATTCCATCCAAGTCTCCTACCTAGGTGGCAGAGACCCCAAGTACTTGAGCTATTACCTGCCTCCAAGGATACACATTATCAGGAAGCTGGGTCAGAAGCAGGGTAGCTGGGGTTTGAACCAGGCACTACAATATGGGATTCAGGCATCCCAATCAGCAATATAATCATTGTGCCAAATGACAGACACCAGGTTTATTTTTGGTTTGATTGAGAATGACATACAGTTTTGAGTGTGAACAAAGACTGCAAAATGACTCAAAGAACATTAACATCCATGTACTGCTACTGCTGAAGACTTAGAGCAATAAGAAATTACCTGATACAATATAATCACCTCCATTATATTCTTTTTCTTCAGAGTATGATAGTTTGTCCAGAACTTTGGGTCCAAAATGTTGTTTCCACTCATATTGTTCAAAAAATTGACAATTCAATGTGTGTGATTATGTAAAACTATCAGCTATAAGACTGTCTTGCTGAGGAACGAAAATGAAGCAGCATATGATCTAAATGTGCATTTTAACATGCAAAAATGTACATTTTGGAATTACACTAACATAGCCTGTCAACTACAATACACATATTCAGAGTTCAAGATGTATAATGTATATCTCAGCATTTCAATTTCGAATTTTGGATCTCCTTCCTAGTTCTTACAGAATAATGTGGTCAGTTTCCACAAATATCAAGTGTCCTGAGCTGCCATCTTATCAATGCCAGTGACAATCCATAGTACATTCTATTTGCTTAAATAAAATACAACATGTTTCTCAAGACTGAGTCAGCAATTAATCTATGTGTACTTGTCAATCAAATCTATCACTAGAATGTGCTAATTAGTATCTAACCCTGTCCATCTATATCATTTCCTGTCACTAATATAGTTTTAAAAGCAAAGAAGGCAGTCTTTCAAATTAGTTAGATGAGTGCATTGCATTCTTAATGAGTGACAAAGGATCATGCTTCTGTTTTATCCCCCATAGCATCTAGCATAGAACAAGGTATGTAGTAAACTATATAAAATAATGTCACACCATATTTTATAATATCATGCAGTTTAACAAGTGCATCAAATTGCACTCTCTAGCTTGATCATGGCATTGATATTGTTACTATTTTTATTAGCAATATTCCTATACCATATGTGATGATTATTCTATGTACGATATTGTGACTATCATAACTGAATCATTCATCAGCCTGGAACAATATGATTGCTTGCCTTTTAATCTAGTACCTTCTTGAATAAAACTTCTTCATGTTTAAAAACTAACCATTCATGCATGCATGTATAAAATAAATATTTATCTGGCACCTTCCATGCATAAGACAGTGAAGATTATACAATGGTTTGAATATTTGAGGTTTAAAAATTATATATTTTGCAGGCAGAGCCAATTTTATAGGAGAAAGTGGTGGTAATGGCTCTATTCCAATATTTTGGAGAAATTATTTTATTCACCCTAGAATCAATAGGCAAAATTCTCATAATTTTGTTTTATATGCTCAGGACACTGTCCTGAGAACCTCAGAATAGACTTTAGTCTTTTTTACAATATAACTCCAGTTCTTTCAGATCTTCTCCAAGACTCATCTATAAGACCAGCAACAAAATAATGCATATTTCGTTGAATATTCAGTAACAGTTTGAGCATATTGTCATAAAATTTCACACAATCCAATTGTTTCACTAAAGGCAGAGTGTTTTTAACTGAAAGAAAACATTCTAAATAGAGGGGAGCTTAGACTGTACATCCATACATATCAGCTTATACAGATATATAAAAGTACATGGAAAATCCCAAATGTTCTCAAATTTTTTAAACCATGAGAACTACTCTTATTTCAGCAATATTTTATTGTAGTGAAAATACATAACTTAAAATTTACTCTTAACCACTTTTACATATGCAGTTCAGGAGTGTTAAGTATATTCACATTGCTTTGCATCAGATCTCGAATTTTTTCATCTTATAAATCTTAAACTGTATGTTCAAAAAACAATTCCTATTTTCTCCTTACCATCAACTTCTGGCAACCAACTTTCTAGAATCTGACAACTTCAGGTACATCATAGAAATGGAATTATATGTATTGATCTTTATGTGATTGGTTTATTTACCATAATGCTTTCAAGGTTCATGCATGTTATAGCATGTAACAGGATTTTCATCCTTTCTGAAATTGAATAACATTCCATTGTATGTATGTGTATATATATATATGTGTGTGTGTGTGTGTGTCTGTGTGTGTGTGTATATATATGCCACGATTTGTTTATCTAGTCACACATAGATGAACATCTATGTTGCTTATATACCTCTTGGCTATCATGAATAGTGCATGGCTGCACAAATATCTCTCTTACATATGGATTTCAATTCTTTTGGATATATACTTAGAAGTTGGGTTGCTGGGTCATATAATTCTATTTTTTTATTTTTTGACGAACCCCCCATACGGTTTTTCCGTAGAAGTTGTGCCATTTTACATTCCCATCAATAATGCATAAGGATTCCAATTTCCCCATATTGTTTCTCATAACCATTTGTTATTTTCAACCATACTTCTCATACGTTCTCCCTCCCCCAATCCTCCTCCTTCCCTCCCTTTTATTTTCATTAATTTTTGTAAAGATATAATTTTAATCCAATCTATAATCACAGGCTTAAAATACCACTAATCACAATATTCAACAATAAAATGTAATACGTTCTAAAGGCAGGAACCATGAGTTCTCTAACTTTGTTCATCTTTTTCTAAATTGTTTTGGCTCTGTGGAATTCATTGAACCATGGTATGATTCCATAAGAACCACTTTGAGAATTCTTCCTTGTCAACAATCCATGAGAGTAAAGTAATTTGATTTGTTTTCTTTCAAGAAATCTATTTCCTTTCAAATTATCTCAGCCTTTAAGAGAGTATATCTTGAGCCTCTCCTCATTAGATATCCATTTATATAATACCTTATATATGAAATGCTCCAGATTCTATGATGTGTAGAAAGTCTGGTTATACAGAAGGGCAACAGAAGTTGGGTGATGGCTCATCAAGGAAGTCTATAAAATTGAAAAAATGTTGCACAATGTTTTCCTAACATTTAGGATACTGCCTAATATGTGAAAAAATATTTGTTGAAAGAGTTAGTGAAAGCTGAAGACAGTAATATAGTATTAACAAGGCCATTACACATAGACTTTACCAGGTGCACAATTCCATTTTTGTTGTTTCCATTAATTGATAAATTGTTATCAGCATTATCCATGTATGTATTTTAAAATTAAATATTTATTTAAAACTTATAAGAAAACCAGCCTTTCCCTACTTTATCTTTCTCCACCCTGTATTTCTGCTCTCAGAAATAACAACTACTCATGTTTTTGAAATTACTTTATGTTTGTAAATGTTTGATCAACATGCAATACTCATACATTTGATGGCATACAGTACATATACACAGCACAAACCAATGGCAACTAGCTTTTCCGTTTTCTTTATTTTTCTTCGTGTTTTCAGCCTACCAGCTCCTCTCTTACACAGTATATACTATATTATTGTAAACTATATTTGCTTTGCTGTACTATAGAACACCAGAACTTATTATTTCTCTCTGTATATAGTACCCTTTATCCAGCCTCCCTTTATCCCCTACCCTTCCCAACCTCTTCAATTACTATTCTAAGTTCAGATCAATCATTTTTCAACTTCCACATATTAAAGAGAACATAAGGCATTTGTCTTTTAGTGTCTAGTTACTTCACTTAACGCAATTATCTTTAGTTCTATCCAATTTGATGCAAATGTCAGGATTTCATTCTTTTTCATGACTTAATTATGTTCCCTTGTGCATATATACTACATTTTCTTTATCCATTCTTTTGCAGTGTCACCTGACATTCAATGTTATAAATAATATGCTCAGACTGGTATTCCTAGGCTTTTCATTTTTTTATAACAATGTATTGACTTTTTACTATGGAAGACAGAGATGTACATTCTTCACTTCCCAATCACATTTGCATATGTATGCTCGTATGTACCCATGAACATGCACTCTTACCTGCCTCTATTCTCCCAATATATTTATTGGAAAAAATCAGCTTTCATTATTTTGACTACTATATGTTTGTAGAATATAAGAGAATGGTATATTGTTATATTGTTACATTATAATTAATAATTGTTATATTATTGTTATATTGTTACATTACACTTGTTATCCTCAGAGTTAATACTTGTATTTATTTGCAAAGTTTTTCTACATATTTTTCTCTAATTTTCTCCCAAACTCTCCACCAAAGATGTAGATCTCCTATCAATTAGTTCAATTCATCAAGCAATCCACAGATTTAATTACTTTTCCTGGGGGAAGCTTTTCAAGAACCTTCTTCATCCTGCTTCACTCTGAGCTGATGGTTCACCAAGTCTTACATAGCCCTACTTTGTCTACCTTCAACATGATCATAGCCATTCCCATTCTTGTTTTCTATGTTGGGTTTCTCATATTCCTCTTTTAAAATTTTTGTTAGCATAAATAGAACAGATTTCATTTCATAGATATAATTCTATGAAGATAACCATATTTCTCCTTTCCTCTATCAAACTTCTCTTTAGGTTGTTTTCTCATTTTGGAGGATCTATCTCCAGTAGAATCCTGAAAGGTTACATGGGAGATTAAATGTGAGACCTTGTATATCCGAGCACACTTCATTCTAACCCAAGATTTGATTAATTCGTTGACTGGATATGGAATTCAGTATTTACTTTAAAATATCTCTGGGGTGGGCATTTGGCATTGCAGTTAATGCCACTTGAGATTCTTGCATCATATTACCTGAGTTTGTGTTCTGACTCTGCTCTTGATTCCAACTTCCTGCTAATGTGCACCTTGTGGGTCAGCAGGTAAAAGCTGAAGTAGTTGGACCCCTGCCAGCTACCTGGGAGATTTGGATTGAGTTCTGGTCTCCTAGCTTTTTTCTCTTCCTCCCTCTCTCTTTCTCTCTCTCTCTCTCTCCCCACACACCTCCCTCCTGTCGCTCCCCCATTCACGGAGGAACGACACTGGACCCTGCGCTGTTCTTTCTTCTGCTCGGCCCTTCCCAGGTTAGCTGCCGGTTCCTCACTTGCAGAGGAACGACGCTGTCCCGGGTTAGCTACCGGCCCCTCCACCTCCGTGGAGGGGCGGCACCCCCTGCCGCTTTCCCCCTTCCGCGGAGGAGCGGCACACCGCCGGCCGGCTCTCTCGGGGGCTGCTCAGATGTTATCCGGATGTTCCTTCAGATGTTCCTGGTGCATGTTGTCTCTCTCCTCCTTTATAGTCCTCTTCCACCAATCCCAACTCTGCTACCCACACGCCAAGCACGCTGCTCTCCTCCAATCAGGAGCAGGATCAGCTCCTGCAGGTTATTGGTCGAACTGGAGGCAGCTGCGTAGAAGTTGTTTGCTCCTCTCCAGTGCCATATTGTGGGAGAGCAGATGCATAGAATTAGTCCTAGTTCCAGTAATTTAGTCTCAGTTGCTCCCCACACCCTCCCTCTTTCCATTTCTCTCATTCTAGCTCTCACTCTCCTTCTCCTTAACTTTCAATTAAATACAAATTTAGTACATAATCTATCAAAAGTTTCAAGATATTTGACATGTTATTATATTTTAACTTGCAATGTTTCTATAGAGAAATTTCTACTTCACCTTCTAAAGTTACTATTTAAAACTTGTACTATCATATTTTTAAGAATTTCTTTGAGTCACCTGAATATTTCCTTTCCATGGCCATCTACTTTTTCCTCTTTCTATAAGGACAGTAATTAAGCATTTTAAATATTTTCTTCCTATTCCCTACATATATTTGTTTTCTACAAATTTATTTTACATTTTGCATTGTTTTTGTTTCCTGTTTTTCTTGTTACAGATTTTCCTCAAATATCTGATGATTTCAGCTGTATATTTATACTCAAGCATAAAGTGCAAAGAACACTAATCAGACACTTTGTGCAGGAATCATACTTTGATCGATCAATACATGGTTGGCTTCATATATGTCAAAATGATTGGGCTATTTCTTCAGGGAACTCCCAGGTATCAACATCTGTAGGTCTCCTCTCTTGTACTGCTGAGTTTATAGCTAGCAGAATTGTTTAATACCCTGCTTTCTGTCTGCCAGAAATGCAGATTCTTAGAAGGCAAGAGGAACTTGGGATCTTAATTCTATAATCAATGTCCTTGCATTTGGCTGTACTGGGAATCCTCAAGTCCTACATCTATCTAGTTCACTGAAGGGAGCAAACCTTCAAGCCTCAGACATGTGGAGTAGGAAGTGGATCTGGTGATCTACATACATAGCCAATTCTTTCCCCATACTTAGAGGTCTTACTGCAATTGCTGAGTATCTCTGTGGTTCTAGGCTCACACATTTGCTTTCATGCTACCTCATCACTTCCCAGCTTAAGTTGTCAGTTTTTTGTGGTTTGCCAAATTATATGACTTCCAGTCTTGAAAATTTTGCATCTTCTTTCTTTATGGGCTTATGTCCCATTTAGTCATTTTTCATTGCCACTTTAGTGAGATGTGAGGAGGAAACGGAGATAAGTAGTTAATTACAATTCAGAAAGTTTTACACCAGTCTCCAAGATTTTTTAAAGTTATTTTCTACAGATCTCAGCATTTTTTAGAAAACAGTTTTTATAATGATGCCTAGAAATCAAGGTATCCAAATTTGGTGAAAGTGTGTTCATGTATCATTGAGGGAAGTAGTTTGCTTGTATTTGAATTTAATTTTATGTAGCCCATGAGAATTACTTTATCATAATTAATAAAATATTTAATCTATTTCTATTAAACATTTAAAAATGGGGGGTCACCTAGTTTTCAAAAACATAATTACTAAGCCTGCCAAAACAATTAGAAGATGTTCATTATTTTGTACTTGAGATTATTGTGTATTATTTCAAAAAATATGAAAAAAATCACATGGTAAATAATATTTTAATCACAGCTTGAATGTGTTATTTTGATAGTTTTTAATGTAAAACAATTAGTTAAAATCATAAGAAATGTGTCATATATTATTCCATACTGAAGACAGAAATTGGGCCAAAGGTGTACTCTATCATTTCCTGTAATATTTTTTCCTTATAACTTAAATGAATGTGGATTCACAACACTTACAGCATATGGTAAGGATTCTATTAAGTGCACTTACCACCAACATTGCCTGTCATATTCCTATATGACAAAAGAAAACATAATTTGCTATTTTACCCATTCATGGCATCTGACTACATAGTGTGTTCAAAATCACCCGAATTGCATTAATTCATCAGAAGTGATTGAAAAGTGAAAATCAATTTCTCTTCTAAAATATATTAATATAAAAATTCAGTATCAATTCTACTGTCATTTCTTGAATCACATCTCAAACAGTTTTTACCAAAAATCTGGTTTTTAGGGTCAGCATTGATTTAAAGAGAGTTCAGCAACTTTGATTTCATCTGCATTCCAATAAGAAAGGAGGGTTATATTAGATAATTTATCCAGCAGAAGAAATTACACTGTGTATTGTAATGATCCATTAACACTAACGTGAACAAAATAGTTTAATATTTGAAACTGGTTCCCATCACTGTTTAAAATAAAATAATAATTTGGAAATTATGTTTTAATAGAGTCTATTAGAGGAATACATTTGGTTTCATGCTATAGACATAAAATATTCACACACAATCACACACACAACATATACTCAAAACATATATACTCCCCATGAGCATCTTAAATTTATAGTAAACCTTCTAATGAAGCAGGATAGTCTTACAAATCTATTGGACTCTGCTGAAAAAAAATGGTAATTTCAAGTTGTGATGGTGATATCTCATTCACATTATTCAATCTTCATACTTAAATGCCAATGAAAACAGAACAAGGTATAGAAAGTAAATAGCCTTAGAAGGAATTGCTTTTATTAGATGGGCAGGGTTAAAAGACAAAGTTTCCTTCCCATCCCAACATGCTAAATATCTATAAAGGTGACATGAGCAAGAAAAAACATAAATAAGAAAATATACCACTTATATCATTACATTAGAGACTCAAATATAGGGAAATAGATGAGGAAATGTGTTGGTCAGCATTTACCATTCTGAAATTCTTTAAATTCAGAAGTCATTCCTACCAGGTCCCATAAGTTTCTCCTGCTAAATTCTTTAACAAAATATTATTTTTTCAGTAATACAACATTGAAAGGGGTGAAAAGAAATATTCAGGAATCAAAATCTTTTTAAAAAATTTTTACTATATCAGAGCTCATAATACATATTTTATAAAAATACTCTATAACTGAAAGAAAGCATTAAAGGATAGGTTTGCAGTAGTAACATAACAATCAAATTTATGGAGATAGTTATATAATTATTGTAAACAAAATTAATTGCACAGACAAAATAGGACATAAAATAATACTACAATAGTTAAATAATTATGTAGTAATAATAATTCAAGTCTATAAAACTAAATTATATCAGCATGCCTTATGAAATGCAGAGAGGATGTAGTAAAACATGCTACATATTTCAATTTCATAAGGAAAAATTAAATGAAGTGTTCTCAAATTTTGTAATTAAATAAAATAGGGTTACAAATAGAATAAATTTTATAAAATGTAATGGATTTCATAAAATTTTATAAAACAAAGCAAAAGTTATCAAATTGGCAATTTTATTAGGATAATATCAATTTTAAAGGTACAATATCAAAAATACACTCATACTCTGTGAGAAAATAAATCGATATACCTTCTTAGAAAAAAATTGGCAGAAGGCTTAAATAGGCATTAAAATAATTCTACTCAATGACTCCTTATTTTTACAACCTAGAAAATATGCCATATGTTAAATATTAGAGAAATCACATAGAATAGATTGCAGTAATACTCAATGTATCATTATTTATGAGACATAAATTTGCGTGAGCAAATAAAATCTAAGACAAAAGCAAGGAGACTGGCATAAAAACCATAGTATATATTTGTACTCTAATATAATGTTCACATTAGAAGTACTTTTTCAAAAAAAGTAAGAAACAATGTACATATGATTGAAAATGACATTTTGAGATTTGTTTATAGCCCTTATCTATACTCCTGAGGAACAGTGGTTTTTCTATTTACTATTCATTGATTTCTTTATTTAGTGGAGGGTTAAGCTTGTGATTATAAAGTTAAAAGTATGAGATTATAAAAATTAAAATAAAATCATAAAGGAGGGAGGATGGAAGAGAGGGAGAGGGAGAGAGAGAGGGTGAGGGAGAAATATGTTCTTAAAAATTAAATGAAAAGTGATCGCTGTTAAATATAAGAGTGGGAATAAGAGAGGGAAGAGATGTGCAATTCGGGACATGCTCAAGCTGACTTGCCCCAAATGGTAGAGTTAGAAACATACCAGGGGATTCCAATTCAATCCCATCAAGGTGGTATGTACCAGTGCCATCTCACTAGTCCCAGTGATCAATTTCTGTTCACAATTGATCATAATGATAGGACTAAGAACCAAAGGGATCACATAAAAAAGAATAGTGTCTGCAAATACTAGCTGATAGAATAAAAAAGGGAGAGAACGATCCAACATGGGAAGCAGGATACACAGCAGACTCATAGAATGGCAGATGTCCTAAATAGCACTCTGGCCTCAGAATCAGCCCTTAAGACACGCGGATCTGGCTGAAAAGCCCATGAGAGTATTTCAGGCATGGAAAGCCAAGACACTCTGGGGGAAAAAAAAACAAACAAACAAACAAAAAAAACAAAAAACCTAAATGAAATATCTCTGTGAGTGAGATCCCAGTGGAAAGAACGGGTCATCAAAGAAGGAGGTACCTTTCTCTGAAGGGAGGAGAGCTTTTACTTTGATCATAGCCTTGTCTAAATATGATCAGAGTCGGTGAACTCAGGGAGCTTCCATAGCCTTGGCAACTCATGACAAGAGCCTAGGGAGATTACTGATGCCATAAACAAGAGTGTCAATTTCTTTCTTAAGTCAACAAAAGGAGTCACTGTGCACTTACTCCTCATGTAGGATCTCTGTCCTTAGTGTGCTGTACATTGAGATTTAATGCTATAACTAGTACTCAAACAGTATTTTTCACTTTATGTTTCTGTGTGGGAGCAAACTGTTGAAATCTTTACTTAATGTATGCTAAACTGATCTTCTGTATATAAAGAGAATCGAAAATGAATCTTGATGTGAATGGAAGGGGAGAGGGAGTGGGAAAGGAGAGGGTTGCGGGTGGGAAGGACGTTATGGGGGGAAGCCATTGTAATCCATATTCTGTACTTTGGAAATTTATATTCATTAAATAAAAGTTAAAAAATGTGTATGAAATACATGTGTTCCCATTATATAAATTAAAAAATTGGCAAAAAGAGTACCTAATATTATTGACATTCTTACAATATGACTTAAGTAAAAAGATTACATATGGTGTTACCCAAATTTTTGTTAATGAAAAAAATATGGATCAAAATAAAGAATGAATTGAATGCAAAAGAGATATATTGAAGAGTTATTAAATTTTATTAATTATTGACAGGATTAGATCTAGTTGTCTTTATTCCTTTATAAGATTTTTTTGCTTTGCAAATTATACATAAGCCATTATATACTACATATAAAATGAGAAGAAACAAAAGCTAATTGACCACAAAAAAGTAACCTTTCCAGTAAAGGTATATTAATCTTCTTGGAGCAAAGTGAGAGAGGTCTGCAGCAACTTATGTCACTGGTGATATTGCCTGAAGAAGAACCTGGCAGACCACTCTGACTTTGTGTCTGGCCTGGATCACCAGAAGGAGGTAGGGTACCCACCTATCTAAGAGAAAGAAGAGTACATTGACTTTTCCCATGCCCCCTCAAGGGCACCCAGCGACTAGCAGGGAGTGAGCACCATCTTAATAAGTTAGGTAGAGGCTGCTATAGCTCCTGCATGAACCCAACTAGGGAATTTTATCAGAGGGATAAATCTATGATCCCCCACTGACTTTGAGTCTGGCCTGGATGGTTGGCTGGGGTTGGGGTACCCACTTAGGCATGTGAGGTGCTTCATTCCCCTCACTCTATTATGAGTGCCCATCCTCAAACTTCTAAGGCAGAGCACCACAGGAACATCTCAGCTCCTTTGGTCTAAGTGGCAGGCTTGCAGGCCAGAGAGTGGATCCCCTGTTCACTGTTGACTGTGGGACCCCTTTGTGCTATGACTATGGGAATTCTGTGACTACAAAATAGGGTGTGGGGTGTATCAGGGTCTCTGGGCAATCACTTTGTCTGGATTCAGAGGCTCAGAATTCCCTGACTACCAGAAGTAGGTCATTGCAGAGGACTCCATGGTCACACTGAGGACTACATACATCATTTGTGCAGTTCATGCACCTGTGTGGATGGGATGTGTAGCTACTGTGGGCTCACTTCAAGCATTGATCACCTTGGTAGACAGGTGAGGCTGTGATCACTACAGATGATATAATCATACCCTCAAGGCTGCTGACCATAGAGGAGACTTACTACCCCCGACTTGGGTGTCATCCTGGGTACTGATCCCACCCTCAAGCATGGCCCTTAGCTTCCTGGCCACACCCAGAACCTGCCTCTGGATGTCCACTTAATGAGAAGACACTCCACTAACACTCAGAAGCATAGTTGAAAGATAAAAGCCAGCAGAGAAGAAAACCAAGTGTTTCCCTGAATGCCTAAAAAAATGTAGAAATACAAGAAATATGAAAAAGTAAGACTATATGACACAGCAACACTTCCATATTATAATGTGAAGACAAAGAGATTGATGAAATGCCTGAAAGGGAAATAAAAGAATGATCATAAGATTACTGAAAAACCCAGAGAAGCAAATATATTAAAGAAATTCACACACTACATGGATAAAGAATTTTGCTGAGAAGTTGAGATACGGAAGAGAATTCAAACTGAAATTTTAAAATGAAGAATTAAATGTGTCAAATAGAAAATGCAGTGAAAAACCTTAACAACAAACTTGGTGAAGTCGAAGAAAGAATATATGAGCTAGGAGAAAAATCCACGGAAATATCTCAGTCAGACAAACATGAAGAAATCATTAGAAAAACCAAATATAGTCTTCCAGAATTGTGTGATACTATTATATAACCAAGAGATCCTGAATGTGTGGAAAGGGATAATAGACCTAACAAATTAAAAAGAAAAATGAAACAATAAGATGTATCTTTTTTGACCACAATGGAATGAAGCTGGAAATGAACAAAGTAAGAAACTCTATAAAATATGCAAACATATGAAGACAAACAACATATGAAAATCAATAAATGTAAAAATATCACAGTTACAATTGAGAAATAAAAACCATATCATTATATCAACAAATACAGACAAAGCATTTGATAAAATACAAAATCCATTAATGATTAAAAAAGAAACCTTAAGCAAATTGGGTATAGAAGGACCATTCTTTAACATAATCAAGGCAATTTATGACAAAACCACAGCCAGCATCTACTGAGTGGGGAAAAGTTGGAAGCATTTCCATTAGGATGCAGAATCAGACAAGAATGCCCATTTTCACCATTGTTATTCAGTATAGTATCAGAAGCTTCTGCCAGAGCCAGACATCAGAAAAAAATATCAAAGGGATACAAATTGGAAGGAGAAAACCAAGTTATCTCTGTTTGCAGATTACATTACACAACATATATGGAAACCAAAAGACTATACTAACAGACTACTGAAACTCATAAGAGAGTTTTGCAAAATAGCAGGATATAAAATCAACACACAAAAATTTAAATACCTTGGAATACACTTAATCAAGAAGATGAAAGATCTCTACAATGAAAATTATAAAACATTAAAAAAATAGAAGACAAAAATGGAAAAATCTTCCATGTTCAGGTATTGAAAGAATTAATATTGTCAAAATGTCCATACTACCCAAAATAATTTACAGATTCAATGAGATCCCAATCAAAGTACAAATGACATTCTTCACAGATTTAGAAAAAACAATGCTAAAGTTCATTTGGAAAAAGAAAAGACCCTGAATAGCTAGAGTAATGCAAACAACAAATTCAAAGTGGAGACATCACAACACCAGATTTAAAGACATAATACAGGGCAGTTATAAATGAAACAGCCTGGTACAAGCACAAAAATATACATGTAGACTAATGGAACAGAATAGAATCTCCAGAAATCAATATATGCATCTACAGTGAACTTGTCTTTGACAAAAAAGCTAAAATCAATCCCTGAGAAATGACCGTCTGAACAAGTGGTGCTGGAAAGTATTAGACAAGTCCCCAATCTTACACCTTATACAAAAGTCAACTCAAAATGGATCAAGGATCTACATCTATGACCTGAAGCCATCAAAATACTAGAGAAAAACATTGTGAAAAATCTGTAAGATAGTGGCATAGGTAAAGACTTCTTGGAAAAGTCCCCAGAAACACAGGCAATAAAAGAAAAAATAGAAAAATTGGATTGCATTATCCTGAGAAGCTTCTGAATTTGGGACATGCTCAGGCTGACTTGCCCCAAGTGGTGGAGTTGGAAGCATACCAGGGGATTCCAATTCAATCCCATCGAGGTGGCATGTACCAATGCCATCTCACTGTTCCAGGTGATCAGTTTCAGTTCACAGTTGGTCATGGTGAAGGGACTGGGAGTCAAAGGGAACACATAGACAAGTCTAGTACCTGCTAACGCTAACCAATGGAGTAAATAAAGGGGAGAGTGATCCAACATGGGAAGTGAGATACTCAGCAGACTCATAGAATGGCAGATGTCCTAAATAGCACTCTGGCCTCAGAATCAGCCCTAAAGGCATTCGGAGCTGGCTGAAAAGCTCATGAGAGTATTTCAGGCATGGAAAGCCAAGACACTCTGGCAAAAGATCTCTGCGAGTGAGATCCCAGTGGAAAGAACAGGTCATCAAAGAAGGAGGTACCTTTCTCTGAAGGGAGGAGAGAACCTCCACTTTGACTATGACCTTGTCTAAACAAGATAAGAGTCGGAGAACTCAGAGGGCTTCCATAGCCTTGGAAACTCATGACTGGAGCATAGGGAGATTACTGATGCCATAGACAGGAGTGTCAATTGGTAAAGTCAACAACAGGAGTCACTGTGCACTTACTCCTCATGTAGGATCTCTATCCTTAATGTGCTGTACATTGAGATTTAATGCTATAACGAGTACTCAAACAATATATTTCACTTTGTGTTTCTATGGGGGTGCAAACTGTTGAAATCCTTACTTAATGCATACTAAACTGATCCTCTGTAAAAAAAAAAAAAAGAAAAAAAAAAAAAAAGAAATTATCAATTCCCAACTTGACTCTCACTGGGATTAAACATGACAATAGGTCTGCTCTGATTTCATCATCATTTAAAAAAATCATCTATTATTTTTCACTTTATGTTTCTGTGTGGGAGCAAACTGTTGAAATCCATACTTAATGTATACTAAGCTGATCTTCTGTATATTAAGATAATCGAAAATGAATCATGATGTGAATGGAAGGGGAGAGGGAGTGGGAAAGGGGAGGGTTGTGGGTGGGAGGGACGGTATGGGGGGGAAGCCATTGTAATCCATAAGTCGTACTTTGGAAAATTATATGCATTAAATAAAAGTTTAAAAAAAAAAAACAAAAAAAAAATAGCAAACTAATACCTCCATATAATAGGATATTATTGAGTGTTAAAAAATGAATTATTAAGCTGTGAAGACACAGAGAACCTTAAATGCATATTGCTAAATAAAAGTTCAATGTAACAAGTCTGTATACTGTAAAAAAAAAAAAAAAAAAAAGATAATCTAAAATGAATCTTGATGTGAATGGAAGGGGAGAGGGAGTGGGAAAGGGGAGGGTTGTGGGTGGGAGGGACGGTATGGGGGGGAAGCCATAGTAATCCATTATTCGTACTTTGGAAACGTATATTCATTAAATAAAAGTTAAAAAAAAAAAAAAAAGGAAACATCCAACAAAGTGAAGAGGCAATGGACAGAAACACAGAAAATACTTGCATTCTATGCAACTGACAAAGGATTAATACCCAGGATTATAAAGAGCTCAAGAAACTCAACAACAGTAAAACAAACAATCCACTCAAGAAATGGCAAAGGACATGAGCAGGCATTTTTCAAAGGATGAAATCCAAATGGCCAACAGACACATGAAAAGATGCTCAGGGTTACTAGCCATCAGGGCAATGCAAATAAAAACTACAATGAGGTTTCACCTCACCTTGATTAGAATGGCTGGCATCCAAAAATCAAAAAACAAAAGTGCTGGCAAGAATGTGGGGAAAACAGCATCCTGATACACTGTTGGTGGGAGTATAAACTAGTACAACCATTGTGGAAAATAGTAGGGTGATTTCTCTGGAATCTGAAAATAGATCTATCATATGATCCAGCCATCTCACTCCTGGGAATTTACCCAAATGAAACGAAGTTTGCATAGATAGAGTTACCTGTACCACCATGTTTAATGCAGCTGAAGTCACAAAAGTTAAGATACGGAGTCAACTTAGGTGTCTATTAACTGTTGACTAGATAAAGAAAATGTGGTATATATACTCTATGGAATACTACTAAGTCATCAAAAGAATGAAATCCTGTGTTTTGCAACAAAATAGATGCAACTGGAAGCCATTATGTTTAGTTAAATAAGCCAGCCACAAAAAGACTAATATCATGTTTTCTCTGATATGTGGCAATTAATATAGAATACAAATAAAATACGCAAGGGTGAAATGGATATATGGTGATATGGCGTTTGCTTTTAACCCTTGTTTATATTCCTGTGGAACTGTGGTCTTCCTACTTTTTACTTGTTGAATATTATGGCTAGTGGTTAATTAAGCTTGTGATTATAGGATGGATTGAAGTTATATCTTTGTCAAAATTAAAGAAAAAATAGAGGAAGGAAAGAAGGGGATTGAGACAGGGAAATTCAGAGGGAGTGGTGTATGTTTATCTTCTTAGAACTGTGCTTATTGTAGGGGGGGTGGATTCCAAGAAGGTGAAATAGTGACAGGGCTATTAGTAGTCTGATCTAGGATAAGCAAAATTAACAGAAAAAAAAGTGGAGAAAGTACACTCTCAGGGTAAAGCTGCAGGGGAAACTGCAGTGGGGTGTCCTCTGAAGGCAGTAGAATGGACTGGACCTGAGTGGAAAAAATGCCTGCCCTGGCATACAAGGTTAAGTCAGACTGCAAAGACCTGATCCACTGCTAATACAGCTGGAGGGAGAGCCTAAAGGACTGCACCGTTTTTGAGTCTGGCTCAGGTCCCTCGACACAGTGGAGTGACTGCTCACTCAAAGAGGGGGAAAAAAGCAGCATATCTCTCTCTCCCTTCTCCTTCCTATAATAGCAACCTGTAGCCAACTGTTGGAGGGCCGGCACCATTTTTAGACATAAGCAGAGGTAACAGCTGCTCAAGCTTTTGTGTGTGTACTCAGAAACTATTGGGGACATTCTGCACTCAGTCAGCAGGGTCAAACACTGCAGTTCAAGAGTAACTAACTGGTGGGCAAGGTCACATACCTTGCCAGCTACACCCCCACAGCAGTGGGTGAGAAGGAGGAGCTATCCCTACAGAAGGGAAGTACCCTGGGGGATTCTTGTACATGCCCAGCACAATTGTATAGAAAGCAGGGCTTTGGTCGGTGAGTATTGTGTGCACCTGTGATCCAGGGATTTTATCAGAGAGAAAAAACCATGTTCCCCGCTGACTTTGAGTCTGGCTGGGACGATCAGCCTCAATCCAGCACTCCTAGACCATGAGAGCCCTGGGTGATGAGACTGAGAAAACACTGTGACTGCAAGAGAAGATACAGGGTATAGCTGGGTTTCTGGGCAATCATTGAGTGCTACTGCGCACTGTCAGAGTTCTTTGGTTGCATAGAGCAGCTCATAGCAGAGGGAAACATGCTCATAGGGCAGTTCATATGGCAGTTTGGATGAGGGTTGAATATATGGCAGTTTGGATGAGGGTTGAACACACTGAGGTCTAACCCCTGGGCATTCCTCAGCTTGAAGGAGAAGTGACAGGGTGGTTCCACCAACAGAGGTGATCATTCCTCTCCATCCTGTTAGCCAAAGGAAAGCCACCACACCCTACTTGGGTGTTACCCAGGATACTTGCCCCACACAAGAACACTGATCAGAGCTCCCTGGCCACACCCACCACATACCTCTTGGTATTCACATAAAGTGCAGACATTCCACTAAGCCACAGAGACATAGCTGGAAGATAAAAGCCATCACAGGAAACAAAATACAACAAGTAATTCTACAAATGCCTAAACATAAATGCAGAAAGTCAAGAAACATGAATAAGACACCACGACCCCCTTCCCAAAGGAACACATCTCAATATTAGAATGTGAAGATGAAGAGACTGATGAAATGACAGAAATGGAATTGAAAAACATAAACACAGGATTACTCAAAAGCAATCAGAAGCAAATCCATGAACTAAAGAAAACCACACATGACATGAATGAAAATATTTCCCATGAAATTGATATTTTAAAGAGAAATCAAAATGAAATATTTGATAGGAAGAATTCAATAGATCAAATAAAAAAAATGCAGTGTAAAGCCTAAACAACTGACTGGGTGAGGTAGAAGAAAGAATATTGAATCTAGAACATAAATCTCTGGAAATTTTTCAGTCAGTCCAAAAAAGAAGGTAAAATTAGAAAATTTAAAAACAGTGTTGTACATTTATGTGATAATATCAAATGACCCAACATAAAGGTCGTAGGAGTTACTGAAGGTGCAGAAACAGAGAAACAGAGAATGGACTAGAAGGACCATTTAGTGAAATAATTACAGAAAACATCCATAATTTGGAAAAAGAAAGGAACATGCAAGTAGAGGAAGCACATAGAACTCCTAACAGAAATGACCAGAAAAGGTCTTCACCACAACACACTGTGGTCAAACTTTCCACAGAAAAGCATAAAGAAAAAATTCTAACATTTGCACGATAGAAATGCCAGATTACTTTCAGAGGATCTCCAATTAGATTCACAGCTGACTTATCATCAGAAACCTTACAGGCTAGAAGACACTGGCAAGATATAGTCTAAGTCTTAAGAGAAAAAAACTGTCAACCCAGAATACTGTACCCTGCCAAGCTCTCAGTAATGAGTGAATATTAAATTAAGACCTTCAATAACAAACAGAAATTGAAAGTAGTTATTAACAATAATTACCTTGAATAAAAATGGACACAACTACCCAGTTAAAAGATACAGACTGGTCGAATGGATTAAAACAGAAGAGCCACCTATTTGCTGCCTATAAGAAACACATCTGAACAACAAAAATACATGTAGACTTAAAGTGAAAGGATGGACAAAAGATATTCCAAGCAAACAGAAAGCAAAAAAGGGCAGGTATTGCCAGCCTAATATCAGACAAAATAGACTTTAAAATAAAAATTGATAAATGAGATGAAGAAAGGCACTATGTAATGATTAAGGGATTAATTCAACAGGAAGATATGACTATAATAAATGCATATGCACACAATTATGAAGTACCTGGCTATTTAAAAGAACTGCTAACGGATCTAAAGGGAGACATACACTCCAGTACAATACTACTGGAGGACTTCAACACCCTCTGTTATCAATGGAGCGTTTAACCAGACAGAAAATTAAGTGAAATAAGCCAGTCCCAAAGGGACAAATATCATAGGTTCTCCCTGATCGGTGACAACTAACTGAGCACCAAAAAGGAAACCTGTTAAAGTGAAATGAACACTATCAGAAATGGTGAATTGATCAGCCCTTGCCCTGACGGTTGATGAGCAGCTTAATACGTTATCACTCTTAGTACTTTTTTTTTGTTTGTTCTACTTAATACTTTTGGTTGAATACTGTAATCAATACACAGTTATTCTTAAGTGTTGAAACTTAACTGAAAAATGATCACTGTTATATATAAAAGTGGGAATAAGAGAGAGAGGAGATGTGCAATTCGGGACATGCTCAAGCTGACTTGCTCCAAATGGTAGAGTTAGAAACATACCAGGGGATTCCAATTCAATCCCATCAAGGTGGCATGTACCAATGCCATCTCACTAGTCCCAGTGATCAATTTCTGTTCACAATTGATCATAATGATAGGACTAAGAGCCAAAGGGATCACATAAACAAGAATAGTGTCTGCAAATACTAGCTGATAGAATAAAAAAGGGAGAGAACGATCCAACCTGGGAAGTGAGATACACAGCAGACCCATAGAATGGCAGATGTCCTAAACAGCACTTTGGCCTCAGAATCAGCCCTTAAGACACGCGGATCTGGCTGAAAAGCCCATGAGAGTATTTCAGGCATGGAAAGCCAAGACACTCTGGAAAAAAAAAATGACCTAAATGAAATATCTCTGTGAGTGAGATCCCAGTGGAAAGAACACGTCATCAAAGAAGGAGGTACCTTTCTCTGAAGGGAGAAGAAAACTTCCACTTTGACTACGACCTTGTCTAAATATGATCAGAGTCGGTGAACTCAAAAGGCTTCCATAGCATTGGCAACTCATGACAAGAGCCTATGGTGATTACTGATGCCATAAACAAGAGTGTCAATTTCTTAAGTCAACAACAGGAGTCACTGTGCACTTACTCCTCATGTAGGATCTCTGTCCTTAGTGTGTTGTGCAATGTGAAGTAATGCTATAACTAGTACTGAAACAGTATTTTTCACTTTGTGTTTCTATGTGGGTGCAAACTGTTGAAATCTGTACTTAATGTATGCTAAACTGATCTTCTGTATATAAAGAGAATTGAAAATGAATCTTGATGTGAATGGAAGGGGAGACGGAGAGGGAAAGGGGAGGGTTGCAGGTGGGAGGGAATTTATGGGGGGGGGAAGCCATTGTAATCCATAAGCTGTACTTTGGAAATTTATATTTATTAAATAAAAGTTAAAAAAAAGAAAATTAACAAAGAAAAAACAGAGCTAATTGACACTATGGACCAAATAGAGCTAACTGATATGTACATAACTTTTCACCCCACAGTTGTAGAATACACATTCTTCTCAGCAGCGCCTGAAACTTTCTCTAGGATAGACAATATACTAGATGATAAAGCAAGTTCAGAAAATTCAAAATAATCAAAATCAAATGCAACAATAGATACCACAGAAATATAAAGAATCATCAGAGATTACTACAAAGAGCTGTGTGGCAACAAATTGGAAAGCCTAGAAGAAATCGATAGATTCCAGGATACATACAATCTACCAAAATTGAGACATGAAGTCAAAGAACACCTAAATAGTCCAATAACAAAGACAGAGAATGAATCAGTGATAAAGACCCTCCTAACAAAGAAAAGCCCTGGTCTCAGCAGCTTCACTGCTGAATTCTACCAGACATTTAGAAAATAACTAATTCCAATTCTTCTCAAGCTATTCAAAACAACCGAAATGGAGGGTATCCTCCCAAACTCCTTCCACGAAGCCAGCATTACCTTAATTCCAGAACCAGAACAAGAAACAGTAGAGGCCAGCTCCACGTCTCACTAGGCTAATCCTCCGCCTGTGGCACTGGCACCCCGGGGTTCTAGTCCCGGTTGCTCCTCTTCCAGTCCAGCTCTCTGATGTAGCCCAGGAAGGCAGTGGAGGATGGCCCAAGTGCTTGGGCCCTGCACCTGCATGGGAGACCAGGAGGAAGCACCTGGCTCCTGGCTTCGGATCTGCATAGTGTGCTGGTTGTAGCGGCCATTTGGGGGGGTGAACCAATGGACAGAAGAGCTTTCTCTCTGTCTCTCTCTCTCTCACTGTCTAACTCTGCCTGTCAAAAAAAGAGAAAGAAACAGTAGAAAAAGAGAATTATAGACCAATTTCCCTGAAGAACATAGATGCAAAAATCCTCAAAAAATACTAGCCAATCAGAACCAACAACACATCAGGACGGTCATTTAACTGGACAAAGTGGGGCTTATTTCTTGTATGCAAGGATGTTTCAATATCCAAAAATCAACCAATGTCATACAATGTATTAACAAACTAAAGAACAAAAATCATGATTATGTCCATAGATGCAGACAAAGCATTTGATAAAATTCAATATCCTTTTATGATGGTAACCTTAAGCAAATTGGATATAGAAGGAGCATTCCTCAACATAATCAAGGCAATTTAAGACAAATCCACAGCCAGCATTCTACTGAACAGGGTAAAATTAGAGGCATTCTCATTAAGATCTAGAACCAGACAAGGATGCCCAGAGTTACCATTGCTATTTAATATAGTCCTGGAAGTTTAGCCAGAGCCATTAGGCAAGAAAAAGAAATCAAGGAGATACAAATTGGAAAGGAGGAATTGAAATTATTCCTATTTGCTGATGGCATGATTCTATTTATATGTGAGCCAAAAGACTCCATGAAGAGACTATTGGAACTCATAAAAGAGTTTGGTAAACTAGTAGGATAAAAAAATCAACACAGAAAAATCAATAGCCTGTGCATACACAAACAATCTCATAGCTGAGAAAGAATTTCTAAGATCATTCCCATTCATAATAGCTACAAAAAAATTAAATACCTTGGAATAAATTTAACCAAGGAAGTCAAAGTTCTCTATGACGAAAATTAAAAACATTAAAGAAAGAAATAGAAAAAGACATAAAAAGTAGAAAAACCTTCCATGTTCATGGATTACAAGATTCAATATAATCAAAATGTCCATACTACTGAAAGCAATTTATAGTTTCAAAGTGATCCCAATCAAAATATCAACAACATTCTTCTCAAATCTAGAAAAAATTATGCTAAATTTCATATGGAAACAAAAGAGACCCAAATAGCTAAAGCAATCTTAAACAACAAAAGAAAACTGGAGGCATCACAATACCAGATCCCAGGACATACCACCTGGCAATTATACATCCTGGTACTGGCACAAAAACAGACTTGCAGACCAGTGGAACACAATAGAAATTCCAGAATTCAATCCACATATCTACAACCAACTTATCTTTGACAAAGGAACAAAAATCAATCCCTGGAGACAATCAACAAATGGTGCTAGGAAAAGTGGATCTCCACATGCAAAAGTATGAAACCAGACCCCTACCTTACACCTTACACAAAAATCCAATCAAAGTCAATCAGAGATCTAAATATACAGTGGGCTATCACCAAATTACTAGAGACCATTGCAGAAATGCTACAAGACATTGGTATAGGGAAAGACTTCCTGGAAAAAACTACAGAAGCACAGGCAATAAAAGCCAAAATTAACCAATGGGATTACATCAAACTGAGAAACTTCTGCACTGCAAAAGAACTACACAGCAAAGTGAAGAGGCAACTAAAATAATGGGACAAACTATTTGCAAACTATGCAACTGATAAAGGATTAATTTCCAGAATCTATAAAGAGCTCAAGAAACTCGGGAACAGTGCTGTGGCATAGGAGGTAAAGCTGTCTTCTGCAGTCCTGGCATCCCATATGGGCACTGGTTCAAGACCTGGTTGCTCCACTTCTGATCCAGCCCTCTGCTATGGCCTCAGAAAGCAGTAGAAGACAGCCCAAGTCTTGGGCCCTTGCACCCATGTAGGAGACATGGAAGAAGCTCCTGGTTCCTGGCTTCAGATAGGCCCACCTCCAACCATTGCAGCCATTTAGAGAGAGAACCAGCAGATCAAAGATTTCTCTCTCTCTCTCTCTCTCTCTCTCTCTGCTTCTGCCACTGCCACTGCCATTGTCTCTCTGTAACTCTGCCTTTCAAATAAATAAATAAATCTTTTAAAAAAGAGCTCAGGAAACTCAACAATTACAAAGCAATCCATTTAAGAAATGGGCAAATGACCTGAACAGACATTTTTCAAGAGAGGAATTTAAATGGCCAACAGACACTTGAATAAATGCTCAGGATCACTAGCCATCAGGGAAATGCAAATCAAAACTACAATGAGTTTTTACCTCATACCAGTTAGAACAGCTCTCACAGAAATCATCAAACAAATGCTGATGATGATATGATGAAAAGGGTACCCTAATTCACTGTTGGTGGGAATGTAAATTGGTACAGCCACTGTGGAAGACAGTATGGAGATAACTCAGAAATCTGAATATAGACCTCATATGACCCAGTCATCCTACTCCTGGGGATTTATCCAAATGAAATGAAATCAGCATATGAAAGAGTGATCTGTATCTCCGTTTTCATTGCATCTCAATTTACAAATGCTAAGATTATGGAATCAACCCAGATGTCCATCAGCTGAAGACTGGATAAAGAAATTTTGGCATATATACACTATGGAATATTGCACAGTGGTTAAAAAAATGAAATCTTGTCATTTGCAACAAAATGCATGCAAATGAAAACCATTATACCTAATGAAATAAGCCAGTCACAAAAAGAAAAATACCATATGGTCTCTCTGATCTGTGGCAACTAATAGAGTACCTAAAATTTAATCTATAGGAGTGAAAACTGACATTTTGAGATGCAATGATTTTGAACAGCCCTTGTCTTGACTATTGAGGAATAATATTTTTCTTGCTTTTTTTTTTCCTTTTTCTTCATACTCTTCTGTGAACTCTCTACATAGTGTAGGGTTAAACTTAGAAGTATAAAATTAACTGAAAATAGATATTTGTAAAAAATAAGAATGGGAAAGAGAGAGAGGAAGGAAGATGAGTGAGAGTATGGTGGAAGGTGGGGAGAATCCCCATGTTCCCAAATTTGTACATATTGAATGCATGAAGTTTGTATTCCTTAAATAAAATAAAAAAGGAAAAAAATGCAATTGAAAATTTAAAAAAGAACTGTACCTATGAAATACATGAAATATTTTTTCTTGATATTAATAAAGAGGTTTAAAAAGATTACTAAAAATAGTCTGATGATTCCTTTAATATAATCTAAGGAAAATTTTTCAAATCCATAAATTATTCCTTCCACATATTATCATACTACAAGTGAGAATATTTATTGTTTTATTGTTATTCTTTACTGATCTATATTTCATTTTTCACATCTAAAAATTATTTCTGGTATTAGGCCCTCTCACTATTAAAGCACTGCTGCCTGGGATTATGATGGGGCAGAGATCAGTATACCAGAGTAATTCATTCATTTTCATGGGTTGCAATGGAAGTTTTTCTAGAAATAAATCAGATTATATAAATCATAATTGTATAGTTGTGTACACTGCAATAGAATTGAACATATCAGCAAGTTATTTTTCTCAAAAACTTTTAATTTAGTTTGATATATGTTAATGTACTGAGTCTTGAGTTCAAACGCACATATTAATATGAATCAGGATTAGCAACATGAAGGAATAAGGTGAATGAAAGATTAGTCACCAAGGTTGAGTGGATTATGCTGTTATAATTATCGAAATGTTATATTGCACCCCATAAGCTGTACAAATGCTACATGTTAATCACAAATTTTAAGTAATATTTGAAAGCCACTATACCAAATATCTTTTCTGAAAAGCAGAAAAGATATTTTGGTCAACCAAACTAAGCATTCTTACTGCTTCTTCTATAAAAATAAAAAAGATATTGCTTTAAAAGATTTGTTTGAGTTCAAAAAATTCCATTTCATTTGGAGGCAGTTCCATCCTGTAGCTCACATTTCCATAGGAAAACAAATATGACTTAGGACTCCAGCAGTGGACCTTCAAAGGAAGTGTACTGTGCACCAAATTTCATTGATCCCATATTTCAAACTCCTGTACCAGCCAAGGCCTCCATTTGCAAGCCAACTAGAGTTACAGTCTTTGATCCAGCAAAATAGGAAATTTGCAAATGCATTCTGAATTTGCAAACATATACGCAGCAAACTTAGACTTCAGCATAGCAAAAGTATACTAGAAATGAAAACATTTCCAACAGCAGCTTTCACTGGTACAGGCTACAAATTTCAAACATCAACACAGTGAACTTACAGACTTCAGACCGCAAATCACAACAGCAATTTTCCAGAAGAAAGGCAATACTCCTTTCTTTTGTGTAGTATGTTAAATAGCCTTTGTTTTCAGGAGGATTGGGAACTGAATTATGTTAATAGAAATGTAGAAGAGACATTTTTTTAGAGGTTTGGAATAGAAAAGGAAAATATTTGCAACTCTTCATTATGTCGAGTAGTGTGGATGGGTTTATAATGAACATATGCCTATGTTCCCTTAGCTGCTCCTATTCCCTTCCTTGCCCTTTAAAGTTCTTCACAGGGTTTTGAAAATATTTCCCTATTTCAGTGATACTATCTGTAGTTATGAGAGGGACAATGAAAATTAAAAGTAAAAACAATATAACTGCTGTGTTCCGTGACTATGGCAGTTATGAATCTGACAGGAAGAAGATCTAGCCGTGCAGTCAGATTCTGAATCTTTGAATATGTTCCCTAAATTTGTTGAGTTTCACTACACTTATTTTTAAAGTGGGGATGGTGCCAACAGTATAGCTATCATGCATGCTTGGTATAAATATTAAATGATAGTATATTGAGACTCATCAATAAATATTATTTACCATTAATACTTTTATGATTAATTTGTCTAACAAGACAATGAAAGAACCTATATCATGATCACAGTCTCATGGCTCAACCAAAACTCTCATTATGCCAACCTTCTGAAAAAAGACTTGATTGAACCTATAATGTTTCAATATGTCATTTCTAACTTTCAACATTGCATAGACTGTTTCCAAGTAGTTTTGTAATTCAAACTTTCTCTTTACTTGTCACATTTGTTTCTTTTTCTGTTATGCAGCATCTATAGTATCATCCACATGCTGCAACCCTTCCTTTATCCTTTCGCAACTGTCATTGACTCAGTAAGATTCTTCCTTGCTTGCTTGGATTTCCTATAAGATAATAAGGATGCAACTATAAACTCACCATATATCTCTGATAATGAAACAAAAGTGTTGGCAGAGACACAAAGCATTCTGTGAAGATAGAAATGCATATATAGAGTCTGTTCCTCTTATTTATTGTCATGTAACTACTCCAAAATTTAATGGCTTCACTTACATTTCTACTGCCCTTGAAGAAATGGTTACAAAACTGAGTTCACAAGTACTTTCAATCAAAGTGCCTATAGATGGCCTCTATGTCTGGCCTAACCCATGCAACATAGGGTCTTGGAGTATTCACTTCACTTACAGCTTACAACCCTCAATGCAAGTATTCCAACAAACAAAGCAAAAACCTTGAGGCAGGCATCAAGGAACAGCCAGTTAAACCAACACTTGGAATGTCAGCATCCTATTTCAAGGTACCTAATTTGAGTTCCAGTACTCAGCTTCTGATGCAGCTTCCTGTTAATTAACATGACAGGCAGCACATGACAGTCCAAGCACTTGGATTCCTGCTACCTGTGTGGGTGACCCAGGTGTCATTCCTGACTCTGGCTTTGTCCTGGCCTAACACTGGCTATTGTGGGTATTTGAGGAGTGAACTGGCAGATGGAAATTCAGTCTCTCCCCCCCCCCCAATAGTTATTAAAAAATCAGAAGTTTCTTTTTTAAAAAATATTTACCTTTTAAATTATTTAGAAGGCAGAGTTACAGAGAGAGAGAGAGAGGTGGAGAGAGAGGTAGAGAGAGAGAGGAAGAGAGAGAGAAGGAGAGAGAGAGAGAGGGAGCGTGTAAGCTTTTCATCTGCTGGTTCACTCCCCAAATGGCTGCAATGGCTAGGGATGGGCCAGGCTGAAGCCAAGAGCCAAGAGCTTCTTTTGGAATCTCCCGTGTGGGTACAGGGGCCCAAGAATTTTGGCCATCTCTTGCTGCCTTTCCAGGCACATTAGCAGGAAGCTGAACCAGAAGTAGAGAAACTAGGACTTTAAGCAGCACTCCAGTATAGGATACTGCTGAGACAAATGGTGGCTTAACAATCTGTACTACAATGCCAGCCCCTATTCTTCCCATTTTATACAAGAAATCTGGATTCAAAGATGCAGTAACTTTCTCAAAGTAACTCAAAGCAAGCATAGCTGTGATTCAATCTTAAATCTATGACTTCAAAGGGCATTTAACACTATTTGACTGTACTATGCCTACTTCTTTTATGATTGTGATGATTCTGGATATGATCATTATAACAAATTAACTGTAAAGCACTATATGAATACAAGATGTAATTATTGTGATGGATTCCAACAGCTGAAAGGGCTATACGTGCCCATAATAAGATTTATCATGTCTTTGATGTACCCAATAAACTAGATAAAGCTTAAACTCTAAGCCCCAAATTTTCATACAAAGCAGAACTAAAAATGAATGAAATCGTATTGATCAGCCAAAATATAATAGAACATAATTATAACACTTACCCAGTTAAAGCTGCTTTTATCTTCCTATCTCTTATCACATTCAACACACAGAAAAGTCCCTTTGTCTCAAATCTATCATCATTTATCCCTAAGGGGCGTGGGGGTGGATAATGACCTATCTCCTTCCTTGACTCAATCTTCAAAGATGAGATGGGTTATTATAGAGAAGTCTGAAGAACAGAAAAGTAGTCTACTCCTTTTCCCTCCTTTTTAAAAAGATTTATTTTATTTATTTGAGAGAGTTACAGAGAGAGGTAGAGCCAAAGAGAGAGAGAGAGAGAGAGAGAGGTCTTCCATTTCGCTGGTTCACTCCCCAGATGACCGCCAGATCTGAACTGATCCGAAGCCAGAAGCCAGGAACCAGAAGCTTCTTCTGGGTCTCACACATGGTTGCAGGGCCCCAAGCACTTGGGCCATCTTCTACTGCTTTCCCAGGCCATAGCAGAGAGCTGGATCAGAAGAGGAGCAGCCAGGACTCGAACCAGGCCCATATGGGATACCAGCACTGCAGGCTGGAGCTTTAACCAGCTGCACCGCTGTGCCGGCTCCCTGTTTTCCACCTTCGAATAGGTTCAATTTGACCCCACAAGTATTAAATGTATAAGTATGTGCAGGGAAATAGGGATAGTCCTTTTGGTGGCATCCTGGCAATAGAAAATAGGTAATCAATTCTAAGTAAAATAGGGGGGAATCAAAGTTATTACTCCTGAACTATTCAAAATTCAGGTTGTAGGACTAACATTTCTGAGCCATTGTTGTATGTGGTTTTACAGACAATTAAGTGCTAGTGCACTCGCTCACGCACGCTCTCTCTCTCTCTCGCTCTCTCTCACTCTCGCTCTCTCTCTCAGCTAGTATTTATTTCCACTAGAAGACAAATGCTGAAATAAAAAAGTGTTCTCTTGGGGGACAGTGCTGTGTTACAGCAAGCTTAAGCCACTGCCTATAATGCCAGCATGCCATATGAGTGTCAATTCTAGTCCCAGGTATTCCACGTCTGATCTGGCTCCCTGATAAGGTGCCTGGGAAAGCAGCAGAAGATGGATCATGTTGCTTGGGCCCCTGCATCCATGTGGGAGACCTGGAGGAAGCTCCTGGCTCCCGGCTTTAGCCTGGCCTAGCTCAGGAAATTGTGGCCATTTAAGGAGTGAACGGGTACATGGAAGCTCTCTGTCTCTTTCTCTGCGTGTGGGTGTGTCTCTCCCTTTCTATATGTAATTCTGCCTTTCACATTAATAAGTAAATCTTATTTTTTTAAAAAGGTGTTCTTATGCCATCTTTAAGTACATACTGTATAATTCTATAAATGCGCAGTAGAAAATGATCAACTGAACATGACTGCTCATTTTTATTTAACTCTAGTGATTTTGCTCAGTAGAATGTTAGTAACATCTAGCCATTTTAAAAAGAAACAACAGCTAGGGAAGCACTGAGGCATAGGGTAAAGCTGCCGCCTGTAGTGCCAGCATCCCATATGGGTGCCAATTGGAGACCTGGCTGCTCCACCTCTGATCCAGCTCCCTCCTAATCTATCTGGGAAAGCAGTGGAAGATGGTCCAATTCCTTAGGCCCCTGCACCCATGTGGGAGACCTGGAAGAAGCTCCAGGTTCCTGGCTTTGGCCTAGCCCATACCTAGCCATTGCAGCCATTTAGGGAGTCAATCAGCATATGGAAAATCTCTCCCTCTCTGTCTCTCTGTCTCTGTATGTCTCTCTTTGTATCTGCCTTTCTTTCCGTAACTGCCTTTCAAATAAAATAAATAAATCTTTTTTAAAAAAGAAAACAACATATCTACCAGTTTATTGTTTAAAAATATTATGACTCTTCATCTTACAAGTC
The DNA here is from genome assembly GCF_964237555.1 of Oryctolagus cuniculus. Taxonomy (NCBI): domain Eukaryota; kingdom Metazoa; phylum Chordata; class Mammalia; order Lagomorpha; family Leporidae; genus Oryctolagus; species Oryctolagus cuniculus. The sequence continues at coordinate 92,922,589 of NC_091453.1, read as the reverse complement.
TACAAAAATCAGTTCTGGTGGTTATAATTCAAAATATCCACTAATATTTTTTCATAATTTATTTTTTAACCGTTTCAAATGCACTCTTCAATACCTGATATAATTTTTTAGGACTTATGTTTAAAATGCCAAGCATATATACAGCACTGTATAGTTTTCTAAGTATTTTCATGTTATTATATTTATAATTAAAATATATTTCAAATAGCCATTTAAAACTAGTCATGAAAACAGAGTAAAGAACTACATTTTAGATTGCAATTAGTTTTTGACATTTATCTTTGGTAACTAAGACAAATATTTATCTAATTTCTATTTGCAACTTTTTCACAATGCTTTAATTACTGTTTTCTGATCTATTATTTATAGCTCTGCAATTTCTTGTCCATCAACCTACTTTTCTTTATCTTGTCCAGGTAGTTTTGTCTTTAAACATTATTTTTGGGGGGCAGGGTGGCAGCATTGTGACCTAGTGAGTGAAGCCACCACCTCCTGTGATACCAGCATTCCATGTGGTCACTGGTTTGAATCACAGTTGCCCCACTTCTGTTCCAGCTCCCTGCTAATGCACCTAGGAATGCAGCAGAGGATGGATCAAATGTTTAGGCTCCTGAACCCACATGTGAGACGCAGAGGAGGCTCTTGGCTCCTGGCTTCAGACCTGACCAGCTCCAGCCTCTCTTTGTCTTTCCCTCTGTGTGTGTGTGCGTGTATATAACTCTGTCTTTCAAATAAATCTTAAAAAAAACTTTTAAAAAAAGAACATTATTCAAGGGTCAGCATTTTGCTTAGAGGATTAAGCCACTGCTTGAGACTTACATCCAATATCAGAGCACAGGTTCAACCCCTGGCTGCTCCACTTACAATCTAATTCCTGCTAATTCCAGCAAGGATGGCCCAAGCACTTGGGTACCGACCAGCCATGTCGGAGACTCAGATGGAGTTCCAGGCACCTGCTTTCAGCCTGGCCTAGACCCAGATGTTGCAGCCATTTGCAGAGAGAACCAGTAGATAAAGATCTCTCTCTGTCTCCCTTCCCCCCCATTACTCTGCCTTTCAAATAAATAAAATAAAATCTTTTAAAAATTGTCATTTAGTGCATAGAAATCCCATAGGACCCAATCTTTTTCTCCTGAGACTTTTTCCCACATATCATTTTCTAGTGTCAATAACAGATTTCTTACTTCTTTATTTGACTTCACACTGTGTAGGTCAGTTCAACTCTCCCATTCAACTCTACCAACTAGAAAGCCCTATAATGACAACAAAAATTTAACTTTTCCAGAGTTGACTTCCATACAAGTAATTACATATAACTTTTTTTTTTATTTAATGAGCATAAATTTCCAAAGTACAGCTTATGGATTACAATAGCTTCCTCCCGCCCCCCGTAACTTCCCTCCCACCCACAATGCTCCCCTCTCCCACTCCCTCTCCCCTTTCCCTTCACATCACAATTAATTTTCTATTATCTTTATATACAGAAGATCAATTCAGCGTATGTTAAGTAAAGATATCCACATTTTGCTACCACACAGAAACACAAAGTGTAAAATACTATTTGAATACTAGTTATAGCATTAATTAAACACCTAAGAGTAATTGTGTATTAATTACAGAGTTCAACCAATAGTTTTCAGTAGAATATAAAATGCATCTTTTGTATTGTTGTGGTTTCCCCCCCGACCTCCCTCCCTCCCATGGCCCTCCCCTCACCCACTCCCTCTCCCATCCACCTTTCATCACGTTTCATTTTCAATTACCTTCATATACTGAAGATCAACTTAGTATATACTAGGCAGGGATTTCAACAGGTTGCACTCACACAACCGAACCCGGTATAGGGTATTGTTCGACTAGTAGTGTTGTTTTTGAGTTTCATAGTTAAACATATTAAGGACAGAGATCCTGCGTGGGGAGCATGAACCCAGTGACTCCCGTTGTTGATTTAACAATTGGCACTCTTATTTATGATGTCAACAATCACCTGAGACTCTTGCTATGAACTGTCTAGGCTATGGAAGCCCCTTGAGTTCACCAACTCTGAATTTGTTTAGTCAAGGCCATATCACAGTGGAGATTCCTTCCTCTCTTCAGAGAAAGGCGCCTCTCTCCTTGATGGCCTGATCCTTCTGCTGGGGTGTTGTTTACCAGGATCCTTCATTTAGATTGTTTTTTGCCACCGTGTCGTGGCTTTCCATGCCTGCAAGACTCTCATGGACCTTTTAGCCAGATCCGAATGCCCCAAGGGTTGATTCTGAGGCAGGAGTGCTGTTTTGGGCATTTGCCATTCTATGAGTCTGCTGTGTGTCCTGCTTCCCCCGCAGGATCATTCTCTCCCTTTTGATTCTATCTTTCATTATTTGCTTACACTGGTCTTATTTGTGTAATCTCTTCGACACTTACCCTATCTTTTTGATCAGTTGTGTATTTATATTTATCACTTTACCAAGTGTGCTGGCATTGGTACCTGCCTCCTTGGTAAGGTTGAGTTGAAATCCCCTGGCACATTTCTAGTTCCACCATTGGAAGTAGGTCTGAGTGAGTATGTGCCGTCCTATATATCTCCTCCCTCTCTTATTCCTACTCCTATGTTTCACAGAGATCAATTTTCTGTTAATTTTTAAATGCTTAAGAATGGTTGTGCATTGATTGCAGAGTTCAACCAGTGGTCTTGTGTAGACCAAACCGAGCAACAACAACAACAACAAAAATACTAAAAGAACAAAATAGTAAGTTGTTCCTCAACAGTCTAGACAAGGGCTGCTCATGTCATTGTCTCTCATAGTGTCCATTTCACTTCAATGGGTATCATTTTAGGTGCTCGTTTAGTTGTCATCGATCAGGGAGAACATGTGATATTTGTCCCTTTTGGAGTGGCTTATTTCACTTAGCATGATGTTTTCCAGCTTCCTCCATTTTGTTGTAAATGCCTGGATTTCATTGTTTTTTACTGCTGTATAGTGTTCCATAGGGTACATATCCCATAATTTTTTTATCCAGTCATCCGTTGATGGACATTTAGGTTGATTCCATGTCTTAGCTATTGTGAATTGAGCTGCAACAAATATTGAGGTGCAAATGGCTTTTTTCACCCCTTTAATTCCATTTGAGTATATTCCAAGGAGTGGGATGGCTGGGTCCTGTGGTAGTGCTATATTCAGGTTTCTGAGGATTCTCCAGACCTGTCTTCCATAGTGGCTTTACCAGTGTGCATTCCCACCAACAGTGGATTAGTGTCCCTTTTTCTCCACATCCTCGCCAGCATCTGTTGTTGGTTGATTTCTGTATATAAGCCAATCTAACCGGAGTGAGGTATCTCATTGTGGTTTTGATCTGCATTTCCCTAATGGCTAGGGATCCTGAGCATTTTTTCATGTGTCTGTTGGCCATTTGGATTTCCTCTTTTGAAAAATGTCTGTTAAGGTCCTTGGCCCATTTTTTTATTGGGTTGTTTGCTTTGATTCTGTGGTGTTTTTTGATCATTGTGTAGATTCTAGTTGTTAATCCTTTATCTGTTGTGTGGTTTGCAAATAACGTCTCCCATTCTGTTGGTTGCCTCTTCACTTTCCTGACTGTTTCCTTTGCTGTTAAGAAACTCTTCAGTTTGAGGTAATCCCATTTGTTTATTTTATCTTTGATTACCCGTGCCTGTGGGGTCTTCTCCAGGAATTCTTCGCCTATTCCGATATCTTGAAGGGTTTCCCCTATGCTCTCAATTAGTTTCATGGTGTCGTGGCGCATCTCTAGTTCTTTCATCCATGTTGAGTGGATTTTTGTATAAGGTGTAAGGTAGGGGTCTTGCTTCATACTGTGACATGTGGACATCCAGTTTTCCCAGCACCATTTGTTGAAGAGGCTGTCCTTATTCCAGGGGTTGGTTTTAGGTCCTTTGTCTAATATGAGTTGGTTATAGATGTTTGGATTGATCTCCGGTGTTTCTACTCTGTTCCAGTTGTCTATCCATCTGTTTTTGTACCAGTACCAGGCTGTTTTGATTATAACTGCCCTGTAGTATGCCTTGAAGTCTGGAATTGTGATGCTTCCAGCCTTGTTTTTATTGTTAAGCATTGCTTTAGCTATTCTGGGTCTCCTGTTTCTCCATATGAATTTCAGCATCGTTTTTTCTAGGTCTTTGAAGAATGACTTTGGTATTTTGATTGCTATTGCATTGAACTTGTAAATTGCTTTTGGGAGAATGGACATTTTGATGATATTGATTCTTCCAATCCATGAGCATGGCAGGTTTTTCCATTTTTTTTTTTTTTGTCGTCTTCTATTTCTTTCTTTAGTGTTTTGTAATTTTCATCATAGAGGTCTTTGACCTCCTTGGTTAAATTTATTCCAAGGTACTTTATTGTTTTTGTGGCTTTCGTGAATGGGATTGATCTTAGTAGTTCTTCCTCGGCCCTGGCATTGTCTGTGTATACAAAGGCTGTTGATTTCTGAGCATTGACTTTGTATCCTGCTACTTTACCAAACTCTTCTATGAGTTCCAGTAGTCTCTTATAGGAGTTTATCAGGTCCCCTATATATAGTATCATGTCATCTGCAAATAGGGTTAGTTTAACTTCCTCCTTTCCCATTTGTATCCCTTTAATTTCTTTTTCTTGCCTGATGGCTCTGGCTAACACTTCTAGGACTATATTGAATATCAATGGTCAGAGTGGGCATCCCTGTCTGGTGCCAGTTTTCAATGGAAATGCCTCCAACTTTTCCCCATTCAATATGATGCTGGCCTTTGGTTTATCATAGACTGCCTTAATTGTGTTGAGGAATGTTCCTTCTAACCCCAATTTGCTTAGGGTTTTCATCATGAAAGGGTGTTGTATTTTGTCAAATGCTTTCTCTGCATCTATTGAGATAACCATATGATTTTTGTTTCTCAATTTATTAATGTGATGTATTACATTGATTGACTTTCGAATATTGAACCATCCCTGCATACCAGGGATAAATCCCACTTGGTCCGTGTGAATGATCTTTCTGATGTGTAGTTGGATTCGGTTTGCCAGAATTTTATTGAGTATTTTTGCATCTTTGTTCATCAGGGAGATAGGTCTGTAGTTTTCTTTCTCTGTTGTGTCTTTTCCGGGCTTAGGAATTAAGGTGATATTGGCTTCGTAGAAGGAATTTGGAAGGATTCCCTCTCTTTCAATCGTTTGGAATAATTTGAGAAGAACTGGGGTTAGTTGTTCTCTAAATGTCTGGTAAAATTCAGCAGTGAAGCCATCTGGTCCTGGGCTCTTCTTTTTCGGTAGTGTGTTTATTACTGATTCAATTTCTTCCATGGTTATGGGTCTGTTTAGATTTTCTATATCTTCACGGCTCAGTTTAGGAAGGTTGTATTTGTCCAGGAATCTATCCATTTCTTCCAGGTTCCCCAATTTGTTAGCATACATCTCTTTGTAGTAGTTTCTGATGATTCTTTTTATTTCTGTTGTGTCTGTTGTTACATTTCCATTACTATCTTTGATTTTACAGATTTTGGGTCTTCTCTCTCCTTTTTTTGGTTAGTTGGGCCAATGGTGTGTCGATTTTGTTTATTTTTTCAAAGAACCAGCTCCTGGTTTTGTTGATCTTTTTTTTTTTTGGTTTCAATTCTGTTTATTTCTTCTCTGATCTTTAGTATTTCTTTCCTCCTTTTGGATTTGGGCTTGATTTGCTGCTGTTTTTCTAGATCCTTGAGGTGCATGGGGAGTTCATTTGTTTGGTTCCTTTCCAGCTTCTTGATGTAGGCACTAATTGCTATAAACTTTCCTCTTAGCACTGCTTTTGCTGTGTCCCACAGGTTTTGATAGGTTGTGTTATCATTTTCATTTGTTTCTAGAAATCTTTTGATTTCTCTTTTAATTTCTTCGATGACCCACTGTTCATTTAGGATCATGTTGTCCATTCTCCATATATTTGCATATGGTGTAGAGATTCTTGGGTTGTTGATTTCAAGTTTCAATACACTATGGTCTGAGAAGCTGCATGGTATAGTTTCAATTTTTTTGAATTTGTTGAGGCTCCCTTTATGGCCTAGTATATGGTCAATCCTAGAGAATGTTCCATGTACTGGGGAGAAATACGTGAACTCTGTGTCTGTGGGGTGGAAGGTTCTGAAGATATCTATTAGGTCTATTTGGTCTATGGCGTCAATTAGCTCAGTTGTTTCCTTGTTGAATTTCTGTCTGGTTGATCTGTCCATTGGTGAGAGTGGGGTGTTGAAGTCCCCTGTTACTATTGTATTTCAGTCTATATCTCCCTTTAAATCCTTTAGTAATTCTTTCAGGTAGCCAGGTGCCCTGTAATTAGGTGCATATACATTTATAATAGTAATGTCTTCCTGTTGGATAGATCCCTTAATCATTATATAGTGCCCTTCTTTGTCTCTTTTAACAGTTTTTATGTTAAAGTATATTTTGTCTGTTATTAGGATGGCCACACCAGCTCTTTTTTGATTTCCGTTAGCTTGGAGTATCTTTTTCCATCCTTTCACTTTCAGTCTGCGTGCATCTTTGCTGATGAGGTGTGTCTCCTGAAGGCAGCACATAGATGGATTCTCTTTTTTGATCTAATCAGCTAGTCTATGTCTCTTTGTCGTGGAATTAAGACCATTCACATTCAATGTGATTACTGTTAAGTACTGTCTTTCCCCCTTCATGTTTCCTGAAATGAGCTGTTTATGTATTTTGAATTTTGTTTGTGGGTTACTCTACATTCGCTTTTTTTTTTTTTGCAGTGAAGTTCTTGTTTTTTGTATTTCTGTGTGCAGCACGTCTTTGAGCAAGTGTTGTAGGGTTGGATGCGTGGATACAAATTCCTTCAGTTTCTGTTTGTCGTGGAAGATCTTTATTTCCCCTTCATTCATAAATGATAGCTTTGCAGGATATAGTATTCTAGGTTGGCATTGTTTGTCTTTTAAAACTTGAAATATATCATGCCATTGTCTCCTTGCCTGTAGTATTTGTGATGAGAAGTCTGGGGTGAGTCTGATTGACTTACCCCTGAATGTGATTTGTCGCTTTTCTCTGGCACATTTTAGGATTTGTTCTTTGTGTGTCACTGAACTGAGTGTTGCCACAATGTGTCATGGTGAATTCCTCTTCTGGTCTACTCTGTTCGGAGTCCTGGCTATCTGTTGTATTTGTGTGTTGTTATCCAGCTGCCTTTGTTTAAAGTTTTCTGATATTATTTCGTTGAAGACACTTTCCAATCCATTCTCTCTTTCCACCCCCTCAGGGACTCCTATTATCTGAACATTACACCGTTTGATTGAATCTTGTAGGTCTCTGACCGTATTTTTTAATTTTTTAATTTCTTCTTCCTGTGTTTGAACTGACTGTATTATTTCTGGAAGTTTGTCTTCGAATTCTGATATTCAGTCTTCTATTTCATCTGTTCGATTTCTGAGGGATTCCACGGTGTTTTTTATATGGTCAATTGAGTTTTTCAGTTCTAGTATCTCATTCTGGCTTCTCTTTAGGATCTCTAATCCTTGGGCTTGTTTTTCATTCAGCTCTTAACACTGTTTCTCATTATTTCTAAGTATTCTGATTATTAATTTTCTGAATTCTTTTTCTGGCATGTTTTCAACTTCTTCTTCTTCTGCCTCTGTTATGGTTGGTTTAGCCTGCTCCATTGGCAAGTTTATATGTTCTACATTCTTGTTGTGGGTTTTTATTTTGTTTTTTTGGCATACCGTCTGGGTGATTTTTCGGGTTGATTTCCCTCTGCTATAGGCTTCTGTGAGTCTCTACCAATATCCAGTGTAAGCAGGCTGCTCTACACAGCCCACACGTAAACAGACAGGATGGCTGCTCTCTGCCCACTGCAGCTCTGGATCCTGCCCTTTTTCCCCACCGGCAGGTGCTATTCAGTTTTTTTTTTCTTGTAACTTGAGTAGACGGGTGTCAGGGCTTTGATCTGCCCTCCCTCGAGCAAGAAGTGTCCTGTTGCTCCGCTCCACCTTTGGGCTCCACCTCCGAAGGTTAGTGTGGAGGCAAAGACAGTTCTCCTTTAAGCCTGAATGTAAACAGACAAAATGGCTGCTTCCCGCCCGCTACAGCTCCGAGGAGGCGCCAAAAGATACTGGCTTACTCAGTCTCTCAATTAGTACCCCTGAATCATGCACTCTCTCCGCAGGCGCCACTCACTCTGTTCCATTTTCTGTTTCCTCCCCCACTCAGTCATGCGTGTCTCAGTGTCCGTCCCAGGGTGTGTTGGGGGAGGGGTGGCGGCAGCTGTGCCACGGTGCTGGGCGAGTGCCCCGTCTCACCTCGGCTTCCAGCGCTGGTGCGTAGACACTCCTGCTGGTGTCCTGAGTCTCAGACGTCCATGTCCTCCTCGTGTGTCCACCCTATCTCCCCAGTTTCAGGAAGGGCTTCTCAGTCCTTAAAAACTACAAATTCTCACCCCTCTTTGAACCTTCCCTTAGTGGACCTTCGGTGTGCTCCCTCCCTCCCTATTCCGCCATCTTCCACTACATATAACTTTTAACCAGAGGCTTTGAAATGGGCTCAGCACAAAAATTTGTTAGTTTACAAATATTGCCTTTGGTCAATTTTTATCATATTATGTGATATTTTTGCCACGGACAGATGTCATTATATTGGAAAATTTAATGAATGTATTCATATTTGAATTTTCCACATCCCATTGTGCCTAGTACAATTGCACTCAGTAAAAGACTGTTAAATTTTAATACCCTAAATCATGAAATAGTCTAGACTTATATTTTAAAGATTAAACTGAATCACTGAAGTAGCTAATGTTTGGTACTTAGTCTGGAAATAAAAACCTCAGGATTTTTTTTTTTTGGCAGCTCTATCATTTCAGTAATGGTGCCTATATGGCCATAAGAAACCATACCTATTATATCAGTATTGGGCATTTAATATTTAACTACCACAATTTGAAATCTCTGGTCAAGTGCTACCACCTAACTGCAAACTATTTTTATTATTTTTTAAAGATGTATTTATTTACTTGAAAGTCAGAGTTACAAAGAGAGGAGAGGGAGAGAGAGAGAGAGAGAGAGAGAGAGATAGGTCTTCCATCCACTGGTTCACTCCCCAGTTGGCCGCAACAGCCAGAGCTGTGCCAATCTGAAGCTAAGAGTAAGAAGCTTCTTTCAGGTCTCCCACACAGGTGCAGGGGCCCAAGGATTTGGGCCGTCCTCTTCTTTCACAGACCATAACAGAGAGCTGGATTGGAAATGGAGCAGTGGGGACTTGAACCAGCACCCATATGGGATGCCAGCACTGCACGCAGTGGCTTTGCCCGCTACGCCAAAGTGCCAGCCCCACTATTTTTATTATAAGAGCAGGATTAGTGGCAAATTGTCATTCATATCTTAAAGTGAACACCATTAAAATGGCAAAAAAGTAACTCATATGCTTAGTTTCCAACATAGAACACAGTTTCTAGTGGCTCCAAAGTACCTGAATATGGAAAGGAAGAGGTGGGGACCATAAATACATCCAATAAAACCTTAAACCTGCCAAACGTCAAAAAAAGCACATGGGAAAACTTGATATTTGAAACAAAAACAACAACAATAATAGATAGGTTATAAAACAGCAATAAAAAAGCAGAGATTAAAGTAAGGCACCCAAGCTATTTAATGTAAAAAAACACAGGAAGGAAAGACCAAACCACTTTTTTTTCAAAAAAAAAAAAAAAACAGCTGATACAAATGGGGAAAACCACTTGTACTGAAATATCACAGATCTAACATGACTCTCAACACTTTGACAAGTTATGGCATTTTTAAACAGATGGACTATTTTTCTGCAATTAAGATTATAATTACTTTATTGCTACACTAGATGCAGTGTTTAGAATTTCATAGGATCTAAATTTGAATAAAATGATAAAGCGCATCATCATGAAAAACTATTAAATAATAAATCTTATCAAAATAAGTGTCTCTTAATGAATGAGTATGATTTTAATATTTTCACTCAGATTTGTTGTTTCATTGAATATGTATCTCAAAGCAAACAAAGGAAGCATGTTAGAAAAATCTTCAAAAACACAATGAATGCATCTAAAGTCTTTTATAAAAACCACTGAAACCAGGGCCCAACTATCTTCAATGAAAGAGTAGCTATTTCTTCAAAACTATTTATATTTGAAGGATTAAAATTATAAAAATAACCATTCTACATGCTAACGATTTACATATGCAATGTAATCGCCAGGAAAACATCACTGACATTTTTCACAGAACTAGAAAAATAGTTCCAACATTCATACGGAGGCACAAAATCCCATGAATAGCCAAACAAACCTTGAACATAAAGAATGAAGTTGTGGCAACAGAATCCTTGATTTCAAGACATACTACAAAGCATATTAGAGATTACAAGACGGCAGAATAGGGAGAGGGTGGATTGCTCTAGGCTAGTGGAAAATAGTAAAAAAAAAAAAACTGGAGGACGTTCATTCTCAGGGTAGAGCTGAAGAGAAAACTGCAATGAAGATGCTGTGGAAAGAGGAGAGATGCCATGGATCTGTGTGGAAGGTGCTGGAGGATGTGCAGCAGTGAACACCAACACAACACATGACCCAGCAGCCCAGAGCTGGAGAAAGTACCAGCTTTGGAAAGCAAGATGAGATCAGCCTGCAACAGCCCGTGCCACTGGCAATGTATTTGGAAGAGAGTCTAGTGGACTATACTGCCTTTTAGCCCTGCCCAGAGCTCTAAGGGGAACAGGGTGCCCACTCACCCAGTGAAAAAAGGTGGCATGTTTATCTCTCCTCATTATCCCCACAACAGCACTTGGTAATGGACTGAGAGAGGGTAGGTGCCACTTTAGGCATAAGTAGGTAGCAGCTGCAGCAACTCTTATGCATGCCAGCAACATGAGGGTAAAAAATGTCAGCAGAGGCACCAGCAACAGCTCAGGTGTGCATACCCAGCAATGAGAGGTGAGAAGGAGCCGATCTGACATCAGTACCAGCTGCAGAGACACTTGTATACACCTGGCTACCAGCAGGGAGAAGGCATGATTGTGAAACGAGTAGGGCTGCAGCTGGTGACTATTGTGCACACATGTGAGCCAGGACTTTTACCAGAAGGAATATCCACACATTCCCCACTGGTGTTGATTCTGGCTGGGAGGAGCTACTTGGGGCTGGGAGGATTGACATGTATGACTCTTAGGTGAGCCTTTCAACAAATCACAGACTCTGGGGCTTAACCCACTTAGGCAGAGCAACCAAAGACAGCTGGCAATGGGAACGTCTCAGCCTGTCTGTGGACAGAACAGGCTAATGGGGCAGGGTGGATCCTCTGCACTCTGTGACTGGGAACATGGTGACTACATGAGCAAGATGTAGCTGGGTCTCAGCAATCACTGCATATGGCTTCACACCCACAGAGCTCCCTGATTGCCTGGGCTGGGTCATAGCAGCAAGATCCATGCTCACACTGAGGACTGCACAGATCCTTTGCGCAGTTCATACAGAAGCATGGATGAATATTACACCCACTGGGCATGGGTCACCTTGGAAGAGAGGAAGTAAGGGTTGATTGTACCAACAGAGGTGATCGTACCTCTCTTTCTGTTAACAATAGGAAATCTACAATGCCCAACTTGGGTATCACCTTGGATACCTGCCCTACCCTAGAGCACTTACCAGAGCAGGTATAGCCAATCTAACATCAGACAAAATGTATTTTAACACAAAACTCTTAAAAGAGACAATGAAAGGGCACTATATAATTATTAAGGGATCAATTCAATAGGAAGATGTGACTATAATAAATGTATATGAACCTAATCACAGGGCACCTGGATAGTTAAAACAAATATTAATGTATCAAAATGGAGACATAGACTCCAACATAATAGTAATGGGGGACACCAACACCCCACTTGCATTAATGGACAGATCAATTAGACAGAAAATCAACGAAGAAGCAACAGAGCTAATCAAAACTACTGACTAAATGGACCTGATATCTGCAGAACTTTTCATCCCACAGTTGCATATTAGACATTTTCTAATATTTGGAACTTTCTTTAGAATAGACAATATGCAAGACCATAACACAAATCTCAGCAAATTCAAAAAAATTGAAACCATATCATGCATCCTCTCTGACCACAAAGGAATAAAGCTAGAACTCAATAAATCAAGAATCTATAGAACATATGCAAACACATGGAAACTGAACCAAATGCTCCTGATGAACAGTGGGTCATAGAAGAAATCAAATGAGAAATAAAAATAAATTCTGGAAACAAATGAAGACAACAATGCATTACATCAAAACCTATGGAATACAGCAAAAGCAATGTTACGGGGGGAAGTTTAGAGCAATTGGTGCCTACATGAAGAAATTGGAACAGCACCAAATAAATGTGTTATCAATGCATCTCATGACCTAGAAAAACAACAACAAACCAAACCCAAGATAACTATGAGAAAAGAAATAATTAAAATTAGAGAATAAACAAATTGAAATTTAAAAAACAATACAAAATATCAGTGAAAAGAAGAGCTAGTTTTTTGATAATAAACAAAATTGATATTCCATTGGACTAACAAAAAAAAGATAGAGAAGACACAAATCAATAAAATCAGTAATGAAAAAGGAAATGTAAAAGAGAAACCACACAAATAAAAATAATCATCAGGAATGACTACAAAATGACTACAAAAAGCCATATGCCAACAAATTGGAAAACTTAGGAAGAAATGGATTCCTAGAGACATATAATCTACCAAAATTGAGACATGAAGACATAGAAAACCTAAATAGATCAATAAACAATATGGAAATTGAATCAAAATAAAGACTCTCCCAACAAAGAAAAGCCCAGGACCAGATAGCTTCACTGCTGAATTCTATAAGACATTAAAAATAATTCTAATTATTTTCAATCTAATCAAAACAATTGAAAGAGAGGGAATCCTCTCAAACTCCTAGTGTAAAGCCAGTATTACCTTAATTCCTAAATCAGAAAACAATGCAACAAAAAAAAAAGAACTACAAACCAATATCCTTGATGAACATGGATGAAAATATCCTCAACAAAACACTACCTAATTGAATATAAAAACACAACATAAAGATATTTCACCCAGACCAAGTGGGATTTATCCCTGGTAAGTAGGGATAGTTCAACATCTGAAAATTGATGTGATATATCACATTAACAAACTGTAGAACAAAAAACATTTGATTATCTCAATAGATACAGGGAAAGACTTTGATAAAATTCAACAGCTTTTCATGATGAAAACCTTATCAAAGTTGGTATAGAATGAACATTCCTCAACACCATCAAAGCAACTTATGACAAACCCACAGCTAGCATCTTATTGAATGGGGAAAACGTGGAAGCATTCCCACTAAGATACAGAACCTCGCAAGTATGCCCACTCTCACCATTGCTATTCAACACAGCCCTGGAAATTTTAACCAGAGCCATTAGGCAAGAAAAAGAAATCAAAGGGATACAAATTGGGAAGGGAGAAGTCAAATTATCCCTATTCACAGATGACATGATCCTATAAATAGGGGAACCAAAGACTCCACTAAGAAACTGTAAGAACTCATCAAAGAGTTTGGTAAAATGGCAGAATATAAAATTAACACACAAAAATCAATAACCTTGTGTCCAAAAAATTCCATGGCTGAGAAAGAATTTTTAAGATCAATCTCAGAGCTGGCTCCGTGGCGCAGCGCATAAAGCTGCCAACTGCAGTTACAGCATATCACATGGGTGCTTGTTCGAGTCCTGGCTGCTCCACTTCTGATTCAGTTCTCTGCTGTGGCCTGGTAAAGCAATGGAAGATGGCCCAAGTCCTTGTGCCCCTGCAACCACATAGGAGTCCCAGAGGAGGCTCCAGGCTCTTGGCTCAGATGTTCCAGTGATTGCAGCCATTTGAACCAGCAGATGAAAGACTTCCTCTCTCTCTCTCTCTCTCTCTCTCTCTCTCTCTCTCTGCTGCTGCTGCTACTGCTGCTGTTGTCTTTGCCTTTCTGTAACTCTGCCTTTAAAATAAATAAATAATTTTTTTTTCTAAAAAAGATCAATCCTATTCACAGTAACTACACAAAAAAATTGGAATATATTTAACCAAGTATGTCAAAGATCTCTACAATGAAAATTTTAAAAAAATAAAGGAAGACATACAAGAAGAAACAAAAAAATGGAAATTTCTTCCATGTTAAGGATTGGAAAAATTAATATAAAAGTGTCCATACCACTGAAAGCAATTTATAAATTCAGTGCAATCCCAATCAAAATACCAATTACTTTCTTCTCAGATCTAGAAAAAAATGCTAAAATTCATCTGGAAACACAAGAGACCACAAATAGCTAAAGCAATCTTATACAACAAAAACAAAGCTAGAGGCATCACAACACTAGATTTCAAGACATACCACAGGGCAGTTATAATCAAAACAGCCTGGTATAGACACAAAAATAGATGTGTAGACCAATGGAACAGAATAGAAACTCCAGAAATCAATCCACACACTTATAACTAACTTATCTTTGATGGAGGGGTTAAAATCAATCCCTGGAGCAAGGATAGTTTCTTCAACAAATGGAGCTAAGAAAACTGGATATCCACGTGTAGAAGTATGAAACATGACTTCTACCTTATACCTTACACAAAAATCCACTCAAAATGGATCAAGGACCTAAATCTATGACCTGATACCAGCAAATTGCTAGAGAACACTGTGGAAACTCTTCAAGACATTGGCAAAGGCAAAGAATTTTTGGAAAAAACTGCAGAAGCAAAGGCAATCAAAGCCAAAGTTCACAGATTGGATTACATCAAGCTGAGATGCTTCTGCAATTCAAAAATACACTTAGCAAATGACAAGGCAACTGACAGAATGGGAGAAAATATTTGCAAACTATGCTATGCAGCTGATAAAGGATTAATATCCAGAATCTATAAAGAGCTCAAGAAAATCATCAACAACAAAATAAACCCAGTTGAGAAATGGGCAAATGACTTGAACAGGCATATTTCAAGAATGGGAGAAATTATTTGCAAAATATTCAACTGATAAAGGATTAATAACCAGAATATATAAAGAAATCAATAAACTCAACAACAAAATAAACAACCTAGTGAAGAAATGGGAAAGGACTTAGAAATTTTTCAAAAGAGAAAATCCAAATGGCCTACAGACACATGAAAAAATGCTCAGAATCACTATCCATTAGGGAAATGCAAATCAAAACCACAATGAGGTTTCACCTCACCCCAGTTAGAATGGCTCTCATACAGAAATCATCAAATAATTAGTGCTGGCAAGGATGTGGGGGAAAAAGTACTCTAATCCACTGTTGCTGGGAATGTAAACTGGTGCAGCCACTGTGGAATACAGTGCAGATATACCTCAGAAACCTCAATAAAGACCTACTATATGACCCAGCCATCTTGCCCCTGGGAATTTACTCAAATGAAATGAAATCAGCCTATGAAAATGTGATCTGTACCCTCATGTTAATTGCAGCTCAATTCACAATATCTAAGATATGGGATAAACCCAGATGCCCATCAACTGAAAACTGGATAAAGAAATTATGGCTTATATACACTATGGAATACTACACAGTGGTAAAAATTGAAATCCTGTGTTTTGCAACAAAATAGTTTCAACTGGACACCATTATACTTATTGAAATAACCCAGTCCCAAAAATACAAATGCCATATGAGTATCCTGAAACTTTACTGAGTTTGCTTTTCATATCCAGTAGTTTCTTTGTGAAGTCTTCAGGTTTCTGTACATACAGAAGACATCATTTGCAAACATGGATAATGTAACTTCCTGTTAATCTATTTCATGCCTTTTATTTCTTTCTCTTCAATAATAATTTTGACTAAAACTTCCAGTACTGTATTCAACATGAGAAGTGAAAGTGGGTATCCTTGCCTGGATCCAGATTTTGTGGAAATGATTTTAGCTTTTCCCCCACTCAACATGATGTTGACTGTGGGTTTGACACATAAAGCCTTTATTGTGTTGAGGTGTGTGCCTTGTGTACTTATTTTGCTCAATGTTTTCTTATTATGAATGGATGTTGGATTATATCAAATATTTTTTGACATCTATTGAGGTGATGAGGTGATTTTTATCTTTCATACTGTTTATGCGATAAATTACATTTGTTTATTTGGAAATGGTGAATCATCCCCACATTTTTGGATTAAGTACTGCTTGATCATGATGTATGACCTTTTTTCCTGTATTTTTGGACTCAATTTGCCAGTGTTTTGTTCAAATTTTTGTATCTATGTTCATCAGGGAGATTTTTATATAGTTTTCATTTTTCATTGTGTTTTTGTCTGGTGTTAGAATTAAAGTAATGCTGGCATCACAGAAGGAGTTTGGAAGCATTAATTCTCTCATGATGTTTCTGGAATAGTTTGAGAATAATTGATGTTATTCCCTCTTTAAAGTTTGGTTGAATTCAGCAGTGAAGCCATCTGGTCATGGAATTTTCTTTGTTGGGAGGTATCTTATCATTGATTCAATCTCATTAGTCATAATTGGACTGTACAGATTTTCTCTCTCTTCATGATTCATCTTAGTAAGATTTATGATCCAGAAATTTGACCACTTCTTTTAAATTTTCCAGTTTGTTGGTATATAATTTTTTTAAGTTTCTAATGATTTTTGGAATTTTTATGGTATCAGTTGCAATTTGATATTATTGATTTGAGTGTATTTTTTCTTAGTGTAGTGAAAAGTTTATCGATTGGTTTATTTTTTCCAAGAGCCATCTTTTCATTTCAATGATATTTTATATTTTTAGGTTCAATATCAATTATTTATGCTCTGTTATTTATTATGTTTTTCCTTCTACTAAGTTTGGGTTTGGTTTGTTCATGTTTTGTATATGCTTGAGATGTGTACTTGGGTTTATTTTAAATCTATTTTTAATATAGCATCATTTTTTTAAAATATGTCCTCTTAATATTGTTCTGGATTTATCTCATTTTTGCTATGTTGTGGTTCAATTTTTGCTTGATTAATAAGTTTTTAAACTTCCCTTTTGACTTTTTCAATGATCTATTTTTCATTCAGAAGTATGCTATTAATGCTTAATGCATTTGTACAATTTAAATAACTTCATTTGTTATTGATTTCTAATCTTACTCCACCGGGTCAGAAAATATATGTGGTATGGTTTTTTTTTGAATTATTGAAGTTTGCCTTTTGACCTAAGAGATTGTTTCATATACCGATGGAAAGAACATATATTCTGCAGCTATTGTTTGGAATGTTCTGCAAATATTTGGTCAATTAGGTCTAACATATGGTTTAACTCTGATATTTCTTTATTGTTTGTCTGGATGATCTGTCCATTGGTGAAAGTGAGATGTTGAAGTCCCCCATTATTACTCTTTTGGAAATTCTCTCTCTTTATATCTAATAATGTTTATTTCATAAAATTGGATATTCTGGCCTTATGTACTTATGCATTCAAATCATATCTTCTAGTCTATTTTACCTGATATAAATATAGCTACTCCTGGTTGCTTTTGGTTCCTACAACCATAGAATATCTTTTGTCCATTAGTTCACTTTCCATCTATGTATTTCTTTTCTGGTGAGGTGTGTTTATCAGAAGCAGCATATCATTGGGTCTTCTCTATTTATTCAGCTAGTCTGTAACTTTTAGTTGGGGAATAAATTCCTTAGACCAGTCACATTCAAAGTTGTTGTTCATAAGGAATGACTTATGTTTGAGTAGTATTTCATATTGTATACATACCACACTTTCCTTATCCAGTCATCAGCTGATGGACATCTGGGTTAATTCCATGTCTTAACAACTGTGATTGAGCCATTATAAACATAGGTATACATATAACAGTTTCATATACTGATTTCATCACTCAGCCATAAAACTTTTTAAAAAATAAAAGAAATCCTGTGTTGTACAACAAAATGAATGCAATTGGAAACTATTACGCTAGTGAAACAAGCCGGATCCTAAAAGACAAATATCATGTTTTCTCTGATTTGTGGTAGCTAATATTTAGAGTATAAAAAGTGATATGTATATGAGTGAAATTGCCATCTTGATATTAGGTTATTGTTCATAGCCCTTTCCTATACTCTTGCAGAACCATGATTGTTCTACTTACTACTTGGGGAATTCTTTACTTGATGTAGGATTAAGCTTGTGATTATAAATTGAAACTATGTTACCCCCAAAATTAAAAAGAAAATAAGAAAGGAAGGGGGAAGGAGAGTGAGAAGGAGAGAGAAAGGGTGGGAAGACTCATGGTCTTCAAAGTATATATCTGCTGACGCCATGGATCAATAGGCTAATCCTGCACCTGCGGCGCCGGCACACCGGGTTCTAGTCCCAGTTGGGGCGCCGGATTCTGTTCTGGTTGCTCCTCTTCCAGGCCAGCTCTCTGCTGTGGCCCGGGAGGGCAGTGGAGGATGGCCCAAGTGCTTGGGCCCTGCACCCACATGGGAGACCAGGAGAAGCACCTGGCTCCTGGCTTCGGATCAGCGCAGTGCATCGGCTGCAGTGGCCATTGAGGGGGTGAACCAACAGAAAAGGAAGACCTTTCTCTCTTTCTCTCTTTCTCTCTCTCTCACAGTCCACTTTGCCTGTCAAAAAAAAAGTATATATCTGAAATACACAAAATCCTGGGGCCTGCGTCGTGGCATAGCAGATTAAGCCACTCCCAGCATCCCATATAGACACCAACTTGAGTCCTGGCTGTTCACCATCTGATCCAGCTCCCTGCTAATTAACCTGGGAAAGCAATGGAAGATGACCCAAGTACTTGTGCTCCTGGCACCCGTGTGGGAGACTCAAATGGAGCTCAGGCCCTGAGTTTCAGCCTGGCCAACTCCTGGCCATTGTGGCCATTTCTGGAGTGAACCAGCAGATGGAAGACTCTCTCTCTGCCTCTCTGTACCTTTGCCTTTCAAAAAAGTAAATCAATTTTTAAAAGAAGGAAATACATGAAAACTGTAAATAAATATTAATCACTTAATCCTATAATTTTTAAAAATTCCTTTGCTATTTTTAATATTTTTTCTTCTTTTTCTAGTGGGTGTTGCACTTTCATGTTTTCATGATAATAATTAGTTTCCTTTGTTTCTGTGTGTAGAACTCCCTGAAGTATATTTTGTGAGGCTGGTCTGTGGTGATAAATTTCTTCAATTTTTGCCTTATTGGAAAGTCTTTTATTTCTCCTTCATTTATGAAACATAGATTCACTGGATAAAATATTCTTGTTTGGAAGTTGTTTTCTGTCAGAACATGGAATATATCATTCCATCCCCTCCTGGCCTGTAAGATTTCTGTTGAACAATTTGCTATTGTTCTAATGAAGAATCTCTTAAAAGCGAGGTGGCAATTTTATCTACTAGATTTTAAAATTATTTCCTTTTGCTGATTTTAGAAGCTTAACTATAATGTGTCTAAGGATATTTTCTGGTCAGATCTATTTGAGGTCTAAAGAGTTTCCTCTCTTGGATGTACATATGAATCTCCAGATTGGGAACCTTTTTTCAGCTATTATTTTGGCTATAAATAAGTTTTCCATGCTTTTACTCTTATCACCAACAGGAGGTCCCATCATTTGAATAGTAATTTCTTTAATGGTGTCCCAGAAGTCTCAGAGACTGTTTCAATTCTTTTCTCTGTATTTATTTATTTTTATATGACTGTGATGTTTCAAAAGTTCTATCCTGAAGTACAGATATTCTTTCTTCTGCTTAATCTAGTCTATTATTGATAGTTTCAATTGTGTTTTTATTTGAATTATTAAGTTTTTCATTTCTGAGGTTTTTTCTTATTTTTATTAACAATAATTGTACGTTTTCATGAACTAGATTGTGATGTTTCAATACATGTAAAAAACTTGTACTGATCAAACAGAGTAATCAACATCTTGCTTTCTTTGATATCACTTTATGATCAGAGGCTTGGAGCTTCTGTTTGTTCATGCAATATATACAAAGTTACTGTGAACTAGAGTCTACCCACTATTTTTTAACTCTGGGAACTCATTCCTTTGATAAAATTCTGATTTGGTACCTATTATCCAAACTCCCTGTGTCTCTCCACCCATCCCATCCACTTAAATCACTATTCTGTGTTCAGATTGGGTTTTTGTAAGCTTCCACATATGAGACAGAACAAACAGTATTAGTTTTTCTATGTGTGTAAGATCTCTAGCTCTTTGTTGAATTTTTCATTCATATCATGGCTTGATCCTAATCTCATTCAACTATAATAACAACAATAAGAGCCAACATCTATCTCCCATCCTACAGTATAAGCTTTGGTAAAATTATAAAACTGTACCATTTAAATTGATGTTTTACTTTTAATTTATGCAATAAATATTTATTGAAGGTACTTTATGCAGCAACAATGCTAGGCAATGAAGTTGTATGTGTCAAGTCAACCTCAAGGAACACTGGTGGAACATTAATTTTTATTCTTTTTTTTTTTTTTGAGATTCATTTGTTTACTTATTAGAGATAGAAGGAGGGAGGGAGGGAGGGAGAGAGAGACAGAGAGAAAATTTCACACCTGCTGGTTCACTCTACAAATGGCCACAATGCCTGGGGATGGACCCAGCTGAAGTTCAGGGCCTGGAGCTCCATCTGTCTCCCACATGGTTGCAGGGGCCCAAGCACTTGGGCCATCTTCCATTGCTTTCCCAGGTACATTAGCAGAGAGCTGGATTGGTAGCAGAGCAGCCAATTAATATTGATTAAATTCCTGGATCCTGGTTTGGCATTAGCCCAGCATAAACTATCAATGGCATTTGAGGAGAGAACCAATGGATGTGATTTCTTGCTGACTCTCTCTCTCTTTACCCCTCCCTTTGTCCAAACAAAAGCAAAAAGAAACACACACACAAAACTTAGAATAATAATTTTCCTCAATAAAATAAAAGAAACATAAATTAATAAATTATATTTATGGTCTAAGTGACCATAATCACTTGCTTGTTGACCAATTGATGCATCATCCAAGATATTTAGTAAAACTTATATGTTATACAGTAGATGTTCCTTTAAGTCAAAAACATATAATCTTTATTCAGAATACAAAATAAATTAAAGCAGAAAATGTCATAAAACAAAATGCATTCTGATCAAATATCAAACTACATTGGTCAGGCAATAAACTTTATAGAGATTTCTAAAAGTACAAACTTGAGGGCCGAAGTAGTCATGAGGTGAAAAGCAAATTGTATATTGCTAGGATAGTTAATATTTTGATAGATAACAAAGGGATAAAAGAAGAATACTCATCCTCATTCCTCTAAATAGTTTGGGTAACAAGAAGTGGAAGGAATGGAGGTTGATGTACCAATATAATTTAGTTCACTTGTGACATAAGATATAAAAAGAAACCTTACAACCTAGGTCATGAACATTACAGTAATAGACAAGTTGCTTGCAAATATCCTTGCACTTGCAACTGAATAACTATGTGTTTCTTTAGCACAGAGCTCTTTAATTGCTTTTCCCGTAGTGGAAACGATCGTTAAAATCTTTAGTAACTGCAAGTGATTATTTCAAATATCAAATATTCACTTTATGTGTAACTATGGATGCATAAATTTATGATATATTTATGATACAGCACTGTAGATATGCAGCAGTAGTTATTTATTCAGCTTTAAATCCAAATTTATCTGTAAAAATACGCATACACCTACACACGCTTATTGTTTTCATTCTCATATTTCTACACTTCAAAGATTTAACCAAGAGTTGCATCAAAAGTGTCAAAGCACAGTAATAGGAGCTATTCACAAATATCCTAATTACCCTCTCTGGCTATGCCTCTAAGCTTCAATGAGATATAGCAAAGACAAGACATTGTTTAATCCAATTAGTGCTAGTAACCATCCCCGGAGCTCTTCAAGTGTTAAGAATCTCTTTTTTGGCATACCTGTATTTATCACTGCCACTCAGACTACACTATTTGAATGTCAGTTCAATTATCTTTATGTGAAATATTAGAAATCCAGCGAAAACGTGCAAACCTTTTCTCTTTTCTATTATTTTAATTAAGTTGGTGGCACCACAATTATCCTGATCTCTCACTTTCTCTCTATAACCTATCCCCTTATAAATACTCAGTAACAAGTCTTAAATCCTTCACCCTCAGTCTCACTGGGATTTCACATTTCTGTTGTTCCTCCTCTCTCCTTTCAGGTAAATTCTCCTCAGCCAGACTTCTGGACTTGTTGATTTCTGAAAACATACTAAATTTCATATTCTATACTACTCTTTTTTTATTTTTATTTTTTGACAGGCAGAGTGGACAGTGAGAGAGAGAGACAGAGAGAAAGGTCTTCCTTTGCCGTTGGTTCACCCTCCAATGGCCACCGCGGCCGGCGCACCACGCTGACCCGAAGGCAGGAGCCAGGTGCTTCTCCTGGTCTCCCATGCGGGTTCAGGGCCCAAGCACTTGGGCCATCCTCCACTGCACTCCCTGGCCACAGCAGAGAGCTGGCCTGGAAGAGGGGCAACCAAGACAGAATCTGTCACCCTGACCGGAACTAGAACCCGGTGTGCTGGCACTGCAAGGCAGAGGATTAGCCTATTGAGCCGCAGCACTGGCCTATACTACTCCTTTAGTCCCTTCATTATTTATTTACTTTTGTTCTCTGCTTGGGTAAATTCATCCAAGAGCACAGAATTCAACACAACTTATATAAAGATACTTTCAATTTTATCTCTCATCCATAATTCTTCCTAACAAATTTATATAAGCACAAAAATGTCCTGTCCAAAAATTACTCTGCTTTCTTAACTCAATTGACAGCAGTCTTTACCTCCTAACTTACTGCTCCTGCTCATTCCCCTCTGCACATATTCCTGTGTAATAGGCCTTAATACTTGTAAATATTGCATCAGAAATTCATATATCTCCTATTTAGTTACTATCTTTACTGTAATCACCTTTATTTCTAACTGAAAGACTTCATTTATCCCTAACATGAATAATAAAAACTTCAACTTAATGAGTATTTTTATCCTTTTTAGCTCATCTTCCTTTTTTCTCCAGAATTGTATTCCCAAAACACAAATTTGAGTTTGACATTTTTCTTTCCAAAACCCTCAAACCCGCATTGATTTATCTTTGTCTCTAAAATCCAAATTGCTTAGCAAGGTGCCAGCCTTCCTCTAAGGACAATCATGCCAATAAATGATGTATGGAAAATTAGCTATCCACATGCAGAGTAAACTTCACCCCTAGCACTCTCTAATTACAAAACTCAAATAAAATGGATTAAAGATCTAAATATTACCTGAAATTATGAAACAACTAGAAGAAAACATATAGAAGACAATCCAAGACATGGGTACAAGCACTCAATTTTGGATAAGATCTCAAAAGCATAGGAAACAAAAGAAATAGACAAATGATATTTCATCAATCTAAAACATTTCAGCGCAGCAAAGAAGTCCAACAGACTGAAGGGACAAGCTACAGAATATATATTCACATCTATATATTCATATATATCATATATATAAAAAACATCCAATCAGATGAGATGGAATACATTCAGGGTGGTAAAAACTGTACATCTCATAATGAGTTAACAACATAACATAAGGAATTCAAACAACTTAATAAAAAATACAAATATCTAATTTTAATATGGGCAATAGGGGTGGGTGTTTGGTGCAACAGTTATCAATTAGGAGACACTCATCCCATATTGGAGTATCTGAATCTGAGTTCCAGCTACTCCACTTCTTTTTGTTTGTTTTGTTTTGTTTTGTTTTGACAGGCAGAGTGGACAGTGAGAGAGAGAGAGAGACAGAGAGAAAGGTCTTTCTTTACCATTGGTTCACCCTCCAATGGCCGTTGTGGCCGGCGTGCTGCAGCTGGCGCACCACGCTGATCCAAAGCCAGGAGCCAGGAGCCAGGTGCTTCTCCTGGTCTCCCATGCGGGTGCAGGGCCCAAGCACTTGGGCCATCCTCCACTGCACTCCCGGGCCACAGCAGAGAGCTGGCCTGGAAGAGGGGCAACCGGGACAGAATCCGGTGCCCTGACCGGGACTAGAACCCGGTGTGCCGGCGCCACAAGGCAGAGGATTAGCCTGTTGAGCCACGGCACTGTCTTTATTCCACTTCTAATTCAACTTCCTGCTAGTGTGCACCTTGAGAGAGCAGATGATGTCTAAAGTACTTGGGTCCCTGACATCTATATAGGAGATAAAGACTGAGATGCAGATTCCAGGCTCCTGGCTTTTACTTTGACCTGGCTCAGCCTTGGCTGTTGGCAGGCATTTGGGGAGTTAAACAGTAGATAGAAGATCTCTCTCCATTTTGCTCTCTATCTCCATTTCAAATGAAATGAAAATAAATAAATTGTTAAAATTGGCAGTAGATCTGAAGAGACTTTTATTCACAGAAATACCTATAAGCAGCCAACAAATACATGGAAATAAAATTTCAACATCACTAATCATCAAAGAAATGCAGATTAAAAAGACAAAATTCCAATAAGATATCACTTCATTGAAAAAATGAAACATCTTCTCACTTCAGTTAAAATAGCTATCAAAAAGATAAAAAGATAACATTTCTGGGACATATATTAATAAAAATAGTATGGTGGTTCTTAAAAAAATTAGAAATAGAATTACTATATTACCCAGGAATTACCAAAGGAAATTAAATCAGTTGTCAAAGAGAAATCTGTATTCGTATGTCTAGTGTACACTACTCACAATAGCTAAGAAATGGAAAAAGCATAATTGTCCATCCACTGATGCATGGATAAAGAGAAAGTGTTACATATATATAATAGGATTCTATTTAGCCATAAAAAGCATGAAATCCTATCATTTGCAACAACATGGATGGGACTGTAGGTCATTATGTTAAGTGAAAGAAGGTAGGCACAGAAAGATTGTCAAATGATCTCACTCATGTGCAGAGTCTAAAAAAGTTGACCTCATAGAAGCTGAGTGTATCATGGTAGGTTCCTGAGACTGACAGGAAGAGGGGAAGGATGAGGAAAGATTGCTTAATGAGTTCTGATTAATAGTTAAGATAAGAGAAAGAAGTTCTGGTGTTCTATTGAACAGCAGGATGACTATATGTAACAATAATATAGTATATTTTTAATAAAAAATTAGAAGATAAAGTTTTGAAAGTATTCACTAAAAATAGATGATAAATATTTTGAGGATATAAATATGCTTAAACTGATTTGCCATTTTGCAACACATACATATATGAAGATATCACATGGTATCCCATAAATTTGTACAATTATTATGTATTAAAATTATAAATCAATTTTGTACCAAGCAAAAATGAAAGGCTAATAAAATGAGAAAGAGGAAGGAAAGGAGAAGTGAATGGAAGAGACCATTACCACTAGACAAACTCTAAAGAAACACCAAAGGAAATATTTCAGGCAAAAGGACAATACCACTATATGCAAACACGAATTTAAGAAAATAAATAAAATTTTTGCAAATGCTACAATCAGCATATAAGGGGTTTCCATTTACAATTCTCTTTAAAAATCAATGCCTTTTTAAAAAGATTTATTTATTTATTTGAGAGGCAGAGTTACAAGAGAGGGAGACACAGAGAGAGGTCTTTGATACACTGGTTCATTCTCCAAATGGGAAAACCAATGCCTTTTTAAAGTAAAATTAATAACAATGGATTTTAGTGGTTACAAAATATGAATAACCAAAATGTCTGATGAAAATAACCGAAAGAATGATATAAGTGAAACACAAGTGTATTGATGTAAGATTTTTTCACTGAATAGGAAGTGATACACTATTTGAAAATTGACTGTAATAAGATAAAGTTTTATATGATGAACTCTAGAAAAATTACTAACAAAACAAGAAATATATGGTAACAATCCAATAGGAAGATAATTTAGAATAATGAAAATACTAAAAAAAATCTAAAAGAAGTTGGGAAAAAAGAAAAATGAACAAACAACAGATGGAACAGATGGAAAACAAATAGCAATATTTTAGATTAAATGCAACCATAATGATAATTAAATTAAGTATAAATGGCCTGAAGGCTTCAAATAAAAGACAGATGTCAGATTTGGAGAAAAAAAAAAAACAGAGCTATATGTTGCACTAAAGAAAACCACTTTAAATACAAAGACACATATAGGTTTGTAAAAGGAAAATATATACCACACAATTATTACTCAACAGAGTGTGGTTGTATTCCTTTTATGTAGCTAAAGTAAGACATTACTATGAAATAGGTGGCTTAAAATGGCGTAAGTTTATTCCCCTTCAGGAGGCCAGAAACACAAAACCAACTAACTTATCAGAAGGGTTAATTCCTTCTGGATTTATTGAGGAAGAAATAATTCCCTTGTTTTCCTTGATCTTCTGGTATTTACCAGGAATTCTGGCACCCATTGGTTTGTAAATAGGGGTGATGGTTGTACAACAAAGCAAATGTACTTAATATCTCAGAACTATATGCTTAAGATATTTGGAATTGTATTTTGCATTTTACAAAGTTTATCACGATGAAAATCATTTGTATTATTAAAATGTAATGAGAATAGTGAGGTAAATTTATCAAGACAATCATTCTGCATGGATATAGAACTATGATCAGAGTTTA
The DNA here is from genome assembly GCF_964237555.1 of Oryctolagus cuniculus. NCBI lineage: Eukaryota > Metazoa > Chordata > Mammalia > Lagomorpha > Leporidae > Oryctolagus > Oryctolagus cuniculus. The sequence continues at coordinate 92,895,963 of NC_091453.1, read as the reverse complement.
AGAAAGCCTGAAGGAAACTTGATTGCATTGAAAGGATATGTAGAGAAATCCACAATTAGGCACTTCTTTTAGTAACTGACTGAATGAGTAGTTAACAAAATTTGGTAAGGATATGTTTAGACTTCCAAAAACACTATAAATGGGGAAGGCAGTGGTTAACTCACAATCTGGGGAACTCACATCCCATATCAGAGTACCTAGGTGTTAGTTTCAGCCCCATTCTCTAATACACAATCCTGATAATGTGTATGCTGAGAGGTAGCAGTTGATGAACCAAGAGCAAATGCCCCTGCCACCAACATGGGAAATCTCCATTGAGTTCCATGTTCGTTTGGCCTGGCTATCTTGGGCTATTGTGGGCCTTTGGGCTGAGAATAAGTAGATGGGAGATGTTTCTCTGTGCCTATATCTCTGTGCCTTTGTGTCTCTCTCTCCTCCTCTCTTCTTTCAAATAAATAAAAAAAATTAAAACACCATAAATCAATAGTTAATAAATATTTATATAACACTTCATCGAACAAAACAAAGCCTATCTTTATGGCTGTGCAGTACATTAAAAATTGACCATATCCTGTGTAATGACTTCATTAAATTAGGCATATGAAATCATATACTACATATTCTCTGGCAACAAGGATTGGGAATAAGAGAGGGAGGAGATGTATAGTTCGGCACATGTTCAATCAGACTTACCCTTAATGGTAGAGTTAGAAACGTGCGAGGGGATTCCAATTCAATCTCATTAAGGTGGCATGTACCAACACCATCTCACTAGTCCAAATAAGTGATCAGTTTCAGTTCATAATTGATCACAATGATAGGATTAAGAGTCAAAGGGATCACATAAACAAGACTAGTGTCTGCTAATACTAACTGATAGAATTAAAAAGGAGAGAACAATCTAACACGGGAAGCAGGATACACAGCAGACCCATAGAATGGCAGATGTCCTAAACAGTACTCTGGCCTCAGAATCAGCCCTTAAGGCATTCGGATCTGGCTAAAAAGCCCATGAGAGTATTTTAGGCATGGAAAGCCAAGACACTGTGGCAAAAAAAAAAAATGACCTAAATGAAAGATCTCTGTGAGTGAGATCCCAGTGGACAGAATGGGCCATCAAAGAAGGAGGTACCTTTCTCTGAAGGGAGGAGAAAACTTCCACTTTGACTATGGCCTTGTCGAAATAAGATTGGAGTTGTCAAACTCAAGAGGCTTCCATACCCTTGGCAGCTCATGACAAGAGCCTAGGGTGATTACTGACATCATAAATAAGAGTGTCAATTGTTAAGTCAACAACAGGAGTCACTGTGCACTTACTTCTCATGTAGGATCTCTGTCCTTAATGTGTTGTACTATGTGAATTAATAGTATAACTAGTACTCAAATTGTACGCTGTATTTTGGGTTTCCGTGTGGGTGCAAATTGTTGATATCTTTACTTAGTATATACTAAGTTGATCTTCTGTATATAAAGGTAATTGAAAATGAAAAAAAGACAACAACAGAAAGTTATCAAGAAAATATGAACGTAAGTAATATTGCATCATGGTTTTGATTTGCATTTCCCTTATGACTACTGGTGTTGAACATTATCTCATGTATTTCATGGCCATTTATATTTTTTAAAATTATAAATACACACACACACATACACACACACACACCCCACATTACCACATTTTCTTTATCCAGTCATCAGTTGGTGGACATTTGTGTTGATTCCAAATTTCAGCTATTATGAATTGAGCTGCAATAAACATGGGGAACAGACAACTCTTTCTATATGCTGATTTCATTTCCTTTGGGTAAATTCCCAGGAGTGAGATAGCTGAGACTTATTGGTAGATGTATTTTCAGATTTCTGAGGAATCTCCATACTGTCTTCCATAATGGTTGTACTAGTTTATATTACTACCAACTGTGGATTAGGGTACTTTTGTCCTCATGACCTCTCCAGCATTTATTGTTTTATGATTTTTGAATCATGGACACTCTAACTGGGGTGAAAGGAAACCTCATTGTGGTTTGGATTTGTATTTCCTGAATGACTAGTGATCCCGAACATTTTATCATGTATCTGTTAGCCACTGGAATTTCATCCTTTGAAAAATGCCTGCTTATGTCCTTCGCCCAATTCCAATTCTTTTTTTTTTTTTTTTTTTTGACAGGCAGAGTGGACAGAGAGAGAGAGAGAGAGAGACAGAGAGAAAGGTCTTCCTTTGCCATTGGTTCACCCTCCAATGGCTGCCCCGGCCGGCGCACCGCGCTGATCCCATGGCAGGAGCCAGGTACTTCTCCTGGTCTCCCATGGGGTGCAGGGCCCAAGTACTTGGGCCATCCTCCACTGCACTCCCTGGCTACAGCAGAGAGCTGGCCTGGAAGAGGAGCAACCGGGACAGAATCCAGCGCCCCGACCGGGACTATAACCCGGTGTGCCGCCACTGCAAGGCAGAGGATTAGCCTAGTGAGCCACTGCGCCGGCCTAGCCCATTTCTGAACTAGATCTTTTACTTTGTTGTTGTAGAGTTTCTTGAGCTTTTTATAGACCCTAGATATTAATCCTTTATCAGTTCCTTAGATTGCAAATATTTTCTCCCACTCTAGTGATTGTCTCTTGACTTTGTTTAGTGTTTTCTTTGTAGTGCAGGAACATTTTAGATTGATGCAATCCCATTTGTTTATTTTTACTTTCATTGCCTGTGCTTCTGAGGTCTTTTCCCCAAAATCTGTGCCTATGCCAATGTCTTGCAGTGTTTCTCTGATGCTTCCCTCTAGTAATTTGATGTTACCAGGTCACAGACTTAGATCCTTGATCCATTTTGAATTGATTTTTGTATAAATTATAATGTAGGTGTCTTGTTTCATACTTCTGCAAGTGAAGATCCAATTTTCCCAGAACCAATTTTTGAAGAGACTGTCCTTTCTCCAGGGATTGATTTTAGCTTATTTGTCAAAGGTTGGTTGGTTGATGATGCATGGATTAATTTCTGGAGTTTCTCCTCTGTTCCATTGGTCTACACACCTATTTTTATGCAAGTACTGGATTGTTTTGTTTATAATGTCCCTGTAGTATGTCTTGAAATCTGGTATTGTGAAGCCTCCAGATTTGTTTTTGTTATTTAAAATTGCTGTAGCTATTTAGGATCTCTTGTGCTTTCCTATGGATTTAGCATCATTTTTCTAGACTTCAGAAGAATGTCATTGGTATTTTGATTGGAATCACATTGAATCTGTGAATTGCTTTCAGGAGTATGGGCACTTTGATATATTACCACAAACATGGAAGATTTTTCCTTTTTTATTGTTTTATTCTGTTTGGTTTATGTTTTCATAATTTTAATGTAGAGATCTTTCACCTCTTTGGCTAAATTTATTACAAGTTATTTGAATTTTTGTAACTATTGTTAATAAGACTGATCTTACAAGTTCTCCCTCAGCCATGACAATTGTCTGTGTATACAAAGGCTATTGATTTTTAAGATGTAATGAATGTGTTAAGGAATGTTCCTTATGTACCCAATTAGCTTAAAGTTTTTATCATGAAAAGATGTTGTATTTTGTCAAATGCTTCCACTACATCTACTGAGATAATCATATGGTTTTTATTCTTCAGTTTTTATTGGGATGTATCACATTTATTGATTTGCGTATGTTGAACCACCCATGCATATCACAGATAAATCCCACTTGGTCAGGGTTAAAGATATTTCTGATGTGTTGTTGGATTCAACTAGCTAGTATTTTGTTGAGAAGATTTTTGTATCTATGTTCATCAGAGATATTGTTCTATAGTTCTCTTTGTTATATTCTTTTTCTAGTTTTGGAATTAAGGTGATGCTCAACATATAAAATGAGTTTGGGAGGATCCCCACCCTTTCAATTGTTTTGAATAATCTTGTAATCATAATTAGTTCTTTAAATATTTGGTAAAATTCAGCAATGAAGTCCTCCAGTCCTGACCTTTTCTCTGTTGGAAGGATCTTTATTACTGATACAAGTCTCCATGTTGGTTATTGGTCTGTTTCCATGTTCTGTGTCGTCATGCCTCAATTTTTGATTGATTTTATGTACTCAGAAATATACCCATTTGTTCTGTATTTTTCAATGTGTTGACATATTGCTGGTTGTAGTAATTTCGGATGATTCTTTGTATTTCTGTGCTATTGTAACATCTCCTTTTTCATCTCTGATTTTATTAATTTGCCCTCCCCCCTTTTTTTGGCTAGTTTAGCCAATGTTGTATCAATTTTGTTTATTGTTTTAAAAATCAGCTCTTTATTTCACTGATCTTTTGAGAACTGTTTAATGACATCATTTGCCCACATCTTACCTAGATGTTTTTTTTTCTTTGTTATGTTTTTTGAAATGATGATATATTCTAAATATTAATTCTATGGTGAATACATAGTTTGCCAAAATTTTTCCCATTCTGTTGGATGTCTCCTCATTCCCTTGTTTTCTTTGCTATGCAGAAGCTTCTGCATTTGATATAGTCTGATTTGTTTACTTTTGTTTTTGTTGCCTGTACTTTGGGGATCTTATCCAAGAATTTCTCAATGTCAATGTCTTGGAGTATTTCTCCTACATTTTCTTCCAGCAACTTCATATTCTTAGATCTTAAATTTAGGGCTTTGATGCATCTTGAGTTGATTTTTTTATATGGTGATAGATATGGACCTCACTTCATTGTTCTACATATATACATCTGTTTTTTTGCCAGCACCATTTAGTGAAGAGAATATCCTTACTCTAGTGTATGATGTGGCACTTTTGTCAAAAATATCAGTTGGCTATATTATGTAGATCAATTTCTGAGCTCTCTATTCCGTTCCGTTGATTTATGTGTCAGATTTTTGCCAGTACCATGTTGTCTTCATTACTATAACTTTGTAGTGTGTTTTGAAATCAGGTATTGTGATGCCTCTAACTTGATTTTTTTTCTTCCTCAATATGATTTTGGGTATTATGGGTCTTTTGTGATTCCATATGAATTTTAGGATATTTTTGTTAATTCTATAAATAATGTCATTGGTGTTTTGATATGGATTGCATTGAATCTGTAGATTGACTTAGGCAATATAGACATTTTAACAATATTGATTCTTCCAATCCATGAACAAGTAATATCTTTGCATTTATGGTGTCCATGATTTCTTTCATCAATGTTTGATTATTTTCATTGTAAGGATTGTTTTTGTGGCTATTATGAAAGGGGTTTCTTTCCTAATATCTCTACCAGTGATTTCATCATTATGCATATGAAAAACTTCTTTGTAATGTTTATTTTATTTTTTTAAAGAAATATTTTTATTTATTTATTTTAAAGGCAGAGTTACATAGAGGCAGAGGCAGAGAGAGAGAGAGAGAGAAAGAGAGAGAGAGAGAGTTCTTCCACCCACTATTTTACTCCCCACACAGCCACAATGGCTGAAGCTGGGCCAATCTGAAGCCAGGAGCCAAGAGATTCTTCCAGGTCTCCCATGTAGGTACAGGTACCCAAGGACTTGGGCCAACTTCCACAGCTTTCCCAGGCCATAGCAGAGAGCTAGATAGGAAGTGGAGCAGCCAGGACTCCAACTGGTGCCCATATGGGATACTAGCAACACAGGCAGCAGCTTTACCTGCTACGCCATAGCGCTGGCCCCTTTATGCTTATTTTATAACCTGCAATTTTGTTGAATTGGTTTATAAGTTCTAGCAGCTTTTTGGTGGAGTGTTTATGTTTTTCCACATGCAACATCACGTCATTTGTAAGCATTTCCTCTTTTCCAATTTTGAAGCCCTTTATTTTTTCTCCCTAAGTGTTTTTGCTAATACTTCCAGTACTATTTGTAATAAGAGTAGTGAAAGTGTACATCTTTTTATTACTCCAAATCGGAGGGAGAAATGCTTTCAGCTTTTCCTCATTAAGTGTGACAATGACTGTTGGTTTCTCTTATGTAGCTTTTACAATTTTGAGGTATGTTCCTTCTATATATAATTTGTGGAGCGTTTTTATCAGGAAGTTATGTCAAATCTTATCAAATGCTTTCCCTGCATTTCTTGAGATGACCATATGGTTTTTGTTTTTATTCTGTTTGTGTGATTTATGACATTTACTGATATGCAAAAGTTAAACCACACTTGTATCTCTGGGATAAATTCCACTTGATTGTGCTGTATTATTTTTTTTAATGTTTTTTTTTGGAATCAGTTTACTAATATTTTTGAGAATCTTTGCATCTATGTTCATCAAGGATATAAGCTGGTAGTTTTCTTTTTGTGTTATGTCTTGGTTCAGTTTTGGTATCAAAGTGGTGTTATCCTCATAAGAACAGTTTGGTAGGGTTGCATCCTGTTCAATATTTTGGAATGGCTTGAAAAATATTGAAGTTATTTCCTCTTTAAATGTTTTGTAGAATTCAGTAGTAAAGCCATCATATATTGGACTTTTCCAGATGGAATAATTTTAATTATTGCTTCAATCTCATTCCTTGTTTTGGGTTTTGTCTATATCTTCTTGACAATCTTGACACATTATATGTATCCATGAATTTATCCATCACTTCAAGGTTTTCAAATTCATTATTTTGAGATAGTAGAATTTTAAGATCCTTTGTATTTTAGTGCTGTCAGTTGTAATGTCCCCTTTTTACCTCAAATTTTAGTTTTTTCAATTATTTCTTTTTTTGTTAGTCCAGCTAAAGTTTTGTCTTTTAGATATCACCTTACACCTTTCAGAATCACTATTATCCAAAAGACAGAGAGAACAAATGCTGGCAAAGATTTGGAGAAAGAAGAACACTCATACACTGTTAGTGGAATGGAAATTAGTGTAGCCACTGTAGAAAACAGTATGGCCGGCGCCGCCATAGCTCAATAGGCTAATCCTTCGCCTGCGGCGCCGGCACTCCAGGTTCTAGTCCCGGTCGGGACGCCGGATTCTGACCCGGTTGCTCCTCTTCCAGGCCAGCTCTCTGCTGTGGCCTGGGAGTGCAGTGGAGGATGGCCCAAGTGCTTGGACCCTGCACCCACATGGGAGACCAGGAGAAGCACCTGGCTCCTGGCTTCGGATCAGCAGTGTGCTGGCCGCAGCGGCCATTGGAGGGTGAACCAACGGAAAAGGAAGAGCTTTCTCTCTGTCTCTCTCTCACTGTCCATCTGCCTGTCAAAAGATAAAAAAAAAATAAAAAATAAAAAAAACAGTATGGAGTTTTCTTAAAAAAATAGACTTGCTATAAGGTCCAGCTATTCCACTAGTGAATAAAAGCCAAGAAAAACACATAAACTTGTTGTATCAAAGAGATAGCTACAACACCAGTGATGGGATCCACCAAAGTGTCCATCATCAGATGAATAAATAAAACAATATGGTATATAAGTATATACATGCATACAATGGAATATTATTCAGCTCTAAAAAAGAATGAAATTCTACCATTTGCATCAAAATGGATGCAATATGAGGACATCATTTTGAGTGAAATAAGGCAAACATAGAAAGGCAAACTCTGCATGTTCTACCTATATATGGGAGCTAAATTTAAAAAGAAAAAAATCTTAAAAAAAAAACAAATATCTACGTGTGTCAGCAGTTTTAAAAATATGTTTTGATCAAACTTTGCTTTATATCCTTGTCAAACCAATGGGTAGCAATGTTATACTACTGCAGATTTAATAATTTGTGATTATTTGTAAATTTACTGTATATAGGTGAAATGGTCATCTTTCCATTTGATCATTGCTTAGAGCCCTTGCCTATATTACCAATTGAATGAGGATCTTCTTACTTTTTACTTTTTGGTCTCTTTATTTGGTGGAGCATTAAGAATTTGACTGTAATTTTAATCTAAAATGTGTTATCTCAAAAACTATAGGAGAGAGAGAGAAGGAAGGAGAGGAGAGGAGAGGAGGGCAGAAGAAGGAAGGGGAGGGGAGAAGGGGAGGGGAGGGTAGGAGAGGAAGGAAGAGAGATACAGAGAGAGAAAGGGAAGACAGGAAAGAGGGGAGGGTGAAAGGTAGAAAAGAATCATCACTATTTTTAGAAGTCTATCTATTAACTATATTAAATCTGTTGAAATTACATTAACATGAAAAAGAAAATATGTACATAATTTGCAATTAAACGTCACGCTTAAATAAACCTAGAGATGGAAAAATCACAAATACAATTATAAATATTTTGAAAGGAATGAAAATTAAAACATACACATAAAGTTTTTCTATATAGAGCTAAAACAGTGAAGAGAGGAAACTTTATAGCATTATAAAATATAGCATGTATTTAAGTCTCAAAATAATGCCCTAAGCTTCTACCTTAAGAAAGTAAAAAAGTTAAGAGATAATTATATTCAAAGAAAGTATGAGGATGTCAATAATGAAGATAAGAATAGAAATCAGTGCCGGCTTGAGTTCTCACTGCAGAAACCCTGTAAGACACAGGGATTGGGATAATATCTTGAAGGTACTGGAAGTAGAGAACTGCCAACCAAGAATACCATATCCATCAGAGTGGTTCTTCAGATGTGAAGGAATAAATATATTTCAGAAAAACCAAAGCTGAGGGAGTTCATCACCACTAGGCCTACATTATGAGAAATGTTAAAGATTTTTCAAGTTGAAATGAAAGAAGAGGAAAATATACTAAACAATGAGAGTCACTGGTGAAGGTAAATACACAATCCAAGTCAGAATATTTGAATATTGTAATGATGATGTGAAAGTCACTTTTAACTCACGTAAAAAATAAGATTTTAATAAAAAAAGATTATCAAGTATAACTATAATACAATAATATGTTAATGGATACATGTTAAGGTTTCAATGAGGTATCACCTTATGTTAAAATTTCATTGCTATTGCATTATTATTCAGAGGTGTGACCTTTAGGAGATAATTAAGTCATGAGTGCTTCCTCCTCATGAATTGGATTAACGTCCTTATAAAAGGCTCAAATTTGAAGGACGTTCCACCTTGCACTTCTGTCACCTACCATGTGAAGATTCAGTAAAAAGGCACCATTTATTAAAGAGAAGCCCTCACGAGACACCAGTGCTGGTGCCTTGATCTTGGAATTCCTAGCTTCCAAAATCATCAGAAAGTTTCTTCTTTTTATACATTACTCACTGTGTGGTATTTTGTCATAGCAACATAAGTAGACTAAGATAATACATGATACAAAAATATGTAAAATGAGAACTTGATAGCATAAAATGAAGAGGCAGAAGTATAGAGTTGTATGAGATTGAAGTTAAATTACTATAATATATTTAATGTTAGCTCAAGATAACCACAAAGAAAATATTGCTAGTAGATATTGCAAAAAGAAAGGTATCAAAACATACCACAATAAAATTTTCAAATCACAACTCAAAACAAGAAGACAGGAAAAGGAATAGAAAAACTACTAAATAGTCAAAAGTGAACAAAAAGGCAATAGTAAGACATTCCCTATAAATAAGTGCATTTCAATGGATTAAATTCTCCAAGCAAAATGCAGAGTGGCTGAATGGACGAGAAATATAAGGTCCAACACTACAAAAGGCTCACTTTATTTTTAAGGATATCTACAGGATGAACATGAATAGTCCATGCCAATGGTAACAAAGAGACCAAAGATGACTATAGTCATTAGAAAAAATAGGCTTTCAGTCTAACTTAGTCATAAAAACAAACGAGGTCACTATATAATGATGAAGGTGTTGATTTATCAAGAACACATAATAGGGGCCAGTGCTGTGGCGTATTGGTACTGGATCAAGTCCCTGCTGTTCCACTTCTGATCAAGCTCTCTGCTATGACCTGGGAAAGTAATAGAAGATAGCCCAAGTCCGTGGGCCCCTGCACTCACATGGGAGACCTGGGGGAAGCTCCTGGTTCCTGGTACCTGGCTTTGGATCAACGCAGGTAGGTTCAGCTGTTCCAGTCAATTGGGAAGTGAACCAGTGGATGGAAGACATCTCGCCCTCTCTTTCTCTTTGCATGTAACTCTGACTTTCAAATAAATAAATAAATCTTTAAAAAAAGAACACATAGTAGTAGTAATACATATATATGCACTGAACATTGGGGCACCTGAATATATAAATGAATATAAACAAAACTGAAGGGAGAAATAGCAAATCAACAGTAGTAGGAGGGACTTTGGTATTCCACTTTCAACCACGGACACATCATCCAGATAGAAAAGCAACATGATGTCTTCCAGTGGCATCAATTTTTTTGTGCAAATGACAGAATTTCATTTTTTATAGATAAATAATATTTAATTGCATAGTTTCTTTGTCCATTCACCTCATGATGGTCATGTTGGTTGATTCCTTGTTTTGGACATTATAAAGAGCGCTGCTATAAACATGGTGGAGCAGGTAGGTATCTCTTCAATACAACATGTTTATGTCTGTTGGGTACATACCTGATAGTGTCATTGCTGGATCACTTGGGAAGTCTATTTCTAGTTTTTAAGGAAATCTCCATAATGTTTTCCACAATGGCTGAACTAATTTACATTCCCAACAACAGTGAACAAGAGTTCCCCTTCTTCCACATCCTGGCCAGTATCTGTCTTTTAGATAACAGCCATTCTGAGGCGGGTGAGGTGATAACCTCATTGTGGTTTTCGTTTACATTTCCCTGATGGATAGTGATGTTGAACTTGTTCTCAAACATTTGTTAACCATTTGCAGTTCTTTTCAGAATTTTCTGTTGAGGTTCTTTACCCATTTTATGACTGAATTTGTTGTTTTATGTTGTTGAGTTTTTTGAGTTGCTGATGTATTTTGGATACTAATCCTTTGTTGGATAAGTAGCTTGCAAATATTTTCCCATTCTGTCAGCTGTCTCTTCACTCTATTGATCATTTCCATTGATGTGCAGAAGCTTGTGAGGATGATCTAAATACCACTCGTATTTTTTTTTTTCTTTTGTCTCCTTGCTTTGAGCATTTTATCCAAGAAGACATTACCTACAGCAATATCTTGAAGTGTTTCCCCTACATTTTCTCCCAGCAACTTCTAAGGTTCAGGTCTTAAACTGAAGTCTTTCATCCATCTTGAGTTGATTTTTGTGTATAGGGAGAGGTAGCTTCTTCACCTTCTTGAATAGCAGATTCCATATTAGATTCCCCTATATACTCTATTAGTAAAATATCCTGTGCCAAACTAAGCTCTAATATATTCTCTCCAGGGTTTTTTTGATTTTTTTTTCTTTTCGTGTTCCTTTTACAACATGTACACCCCAGAAAAACAAATTTGGTTTTCAGTGTGTTTCTGTGCAATATCTTCAAAACAAATAACTTTTAATTGTATCTGTGAATAGCACTTTAGTTGTTTGTAGATAGTTTGAGGTAGTATATTGATGGAATATAACATTTATAATCAAGAGTTTGCTTAAAAATTAATCTATATTCAAGGAGTACATATTCCATTCTAAACAGTTCCATGTAAATCCTTGTTTAAAAACATGAATCCACTTACTCTATTTAGTAAAAAAAAAAATGTAAATTATACTGCTGGAAGACCAGCAAGTAATTGGAACTATGATTTAAAAAGCCCAATCAGTTTTGCAGCACATAAGACGCCTGACCCCCAAGAATAAAGAATTCTGAATTTTTGCTAAGATACAAGTATATTTGATAAACTTATGTCCTAGAAAATTCTAAATCTAACTAGATTTACCTGGAATTAAATCTAAATTGGTTGAGAATATTATTCATTGGAGGAACAAGATAATATTTCATGAACTTTTATAATTTGGTTAAGGATCACACTATGCTGTCCCAGATTTACAGTTCAGGAAAGGAGCAATTGATAATTTCCCAGAAAGTAGTCACAGTAAAGCCTCCTGGGCTAATGTGACATTTTACTAATCTTCCTAACATAGTACAAGAAGTGTATTAATATTAAACTATGCCATTATGAGTTGATAAGACAAAAGTATTTTTTGAGTTTACATGTGGGCTAAGAGGCAAATATGAGATAAAGAGTGCCATAAACTGTAAAATACTATATAAAAATTCATTTATTGCTGTTTTTGATGTTTCTTGGTCAAAAACTGTCTTACACAATCATTTTCCCTGCCTCACTGTTGAGAACAGTCCACGTTGTACACAGAATTCTAGTACATATTTGCAGACTGCATTATGTTTTTATTGGGTTGACTGTGTTTAATTATGTTAAATACTTGAAACCCCAAGGCACAAGCACTGAGTTGATCTTTTAAATCACTAAAATATAAGTAATAGGTATGTGAGCAGTTATAAAAGACATACATGAATAAATAAAAATAACAAATTAAAATAAATGAAAATGCTATTTATCAAAAAATGAGAAGGCTTGTATCTGGCATGTGATCATTAGGCTCTAGAATTTTGCATGTGTGACTAAGTTTACCAATGGTCAACTTTTCTAGTACAGAAGAAATCTCTATTAATGACTAATTTTTGCCTTATCCCATGTAGTAATTGGTTTAGCACTTTAGACACTTGGGAAAAAGCTAATTTTTGTCATAGCATTCTAACAGGATATATCTCTTCCTTTCATCCAGCTTCATCTTCAGGGCATTTTAACTTACAATCTTAGAGGAGGATAATCTTTGTCTGGGGTCAGATTCATAGTCTCTTGGCATATTTTACATACACAATGATTGTTTCATATGATTTTAAATGAAAAGAGATACCTAGGATGTCTAGACTGCACATTCCTTTTAATAATAGAGGCTTGGACATAGCTAATGACAATAACTAGCAGTAACCATGAGAAACAAGCATTGTATTACAAGTTCAGCTATTCATCAGTGCCACATAGTACTGTAGATCCATACAATCATCACCTAGAAAAGTCAACTAGAAAGTGCTGGAAAAAAGATGAAATGGACAGATAATTGGATGTTAGTATAAATCTATACTAAAAAACATAATAAGATTACATAAATCCATGGCTTTTGGCCTCTTTAGGTCTCTTATAACACCTCATATACATCTCTGTAGCTAGGAGCTGGTGTTGTGGCCCAGCATATTAATTTGCCATTTGTGAAGCTCACATACCATATTGGAGCATTGGTTTGAGTCCCAACTGCTCCACGTCCAATCCAGCTTCCTTCTTGCTTGGGAAGTTAGCATAAGATGCCCAAGTGCTTGGGCCTCTGTGACCCATGTGGGAGACCCAAAAGGAGTTTCTGGCTCCTGGCTTCAGCCTGGCACAGCCCTGACTGTCACTGCGGAGTGAACCAGCATATGCAAGAAATCAATCAATAGCTATCTCTCTCTCTCTTTCTCTCTGTCTCTCTCTGTCTCCTTCCCTCCTTCTCTCTCTTCTTCCCTCTCTCTCCCTCTTCCTCTCTCCCCCACCATCTGTCCCTGAAACACTTCCTGTTGAATAAATAAATCTTTACATATATATATATGAAACTATGTTACATATGTTTATGTATATATATATATATACATATATATAAAACTATGTCAGAAGAAAAATACCAGGAATTGTACTATGCACATGAAGAACAAATGTACAAAGTTTCCTCGATTTACAAGGGTTTTGAGGAGTACCATATCCCCAGACTTCTATGGGGTTTTTTTTGAAAGGCTGAGCAAGTTTTTCATAACAGAACCAAAATTTTCATGAGCCACTAGATGCTAAATTGTGGGCAGCTTCTTGTAACTGTCCAGGTCATACAGGGCGGCTGTATGCTGAATCAACAAACAAGGTCATGTTCAAGGCCGGCGCCACAGCTCACTAGGCTAATCCTCCGCCTTGCGGCGCCGGCACACACACCAGGTTCTAGTCCTGGTCGGGGCGCCGGATTCTGTCCCGGTTGCCCCTCTTCCAGGCCAGCTCTCTGCTGTGGCCTGGGAGTGCAGTGGAGGATGGCCCACGTGCTTGGGCCCTGCACCCCATGGGAGACCAGGATAAGTACCTGGCTCCTGCCATCGGATCAGCGCTCTGTCTTTCTCTGTCTCTGTCTCTCTGTCTCTCTCTCTCACTGTCCACTCTGCCTGTCAAAAATAAATTAAAAAAAAAAAAAAACAAGGTCATGTTCAGCTCAGAGAGTGGCTAGATGGCAGTGTCATAAACCAGGAGTCTTGGGTCTTCTGCAAGAACCAGTACAATCCCTTCTATGGTCTATTCCCACTCGGATACAGACTATACTGAGACAGGCCACAGATCCCCAAAATATCAGGGGAATCTTCCAGTCTTTCATTTCCAACTCCATTTTCATGGTAGCTGGCAGAGTCTTCTATAAACTCTTTTTTTCATTATTAAAGAAACTTGACTTTTAAATTAGGAAATGAAGAGTCAATATTTTGGATCTTGAGGTTATATGAAGTCTCATAGTTGGGAGGCTATAATGGGGAGGATGCAAAAATTTGTGATCTTGGGGCTGGCGCTGTGGCTCACTTGGTTAATCCTCCACCTGCAGCGCTGGCATCCCATATGGGCGCCATATTCTAGTCCCGGTTGCTCCTCTTCCAGTCCACCTCTCTGCTGTGGCTGGGGAGGGCAGTGGAGGATGGCCCAAGTGCTTGGGCCCTGTACCCGCATGGGAGACCAGTAGGAGACATCTAGCTCCTGGCTTCAGATCGGTGCAGCGCCAGCCATAGCGGCCATTTCGGGGGGTGAACCAAATGGAAGGAAGACCTTTTTCTCTGTCTCTCTCTCTCTCATTGTCTATAACTCTACTTGTCAAATAAATAAATAAATCACTAAAAAATCTGTGATCTCTATTTTAATTTTTTTTCTGAAACATTTCTCCTTAAAAAACCCTTTACTTTAAAAAAAAAAAGTTATTCTTCTAAATATAGACTACCTCTTCACAATATCCCTTCAGTTTATTAAATGGTATAATTGAAATATCAAACAGGTAAATTCTGGATACAATTTTTTAAATATACTATCACACCTGGCTCGGATTATGTCATTCATCAATTTAAGCCTCATTTCTTTCCCTGATTTTCCAAATAGTAATTTCCTTTGGCAAGTAGGATCAGAGTGAAATAGATCTAAAGAGTGACACAGTTCACTCAACATAGGCATCTAGAAACATCTCAACATTTTCAGCCGGCACCATGGCTCACTTGGCTAATCCTCCGCCTGTGGCGCCAGCACCCTGGGTTCTAGTCCCAGTTGGGCCCCCGGATTCTGTCCCGGTTGCCCCTCTTCCAGTCCAGCTCTCTGCTGTGGCCTGGGAGTGCAGTGGAGGATGGCCCAGAACCTTGGGCCCTGCACCCACATGGGAGACCAGCAGGAAGCAACTGGCTCCTGGCTTTGGATCAGCGTAGCTCCAGCCATAGCAGCCATTTGGGGGGGTGAACCAACGGAAAAGGAAGACTTCTCTCTCTCTCTCTCTCTCTCTCACTAACTCTGCCTGTCAAAAAAAAAATAACATTTTCAGGCTTTGGAAATTCTAACACATAGGAAACATTAAGTAAGTGAGAGGTGGTGCAAATGGAATACACTATCTCACAAGCACCATTTATCTTCACTGTGCCACTTTGGGACATAGTCTTTGAAAATACAAAAACCCACCCCTCACATAGATTAGGCAGTAGTACAGCTTCATTGGGTGGGTATTTCATTTCAGTAGAATGAAGCTGTGACAGGTAGTTTCATGTCCCCTACCATACTAAGGAAACTTGCACAAATGATGCAGATGTATCACAGAAACTCTGTCTCACTGCTTTCTGAAATAAAGTCTATGGCAACTTAAATAAATATGAGTTATACGGCCATTAAATTATAAACTGTAAAACCATAAGCATTTAAAATTACATTGCATTTTATAAATATTTATTTATTTATTTGAAAGGCAGAGCTACAGAGAGGCAGAGGGAGAGAGAGAGAGAGAGAGAGAGAGAGAGAGAGAGAAGTCTTCCATTCACTAGTTCACTCCCCAGATGGCTGCAACAGCCAGAACTAAGCTGATCAGAAGTCAGGAGCCTGGAGCTTCCTCCAGGTCTCCCACACAGGTGCAGGGGCCCAGGCACTTGGTCCATATTCCACTGCTTTTCCAGGCCATAGCAGAGAGCTGGATTGCAAGTGGAGCAGCCAGGACTCAAAATGGCACCCACATGGGATGCTGGCACTGCAGGCAGCGGATAACTGATATTTTTCATAACATAAGTGATCACTCAGGTGTCCCTCTAGGCCAGACATTCAGAATACCAGGTTATAGGGATTTCCTTTTAGGAAACTTGTTTTTGTATAAATCTGCAAGCTGTAAATAGTTACATTTCCAAGAAACACTTCTTCATCAGTCTGTAAAGGCTTGCTGTTAGGTGGGAAGAAAAGACAGAGCATATTTCATCATGACACAGCATATGCTAAGAGCTAAACTGTCTGTCAAAAAGAATTCTTTAGAGAATAAGTTTTCAAAGCTGAGATTTAAAGTGTACACTAATGACCTGGTAATTGTCTTAATGATTTTTCAATGAAGTGTGAAATTCTCTGTTAACATGTCAACAAAGTGTAAAAGATTTTGCAAGCATGGTTTTATTAAGAAATTGTGTATCTACTATATATTCTAGTAGTAACCCTTTTTTGCCGTCAAGTAAATATTTCTGGTTACAATCTGAGCTTGGCTGATACTCTTTTTCTACTTGTTAAAATTTAGTTGTTTGAACTGTTTGTTGATTAGCTTATATCTGGGGACCTGGGAAGACTCCCTTAGTTTTCTTTGATGACAAACATGCAACTTGAATGATGCTAACAGGAACAACTGGTTTGAAGTACAGAGCAATGTTGTACAGTAACCAAGTTATACAGTAATAACACTGAGATAATAAATCAGGCTTCTTAATCTCTCTTCTGGTACTTACATTATGATTTCATTAAAGTATTCTTAATACAAATCAAAAGTCATAAATACAATAAGAAATTACATACTTTTAAATTGTATAATGACTAAAAAATAGAGAAAAGTAAATAGAATAGATATATGTATATATTCTTTCCTCCTCCAATTGGCAGGCTTGATCATATTACTTTTGTGGGTCAATGGGATTTAAGCAGAAATGACTGTGGCAGTTTACAGCATATCTTTTAAGTGCTATCAGATTGCTTGATTTTTACCATTTTCCCATGAGCCTAGTCTGTTCAAGATGGGGGCTATTTTTTCAGCTGGTATTCTAGAAAGAAGAGACACATGGAGCATAGGTTCAAAAAACTTATAACCTGGTAAAAGAGAAATAAATATTTTGTGCTGTATCCCACGTGATTTGGGATTGTGTTTAACCCTAGAAAAATATCACAAATAAGCCTGCTCACCATTGTTTTATATGAAGAAAGTTTATTTAGTTTTGTCCCTGTGTTTACTATTCTCTTACAACTGTTTCTTGTATATTTGATCTTCTTTCTGGAATCTCTTTCTTTCCTCCTAAATAGCAACATTTAGAAGTTCCATTAGTGAGAAACTGCTGTTAGGAAATATCAAAGTTTATGTTTTTCAAAAAATTATTTTTACAGAGCCAGTGCTATGTCATAGCAGGTAAAGCTTTCACCTACAGTGCTGGCATCCCTTATGGATGCCAATTTGAATCCTGGCTACTCCACCTGCCATCCAGCTCCCTGCTAATGTGCCTGAGAAAGCAACAGAGGATGGCCCAAGTGCTCAGGCCCCTGCACCCATGTGACAGATGAAGAAGAAGCTCATGGCTCCTGGCTTCTGATAAGCTCAGCTCCAGGCATTGTGGCTATTCAGGGAGTGAACCAGCAGGAAGACCTGTGTCTGTCTCTGCCTCTCTGTGACTCTGCCTTTCCAATGAATAAATCTTTAAAAAAACTTAGTTTTACTCTGCTTTAATTTTTCAAAGACCATTTTGCTGTGGTATTCTAAGTTCATAGCTATGCATTTTCTGGCTAATTTATTGATGTCTTCAATGTTCTAGGATTTTACTGCCAAATTTTTAATTCTGTACCTTTTTTATTTTCTTTCTTAGGATCCATTAGACTTCCTGAAACTTTGAAATTGAAGATTCATATTTCTCAACAATTTTCACAATTTTTCACACAATTATCTTTTAAATATTGCTTCTCCCCCAATTTTTCTTTATCTCCATTGTTTCTCAAATTAGATTTGTATGCAATGGTCTCAATCTATAGTTTATGCCCCTTAATCTTTCTTTCATGTTTCCCATCACTATTTTTCTCAATTGCATTCTCTCAATTTTCATATCTGTCTTGTGTCCCTCTGATTCTTTCTGAGCCAAATCAGCTTACTAACTTTTTCATTGAATTTCTGATTTCATATGTACAGATACACATTGTTGTATTTTTGGAATCTATTTGATTCTTTACATCTGTCTGATCATTTTTTAGAGTTACTTATTCCTTTGTTATACTTTTAATACCTTCCTTTGTTACTTTAAAAATAAAAAGGATGTACATTATGTGCAATAGATGTGTTTTTCTTAATCTACATAAAGATTTATTTTAACTTAAATCCTATTTCCTGAAATCAGAAACTCCAGAAACAAATACTTGTACAAGTGTTTCCTTTCCTCTCCAAATATATATTTTCTTATTGTTTCTTGCTCCCGGAAATTTAGTTTACTTTCTGATCTGTTCAGCCATGCAGTTACAAAAAAGGGTATCTTCTGTATATTTTTAGAGTTTTATACCATAAACGCTTCCTGTACATCTATTATGCCACAGTGGAAGAATTTTAAGATTTACAATAACATTTAAAAATTAAAATTCCGATACTACTGGGTTAAGCCCAATATGGTCAGTATATATTTTTAATATGTTAAAGGAGTCAGATTATTAATAATTCATTAGGATTCTTATATCTAATCTCATGAATTACATTGATCTACCATTTATTCTCCCTACTATTTTTGCTTTTATTTATAAGTTATAGGTTCATTATTGAGTTGCAAAATGTTCTTTCTCTTCTGAATTCACTAGAATCATATACTGAAGATAAAAATTCTATTTTGCTTAAAAATTTGGTGGACCTGGAGGGTTTTTGATATATTCATGAAAATTGTTTTCTGAATTTATTCAGTTACTTTTTTTGCTTGTAATAGTTAAAAAATTGTCATAGTCAATAACATGTATATTTCATTATATTTTAAAATATACTGTTAAAAGTCCTCATTTTCCCAATGGAACAGATTTGAAACACCAGAAATCAATGCAAACATCTACAGACAACTTATATTTGATCAAGGATCTAAAACCAATCCCTGGAGCAAGGACAGTCTATTCAACAAATGGTGCTGGGAAAATTGGATTTCCAAGTGAAGAAGCATGAAGCAAGACCCCTACCTTTCACCTTACACAAAAATCCACTCAACATGGATTAAAGACCTAAATCTACGACCCGACACCATCAAATTATTAGAGAGCATTGGAAAAACCCTGCAAGATATAGGCATAGGCAAAGACTTCTTGAAAAAGACACCAGAAGCACAGGCAGTCAAAGCCAAAATTAACTTTTGGGATTACATCAAATTGAGAAGTTTCTGTACTGCAAAGTAAACAGTCAGGAAAGTGAAGAGGCAACCGACAGAATGGGAAAAAATATTTGCAAACTATGCAACAGATAAAGGGTTGATAACCCGAATCTACAGAGATCAAGAAACTCCACAACAACAAAACAAACAATGCACTTAAGAGATGGGCTAAGCATCTAAACATATTTTTCAAAAGAGGAAATCCAAACAGCCAACAGACACGTGAATGTCCTTGCTCTCCTCGCAGGTCATCCGTGTCACATCCACTAGATACAGAAGAGTTTCCTCTGCAATTTTTTCCCCGAGCCTTTCCTGATATTACCATAATTCCACTTTTATTAACCTATCTTTTCCCGGAATATCAGTGCACATCCTTTCTATTCTGTCATCTTGGCTGAGAAAGAACTGCTAAGATCAATCCCATTCACAATAGCTACAAAAACAATCAAATACCTTGGAATAAACTTAACCAAGGACGTTAAAGATCTCTACAATGAGAATTACAAAATCTTAAAGAAAGAAATAGAAGAGGATACCAAAAAATGGAAAAATCTTCCATGCTCATGGATTGGAAGAATCAATATCATCAAAATGTCCATTCTCCCAAAAGCAATTTACAGATTCAATGTGATAGCAATCAAAATACCAAAGACATTCTCAGATCTGGAAAAAAATGATGCTGAAATTCATATGGAGAAACAGGAGACCTCGAATAGCTAAAGCAATCTTGTACAACAAAAACAAAGCCAGAGGCATCACAATACCAGATTTCAGGGCATACTCCAGGGCAGTTGTAATCGAAACAGCATGGT
This sequence comes from Oryctolagus cuniculus, assembly GCF_964237555.1. Taxonomy (NCBI): domain Eukaryota; kingdom Metazoa; phylum Chordata; class Mammalia; order Lagomorpha; family Leporidae; genus Oryctolagus; species Oryctolagus cuniculus. Next base: position 92,875,720 of record NC_091453.1, on the reverse strand, counting down.
ACTGGTACAGAAACAGATGGATGGACCAATGGAACAGAATTGAAACACCAGAAATCAATGCAAACATCGACAGCCAACTTATATTTGATCAAGGATCCAAAACCAATCCCTGGAGCAAGGACAGTCTATTCAACAAATGGTGCTGGGAAAATTGGATTTCCACGTGCAGATTCATGAACAAGACCCCTACCTTTCACCTTACACAAAAATCCACTCAACATGGATTAAAGACCTAAATCCACGACCCGGCACCATCAAATTATTAGAGAACATTGGAGAAACCCTGCAAGATATAGGCACAGGCAAAGACTGCTTGGAAAAGATGCCAGAAGCACAGGCAGTCAAAGCCAAAATTAACATTTGGGATTGCATCAAATTGAGAAGTTTTGGCCCACACCATGGCTTAATAGGCTAATCCTCCACCTGCAGTGCCAGCACACCGGGTTCTAGTCCTGGTCAGGGCGCCAGATTCTGTTCTGATTGCCCCTCTTCCAGGCCAGCTCTCTGCCATGGCCCGGGAGTGCAGTAGAGGATGGCCCAAGTCCTTGGGCCCTACAACCGCATGGGAGACCAGGAGACACACCTGGCTCCTGGCTTCGGATCAGTGAGGTGCGCCGGCCGCAGAGCGCTGGCCATGGCGGCCATTAGAGGTTGAACCAGTGGCAAAGGAAGACGTTTTTATCTGTCTCTCTCTCTCACTGTCCACTCTGCCTGTCAAAAAATTAAAAAAAAAAAATAAAAAAAAATTGAGAAGTTTTTGTACTGCAAAAGAAACAGTCAGGAAAGTGAAGAGGCAACCGACAGAATGGGAAAAAATATTTGCAAACTATGCAACAGATGAAGGGTTGATAACCAGAATCTACAAAGAAATCAATGAAGTCCGCAACATTGAAACAAAAAACCCACTTAAGAGATGGGCCAAGGACCTCAATAGACATTTTTCAAAAGAAGAAATCCAAATGGCCAACAGACACACGAAAAAATGTTCAGGATCACTAGCAATCAGGGAAATGCAAATCAAAACCACAATGAGGTTCCACCTCACCCCAGTGAGAATGGCTCACATTCAGAAATCTACCAACAGCAGATGCTGGCAAGGATGTGGTGAAAAAGGGCACTAACCCACTGTTGGTGGGATGCAAACTGGTAAAGCCACTATGGAAGTCAGTCTGGAGATTCCTCAGAAATCTGAATATAACCCTACCATTCAACCCAGGCATCCCACTCCTTGGAATTTACCCAAAGGAAATTAAATTAGCAAACACAAAAGCTGTCTGCACCTTAATGTTTATTGCAGCTCAATTCACAATAGCTAAGATCTGGAATCAACCTAAATGCCCATCAACAGAAGACTGGATAAAGTAATTATGTGATATGTACTCTACAGAATACTATACAGCAGTAAAAAAAAACGAAATCTGGTCATTTGCAACAAAATGGAGGAATCTGGAAAATATCATGCTGAGTGAAATAAGCCAGTCCCAGAGGGACAAATATCATATGTTCTCCCTGATTGGTGACAACTAACCAAGCACCTAAAAGGAAACCTGTTGAAGTGAAATGGACACTATGAGAAACAGTGACTTGATCAGCCCTCATCCTGATTGTCAAAGAACAACTTACTACTTTATTCCTTTTAGTATTTTTTTGTTCTACTCAACAGCATTGATTGATCTCTTCAATTAACACACAATTATTCTTAGGTGTTTAAATTTAACTGAAAAGTGATACCTGTTAAATATAAGAGTGGGAATCAGAGATTGAGGAGATGTACAGTTCGGCACATGCTCAATCAGACTTACCCCAATGGGAGAGTTAGAAACGTGACAGTGGATTCCAATTCAATCCCATCAAGGTGGCATGTACCAATGACATCTCACTAGTCAAAGTGATCAGTTCAAGTTCATAATTGATCATAATGATAGGTCTAAGAGTCAAAGGGATCACAAAAACAAGACTAGTGTCTGCTAATACTAACTGATAGAATTAAAAAGGAGAGAACAATCCAACATGGGAATCAGGATACACAGCAGACTCATAGAATGGCAGATGTCCTAAACAGCACTCTGGCCTCAGAATCAGTCCTTAAGGCATTCAGATCTGGCTAAAAAGCCCTTGAGAATATTTCAGGCATGGAAAGCCAAGATACTCTGGCAAAAAAAAAAAAATTACCTACCTGAAAGATCTCTGTGAGTGAGATCCCAGCGGAAAGAACGGGCCATCAGAGAAGGTGGTACCTTTCTCCGAAGGGAGGAGAAAACTTCCACTTTGACTATGGCCTTGTCTAAATATGATTGGAGTTGGCAAACTCAAGAGGCTTCCATAGCTTTGGCAGCTCATGACAAGAGCCTCCGGTGATTACTGACACCATAAATAAGAGTGTCAATTGATAAATCAACAATAGGAGTAATTGTGCACTTACTCCCCATGTAAGATTTCTGTCCTTTATGTGTTATACTATGTGAATTAATGGTATAACTAGTACTCAAATAGTACGTTATACTTTGTGTTTCTGTGTGCTTGCAAACTGTTGAAATCTTTACTTAGTATATACTAAATTGGTCTTCTGTGTATAAAGATAATTGAAAATGAATCTTGATATGAATGGGATGGGAGAGAGAGTGGGAGATGGGATGGTTGCGGGTGGGTGTGAAGTTATGGGGGAAAAATCTGCTATAATTCAAAAGTTATACTTTGGAAATTTAAATTTATTAAATAAAAGTTTAAAAAGTCCTCATTTTTATCTTTTTATTTTTAAATATCTACAATCCATCTAATATTTATCCTTAATTATTTTTCATGGGTCTTTAGTGACTTCTTTTTTCTCACTAATATTTCTTTTTTTTAAAAAAAGATTTATTTTATTTATTTGAAAGACAGAGTTACAGAAAGAGGTAGAAAGAGAGACAGAGGTCTTCCATCCTCTGGTTCACTCCCTAGTTGGCTGCAAAAGCCGGAGCTGTGCTGAAGCCAGGAGTCTTCTCCAGGTCTCCTACGTGGGTGCAGGGCCCAAAGACTTGGGCCATCTTCTACTGCTTTCCCAGGCCATAGCAGAGAGCTGGAATGGAAGAGGAGCAGCAAGGACTAGAACCGGCGCCCATATGGGATGTTGGTGCTTCAGGCCAGGGCGTTAACCTGCTGCACCACAGCGCGGGCCCAAAACCCGTATTTCAAATTGCTTAACTACCTTGTTGCTGCATTCAAATATTTGGTTTTATTTTAGTGATCCTCTGTGTTACTTTTTATTTTACTAATTACTTTATGAATGTATCTTCATATTTATCATTTTGATCCTGTTTTTTATTTCTATTTATGTTAATGTTGCTTCTTTAACTTCTTTGGCTGATTAACTCGCTAATTTTAAAACTCATTTTTCATTGCATGAATTTAAGATTATCTATTCACTTTTAAGCATAATTTTAACTTCTACAAATATTTTATGAATTATTTTTACTGTTTTAAAGCCACAATTTTCTTCCTACTTTCTCAAATGATATCCCCTTTGATCCACCAGTTTTTTCAGAGGCATTTGATTTTGTAATGGATAGTGGTAACTTGATTATATATTTGTATTATTTATTTTAAATGTAAGTGCATTATGATCAGAGAATATAAAATAATTTATTTGTTGAGAATTGGCTTGTGACCTACTGTGTGGTCAGTGTTTATAAGACATTGCATATGTGTTTGAAAAGAATGTATATTTACTGATTTTTGGAAAAGGAATTTATATGTATATATGTATGCATTTAATCAAATTCTTTAAAAATGTTGAAATATTTATAGCCTTTATACTCCTTGAACGATTTCATATAAAACCCTCATTTTAAATCCAACCCTACAGAAGTTAACTGATTTACCCAAAGTATTTAGTGACAGCTTCACAGGTAAAAGCTAGAATATCTAATTCAGTGGTCTTTCAAATATAATATACATGTTTTCTAAGCCTTACTGCGGTATATGACTGACAAATAAAAATTGTATATATTTTTGGTGGATAATATGATTTGATATACAAATACATTGTGAAATGACTAACACAATCAAGTTAATTAATACAACTATCAGCTTGATTTACCATTAGTGTGTATATATGTGTATGTTTGTAAGTATGTAGAACACTTGAGATCTATTATCTTAATAAATTTCAATTATGTAATACAGTATTATTAACTACAGACCCTAAGTTGATATTAAATCCTCAGAACTCATTCACTGTATGTCAAATAGTATGTTCCCTTTTACAAACACCTCCTTACTTACAATATGTATTTTCAATGTCATTTAGGACATCACAATTTCTGTACAAACATTATGAATGTGATAAAAAAAAAGTGTGTGGGGCCAGTGTTATAGCACAGCAAGCTAAGCTGCCGCCTATGATTCTGGCATTCATACTGGATGGCACTTTTGAGTTCTGGCTGCTCCACTCCCAATCTAGCTCCCTGTCAATGCATCTGGGAAAGAAGTGGATAATGGCCCAAGTGCTTGAACCCCTGCCACCCACATGGGAGACCTGGATGGAGATGTGTGCTCCTGTCTTCAACCTGACATAGAACTAGCTGTTGTGGCAACTGGGGGAATGAACAAGCACAAGGAAGATGGAAGATTTTCTTTCTCTCTCTCTCTCTCCCTCTCCTTCTCTCTCTCTCTCTCTCTCTCTCACAGACACACGCGCACACACATACACACACTCACTCCTCTTCAAGTAAATAAATCTTTTTCAGGAAGTGTATATTCTTTTTTGAAGTAATGAAATAAAGTGAAAGCTTTATGTTCTCTGAACTTTTCATACTGCATACTTTTATTATCAAATGCCAACAAGGTTTCTTTCCAGGTTTAAGAGGGTCCCAAAATGCAACAGTCCTCTCCTGCCCAAATCCTAAACCCAGTTAAGACACAGACAAGGAATAAATGAGAGGCAAATAAAAATATAGCCATTATTACTGATTAAGCTAATCCTGGAGAATGTGTTCTATGTATGTATGCCTTCACTCCAGGAACAGACTTGTTTACATTTATGATATAGAACAGAGGAGGAGAAAGTTTACTCTTTGCAAGCAAACTCATTCCCCAAGGAAGAATAAAACAGACTAGGGCTAAGGGATTCTCTAAATGGAATGAATTTGTATTGCCAACTCTATAATACACTGGTTTAAATTAAGAATGCAGCTTAGGGGCCATCTTTGTGGCACAGTGGCTTAGGCTGCTGCTTGCAATGCTGGTATCCATATTGGAGCACCTGTTCAAGTGTCTGTTGCTCCACTTCCCACCCAGTTCCTTTAATGTGTCCGAGAAATCCGTCAAAGGCAATTCAAGTACTTTGACCTCTGCCACCCATGTGGGATACCTAGATGGACTGCCAGGTTCCTGGCTTCAGCTTGGCCCAGACCTGGTTGTGCAAGCATTTGTGGAGTAAACCAGCAGATTGAAGATCTCTGTCTTTCCCTCTTTCTCTGTCACTCCGCCTTTAAAATAAATGATTTTTTAAAAAAATAATAATGCAGATTCACCATAGCTTACATTCTGTGGTATCTGAGGAACGGAGCAAAAATAGAATAAAAAGTCTATGCCACTTTATCAGAGACTGTGACCTGTGGATCTTAAAACAATGAGGAGAAATCTCTCGTAGATATTATCATTAGAAATATATGTTGACTTTATCTGAAAGAGGACATCCATTTCAGTACATTGTTTATCTCTCACGGAGTGCCATTTGAGACACTTGGAGAAGTTTATACATTTGAAATGATGATGACCAGTTACTACCATGTTTTAAGTGTATATTCCCTTTTGTAGATGTCAGACTTCATTCCCATTTTGGCTTTGAATCCTATGTTTCTGAAACCTCATTACTGTACTCTCTCCTATTAAGGAAGCAACTAGTCCTGTGAAATAGTTCTCTTGAAAAAATTGTTCACTGTTATCCGAGTACTTGCTTCTACTAGAGGATCACCCTCTGCATATTTCTGAAATGGAACTGATGTCATTGCTTCTGAAGTTTGTCTCTGAGGGACCTAGTTATTGACTAACAATCCTCTCATGTGCTCCTGAAGTTAATGTCATTCTTCTGCCTTTGAATCTTCCAAGATACACAAGTGTATCTGTGTCTGATATTTTCTTTTTATTCCTCCTTTACAATGCAATATGACTCAGTTGTATTTCCCTCTGTTGTTTCTCTATGCCTCACAAGAAAACTCAGTTAACCTGCTTCTAAAGTTGATATATTTTCTTTTCTGACATATGTAGAGCTACACTCTTTACTGAATATGGGTGCTTTTTTCTTTTCACTTTCCATTTGATTTCTGGCACAGGTATTTGTTTTGTTAACTTATTCCTCTAGATTTCATCTTGTGGGGGTCTCACATTGTGAAAGATATGAAATCAATAAAAGTTGGACCTGTCAAAAGTATCTACTCTTCAGACAAATCATGTCCACTTTCACCTTCTAGAGTTGGATAATAGTACCCAAGAGATAGTCTCACATCAGACCAGTGTCTAACCATAGTCTGAACTTGATCTATCATTGTCCTATCTCATTCTCCTTTAACATGTTTCATTTTTGATGTGCATCCTTTTGAGTTATAATTCATTAAATTTCTCAGACTTGTTCCCTTAGGATACAAGTTATAACTAAATTCCCATCTCAAATAAGTGCACTGCTTTGAAACTTACCTAATATTCTTTAATACTATTTTACACTGATTTTTCTACTTTTTGCCATCAGATCTGTGCAGACTTCTGTAATCACTTTGTGTAGCTATCCCCAATTACACTCTGATTTCCCCAATTGATCTTTTCTTTCCTCTCAATTCTCTATCTGCAATCTTTCAATAATCTCCTGGATCCCTGGCCCCTACTGGGGAATCATAGCTGATTGTTGTCTGAGAACATTCATCTTTTCTTCTGTTAAATTTCATTGGGCTCTAGTCAATCTTTCTGATCTGGTTAAAAATTGGACACTTTCCACTTTAATAATGTCCCTTTCAGAGAAGTTAGATACATTTCAGTCTTCATTTCTGTTTTATACAATTCTCCTTTATCCTTTGAGACCTAATTTTAACTTTCACAAAAATAGGGGATGCTATGCCCAAGAGCTTCATATATCTTCTAAGTAAATATCTTAATTATTTTCATTTTTCTATTGATCTTATTTTGCTATTAAAGTTAAAATACATTTTTTAAATTTCTCTAGATCCTTCTTATTCCTTATACAAATCTGACCCTTTGAACAAAAATCTAGAATTGGCCTTTTAGGTTACTTTCTTGTATTTATAGTTATAATCATTTCAATAACTTGTTTCTATATCGCAACCTAAAATGGCATATTCTCTTAATAATACATTTGTTAGTTTACTAATAAAACTCCCCACTTTACTCCATGTAGAGTTATAAATTGACTGTAGTCTAAAATAACAACCAAAATTTAATAAATTAATGTAACAAGCCAGACCCAACCCAAGACCTATTCCCAAAAAACTGACAATATAGTCTACAGACCAACCACATGAATTCAATGTTACCACTACCAAAATTTCCTCCTTAACCTTGAATAGATAAATGATTTGGAGTAACCAATGCTGCCTCTAGCATTTCTGAGTCTAAGATTACAACAAGAAACAGTACTGCTTAGATACACTTGTGCTATTAATGTACTTGCTTACAGACTAAGCAGAAGACATAAAAATAGAAGCAGGACCCATGAGGCCCTGTCAAGCACTGCTTTATATCATGATGGGTGTGGTACTAGGTATCAAGGCTAAGGCCTGGACTTAATTCCTTCCTCCTCCCCTAAGTGGGAATCATGGTGTTTCTCTTTTGGCTGCACTACTTGGAACTGGGGGAGAGGTGATACAAGCATCTCTCCTTTCTGCTTTCTTCAATTTGTCTTTCATTATTATTAAAATTATTATTATATTAAAATCAGGCACTATGGTCTCTCACGTGGCTTCCTTAGCTCTTGTGAAGATGACTTGGTGTGTGAAGTCAAATTGGTGTCACTGTGGAGAAATGGTAACTGTAACATCTTACTCAGCCACCATTTTGTTCTGCCTCCTCTTTGATTTTTAAATTGAATTTTGATTCAGTTGCCTCTACTTAAGGATTCTACAATATTCATGCATGTGCTTCAGAAGATTCATAGCTCCAAATGTATAAATCAGGCATTGTTTGGATACTTCAATGTCAAACAGGTTTAGCCTGAACTTTAAAACTCCCACCATCTGACCTAGACTTTCTGGAGTATACCATATCAGTCTTGGCCTGCTTCATTGCTTTGCCCAGCTCTACTGCTAACCCCACAATTTGTGAAGGTGCTCAATTTTCTTAAATGGGGGGAAAACTTGTGTGATTTTCACCTACTGCCATGCTTTCCATAAAAATTATAACTTGTTAGGGCCAGTGTTGTGGCATAGTGGGTAAAGCTACCACCTGAGATGCCAGCATCCCATATGGGTGCAGGTTTGAGTCCTGGCTGCCCCACTTCCAATCAAGCTCCCTGCTAATGTGCCTAGGAAAGCAGCAGAAGATGGCCCAATTACTTGGACCCCTGAATCCTTGGGAGAAGACCTGGGAGGGGCTCTTGGCTTTGAGCCAGCACAGTCCTGGCCTTTATGGCCATATAGGAATTAAACCAGCATATGGAAGATCGATATCTCTCTCTCCCTCTCTTTATGTCTCTTTCTCTCTTTTTCCCTCCCTCGCGATCTCTAAATTTGACTTTCAAATAAATAAATCATTTTTTAAAAAAATAAAATTTGTTTATGAAGAATGTTATCAAAACTAAATGTATAGTATTGCAAAAATAATACTCCAAAATTAGTGACTTAACTTTATTGTGTTGCAGTACCTGCTCGTCAGGATCTGAGCAGATCTTGCCTAGATGATCTTTTTCAGGGTGTCCCACAAGGATGCAATCAAGGTGTTGGGTGAAGCTATGATCTCATCTGAGAGTTCAACTAAGCAAGTTTCCAACTCCAAGATCACTCAAATGGCTGTGAGCCACATTCAATTCTTCATCAACTATTATATTGATGGCTTTAGCTCCTTGGTGGCTGATAAATGGAAGCTGAACTCAGTTTCTTGCAATATGGAACTCTCCAACATGGCTGCTTGATACATCAGAAAATGCAAGGCAAAAACCAATAGAACACTAGCAAGATGGGAGTCACAAATTTTGCAACCTAATCACAGGAATGGTGCCCCATCAGTTTTTCCAAATCTCTTTATTAGAAGCAATTGCCAAGTACAGCTTGAACATAAGGATTGAAGGTAAACATAAGGACATGAGTACTGGAGATGGGATCATTGAGAACTATCCTTGAAAACTGTTTATCATTTTCACCAATTTGAAAATTCCCCTTGGCTTGCCTCTATGTGTACCAGTCAAAAAAGACAAATACCATATGTTCTCCCTGACCTGCAATAACTAATAGAATACCTAAAAGGTAATCTATAGAAATGAAATTGGCCAGCGCTGCGGCTCACTAGACTAATCCTCCACCTGCGGTGCCAGCATCCCGGGTTCTAGTCCAGGTTGGGGCGCCGGATTCTGTCCCGGTTGCTCCTCTTCCAGTCCAGCTCTCTGCTGTGGCCCGGGAGGGCAGTGGAGGATGTCCCAAGTCCTTGGGCCCTGCACCCGCATGGGAGACCAGGAGGAAGCACCTGGCTTTTTTTTTTCTTTATACTATTCGAATTCTTTACCTAGTGTAGGGTTAATCTTATGTGCATAAAGTTAATTGAAAATAGGTATTAGTAAAAATTAAGAATAGGAATAGGAGAGGGAGGAGGAGGAAAGTTGGGAGTGTGGGTGGGACAGAGGGTTAGGGGAAAGAATCACTATGTTCCTAAATGTGTATTTATGAAATGCAGGAAGTTTGTATACCTTAAATAAAAGGTTTGTAGGTAAAAAAAAAAGTGGAATGTTCTTGTCACATTATTTAAAAGGCAAGTGTACAACCACATAAAGTGGCCACATAGCCCAATAAAATCTTTTACAAACTATCATGGCAAAATGTCCATTACACATACTAAAGTCCAAAGCCATAGAGTGATATTAAAAACACAATACTAGTGTCCAAAATTTCCTCTGGGTTCTCAGTCTAATATACCAGAACTGTAGTTTGAGAGAGCCCTATCTCCTATTCTTCTGGCAAAGTTCTGAACATGTTGCAAGAGAAATGGTAGAGAAAGAACAAGAATATTTACTTTTATTGTTGTTATAGCTGATATCGGAAAATGTAACATATCCGCAGTCAGGTTGACTTCCCATCATTGAATCTGTGGATTAGACAGGTTTAACTGCTTAGTCCTGCCAGTGTCAGACCTCCATACATTTCTCTCACAGGAGCAGGTGTCCTTACAAATTGTGGATGTTCATAATTGAGACCTGTTCTCTAAAGGCAAACTCACTTCCTAGGAGGATTCTAGGGAATTCCAGGGTGTGCATTAGCTCTGTTCATTCAGACTCAGTAATAGGAGTGAGCATTTGCCACAGCAGTTAAGATGCTGCTTAGGATGCCACGAATCTCATTTCAGAGTCCCTAGGTTTGAGCCCTGGCTCCAATTCCAATCCAGTTTACTGCTAAAGTGCACCATGGAAGGCAGCAGGTAATGGCTCACGTAATTGGATTTCTGCCACCCATGTGGGAGAGCTGGATGGAGTTAGCAGCTCCTCCTGGCACCAGGCTCAGCTCTAGTAATTGCAGGAATCTAGGGAGTAAACCAGAAGGTGAGATCTCTTCCTCTCCTCTCCTCTCCCTTCCTTCAAAATAAAATTTATATAATAAATAATTTAAAAACTCAACAATAAAATTAAACTACTCTTCCTTTCCAAAAAGGAGTGAGAGCACAAATACACTTTCTTCACTATGAAGGGAAATTTAAGAAGGAATTGTTTCCCATCTAACAACAGTAAATGAAAAAGAAAAATTATTTATAAACCAGGCCAAAAATCTATTCTAGTATGTGCCAACACTTTACGTTCTATAACTGAATATAACTAATGAGAAACTGCCTTCATCAAAGGAGCACAACCTTAGATTTTTAAAAATTACTAGAATATAGAACAATAGAAGTCAAGAAACATGTGTTCCATTTCTGAATCAGGCACATGTTAAAAAGTGGTCTAAATTTCAATTTCCTCATTATAAGAGTAAAGATGGATTCATTTATAGAGGAACAAATGATAAAAAATGAATAAATGATTCTTAATATAGAGGAGGAGGCACAACTCCCTAGTCAAGAAATAGACTGTATATTTTCATATATTATAGGCTGGATATCCTGAAAACCCCTCTCTGAGAAAAGAAACAGAAAATAGGAATAGGTTTGTAGTCTCTTATTTAAAAAAAAAAAAAAAAAACTAGAAGCTTGTATTCCCTTATTTAAAAAATTAGAAGTTAAAGGTCTTCCCACAATTAAAAATACAGGGCCAGATGGCTTCACTGGTAATTTCTGCAAAACATTAAAGTATCAAACAATCATAAATTAGATACACTCTTCTAAAACAAGATAAAACAGAACAAAAACAAAATAAAACAGAGTAAGCACCACAATCAATTATATACTCTAGAAAGACCTTGTTAGGGAAATACGGAGAACCTAAAAACAAAAATTAAAAGCTCTTTTTGCTCTTTAGCATAGATAGAAAAATTAAAATATTAGCAAAACAAAACCAACAATACCAGAGAAAGATGATACATTATGACCATGTTAAATTTATTTTCATATTGAAAGGTTGTTTCCATATTAGAAAATCTATTAATCAAGATAGTATGACTTCTTAATCTGTTCCATTACATGATTAAAGGAGAAAATAATATAAATATCTTGATGCATGAGGGAAAATGATAAAATTTAACATGTTTTCATTAAAAAATTCAGGATAGGATTAGAAATAGTATTTTTAATTGAGAAAACCATCTATAATAAATAAGCTTAGAATAAAGAGTTAATGGTGAAACATTATGTCTTTTACAATCAGAGTCAAAACAGATATTCCTAGACTTAATATTTGGATCCAGCATTTTAGTGGAAGCCCCAGTTGGGGCATTATATTAAAAAACAAATTAGAAATGTACAGATAAGAAATCAAGAACACTCACTGTTTACATGAAAAATGGGATAATCTAAGCATTATCAATATGAAATAGGGGGTTGGTGTTTGGGGCAGTGATTAAGTAGCCCTAGGAATACCCACATTTGTATCAGAGTGTCTGATTGAAGTCCCAGCTACTTAGTTTTTTTTTAACTTTTATTTAATGAATATAAATTTCCAAAGTACAGAATATGGATTACAATGGCTTCCCCCCCATAACGTCCCTCCCACCTGCAACCCTCCCCTTATTCACTCCCTCTCCCCTTCCATTCACGTCAAGATTCATTTTTGTTTCTCTTTATATACAGAAGATCAGTTTAGCATACATTAAGTAAAGATTTCAACAGTTTGCTCCCACACAGAAACATAAAGTGAAAAATACTGTTTGAGCACTAGATATAGCATTAAATCTCAATGTACAGCACACTAAGGACAAAGATCCTACATGAGGAGTAAGTGCACAGTGACTCCTGTTGTTGACTTAACAAATTGACACTCTTGTTTATGGCATCAGTAATCACCCTAGGCTCTTGTCATGAGCTGCCAAGGCTATGGAAGCCCCCTGAGTTCACTGACTCTGATAATTTTTAGACAAGGCCATGGTCAAAGTGGAAGTTCTCTCCTCCCTTCAGAGAAAGATACCTCCTTCTTTGAAGACCTGTTCTTTCCACTGGGATCTCACTCACAGAGATCTTTCATTTAGGGTTTTTTTTTTTTTCCAGAGTGTCTTGGCTTTCCATGCCTGAAATACTCTTATGGGCATTTCAGCCAGATGCGCATGCCTTAAAATAGTGGATATAGCCTCACCTAATATAGAAAAGCTAAACATAAAGCAGTGAACTGCAACAAACAGGGCATTTTTTTTTATTCTCTTACGAAAGAACTAGGAAAGTGTTCATGACCCATGAAAAATGGAAGATGTTTTAGGTCAGGCTCTCTCCATCAAAAATCAGAGTAGGATAAAAGTCTTCTCATATCTGCAAGGCGGCTGAGACATACGTAGGGCGAAGAGAAGATATGCAGCATTACAGACAGTGACCATTTTAGCCATAAAATCACAGCAAAGAAGCAGAAAAAAAAAAAAGATGGTGGTATTAACGAGCCACATGCTCTGTCTTAAAACACTGCTCCTTGAAGGAAAGCAACCTTCTTAGAAACAGAATTAATGAACATATTACATGTAAGAGGAGAGTTCACACAATTAAATTCAGAGAGGCAGAATTCTCTGTGATTTGTAGTAAATACTTAGTCATAAGGAAGAGTTCACATCAAGAACTCTGGCAAAGAAGACCAACTGAAAAGGACTAAAGTAATTATCCAAGGACAATGAATTTTTGGCCTAAAATTTTTCTATAACATAAACTTTCTTTGACCCCACATGTTTAGGAACTACTCCAATCTCTAATGAAGAGAAATTGACATCCCATCCCAAAATAAAATCTGGACAATTTTTAGGTTTTCACAAATGTGTCAGAGTATATTCACATGAACATTCACTTTTAACTTCCCCCAATGAATATATATGCAAAATTCCTCAAAAAATATTAGTAAACCATACCCATAAAGATATAAAAAGGTCTATACCAAATTATGCAACATGATCAGATAGGATTTAAACCAGGAATGTAAAAAGACATAACATTTGAAAATCAGTCAAGTCACTTTCTCAGTCTGTTTGTTCTGCTATAACAATGTATGAGTCGGGATTCTCCAATTAGAATATTGGAGGGAGAGGAAATTTATTAGAATCAGTTTATGTAATTATGGCAGCTGAGATGGACCATGGCAAGTAATCTGCAAGCTAGAGAATTTAGATGCCCATAGCAATGGCCGCAGAGCCAGGGAGACTGACAGTATAATCCTCAGTCCAAGGCCAAGATTCTGAGAAGCACAGTGGCTGCTGGTGTAAGTCCTGGAATTAAATAGTTTTCGAGACTGGAGTTCTGATTTCCAAGACAGCAGAATAAGGGTCTATCCCAGATCTTGGAAGGAGAGACAAATTCCCTTTCTATTTGTACCTTCAGCTGCTTTGATTGTACCCACTCACATTGAGGACAGATCTTCACCACTTATTCCACTTGGATTCACATCCTATTCCTTTCTGGAATACACACTAGTTATCCCTTAATATAGTCAAGTTATTACTTAAAATCAACTGTAACAAACAATACTACACAGATCACACAATTTCTAAAGAAAGGAATGTTATTTTCTCACAGTTCTGGAGACTGCAAAGGTCAAGGTGTTGGCATGTCAGATGTTTGAAGAGAGCTTTCTCTGCTTTTAAGATGATTTCTTGATGCCAAGTCCTTCCAAGGGGACAAATTTTCTATATAGAAGAGATGAAAGAGATGGCCTGGCAAGAGTATGATCCCTTCAATCTTGAGCCCTTTTACAAAGGTACTAATAGCATTCATGAAGGTGGAGCTGTGACGACTTAATTACCTCCTAAATGCCACACACCTTAGTACTGCTGCATTGAAAATTAGGTTTCAAACATGAATTTTGGAGAGGATACCATTATTCAAAGCTTAGTGTATACTTCTGCAATCAAGTAAGAGTCAAAATCCACGTGATCATCTTTTTAGATGCAGAAAAAATATTTGACAAAATCCAACACTCTCTTCATAAAAACTCAACATGATGCTGGCATCATGGCGCAGCGGGTAAAGCCACTGCATGCAATGCCAGCATCCCATATGAGAGCTGGTTGGAGTCCTTGTTGGGTTACTTCCAATCTAGCTCCCTGCTAATTCACCAGGGAAAGCAGCAGAAGATGGCCCAAGTGCTTGGGCCCCTTCTCCAATGTGGAAGAATCGCGTGGAGCTACAGGCTCCTGGCTTTGGGCTAGCCCAGACCCAGCCCCTGTGGACATTTAGGCTGTGAATCAGAGGATGAAAGATCAATCTCTCTCTGTCTCTGTCTCTGTCTCTGGTTCTGTCTCTGTATCTCCCTCTTTCCTCTATTCATAACTCTGTCTTTCAAATAAATGAATAAATCTTTTAAAATACACTCAACAAACTCATAGTAGAATGGAACTCCCTAAACCTGATGAAGAACTTGTAGCTAACATCATACTCAATGATAAAAGACTGCAAACTCTTGTAGTAAGATAAAGAACAAGAAAAGAGCCATTAAGGGATAAATGGATAAGTATTATATATATATATATATAAAATATTCCATTCCATATTATTGTGTTATATCAATCAAGGAAATCCTACCATTTGCAACAATATAGATGGCACTGGAGGACATTATGTTACGTCAAATAAGCAAGGTACAGAAAGACAAGTATCACACAACCTCAGTGACTGTGGAATCTGAAAATGCTGTGGAATCTGAAAATGCTGAGGAATCTGAAAATGTAGAGAGTAGAATGATGGTTACGAGAGGCTGGGGTGGTTGGGAGAAGGGATAGAGGGGTATTGGTTAAAGGATACAGAACTTCAGTTAGATAGGAGGTATAAATTCAAAAGATCTATTGTACAGCAAGGTGAGGACATATGTGGTCATTAACTATAAAAAGTTTCTGGGCCGGTGCCGCAGCTCATTAGGCTAATCCTCTGCCTTGCGGCGCCGGCACACCGGGTTCTAGTCCCGGTCAGGGTGCTGGATTCTGTCCCGGTTGCCCCTCTTCCAGGCCAGCTCTCTGCTGTGGCCAGGGAGTGCAGTGGAGGATGGCCTAAGTGCTTGGGCCCTGCACCCCTTGGGAGACCAGGAGAAGTACCTGGCTCCTGCCATCGGATCAGCACGGTGCGCCAGCCGTAGAGCGCCGGCCGCGGTGGCCATTGGAGGGTAAACCAACGGCAAAAGGAAGACCTTTCTCTCTGTCTCTCTCTCTCACTGTCCACTCTGCCTGTCAAAAGATAAAAATAAAATAAAAAAAAGAAAAAAAAGTTTCTGGATAATAGAATTAAAAGATAAACTTATTTTTGGTGCAAAAAAAGATTTGAAATTCATGGAGTTTTTGTTTCTTTTTTTTTTTAAGTTTTATTTATTTGAGAGGCAGAATTACAGAGAGGAAGAGACAAAGAGAGGTCTTTCATCCGCTGATTCACTACCCAAATGGCCGCAATGGCTGGAGCTGGGCCAATCTGAAGCCAGGAGCAAGAGGCTTCTTCTGGGTCTCCAGGTGGATGCAGGGGCCCAAGCACTTGGGCCATCTTCCACTGTTTCCCAGGCCATCAGCAAAGAGCTGCATTGGGAAAGGAGCATCTGGGACAAGAACCGGCACCCATTTAGGATGCCAGCATCACAGGTGGAGCTTAGCCTACTATGCCACAGTGCCACCACCCCCTTTTTTCATAATACAAATGTTCAATGGATTTTTTGAAGACATCCTCATATACATGGACTTTAAAACTCACACCATATTAAGAAATACTAAGAATGAGATGCAGTGTTCATATCACAAAAAATTTAACAATCTGAGATAATGCATATGTTACTTAACTAGATTTACTCATTCTACAATGTATATATATTTTCGTATACAAGTTTTGAATATGGTTTGAGTGTGCCCTGCAAGTGTTTATCTGTTAGAAGGTTGTTCCTCATTGTAATGATATTGGAAGGTAGTGGAGCCTTTAAAAAGTGGGACTTAATGCACACTAATTAGGGCATCCGTACTTCTATTCTTGGAAAGAATTAACAGTTTCACAGGTACCCAGTCAGTTCCAGCAGGATTTGTTGATAGGTGAGACTGAGACTAGCCCTCCCTGCTCTCTGTGGTTTCCTGTTTCCCCATGCCAACTCTTTCACATAGGCTCCCATCACCAGAAGCTGAACTAATGACATTACCTGATCTTGGACATTAACCCTGCACCACTGTGAAACAAATTGGCTTCTTTTCTTTGCAAGTTGTCAATCTCAGGTATTTTGTTATAGCAATGGAAAATGGAGATTTTTATACATTTTTATATACATATATATAGTAATACAACAAACATCTGTTGTAGATACAAATACATAAAATTTTATCTGTCAATTAAAAGATAAAAAATAAAAAAGAACGAGATGGAGATGCTCATTTTTACCACTGCTATACAACATGTATTTAAGGTTATGGCCAGGCAATAAAATGAAATAGAAAGCATGTATTCTGGAAAAAATGCTGACTAAAACTATCTATATTCAAAAATAACATGATCTTATACATATAAAATTCTAAGGAACCCATAAAAATATCTTGAACTAAGTTCAGCAATATAAAAAGTCAATTCTATATCTATGCAATAAAAATGAACAATTTGAAATTGAAATTAAGCAAACAATTTTAACTGTTATAGCATCAAAGTGGGGTCAGTGTTGTGGTATAGCAGCTTAAGCTGTATCTCATATGGGCACAGGTTTGAGTCCCAGCTACTTCACTTCAGGTCTAGCTCCCTGCTATGTGCCTGGGAAAGTAGTGGAGGATGGCCCAAAGGCTTTTGCCCCTGCACCCATGTGGGAGATCTGGATGAAGCTCCTGCTCCTGGCTCCTGGCTCCTGGCCCAGCCCTGGCTACTGTGGCCATTTGGGAAGTGGAAGATTTCTCTCTCTCCCTCTCTCCCTCTCTCTCCCTCTCTCCCTCTCTCCCTCTCTCCCTCTCTCCCTCTCTCCCTCTCTCCCTCCTTCTCTCCCTCCCTCTCCATCTAAATCTGACTTTCAAATAAATAAATTTTTAAAATAGCATAAAACCAATAGAATACTTAGAAATAGTCTTTAAAAATGTTAAATTTTTCCCCTGAGAACGACAAAACATCAATGAAAACATAATGGACTCATTACATAGAGAAAGCAAGGAAGAAAAGACAAATCAAATTCCCAGTGAGACATTAGGAAGTTCCTTTAGCACCCCACATTCCCAGGTCAGTCCCCACAGAGCCCTGCTCTCTTCTATTTTCTATCTGTTCAGTTACATAAACTCCAACACCGCCACCACTTACAGTTTACACCACTATTTCTGGCCTAATAAGTCAGAAGCATGGATATTCTTAAAGCTAGTTATTCTTTCAATAAATGCCTTTTTATCTGAATAATGTAATAGATGTTTGTGCCTTAAAATCAAATGATTTATAACAAAAATATGTCTGGACAAGTTGGGTCCCAAATGACAAGAGCAGTCAAGGTACTTGTTTCCAAAGTAAAGCAAACAGGAAAGCAAAACCATACACAAAAGAATGCATTGGAAGTTCTCACTCCTCTCTGACTATGCCTCATGTTACAAGGTAGATTATTCTAAGTCACACCAATCAATCTAGAAAGTGAATATAGAAGTGAAGAGTCTTCTAAGAATTTGCATTAAGCTCTTTACAAACTGGTTTCACCCTTTTCCAACCTCCTGAATGAAATTTGGTTGGTGTAATAAATTAGAAAATATGAAATGTTCAACATTTCAATTACACAAAGAGTTTGAAATTATTAGAGGCCTAACTCTACTACATCAGAGAATGACACATATGCTTACATTGTAATAACCTCCTAACGCTGATACTTCCAGAGCCTATTCCACCAGAGACCAGGGAGCAAGACAAGCAGTGGAGCACAAGAGTCCAAAATAGCCACATCCTTCAGGCATTTGCTAATCTAAATGGAATAGGGAAGAAAAAAAAAAAAAAACAGAAGAAAAAATGAAACATTTCTACTTTTTGTTAAATTGTATTCTATTCTTACAAAAGGCCAAGAATATAGAACCTTCTAGTACTTTATGTCTTAAAATCTATTTGGTAAGTCAGGAGTGGTTCTGTAATATTTAGAGAGTATCTGTGTTTCATGTCTAAGCATAGTAATGAACTCTCTCCAAAATTCACAATTTATTATAACTTTGGGTGGAGGGGAGAATAATTAATAGAATTTGAGATTATATTAGCAGTTCCTTCATTATAGGGGGAAAGGAAATACAAGGGAAAATGAAGGAAAATTCATTGAACTTTTTAAAAGAAAGCACAGGTGTATCATGCGGAAATTCGTCAGAATAATGTTAACAACATGGCCTTTTATTTAGCGTGATGCACTGATGTTTCAATGCACACTCATGATTGTGCTATAAACTGAAAGAGGAGGAAACTAAGGCTCTGAGAAGTCATGTTGCTTGCCTGTTTAAGGTTATTTGGCTAGATTGCAACTGAGGCAGGACAAGAATCTAAGCCCTAAAAAAGACAGTTAAAGCTTTTTTTCTACTATATCAATACTACTTTTCAATCTTTGAAGTAAAAAAAAAAAAATAAACTGAGGAAATTAAACAGAAGAACAGAGCATTTTCCCTTAAGGTATCTGAGGGCAATTATGTAGTCTTCACACACACGGAGTAATTTATGATTAACAACCAGTTGTCCAATTAACGAAAGCACAGGAAATATCCTAGTAAACGCATATATATTGCTTCTAGAAAGATCAATAGGTTACTGTAGCATCTTCGACTGGGAATAGAAGTGAGGAAATATCTAAACTGCAGGCACTTTGGAAATGTTCACAGGCCTGCAAACGGTAAGATAGTTTTAACTATTAGAATCAATCTGATATGGCGGCTGCTGCCAATGATTATAGCCACTATAACTCTTCTCCCAAAGTACCAGTTTTGAAGAGATGTAAAACACAATGCCTGGCATTGATTTGGCAAGAAAATGTGCCTTTCTTTTGCTGAGCATGGCTAACATAGGCACACTGCTGACACAAATAGCAACTGCAAAGTCATCATGGGAATTAGCATGAGTACTTATCTTTGAAGAAGTGTTGAGAGTATCAGTGGGTGGAAAAATGACTTCAATGGCCCTATATAATAATTAAGAGAAAGTGGGATTTTTTATTACTCATGATTTTCAAATATTGTACAGATACAAGGGATACTTACTAAACAAATATATATGTTGGCCAGCGCTGTGGCTCAATACGCTAATCCTCCACCTGCGGCGCCGGCACACCGGGTTCTAGTCCCGGTCGGGGAGACCAGGAGAAGCACCTGGCTCCTGGCTTCGGATCAGCGCAGTGCGCTGGCCGCAGCGGCCATTAGAGGGTGAACCAACGGAAAAAGGAAGACCTTTCTCTCTCTCTCACTGTCCACTCTGCCTGTCAAAAAAAAAAAAAAAAAGATATATATGTGTTAAACAGACATCTTCCATTCTAGTAAAAGCAACTGAGTATAACAGTAAGGCATATGCTACTTCAAGTAAAATAGAGGTAGTATACCAATCTTTTCATGTTGCCTCCCAGGTCCGCCTGAAATTATAAGATATTGTAATAGTATTGGCTAAGAATAGAGGTAAAATCTATTGCCACAGAATAAAATAGGGCTAATTGTACTGTGAAGGGAGTAAATCATTGGCATCAGCTATATTATATTTCCATGGATCTAAGTGTTTATATTTAAGATAAAATATAAGCTCAAGGGGCTGGTGCTGTGGCCTAACAAGTAAAGCTGCCACCTGCAGCACCAGCATTTCATATGGGTGCTGGTTCGAGTTCTGGCTGCTCTATTTCTGATCCAGCTCTCTGCTATGTCCTGGGAAAGCAGTGGAAGATGGCCCAAGTCCTTGAGCCCCTCACCTATGTGGGAGACCCAGAGGAAGCTCTTGGATTCAGATGGGCGCAGCTCCAGCCGTTGCAGCCAATTGGGGAGTGAACCAGCGGATAGAAGACCTCTCTCTCTCTCTGCCTCTCCTCCTCTCTCTGGGTAACTCTG
Source organism: Oryctolagus cuniculus (assembly GCF_964237555.1). NCBI lineage: Eukaryota > Metazoa > Chordata > Mammalia > Lagomorpha > Leporidae > Oryctolagus > Oryctolagus cuniculus. The sequence continues at coordinate 92,854,961 of NC_091453.1, read as the reverse complement.
ACTTTCAAATAAATAAATAAATCTTTAAAAAATATAAGCTCAAAAAGACTGAAGGCATCATTTGATTGTATGGAGAATAGATCCCTATTAGGCTTCTATATTTTCTCTTTCAAACATCTAAAAAGAAAATTCCTGCAGGTTCATTGCCAAGCTCTTTTGCATATCTCCTCCAGAAGCAAAATGATGTCAGATGGAAGAAAGACTTCAAGTTGACAAAGCTCTGATTTATTTAAGAAAATAAGAGGAAATTTTGAGGGTTCAAAAGGTTAAATAGTTTATTGAAAAAATATTCTGGATTCCTTTTCTATATCTGAGATAATGTGAGCAATGAAGGCAATGCTTTGGACAAAATTTCCAGTCAAGATTCATTCTAGTATTATGAATCTACAGGTATGTTATTCTACTTCATTTAATATACATATACCACGCTTATGGTTATGGTAATGGCTTAGTCTATACTTTGGTAGAAATGACAAAAAGCACGGATTTTAAACATTGAATGATTTTTAAAGAAAGAATATATAACTGAGACATAAAACCCTGTGCTGGGATCTACAAGGGTATGCAAAAAATTTGAAGGAAAAATAATTTAAAGATGAGTTTATTTTGGTAGAAAAAATTGATTCCATGCACAATATTTTTCATACTGCACATTTTACAGGGACTTTTCAAGAGCTATTGTATTCCAGTATTGGCTAGGTTGCTTCACAAATACAAAAATTCTATTCCTTGGCCATTGGCAATTCCTTACAAAAGTCACTTGAAGAAATAAAAAAAGGTCACATAGCCACAATAAATCAAAGGAAATCTACTTCTGGGTCACAAGTAGCCTCAGGACTTAATGCTCAAAAGATGTAATGGTGCATAGAAATGTGGAGTTCTACTTAAATGAGAAAGTATAGGACTGTCCAACACATTATAATTAAAAGGTGAAAATCAAGGAAGCAGAGATTTACCATTTTCATACAAAACAGAAAATAGTGTTTTCTGAAGTATTATTACCATGGAAAGTCTTTGAAACCCCACCTAATTTAAGCCACAGATAGACTGAGATGTCTGCTGTGTCCGTCACCTAACAGAATTTACTACTAGCTAATTACTCATTCCCTTCATATGTTCCCATACACACACACACACACACACACAGAAGTCAGTATTAGAATGGGTACTTCCCCAAACTAATTTCCAGTTTCCATCTTCCTGTATTGTATTTTAATACCAATAGTTACATTTTGCCATTGTTCAGAAGCCACAATTTTTGTCAATGGGTTCATAATTCACAAAAACATAATAAGAATGGCGTTAATCCAGTGTCCATCAAGAGGCAATATTTGTCTGTTGTCAGGTTCAGAAATGTATTGTTTGCTCAAAGGCACAGTAACAGAGGGAGATAGCACAGAATCATTTTCCCTTTTTAAAATATGTAAATCAGTAATAAACAGTGTTTTAAAGTGTTTGTGCTGCTTTTGAGTTGTGAATAATTTTCATACAACTGCTGAGCCATCTGTTAAACAGAGAGGTCTTGCTTGCTCAAAAAGCTAAACTTAATTTTTTTTAATTTCAATAAACAGCTTTTGTTTGAATCCTCTAAACAACAAATACTCTAATAAGTAACAGTTCATGGTAATCATGGGGTCAAACTAAGTAGGAAGAGAATTAAGCTATCTTTAAAAAATGGTTTAAACACTATTTTCTATAGAGGTCTTTCAGCTGTACCATATGCGGCCAAGTCAGAAACTGGCATGTTTTGGTATTTCTCTTGACCTTGAAAGACTAGTTTTTAAATGACAAATGACAAAGTCTGAAGGACTGTGCAACCAATGGCATAATTCCTACATATGCAGCCTTCTTATCATCACATTCTGTCCTGAGACCTCATGCCTCAGTCCTGTTTCTAAACTGCTAAATATAGTGCCCATGATTGTGTTCACTGCATTCTGGTGGTTATTGCAGCAATCCCAATTCCAGCGAAACACACCACTGATCTTCCTCACTGAATGGGGACTCGTGTAAGACAACTTTCATGGATTTTGAAATTACTTTTCCATCTCCAACTTTTTCACTTTGAGGGTTTTTCATCTATGTAGCAATAGCACTTAACAGTTGAAAATATACTAATACTCAAAATTAGAAGATATTTGGTGTCTTGATTCTAAGCATTGCTACAGTATATTACAAAATAAAATGTCACTCAATTTGATTCAATAGCATCAGTGGAGCAATTGTTATTTCCTAACTAACCACACGCCCAATACTGAAATAAAATAATAGATATTCTACTTAATTCAGAGCTCATCCTTCATAGTCCCTTGTGTTTTAAGATAATGCAATTTAACAATACTTATTTATTAACAGCCAATATGAGGTTAACTCTATATTAAAAAGGAGGTAATTCTATGATCAAAGCTTTCTATCTAAATTAGAACAAGTCTGATATTTAATAGCAAGTAAAATATTTCAGCTTCCATCCTTAGAAACAGGGACGATTTGGGCTAAAAGCAATACATAGAACTGAAATGCATCCCCACACAAATAAATACTGTTTCACCACCAATTGTATTTTCTACCTGGATCACACTGCACTCCTATACATCTCAAATTTTAGTGTATCAGGGGCCAGCACCATGACATAGTAGGTAAAGCTGCTGCCTGAAGCACCAGCATCCCATAAGGGCTCCAGTTCAAGTCCCAGCTGCTCCACTTTTGATCCCATTCCCTGCTACTGTGCCTGGGAATGCAGTGAAAGATGACACAAGTGCTTGGGCCCCTGCACCCACATGAGAGACCCAGATGAAACTCCTGGCTTCTGACTCGTGGCCAAGCCCTGGTCATTGTGGACATTTGTGGGGTGAGTCAGCAAATGGAAGCTTTCTCTTGATCACTCACTCACTAGCTCTACCTCTGCCTCTGCTTCTCCTTCTGTGTAACTCTGACTTTCAAATAAAATAAATAAATCTTCAAAAAAAATAATTTTCGTGTATCAACGGAAGGAGAGTGAGGGAAGACACACAGAGATCCAAGACCTAGTGAATAGAAGAGGGAAATGAAATCATAGAAGGCAACTAGTACAGTTTTAGTAATAAGTAAACAACAAATGTAATGGGTTGGGGGCTGGTGCTGCAATGCTGCATCCAATATGGGTGCTGGTTCATATCCCAAATGCTCATCTTCCAATCCAGCTCTCTACTATGGCCTGGGAAAGCGGTGGAAGATGGCCCAAGTTCTTGAGCCTTTGCACTGGCATGGGAGACCCAAAAGAAGCTCCTGGCTCCTGTCTTTGGACTGACCCAGACCCAGCCATTGCAGCCATTTGGGGAATGAACCAGTGGATGGAAGACCTCTCCCTCTGTTTCACCCTTCTGCCTGTAACTCTCAAATAAATCAATCTTTAAAAAAATAATTTTTTTACTTATTGAAATATGATACTTTTCAAATTGTTAGGCTGGCAAATATTTTAGACTGCAACTTAGAATTTGTTAACAGAGTGGACATGTTCATCATTGGCATATTTATTATTTTTTTAAACTTTTATTTAATAAATATAAATTTCCAAAGTACAGCTTATGGATTACAGTGGCTTTTCCCCCCCATAACTTCCCTCCCACCTGCAACCCTCCCATCTCCCGCTCCCTCTCCCATTCCATTCACATCAAGATTCATTTTCAATTATCTTTACATACAGAAGACCAACTTAGAATATATTAAGATACTAAGTTAAGATTTCAACAGTTTGCACCCACATAGAAACACAAAGTGAAAAATACTGTTTCAGTACTAGTTATAGCATTAATTCACATTGGACAACACATTAAGGACAGAGATTCTACATGAGGAGTAAGTGCACAGTGACTCCTGTTGTTAACTTAACAAATTGGCACTCTTGTTTATGGCGTCATTAATCACCCTAGGCTCTTGTCAGGAGGTGCCAAGGCTATGGAAGCCTTTTGAGTTCGCTGACTCTGATCTTAGTTAGACAAGGTCTTAGTCAAAGTAGAAGTTTTCTCCTCCCTTCAGAGAAAGGTACCTCCTTCTCTAATGGCCCGTTCTTTCCACTGGGATCTCACTCACGGAGATCTTTCATTTAGGTCATTTTTTTTTTTTTGCCAGAGTGGTTTGCCTTTCCATGCCTGAAATACTCTCATAGGCTCTTCAGCCAGATCGGAATGCCTTTAGGGCTGATTCTGAGGCCAGAGTGCTGTTTAGGACATCTGCCATTCTATGAGTCTGCTGTGTATCCTGATTCCCATGTTGGATTGTTCTCTCCTTTTTAATTCTATCAGTTAGTATTAGCAGACACTAGTCTTGTTTATGTGATCCCTTTGACACTTAATCCTATCATTATGATCAATTGTGAACAGAAATTGATCACTTGGACTAGTGAGATGGCATTGGTACACGCCACCTTGATGGGATTGAATTGGAATCCCCTGGGTATTTATTGATAAATAAATGAGAGTGGCATGATACAAAGAAGAAGTTAAGTTTGTTTGTTGCTGTCTTACTTTCATTTTGTAATTCTCATCACCAATTTTGTGATTGAGTCACAGTAGGAAGCTTACTAAAAAGCTAATAGATTCCCTTCTCTTAGTGCACATAAACACTTCCGAGAGACTTCAAGGGATAGTCTGAATTCTGCCACAAAATAATAGTTCTTATTAATTCTAATAAATATCGATTATTTAGAAGTTATTTCAAGTAATCCAGTAAAATCTCTAATCTTTCCTACGTGTAAGTTTTAAGAATTAACTTCAATGTCAGAATGAAAAGGAATCTCTGTTTCCAATTTAACTTTTTCATTTGAAATTGTAATTCAGGCAGCCTTTGGCAGAAAACATGACTCACTGACCACTATCACAGTTCTGACATTCAGAAGCTATCTTGCCATGAACCAATGTCTCAACTAGCCCAATGTACTCCATGTAAAAAGCCCATTGTATCTGTAGTAAATATTTTATAAATTGGGAAACATAAAACTTCAATCAGTGAATCTGTCCCAGGCCATTCCAGAAGCAAAAGAATAATAAAACGTGAATGTGTCTATGTCTATGTCACATTTGGAATTAAATGCATCTCCCAATTTAATTATGCATAATGCAGCTCTAGCTTAGCATTTTTTAAAAGGTGTTAAGCATATTTAAGACTGTTTTCTTTTAAACATATTTGGAAGTTTGGGAGGGTAAGAGAAGCCTGCAAATGTTACAAATATATATGAAAACATAATCTGTGAATTTGCTGGGAATTTTATTTTCAGAACTCAGCATTTGACCAGATCAAGACATCTGGCAGATTTTTTAGCCTCAAGCTTTGATTTATGTCAGTAGTTTTAAGAACAAGTAATTTAAAACAAATAAACAAAAAAGTTTCCGAAGTAGGAGGGGAGTAATAAATAAGGAAAATGAGAAGAGACAGTCCATGGCCTCAAGGCCAAATCATTAGAGACATGCCTTGAACAAATGAGTCCTGAGCCAGAATCTCAAATCTGACTTTGAATAAGTTTAAAACTTAATCAGTAATAAAGGCCCTCCCAACATAGAAAAGCCCAGGACTGGAAGCATTCACTGCTGAAGTCTACCAGACTTTTAAAGAAGAACTAACTCCAATTATTCTCAAGCTATTCAAAACAATTGAAACAGAGGGAATCCTCCGAAATGCTTTCTACAAAGCCAGAATCACCTTAATTCCTGAACCTGAAAAAGATGCAGCATTGAAAGAGAATTAGAGACCAGTTTCCTGGATGAACATAGACGCAGAAGTCCTCAATAAAATTCTAGCCAATAGAATCCAACAACACATCAGAAAGATCATCCACCCAGACCAAGTGGGATTTATCCCTGGTATGCAGGGATGGTTCAACATTCACAAATCAATCAATGTGATACACCACATTAACAAACTGCAGAAGAAAAATCATATGATTATCTCAATAGATGCAGAAAAAGCATTTGATAAAATACAACACCCTTTTATGATGAAAACTCTAAGCAAATTAGGTATAGAAGGAACATTCCTGAACACAATCAAGGCAATTTATGACAAACCTATGGCCAGCATCATATTGTATGGGGAAACGCTGCATATAGTCCTGGAAGTTTTAGCCAGAGCCATTAGACAAGAAAAAGAAATCAAAGGGAAACAAATTGGGAAGGAAGAAGTCAAACTCTCCCTATTTGCAGACAATATGTTTCTTTATATAGGGGATCCAAAGAACTCCAATAAGAGACTATTAGAACTCATAGAAGGGATTGGTAAAGTAGCAGGATATAAAATCAATACATAAAAATCAACAGCCTTTGTATACACAGACAATGCTACAGCAGAGAAAGAACTTCTAAGATCACTCCCATTCACAATAGCTACAAAAAAATCAAATAACTTGGAATAAACTTAACCAAGGATGTCAAAGATCTCTATGATGAGAATTACAAAACCTTAAAGAAATAGAAAAAGATACAAAAAAATGGAAAAATCGTCCATGTTCATGGATTAGAAGAATCAACATCTTTAAAATGCCCATTCTTCCGAAAACAATTTACAGATTCAATATGATACCAATCAAAATACCAAAGACGTTCTTCTCAGATCTGGAAAAATGATGCTGAAATTCATATGGAGGCACAGGAGACCTTGAATAGCTAAAGCAATCTTATATAAGAAAAATAGAGCTGGAGGCATCACAATACCAGATTTCATGACATACTACAGGATAGTTATAATCAAAACAGACTAGTACCAGTACAAAAACAGATGGATAGACAAATGGAACATAATAGAAACACCAGAACTCAATCCAAACATCTACAAACAACTTATATTTGATCAAGTAGCTAAAACCAATTCCTGGAGCAAGGACAATCTATTCAACAAATGGTGCTCGGAAAACCAGATTTCCACATGCAGAAGCAAGAAGAAGACTCCTACCTTACACCTTACACAAAAATCCACTCAACATGGATTAAAAATCTAAATCTACGACCTGACACCATCAAATCATTAGAGAACATCAGAAAAACCCTGCAAGATATGGAACAGACAAAGACTTCTTGGAAAAAAAAAAAAAAAAACAGAAGCACAGGAAGCCAAAGCCAAAATTAACAACAGGAATTATATAAAATTAAGAAGTTGCTATACTGCAAAAGAAACAGTCAGGAAAGTGAAGAAGCAACCAACAAAATGGAAGAAAATACTTGCAAATTATGCAACAGATAAAAGATTAATAACCAGAACCTACAAAGAGATCAAGAAACTCCACAACAACAAAACAAACAATGCACTTAAGAGATGGGCTAAGGATCTAAACACATTTTTCAAAAGAGGAAATCCAAACAACCAACAGACAAGTGAAAAAATGTTCCAGATCACTAGCCATTAGGGAAATGCAAAAAAAAACCCACAATGAGGTTTCACCTCACCCCAGTTCCAATGGACTTCATATAGAAATCAACTAACAACAGTTAGTATTAGCAGACACTAGCCTTGTTTGTGTGATCCCTTTGACTCTTAGACCTATCAGTGTGATCAATTGTGAACTGAAATTGATCACTTGGACTAGTGAGATGGCATTGGTACATGCCACCTTGATGGGATTGTATTGGAATCCCCTGGCACATTTCTAACTCCACCATTTGGGGCAAGTCCAATTGAGCATGTTCCAGATTGTACATCTCCTCCCTCTCTTATTCCCACTCTTATATTTAACAGGGATCACTTTTCAGTTAAAATTTAAACATCTAAGAATAATTGTGTGTTAATCACAGAGTTCAACCAATAGTACTAGAACAGAAAAAAAATACTAAAATGGATAAAGTATTACATTGTACATCAACAGTCAGGACAAGGGCTGATCAAGTCACTGTTTCTCATAGTGTCCATTTCACTTCAACAGGTTTCCCCTTTGGTGCTCAGATTCTGCCAAACTGTAGGGATGGCCCAAGTCCTTGGGTTCCTACCACCCACATGAGAGAACTAGAATGAATCTGTGGTGCCTGGCCATTTGGGGAGTGAACAACCAGTGGATGGAAGATCCCTCCACCCTTTTCTACCAATTCTCCAATAAATAAATACAATTTTGAAAACAAAAAATGTAACTTGTCTACCTATATGTCCTCAGGTTTTCTTTACATAGGTAAGCTGGAGACAGTGATGTCTACTTTGCAATTTACATCTGTGTATACATAGACAGATATACATACATACCACAGTGATAACTGGCACTGAATATCCAGAGTATATTCATTTAATATTTCTACTGTTACTACAATTGCTACTGCTAGTACTGCTACTAGTATTGTTACTCAGCCACTTATACTTGGTAGAGAGTAAGAGATATGGAAATCAAATACTCATTTACTCAAAAGGGGCAGTTACATTGAAATCTATGCACATTCAAACCTTATGTTTAACTCCTCTAATTATTTCTCTCATTTAACTGATTAAAGTTTAATGATATGTTAGGCTGATATACCCCTTTACAATTTTCAAAGGATTTTCAAGCACTCCATTGATATTTGAAATTTTTTTCCAATATGTTTTTGCTCTAGTCTATCACACTGACCAAATAGTTTTTCCACACAATAGTAGTATTATCTTTAGCGCTGTTAAGTTATGAAAGAAAATCATGAAAAATTATTTAGCACTTTTTTGAATGAAATAACACCTAGAAACATTGAAATAGCTTCTACAAAGCTACATAGAAATACTCAGTAATTCTAAAACAAGTAGAAGAAATAAATATAAATTTCAATAAAATATATCATAAAACCCGTTTCAGGGGCCAGTGTTATGACCCAGTAGGTTAAGTTGCCACTTAGGACACTAAAACTGCTTCCAATCCAGCTTCTTGCTCATGTGCCTGGGAAGGAAGTAGAAGACCGAAATAACTTGAGCCCATCACCCATGTAGGACACCAGGGTAGAATTCATGGCTCCTCAGATTCTGCCTGGCCCAGACCTAAACTAGCTAATAAAGGATTCATTCTCGCTTAAAATTGGAAAAGAAGAAGTCAAATACCCATGTTTGCAAAAGATATGATGTACATGGAAAAACCTGAACATGCCACCAAAGAAGCTCTTAAAAACAGATTAACAAATTTAGTGAATTTGTAGGTTACAAAATAAACACATGAAAAGTAGCTTTTGAATTTTTAATTTTAATTTTTAATTAGTTTTTAACAGATTCAATGTGCTGTGTAGATACAATTTTAACAACATAATGATATTCCCTTCTTCTTTTTCCCGCTCTCCCTCCCACCCTTTTCCCTATTTTTTCTTTTAGTTTTTGAGATACCTTTTTTTATTATTTATTTAAGTCAGAGTTACACAGAGAGAGAAGGAGAGGCAGAGAGAGAGAGAGAGAGGTAGAGAGAGAGAGGTCTTCCATCCACTGGTTCACTCTCCAATTGGCCACAATGGCTGGAGCTGTGTCGATCCGAAGCCAGGAGCCAGGAGCTTCTTCTGGGTCTCCCACGTGGGTGCAGGGGCCCAAGGACTTGGGCCATCCTCCACTGCTTTCCCAGGCCATAGAAGGGAGCTGGATTGGAAGTGGAGTAGCCGGGTCTCGAACTAGCGCCCATATAGGATGCTGGCACTGCAGGCGGTGGCTTAACCCGCTATACCACGGCACTGGCTCCAAGATAGCATATTTTAAATTTACATTACAGTAAAAGGCTTAATATTTTGTAGATAAGAAGTTTAATAATTAAAAAGCAAAAAGACCATAGTTTAGTAGGAATATAGACAACCGCTATAAATAATAATTGAATGGAAAAATGACCATTTCTCCACATACACTGAATTTTAATGTAATCACAGATCATTAAAATCATAGTTATATAACATCATAAACCACTGGTTTCACAAATATATAAAACAAAGTTTTGGGGCCAGCACTGTGGCACAGTGGGTTAAAGCCTTGGCCTGAAGCTCCAGCATCCCATATGGGAACCAGTTCTAGTCCTGGCTGCTCCCCTTCCGATCCAGCTCTCTGCTATGGCCTGGGAAAGCAGTAGAAGATGGCCCAAGTCCTTGGGCCCCTGCACTCACATGGGGGACTCAGAAGAAGCTCCTGGCTCCTGGCTCCTGGCTCCTAGCTTTGAATTGGTGCATCTCTGGCCTTTGCGGCCACCTGGGGAGTGAACCAGCGGATGTAAGATCACTCTCTCTGTCTTTATCTTTCTCTGTAACTTTGTCTTTCAAATAAATAGAATAAATCTTTTAAAAAAGTTTTACAAGATTATATTTGCAAAAATACTGATACACAGACATTTCTTTTTTCTTTTTTTTTTTTGGCTTTTTTTTTTTTTAACTTTAGCTCCCACACATCAACATTTGATAATTTTCATTGTAGAGATCTTCCACTAATTTTGTCAAATTTATTCCTAAATATTTTATTAATTTTTATGGCTATTTTGAATGAGATTTCTGTCTTGATTTCTCTTTCTGTCAGTTCATCATCTGCATACAAAAAACCTATTATTTTTGTATGTTTATTTGTTACCTACAACTTTACTGAACAGGTTTATCAATTGTAACTTTTTTGGTGGAGTTTTTAGGTTTCTCCATGTACAACATCATGTCATCTGAAAACATGAATTTAACTCTGTGTCTCAAAATTTGGATGCCCTTTATTTCTTTTTCCTCCATAATTGCTCTCCCTAAAACTTCCAATACTATATTAAATGAGTGGTGAAAGTGGGCAATGTTCTAGATCTGAAAGGGAATGCTTTCAGCTTTTCCCCATTCAGTATGATATTGGCTAGTGTTTTCTAATATATAGCCTTTATAATTTTTGAGGTATTTTCCTTCTGTACCTAATTTGTGTGTGGTTTTATCACGAAGGGGTGTTGAATCTTATCAAAGGCTTTCTGTGCATCAATTAAGATGACCATATGGGAGCCGGCACCGTGGCTCACTTGGTTAATCCTCCGCCTGCAGCGCTTGCATCCCATATGGGCGCCAGTTCTAGTCCCAGTTGATCCTCTTCCAGTCCAGCTCTCTGCTGTGGCCCGGGAAGGCAGTGGAGGATGGCACAAGTGCCTGGGCCCCTGTACCCGCATGGGAGACCAGGAAGAAGCACCTGGCTCCTGGCTTCAGATCAGCGCAGCACCAGCTGTAGCAGCCATTTCAGGAGTGAACCAACGGAAGGAAGACCTCTCTCTTTCTCTAACACTGTCTATAACTATACCTGTTAAACAATTTTTTTAAAACTGAGCACATGGTTTTTGTTCTTCATTCTATTTATGTGATTTATGCCATTTATGGATTTCCGAATGTTGAACCACAACTTGCATTTCTGAGAGCAATTCCTATTTATTGTGATGTGCGATTTCCCATGTGGGCACCAGTTCAAGTCCCAGCTGCCCCACTTCTGAAACAGCTCCCTGTTAATGCACCTGAGAAAACAGCAGAAGATGGCCACATCCTTGGGCTCCTGCATCCACGTTGGAGACCTAGAAGATCCTGGCTCCTGGCTTTGAATCTGCCCAGCTCTGGCCATTGCAGCAATTTGGGGAGTGAATCAGTGGATGAAAGACCTCTCTTTCTGTCCCTCTCTGTCTGTAACTCTGTCTCTCAAATAAATAAATACATACTTTTTTTTAAAAAAAAAAAAGAGGTAGTAACATAATGAGAATTAAACATAGGGAATTGAGCAAATATTTCCAGACTGTATACAATGAGATATGGGATTTACATACATAGGTTTCAAATGTGAAATTTGTAGCAGAATCTGTGTTTTAAAGTTAGATGGGACTAGAAAGCACTAGCTATAAGACATGCATGATGCTTCCATATGTGGAGTTTCAGGGAAAGAAATAGCTTTGAAGGGAATTAGAAATAAATTCAAAGGCTCTGTCACTTATTTGAGTTGTGAACCTGTGCAAATTATTTAATCTTTTTGAGCACCAGTTTGTGTATACCATGGGGGAGAGAAAGACATTCTTTGGTAGTCAATTTTGTAAACAAAAACAATGCAACTAAGTTGATAAATAAAAGGTTTTATGATCTTTAAATTTTGCACATTACCTTTGAAGAATATGTAGACATCTGACAAACATCTGACATGATTTAGCTTTTGCTTTTCATATAATTCCATTTGGAGGAGAATGTTTTTTCTTATAGTATTGCACCAAAAACGCAAAGTAATATGTCTATTTAGTTGTATTATCTTCTACGATAGTACTCCATGATTTTTTTCATGTTCCAGATCAATTTGGTGATACAAAATTTTTAAAATCTTTTGATAAATATCCTCTGTGGGTTATCCTCAGAGAAAAAATATCACCATAACTAATACAAAGCTGTGGAATAGGAGCCTGCACTGCATAGACATCTAACTTGCCTCTTTCTTGCCTTTTCTTTACTCCTCCCATAGTTTGCTATTTTTTATTCCTTTTCCTGTCCTTATCACTTGCTCAGATCCAACATAATTACCTGTATGTTTTCTCCAAATGAAGGTGGAAAATATGGAAAGAAGAAAATATTAAACTATACTATAGTATTCCTTTTAGTATTTTTTTGTTCTACTTAATATCATTGGTTGAACTCTTTAATTAACAGACAAATATTCTTAGGCATTTAAAATTAACTGAAAAGTTATCCCTGTTAAATATAAGAGTGGGAACAAGAGAGGGAGGAGATATACAGTTCAGCACATGCTCACTTAGATTTACCCCTAATGGTAGAGCTTGAAACATGCCAGGGGATTCCAATTCAATCCCATCAAGTTGGCATGTACCAATGCCATCTTACTTGTTAAAGTGATCAGTTTAAGTTCATAATTGATCAAAAAGATAGGATTAAGTGTCAAAGGGATTACATAAATAAGACCAGTGTCTTCAAATAATAATTGATATAATTAAAAAAGAGAGAATGATCCTACATGGGAAGCAGGATACATAGCAGGCTCATAGAATGGCAACTGCCCTAAATAGCACTCTGGCCTCAGAATCATCCCCTAAGGCATTTGGATCTGGCTTAAAAGCCCATGAGAGTTTCTCAGGCATGGAAAGCCAAGAAATTCTGGCCAAAAAAATGACCTAAATGAAAGATCTCTGTGGGTGAGATCCCAGTGGAAAGAACAGGCCATCAAAGAAGGAGGTACCTTTCTCTGAAGGGAGGAGAGAACTTCAACTTTGATTATGCCTTGTCTAAATAAGATCGGAGTTGGCAAACTCAAGAGGCTTCCACAGCCTTGGCAGCTCCTGACAAGAGCCTAGAGTGATTACTGATGTTATAAATAAAAGTGTCAATTGTTAAATCAACAACAGGAGTCATTGTGCACTTAGTCCCCATGTAGGATCTCTGTCCTTAATGTGTTGTACTATTTGAATTAACGGCGTAACTAATACTCAACTAGTACATTATACTTTGTGTTTCTGTGTGGGTGCAATCTGTTGAAATCTTTACTTAGTATATACTAAGTTGATCTTCTGTATATAAAGATAATTGAAAATGAATCACAATGTGAATGGGATGGGAGAGGGAGTGGGAGATGGGATGGTTGCAGGTGGGAGGGAGGTTATGTGGGGAAAGAGTACTTTGGAAATTTATATTTATTAAATAAAAGTTGAAAAAACTATAGTAAAATATGCACAACATTCTCCATTTCATTTTATATTAATTTTTATCATTCAACAGTGCTTGGTATATGTGTTTCTAGTTCAGATCCTAAAATACATGAAGTCCTAATTTGCATGAGGAAACAAATCTTTGGAATAATTTCAGCAAATGTTCTCCATGCTCCTAATATAGTTTCAGCAACACAGTGGGTGCTCAATCAATATATATGTTTATCAAGATAGTGATGAAGATGATAATGATGATGGACGTGGTATATTTCAAGACAGCTGTAGTTAGAGACCCTTGAGTACCATTTATGTTATCTCAATGACTACTGAACAGGGTCTCTCAATAGAAGCATAGAGTTTATTAAGATAAAGTAAATGTAAGAACCTTTAAAGCACTACTTTGCACATTTACATTTTCTTGATGTTTAAAATCCTACTTTAGTTTTACCTCCACGGAGCCTAACACGTGTGATGACAGCTGGCAAAGGATTTCAGGGAAAACAGATCAGACAAAATGAGAATGCTCACAGCATGTTGGACTCTTCACCAAAATTAATGTCAGCAATCAACCAAAATTGTGGAATATATCAGAACACACACCTGATGATTCATAGGGAAAGTAGCACCACTCAAGGATTCCTCTGAGAGTGCCACTATGCTTGTTACTCAGCCTCAAACAGTACATATAGCCTATCCTCTGATCTTCTGGAGAAATTCTTATAGTGCAGTACCTCTCTAGCATCGTGCATGCGTGTGTGTGTGTGTCTGTGTAAAGACAAAGGAAGGGTCCAATAAGGCAGTCTCCAAAGTATATGTGGGTTGCTTAATTCATAACTTTCTCCACTTCCAATATATATTTCAGACATCGACAGTTTTTTAGCATCCTCTATTGCAGTGATTTTAGAATTTACCTTTAAAGAAAAACATTTAAAATAATTTAAATTAATGCACAATTAGTTTTATATGATGTGTCCAGAAAGTGAGAAAATCATTATTGGCAATAGTTTCTGGCTGGGCATAAGAAGGGAATATGTTGACATTTGCACATGCATAAATGCATAATATTAAATCGTTATGATTTAGATTCATGGATCAGGAAAGACTATGGGTAAAAAGAACTTCTGAGGAGTCAATATTGGCTCCATTTAGTCTGGGACTCTAGAGAATGGGATACACTAGGAATATAAAACATTTCAAACTAAAGAGCCCTTTCATGACTCTCAAAAGTAAGCTGGGTTCCTTTCAAGATCAGATATTCTTCTAAAATTTTCACTACTTCCTTAACCTAAAATTGCCATAAGAAATTTTCTTTTATTTCAATTCTTCTCATAGTTCATGAATTTTCTGAAGAAATATTAAATAATAAACAAGCAATTGTCTAAAGTGTAAAGATATTTTACTCTCTTGTTTAGACTCAGGTTACAAGAAATGGCTTTCATATCACCAGCAATAAACAGCCCTGTTATAATTGCAATTGACACATGCATTAAAATACTTGTTATGTTAATGGATAGAAGCAATCTGCCACTTAAATGAATCCAGACACGTATGCATAGTATTAAGTGATGTTTTTATAATATTTGCAAAACCTTGAATTGAAGGGGTTTCTTTCTCCAAAATGTAAATGTCCTCGCATTACAGATTTTCACAGAAATCTTGTTATTTATGAGCATCTGGTTACCTTCTCCAATCTCCATAGTCTGCCTGGACTCGACATGATTGTGATACGAACATAGATGGCAGATGCCTTGACTTTTGATGTAGTTGATCATAACTGGAGGCATTCCAAGACGTTAGTCCTGAAGAAACATGGCTCTTGTGTAATGGTAAACAAAGCACCAAAGTTCCTGCACAGTTTCTCTTCTCATTAAAGATTTTGAGATTCATTCTCTAAGCCTTTGAATAATTGCTGTAAAGACCTCTTTGGACAATATTGAAAGAAAGAAAAAGCTGTTTCCTGTATACTATGCTTAATGCTGCTCAATAGTTAATCATAGAAAAAGTCAATTGCCTGTTTTCTATGCCCAATTGTACAAATTTATTTGATGGACTGCTTTTGCATGTGAAATGTTAATAAATCATTAAAACTACTGCTACAAATATCTGTTCTTTCACTCCTGACAGTGAGAGGATAAATTTACAACAAATCAGAAAACAGAAATATATGGTGAATGTTCTTCCTGAAAGTAAAACAAGAAGAGCTATCAACTTCAGACTATTCTCGCTTATGTAAAATCTCTTTTTCTTTCCATAATTGTATTTAATCAGTTAAAATATTCATCCATTCTCCCAGCATAGTAATTCATCCCACTATCTGGCAGACCACAGTCCCATTAAAGCAGCCAAAAAGACAGGCTTCCCTCTGACTTTCAGGCTTTTTTTTTTTTTCCATAAAAGTTAGAAAGATTCAGTGTCAAACTGATAACAGAATAGAAGATTATAACACTAAAGCCAGAGACAAAATTCCTAGTGGAATGAATTCAAACAGCGAAGGTGTGCTGAACAAAGTGGAGACATTACTGCTAAATCAGTGGCATTAATAAGCATTATTTCAAGCTTAGCCCTTTTATACAGCAATCATCCTGCAAGTTGCCTTTTGGAGCATTCCCTATCTCATAAAATGCTGTGTGCTTTCAAAGACTGAAACAACAAAAGGGCTAGAACAACTAATGTGAAACAGAAGATCAGTGCGAAGAGATGCAACTTCAATATGGAAGCAGCTTAAAAAGAAGTATTGGAAGACCAGAAATGAATAACAAATATTGTGCAGTGAACACAGCCACTATGCTATGGCTTGTCAATTTCAAGAGGTTTCATACTCTTCATAAATTGGGGCAGTTTGCTCTGTTATTAGGCTGATTTGGAAATATCCATTCCTCCACCTTTTATCTTTCATTCCATGTGATGTACATTTCTTGTTGTGCTTATTTTTCATTTTTAATAAAGTCTCTGATACAAAAACAATGCAAATCACTTATTATTTCCATTGATCTTTCGTGCACTAGCTTAATGTTTCTTTCCATTCCTTTAATATTGAATATTCGTAGGGCGCTCCTCTTGCTCATCACTTTGGGATCCTGCTAGGACAGCCCTATGCCTCTGCTATCGTTTCCAGTTGCTTGTTTAATATTTACTAATATTTTCTTCTTTGAAATATATACCTTCACAATTCCAATTAAAGAGAACATCACTTCAAGATGAGCCTTTCTTGAAGGCCCATGCATTCTCACCTGATAAATTCTGGAATATTAATTTCACATATTTAAGAATGCATTTAGTAAATAGTCTCATCATCTAAAATATAACTTTATCCATTCCTTGGAATTTACGGCAGTGTTTGTGCATGTAGAGAGTCCCAAGGTACAAGACTGGTATGCGTAACAGTGCAATCAATGACATAACATTACTACAAACAATATAACACCAGATAGGTGGTCTCTTTTCACTCCTCAACCCAATTAGTTCTGAAAGTTTCCTAAATGTCTTTTGAGACACAATTTGTTATGAAACCTATGCCCTTGCTGAATGGTCTCATAATAAAAAAATTATCTAATTAAAAAAACTTTTCCTCACCTGGCTCCTGGCTTCGGATCGGTGCAGCGCACCAGCCGTAGTGGCCATTTCGGGGGGTGAATCAATGGAAGGAAGACCTTCCTCTCTGTCTCTCTCTCTCTCTCACTGTCTAACTCTGCCTGTCAAAAAAAAAAAAAAAACTTTTCCTAAATCTATTTCCAGAAATATATACCTCCTTCATGTTATAGTCTTGCAAGAAAGTGAAACAATAAAGCAATTTGGTAGGAAAGGATTATGAATTATAATATTATTATATCATTACGTATTCTATAATTCTTTATCCAGCAGCTGCCCTGGAATCTGGCTAAGAATCAACAGTTAATGTCATACCACAGCTGAGAGGAAATGGAACAAAAGTTTCGACTCCTTCTGATATAATCTATTCAATAACCACTCCCCCAGTAGTGGGAATTAGAATGTGTTCCCCATCCCATACCCCCACGCACACATATATCAAGCATGAGTAGCTCTTTTCCTGCCCTCCATGATATTAAACTTAAATTTAATTAGGTCTGCCACACACTGAGGAAAAGACTGTTTAGTTTTGAAATTGGACTTGCCTTTACCAAATATGTCAGTAGTTCATCTTTGTTCCTGAAATTGGATTTGCATGCCTCCCCCTTTGTTACCTCTAAATTAAACTGCTAAGACACAACACATATTGAATTCTGCTCAGAGACATTCTGTCATCACTAAAGTGTGATCCTCTCTTTAAAAGGTAAAAAAAAATCATATGCATGAGTGTGTACGTGCGAACAAAATGTATGTGGGAGTAGAATGTGCACTGTAGAGGTTGCCTGCCAGCAGCCCATTAATTGAAGCTTCCTTGTTTTTCCAAATTCTGAATAATTCCCATCTGCCTTGCCTCTCTCTGAGCTTGAAATCCAAGTTCCTTAGTAGAGGGTGGGGGAAGTTTAAGCTACAGCACTGAGGTAGCTTTAAAAAGTGAGTTTTTGCCCCATGGGGAAAACAGAACACAGATTTCAAAGGACTTTTCAGAATGCCTGCTTATCTCCTGAACAACATGCAATTGCAGAGATAAGATGATAATCTGCAGCACTGATTACCAACTATGCATTTGCACATGTAGGACTGTTATGTGCAAATATTTTCTCCCAGAATTGGTGCAGGTGCACTGTAGCCTTTTGCTACATCTGACTAAAAATAGCCTCAAGTTCTGTGCTGCTCTTATAATTTAATTCCTGTACATAGCAGTCTGTCACCTCCATTCATATAGAGTTCTTCAATTTTATATTCCCAAGGCTATCTCATAAAATTGCACCACCCCTCCTTTCAGCCACCCATTTGCTCTTCCTTGATAGGAAGATGGGATCTCATTCCTGAGTCAGCTGCTTTTTAATTTATTATTTACCCCACTGCACATTCAGGTTTTCAGTAATAACAACTATTCAGTTCCTGTACACAGAGTGCATTGGTGCTTTCTGTTCATTTCTTCTGGAGCCCCTATATCAGTTCATGAATTTTCTAAACTTAATACAAACAGATAATGATCCACTATCATTTCATTGCTCATTACAGGTGAGTTTTCAGGACCACTGGTCTTTCAACTTTATCTTTTCATCAGCATACTATATGTAATGGCTTTTCCACCCAAATTTTACATTTCATAGTCTTTTGCCTATGAAAGCTTGCTCTGGAATAGTATGTCATACTGATTATATATCTACTTAAAACTAGGTTCTGCTTTTGATAGCTCACCTCTATTAAAAGGCATCAGACGTATTACTCTCATATTCCACAACTTTTCATCTTGAGCAAATCATTCAATTTCTGCAAAAGAAGAATATTTTCCCATGAAGAATCTGAAGGCTTAAGTTCACTTAGAACATAGTTAATATTTATAAGCATGTAGAAATCTCCTGCACTCTGAATGTGAAAGTCAGTTTCTTAGTCTTTCTGATCTTTTGCTCCTTAATTTACCCTTCTCTGTTGCCTCATTTCTCCTCCAACCTTTACATGTGCTCTCTTGTGATATTGACAAATTCTGGTCATCCATGAAGAGTCTAGTAGTATATCAGTGGCACATTCAAGGGGTTTGGAGAGGCGAGATGAATGCCAGAAGAATATTCTCTCTTAGCTGAAGACAGGAGTGGCTGTTAGGTATGACACTTTCAAGCAATGTGCTCATAGGCTTGCCTTAACAGGCGAGAGACTAAAAGTCTTTTCAAGGTACTAGAGAAGTATCATGGAGGGAAAAAAAGATCTAGTTCAATTCCTTAATTCACCTTCAAAACAACGATTAGTATTTTTAAAATACCAAACAAGGTTAATGCTCTATAAAGTCACTAACCATGTGGTCTCTATGATCTATACAGATTCATTATAAATAATATTATGTGTTGCATTTGTATGTTTTCTCAAGTGAGTGGTGGAAGAGATTTACATAGATCTCTTGAGAATTATTTTTTCCAAGGATGCGCTGATGAAATAAATTGTCTTCCTACTCCCTTCTCATTTCTTCTTTAATGGCCTAAAATTTACTGCAGAGAGCTATTCCAATGAGAAAAAAATTGGGGTTTCATCATTAGAGCTCTAGCAATATTAATGTCAAAGAAGTCCAAATGGGTTGGATAAAATGTCATGGTCCTTGGAGATGTTCTTCAGACTGAACTTCAACCATACTGGAACAATGTTGTTTTGTCTTGTCTCCTCATGCAACCCGTAACCATGCACTTAGCTGAGGAAAGTTGCTACTGAAGAGGTATCCATTTGAGGAAACCAATCACTTACAAATGAACACTCTTTGGCGTTTTGCTAAAATTATGTCTCTCTTTTGTGTTCTTCTTTACCATCCAGGTAAGTTGATATCTTATTTCCAACCACGTAAGAGGAAAGGGGATAATAAAATTTTTAATAGAAACCAGAGAAGACTTTCCTGTGTGCAGTTTAGAGCTCATATTGACCTGCATTATCCCTCTATATAATCCTGTTTGACCTATCCATTTCTATTAGTGCTGATGTCATAACATGTCAAATAAAATTTCTTTCTGAGGGTAGCAAATGGAAGTAATCCAGACCTTTTGACAATGACAGCTAGTGTTGAAAACCGTGTGCATCCAGAAACTAGGGAGAGATTGTGATCTGATGTTATAGCTTTTGTCTGTAACTCTTATTACCTATTAAATAAGTTTATTTTGTAAAATCTTTCAATAGTGATTTGCATATGATTAGTTCTACTAACAGTGTGCTGCTGTTGCAATTGATATTTTCAGTATTATTTCTGAGCTGACCTAGTCTACTTTGTATAAAAGGCATTGGGATGCCTTAACAGAATTCAAGAAACTCCTAGTCAATCTGTGAATTTTTGAAAGACTGTTATCTTACCTTTATGAATACGACGGACTATTTTAAGGTGCATATAATTACACAAGGGAGAGTATTTTCTCCAAAGTGAAATAGTCTCCATATTTTACCATTAGGATGTGACTTTTGAGAGTGAGGATATTACAAAGGATTATTTGAGATTGGGAGCAGGGGATCATGGAGGAGGAATTGAAGCAATAGTATCAGTAACTATCAAGAAATTAATAATTATCAAGAAATATCAAGAAATTTCAGATGAAACTTCTATAACTGGAAACAGCACAGATCAAGGAAGATTCACTACCACTCCATGACAAGTTGAGATCAGCAACACTTCTCTGTACCTTATTGTACTAAAACTTAGCAAGGCTCTGTTTAGAATGTTTTAGCTCAGATGACAAAATTTACAATATTGCTCAAAGGATCAGAATATTTATTTGCAGGAACAGAATAAGCTTTTGACTCATTAGAAAATTCTATACAGTCCTATAAAATAATTCTAGTTAAATGAAAATAATTAGCCAGACATTATTGCATCACTGAGCACTGGAAAAACATGTTTGAGAAACCATGAGAAGGGTTGGCACAGAGGGTCAGCAGGAAGAAAGAAGAGTTTGTCTTTAAATAGGAGTGGGATTGCTTAAAATGTATAGAAGGCTCTGCTACTGACACTCATAATACAGATCTTGTATTTTCATACATTCCTACTTTATTTTTTCAATTTTCCTTTGTCAAATAAGGCTTTCATAAAATGAAGTCTTTCTCATAAATTAGGTTATTCCCCACTCTTCATTTACTAGCCATGTTTAACAGGCTATTCCTAACCATTTGGATTTTTGCTTTAAGAAAAGCAAAGGCAACATTAAAAAAAAAAAAAAAAACTGTTGTCTAAAAAGCATTATGTTAGAAAAGAAGTCTATCAGTAAGATGCCCAGAAATTGCCAGAAGTCATGCACAATTGGACTTCTGTTTGAGCCAATCTGCTTCTAGTGGACTTTCACTGAACTGGGAAGGGGAGTTGCTGCAAATTATAGCAAATGGTTAATTGAAAGAAAGACAGATTGGTAAGCCATCTGTGGCCGGACTAGCATTGGGAAGAAACTAGATCAGCTGGCTCTCAGTCATTGCTCTAATGTATAATTCCCAACAAATAACTGCATTGCCATTTCCAGGACTGTTCTCAAGGCTCTGCCGCCTAGCAACTGTGCAACCATAGGCTTAGTCCTTTAACCCCAATATTGTCTGGGGTCAGTTTCTTTGTCTATAAATGCTGATAATAGTCATATCAACCTCACAGTGTTGCATGTGAATTGACTGAGATAAAGTGTGGTCTGATTCTAAAAACAATGAATAACACACCTGACAAAATGCCTAACATAGTGTTGAATAACTACTAGAGGTTCTTACTGTTTTTCTCACTCTTATTAAATAATATATAGTGTGAAGTCTATTAATATTTCTGTTTTTGCCTCTGTTTTACTGGATATTACTTTTCGGTTAATAAACTGTTTCTTCACCAAATTAAAATCAAGGTGGGCATCATGTTAAATTATACACCCTGGTACGATTTACTTTTCATCTTAAAAATCCTATGTACAAGAACCTATTAAAAATATCAGTGCCTGATGTCCATATTTGTCCAGCATTTATGCCTATCCACCACAAAGTTAGGAAGTGTTGTTAATAATTAAAATTATCCATTGTATATGTAAAAGAGGGTGATCCTCATTTGTATAATCCAAATCCATACCTTTATTTATGCAAGCCATTTTTTTCACCTATGATTACCAACCAGGTCATATAGATTTCCAATCAGGAAAAGTATACAAAATATGCTTCATTATATAGGATTTCTTTCTGCAGTCTGGTCCATTGTTTTTCATATTCAATCATCTCTCAATTTGATCAGCTAGACATTGAAAATAATACAGTTGCTTGCCTCACATATCTGGGGACCCCAAACCAAACATAATCTAAGCATGTCTCTGATATTCAATCATTTAACATAGTGTAGCAAAAAGAGTCACACACCCAAGCTGACAAATGCCTGACATCATGATTCACAGCAAACAATGAGTATTTGGCACTCATTTACTATCCAATTCCAGACACAATTTTAGACTTGCAAAGGCATGATACAATGAGGCCTTTTAAATGTGCAAAGGATGTACCTATCACCTCCCTTCAAAGACTACACACTAACCATATCATTGAACCCAGCTGCTGTTTTCTGTTCATGATTTATTTAAAAAGAAAACTCCAGTGTGATATAAAACATGCTTTAATCATTACATGTAATTATCAGGAATTGTAAATAACTCTCATGTTAATTCACTTAAA
This sequence comes from Oryctolagus cuniculus, assembly GCF_964237555.1. NCBI lineage: Eukaryota > Metazoa > Chordata > Mammalia > Lagomorpha > Leporidae > Oryctolagus > Oryctolagus cuniculus. Next base: position 92,832,163 of record NC_091453.1, on the reverse strand, counting down.
CATAGTGAAATGAATAATTAACAATTACAGACTGAAATTCTAGCAATATACTGTCAAACAGGACAAAGAGGAAAAAAAACACTAATTTTACCCACATTTCCCATTGGTGTTTTAGAGAAGGTCTCTGTCACTAAACATTATCTGTTTAAGGTGAGATTTTTTTTTTGCTTTAAGCTAATGCCTGTAATATAACTTGAATTAATTAGATGAATGATATTAAATATTAATATCACTTATTTAAGTCTTAATATTATTAAACATACTTTCCATTAGCTAATTCTCTCTCTACCTCATTCTTTCTCTCACTCTCATTGTATCTGCTAACTTTCTTAATTCACTATTTCTATTTTACAACTCAAATGATCTACTCTGTGAAATGCATTAACTCATATAAAGATTCAAGGACTCCATTTGGAGCCTTGTCCACATAACTGAAAGAGCTAACTTAGAAACATATTTCAGAATCAATGACTAAGTATAGCCCTTGTATCTTCCATTGAGGAACAGTGTCTTGTTTTGCTTTATTTTGTTTTGTTTTCTTTGTCTTCATACTATTTTTTGAACTCTTTTACTTAGAGTAGGGTTAACTATACCATCATTAAGTATACTGAAAATAGATCATTGTAAAAATGAATAATGGGAATCCAAGAGGCAGGGGGAGGAAGGGTTGGAGTGTGGGGAGGTGGGAGGGTGGGGGGAGGAGCCCCACTGTGTTCCTAAATCTGTATATATGAAATATATGACACATAGCCTAAATAAAAAATTTTAAAAAGAGATGGAAAGTTATACCATTTTATCAAAATGCAGACTTTTTTCTATTTTAACATGCTTCTCTTTCCTTAGATGGAATTTTTAAACTGTTGCCATAGAATGGTGTACTTTTAACTTAAAAGCTTTCATTTATCTCATATTCTAGTTGACCTTCCATTCTAGCTGGTTGATAATCTAGACATAAATAGCTGCAAAGAGAAGCAGGCTATGCTTCATTCATATTTACCCTTTGCCAAAGCATAATCATAGCTGAGCTCATTCTAAATCATTTGGACTATAATTTGAACAATAGACACTGATACAGGAGAATTGATAATCTCCTACCTCTAATCCTCACAACTATAGTACTGGAGGTGGACATAAATTTTTAATGACACCACACTTTATTGCTACCAATTGTACATCTGTATCTTCTATTTTTTTTTTCAGGTAAGATTTTCTTGAATATGGCCTTGAAACACTACAACACTGGCTATGTATGCACTGCTTTTCAGTTCAATATGTTGCTTTAATTCTTTTTTCATTTCACATAAATCTTAGTAGAAGGGTTTGTGGAATCTACTATGCAAAACTTAATTTTTAGTGTTGATGTTTAAAATATTTGAGAACACCAGAATAAAATGGATTTGGGGGAATGGGAAAAGTTAATTTAGGAGGTCTAAGGCCTAAAACATAGAAAAAAAGTCATGTTGGCTTAAGAAAGCTGTAGTACATGATTGGCTAATTTTATAAAGGAGTACAGAGCCATGTAGCAAGAAGCTTAGTAATCCAAATTTAAATGTTGGAAGGAAGGAATGAGTGAACTGACACCATAAATATTGGGGGGAAGGGATAATTTTATCCGACTTTCTAAAATAGAGAAATTCATGATGGAATGGGCCTGCTATATTCTGCTATTACAGCTTTTTGTTGATTTTTAAATTTTTACTTATGTGAAACACAGTTTGACAGAGATAGAAACACACACACACACAGAGAGAGAGAGAGAGAGAGAGAGAGAGACCGAAAGAGACAGAGACAGAGACAGAGTATTTCATACTGGTTTATTCATCAAAATGCCACAACAGCCAGGGCAGGGCCAGGCTGAAGCCAGCAGCCAGGAACTCCATCCCAGTCTCCCACATGGGTGGCAAGGATTTAAATACTTGAACCATGATCTGCTGCCTCCCATGTTATGCGTTAGCAGGAAGCTGGATTGGAAGTAGAGTGTCCAAGACTCAAACCAGGCACTCCATATGGGCTGCAGTGTTCCAAGTGGCAGCTTAGCCACAGTGCCCACCCCCCTTTTGTTGATTTTTAAAATTCTTTCTGACGCCATTTATGGTAGGTACCCTTGTAAATGGAGAAAAGGTTAGATTAGGTCACTACTAAGAACAGACAGAGTAACAATAATCAAATGCTTGATCACTGTAAAATCATCCTAGCAAATTCAGGACTAGAAGCAGGAGAAAGACGTGGAGGCTGTGAAGTCTGAAACCAATAACTACTTCCAAATACTAACAAGCTTGATGACACCCTTGAATTCTTTGGTTGGCATCAAGAATAAAATGTGGGGGCTGGCGCTGTGGCATAGTGGCTTGAGCTGATGCTTGTGGCACCAATGTCCCACATGGGTGCCGGTCCAGGTTCTGCCTGGTCCATTTCTGATCCAGCTCCCTGCTAATGCACCTGGGAAAGTAGCAGAGGATGTCCCAAGTGCTTGGGCCCCTGAACCCTGTGGTTGACCTGGAATAAGCTCCTGGCTCCTGGCTTTAGCCTGGCCCAGACCTATCTGTTGCGGCCACTTGAGGAGTGAACCACCGATGGACAATCTCTCTCTCTCTCTCTCTCTCTGCATTTCAAATAAATAAATAAATAAATATATTTTTAAAAAGACAAACTCCTTTTAAAAAGAAAGAATATTATACATACATATCAGACCATAAAGTCCAGCCCTACCTTTTCAGATAAAAAAACTGAAACCTTTTGAGGGTAAGTTATTTTCATCATTCAAATGGCTTTCGACAAAGCGAAGGCAAGAGTCCTTTCTTGATCCTCAATATAGTGCTCTTTCTGTATTAAACAGCAGATAAAAAAAATGAAGTGAGGCTAAGCATGGAAGAGGAAAAGAGAGTAAGAATGAGAACAAGAGCAAGAGTAAGAGAGGAATCTTCCAACAACTGTTTTACTCCCCAGTGCCCATAACAGCAAGGTTCAGCCAGGCTGAAGCCTGGAATTCAATCCAAGGTTTTCATGTGGATAGTGACCCAAGTCCTTGACCCATCACTGCTGTCTCCCAGGATGCACATTTAAAGTATGTGAATCAGGATCTGAACCAAGATTTCAGTCCAGATACTCTGATATGGCATGAAGGCATCCCAACAGTGATTCAACAGCTATCCTATATGTTCGATACAACCCAAAAATACTTAGGTTTCAAAATATATTAGGGCTGGGTAGAGAATTCAATGTTACATAGTGGAAAGAGCATAAAACTGAAATCAAGGAGACCTAGGCTCTGGTTCCAGGTATGTGCATAAACTAACAGTGTGACCTTAGATTAATTAATTAACCTCACTAGATCTAACTTTCCAAATTACAAATCAAGAGGTTTGTACCAGACAATATCTGTGATGGTTTGTTGTGATTTATCTACTGTCAAGGACTATATCCTTTATTTATGGGATATGCCTTCTCCTTATTTTAGTACTAGTGCCTTCTTTGGAGCCCTGTCTCCTCACTAAGTGTTCAGTGCTGACAGAGAAATAAGGATTAACAGTTATTATAAGAATACAAGGGATTCAGCTAATTATACAATTCATGGATTCCAAAAGTAGGTAACTTGAGGTCTGAAATAATACATAAACCCCTTATGTTTAACACATTACAGGAGGAGAAGATGGAAGCTTGGGTGAGCAAGATGTTCTTTCAACACATCTCTGCTTCTGACCCTTTGTCTTTAGTATTCTCTGAATATATTGGTCAACAATGTTTTGTCTCAAGTGCCATAAATGCTACCTGCAAAAGCCTGAGCCGAGAGAAGAGTTTATTGGCTAGTTTAACAGAGAAATCTCGGAATGGAGTTTATCTCTAATATGGCCATATGCAAGACTCACACAACTTTAGGAATCCTTTGATCTCTATTTTCTGCTTCTTGCTATGTGGAGGAAGAGCTGACCATTTTCACAAACCAGCTTGTGGAGGATATAGACACAGTATTCCAGGCTTCCATAGTCACTATTTGCAACCTGAGAGATAAAAGGGTGATACTACCAACAACAGTGAGAAAAAAAAAATCATTGGGAAAAACTTTGATTGGCTCAGTTGTCATCACTTTATTCCTTATATAGTCATCATAGCCCTTAGCCAGGAGGATTGTATAATATTATTTTCATAGCCTTAGTCCCATGAGAGTATTGCTTTTTTCTCTAGGTCTTAGTTTTATAATTACATAATAAACTCCAATGATTATACAAGCCAACCTGAGAGCCAGAAAAGTAGCAGTCATTTACGTACCTTTGTGCTTCTCTGCTAGTCCATACCTACATCACTCTACCTAAGATAACCACTATCTTAATTTTTATCATTTACTTCCATTTTAAAATCAGGTTTAATTTCATATGTATGTGTGCCAAAGATATATGTTATTTAATTTTAGTTGCATTTGCTTTTTATAAAAAGCATGTCATCCTGTGCAATCTACTGGGTCTTGCTTTTTGCATTAAATATATTTCTACTTTCCTATTGATGCGGATATGGTTGTTTCCAGGCTTTTGTTGCTGTTCTCAGTGAAACTGCTTTATTTCCCATTTTACATTTCTCGCCCTGCTATCACAAACAATGTTGTTAGGAATTTTTTTGTGTGCTTCTGCAGGAAATTCTTTTGGGTATAAACCTGAGAGTAGCAATGCACAATCATAGAGTACATGAATATCCAACTTTACAAAATATTGCCAGACTATTTTCCAAAGTAACTAAACCAATTTGTACTTTCCCCAACATATCAAGATCTGATAGAGAGCCATATTCTGACATTGTCAAAATTCTTAACATGCCTTTAATTATGGTATCTGTGACCTGTCTTTATATTATTTTTATATTTATTGTTATATATTATAGTGTTAATGAGGCCAAGCCTCTCTATATGATTATGTGTGTATTAACCATCTTTTTAAATCTTCTTCTGTGAAATAACATATGTTTTGCCCAGTTTTCTGGTGGGGTTGTCATTTCTCTATTGCTTGATATGTAGGAGTTTCATTTACATTGCTGGCTTCAGCCCTTTGATGGCTACATATTGCAAATGTATTCTTTCAATTAGTAGGTTGTCTTTTCACTATATTTAAGGTACATTATAATTAAAATAGTTAATATGGGCCGGTGCCGCGGCTCACTAGGCTAATCCTCCGCCTTGCGGCGCCGGCACACCGGGTTCTAGTCCTGGTCGGGGTGCCGGATTCTGTCCCAGTTGCCCCTCTTCCAGGCCAGCTCTCTGCTGTGGCCAGGGAGTGCAGTGGAGGATGGCCCAGGTGCTTGGGCCCTGCACCCCATGGGAGACCAGGAGAAGCACCTGGCTCCTGCCATGGGATCAGCGCGGTGCGCCGGCCGCAGCGCACCGGCCACGGTGGCCATTGGAGGGTGAACCAACGGCAAAGGAAGACCTTTCTCTCTGTCTCTCTCTCTCACTGTCTACTCTGCCTGTAAAAAAATAAAAATAAAAATAAAAATAAAATGGTTAATATGATTAAAAAACCAGTATATTACTTTATACTTAGCATTTTGTATGCTTTAAGACATCCTTATCCATCCTAAGGTGAATGTCACTTAAAATATATACAAACAGTAATTTTAACATAAAGAAATTTAATTCACCTGGATCTGACTTTTTTTTTATAGTTTGAAGTAGGAATTCATTTTTACTTTTTTCTATTTGAATAACTGATTCTCCAGTTCTTTTTTGAATAGTTCATCTATTTATCACAAAGCTTCCCTTGACATCACTATTATAAATATCAGTATTTCCAACATGGGTGGTGTAACTAGTATTTAACCATATGCCAGTACAAAATTCGAAGATTTTCCTCTAAAAGTATATAAACTAGATTCACTTTCTATAAATGGGTCACTTTAAATAAAAGAGAACATTTCAACAGTTCAGTTAAGAGAAAAAGGAGAGGTTCTGAGCATGGTTTCCACTCCATCACTTCTCAGGCAGGCTTGTATTTCGTAAGGTAAAGTCATGTGAACGAGTGATTGAGTCAGTGGGTTTTCTTTGTATTTGTGCCACTAACCAGAGTCAGTTTATGAGATATTTAGAAGAAGCTGAAAAGGATATTTAATTTTTGTTTAATGCTGTTTGATGGCTAGGTCACAAAACTTGCTAAAGAAATTCACTTAGCATGGACTTCTTGGAATTAAGAGCTCTGATGGGCTAAATTTTCTGGACCCCTATGGTTCATTATACTGTACTTTTTTACTGAGATGAAAAGATATCTGACTACACTGAACTTGAAAATTCATGGAAAAACCAAACACACCCATTACACATTCCAGGAAGTGTAGGGATTTGAACTTAAACTGACTGTGAATTTAACAGATAATATCTGAAGATTGCATGCTCTTCATATTGCAGAATGGTAGTAAACTCATTTTTTTAAATGCAATGCTATTTGTGGAAAGGAAATTACAATTTCAGAAGAGATTCGGGTGTTTTAATGAGTACAAATTATGTCTCAAATTTCTGCAGCTAAGAACATAAAAGACAAAACAGAAAGGGATGTATTGCATGTATTTGCAATACATGATATATGACATGTTCATATTTTAATACACTAATCCTACATATAAATCAACAAGAAAAAGATAAAATCTCAATAGGAAGAAAGGCATAAATGACATGAAAGTTCAATTCACAATACAATAAATAAAGGGTAAATATAAACATGAAGATATATTTAACCTTACTAGTAAGGAAAGATACTAAAATGTTTTAAAACATAAAGTGTCATTTTCCCCAATCATAATAGCTAAAATTTTAAAAGTTGACAAAATTCAGTGTGGTGAGGTTATGGAGAAACAGGAAACCTCTTGGTAGGAGTAAAAATTAATATAAATTTTAGATATATCAATGTGGGCAGTTGTTACAATGCACATGCACTCTTATCCAATAATCCAATTGGGTGACAACTCACTACTCTATGAGTCAGTCTCTTGAATTTTTGCACATCTTGAAAATGAAGCACTGACTGTTCTTGTTCTTGATACCTTTGCAAGGATATTTACATAGGGAGACAGAGATAATGTCTCTCTCAGTGCAGAGAGGCAGATTTTCTTAAAACTCTGGAAGACACAGTTTCCCATTCCAGAGCAAAGGGCAGGAATGACTACTACCCATCCTAAAAGAAACCCTTTCCCTAAACTCAGGATTCCTCTCCTGTAATGCAATCCATCGGATCTGAATGTGATACCTGGCACTCTCTGAATAACTCTGTAGGAATCAAGAAATAATGAATTGACATGAACACAGAAACAACCAAAAAATGCTAGTATGTAGCTACTGCTAATGATGTAAATATTAAACTCTCTTCTATCTCTGATCCAGGAATTTCCTGTCTTCTACCAACATTCATGAAACCATAGAAAGTTAACAAATTTGATTTGCAAATAATATAAAATCTCAGCTCGTTCACCCTAATTGATAGATATCACTTGGAGAATTGTATCCTAATGTGATATTAGCCCAAGCATACCAAGATATTTGGTTATTATCGTGTTAATGTTTTTATTGTTTAAAAAGATTGAACAGCCTAAATGGATAATAAAAGAAAAAAGAAATAACTACCTCTTTAAATAAGTAATTGCATAATAAAACTTAATACTACAAATAAATAAAAATGAATACCTAGGCTTATACATATGAAACTTAAAAGATGTGTGTGACAACATAATATGAAGTATAAAAGAAGTCACATACACTAAATTTTAAAGTAATCATAGATCATTAAAACTATAAGAGTACAACATTCTTTTTTTGGTAAAATTTATTTATTTATTTGAAAGAGAAGTTACAGAGGCAGAGACAGAGAGGTCTTCCATCGATGATTCACTCCCCAGATGGCTGCAATGGCCAGAGTTGTGCCAATCCGGAGCCAGGAATCAAGAGCCAGGAAGTTCCTCTGGGGCCCCCACATGGGTACAGGGGCCCAAGCACTTGAGCCACCCTCTACTGCTTCCCCAGGCCATGGCAGAGAGCTGGATTGGAAGTGGAGCAGCCAGGACTCCAACCAACGCCCATATGGAATGCAGGTACTGCAGGTGGCAGCTTTACCAGCTATGTCACAGTGCTGGCCCCAGAGTACAACATTCTTAAGCACTGGTTTGACAAGGTATAAAATAAAGTTTTACAAAACTATATTTGAAGCAATACTGATACAGATATTTCTTTTTTTCTTTTTTTATTTTCTGTTTTTTTTTTTTTAACTTACACATATAAGGGGAATATGCAGTATTTGTCTTTCTGGGTCGATCTTGTTCCACTCAGAATGATGTTCTCCTGTTGTGTCCATTTTGCTTCAAATGGTAGAATTTCCTTCTTTTTCATAACTGAATAATATCCCATTGTGTAAATATACAAGAATTTTTATCTATTCATCTTATGATGGATACCTCCCATTTAATTATTCTTTATAGCTGTTGTCTATATTCCCACTAAACTAGTCCTTTTGTATTTTACTGGTTAAACTTCTTACTTGGTGGAGTACTAAGGCTTTTTACTATGGAGGTTTTTTTTTTTTTGTCCCTGAATAAATTTATTCAGCAAATATTTAGATACCAACATTGTTATAATTGGTTAGTATTATTTTTTAACTTTTATTTAACAAATATAAATTTCCAAAGTACAACTTTTGGATTATAGCAGCTTTTTCCTCCCATAATCTCCCTCCCACCCGCAACCATCCCATTTCCCGCTCGCTCTCCCATCCCATTCACATCAAGATTAATTTTCAAGTATCTTTATATACAGAAGATCACTTTAGTATATACTAAGTACAGATTTCAACAGTTTGCACCCACACAGAAACACAAAGTATAAAGTACTGTTTGAGTACTAGTTATGCCGTTAATTCACTTAGTACAACACATTAAGGACAGAGATCCTACATGGGGAGTAAGTGCACAGTGACTCCTGTTGTTAATTCAACAATTGACACTCTTATTTATGGTGTCAGTAATCAGCAGAGGTTCTTGTCATGAGTTGCCAAGGCTATGGAAGCCTCTTGAGTTTGCCAACTCTGATCTTATTTATTCTTTTTATTTATTATTTTTTTTGACAGGCAGAGTTAGACAGTGAGAGAGAGACAGAGAGAGAGAAAGGTCTTCCTTTTTCCATTGGTTCACCCTCCAAGTGGCCGCTACAGCCAGTGCTTTGCAGCTGGCACGCTGTGCCAATCCAAAGCCAGGAGCCAGGTATTTCCTCCTGGTCTCCCATGCAGCTGCAGGGCCCAAGGACCTGGGCCACCCTCCACTGCACTCCCGGGCCACAGCAGAGAGCTGGACTGGTAGAGGAGCAACCAGGACAGAACCCGGCGCCCAAACTGGGACTAGAACCCGGGGTGCTGGCGGCGCAGGTGGAGGATTAGCCTAGTGAGCCACAGCGCCAGCCGCTGATCTTATTTAGACAAGGTCATAGTCAAAGTAGAAGTTCTCTCCTCCCTTCAGAGAAAGGTACCTCCTTCTTTGATGGCCCATTCTTTCCACTGGGATCTCACTCACAGAGATCTTTCATTTAGGTCATTTTTTTTTTTTGCCAGAGTGTCTTGGCTTTCCATGCCTGAAATATTCTCGTGGGCTTTTTAGCTGGATCCGAATGCCTTAAGGGCTGATTCTGTGGCCAGAATGCTGTTTAGGACATCTGCCATATGATGGAGTTATTTTTAAAATATATTATCTCAAAAACTAAAAAAAAAAGAAGACATACAGAAAGGCAGAACGAAAGAATGCAGGAGGGAGAGATAAGGAGGGGGGGAGTGAGAAAGGAAGGGAATATCATTATGTTCTTAGAATTCTACCTACGAATCACATTGAATGAGTTAAAAACTAATTAAAACTTTAAAAAAGTATGAAAAAGATAAAAGTAGGTTATAATGTAGTTCTATTTTTAGTAAATAAATACCCTCCCCACACACATATAAAATTCATGGAAAATACGCACTATGAAAAACCATGCATTTATGTAAGTTTTTTGCACCAAAATAAATTTATTTTAATTCCAATTTCCATGAACATTTTTGAAGATTTATTTTATTTACTTGAAAGGCAGAGTTATAGAGTAAGAGGGAAATGTATAGAGAAAGATCTTCTATATGTTGGTTTACTCCCCAAGTGGCAACAAGGAACTTCATCTGGAACTCCCACATGGGTTCAAGGGCCCAAGGACGTGGGCCATCCTCTGCTGCTTTTCTTGGGTGCATACCAGGGAGCTGGATTGGAAACAGATCAGCCAGGAATCCAACAGGCACCCATATGGGATGCCGGCAATTCAGGCTGTGGCTTAACCCATTATACCACAACTCCAGCCCCTCCGTGAATATTTTGACTTACCCTGATACATCTCTGTATATATCACTCCCCCTATAAACACTCACATATATTTCTAGATAGATATATGTGAAAATTTTAGCAATGGTTAACTCTGAATAGTAAGCTATCAAATGAGTTTTAATTTTCTCTGCTTATCTAAATTTTCTTGTTTTTTTTTTTTTACATTGCTCATGTGTTATTTGTATATTTAAAAAATAAATGATTCATGCTAAAAAAATTCTGCAGCTGCCTTTGGAATTCATATCTCAGGAAGTATCTGAATTATCACACATCTGATCCATTACTGAAGCTCATTTCAAAGAGGAACTGATTGAGCTGAAAGCAAAGTGTACCCACTACATAGACATAATATCTTTCAAATTTTGGAGAGGAGAATATGATTGCATAAATAATTCTGAAATTTCTGGCTATGTGGCCAAACTCTGGGCTATGTTTGGGTCCATCTGGCTCTATGAAAGCACATTTTTCCTTATGTAACTTCTGAAATCACTATTATGACCATTAGAGATAGAAAGCTGGAGTTAGTACTTGGAGTAAATTCATCTTTAGTTGCAGAATAAGTGCTGTTCATTCAGTGTTCTTACTGGTTTGCAATGGTACACTTTGTAAATAATATAGGAGTTCAAAGTAATATTAAACTGATTTTTATCACTTTAAAATTGATATTTTATTTTATTTTATTTTATTTTTGACAGGCAGAGTGGACAGTGAGAGAGAGAGAGAGACAGAGAGAAAGGTCTTCCTTTTTGCCGTTGGTTCACCCTCCAATGGCCGCCGCAGCTGGCGCGCTGTGGCCGGCGCATCGTGCTGATCCGAAGGCAGGAGCCAGGTGCTTTTCCTGGTCTCCCATGGGGTGCAGGGCCCAAGCACTTGGGCCATCCTCCACTGCACTCCCTGGCCACAGCAGAGAGCTGGCCTGGAAGAGGGGCAACCGGGACAGAATCCGGCGCCCGACCGGGACTAGAACCCGGTGTGCCGGCGCCGCAAGGCGGAGGATTAGCCTAGTGAGCCATGGCGCCGGCCTAAAATTGACATTTTAAATACACTATATACACTGTTATCAATATATACACTTTACACAGATATACCTTCCTTTTTTTCTTTATCAAAATGCTTAAGCTCAGGGCTGGGACCGCGGCACAGCAGGTTAAACCCTGGCCTGAAGCACTGGCATCCCATATGGGCACCAGTTCTAGTTCCGGCTACTCCTCCTCTGACCCAGCTCTCTGCTATGGCCTGGAAAAGCAGTGGAAGATGGCCCAAGTCCCTAGGCCCCTGCACCCATGTGGGAGACCCGGAAGAAGCTCCTGCTCCTGGCTTTGGATCGGTGCAGCTCCGGCCATTGCGACCATCTGGGGAGTGAACCATTGGATGGAAGACCTCTCTCTGTCTACATCTCTCTGTGCTCTGTCTTTCAAATAAATAAAATAAATCTTTTAAAAAATGCTTAGGCTCGCCAAAATTAATAGACTAGATAAATGCATTACACTCTAGTATTGCCAAAATGCTTATATAATTTCACAGTCAACATTCGGTTTCTTTATTCCTTGCCTATACTCTTTTCTATTCTTCCTGCTTCGAGCAACTCCACGTTTTTAATCTGGATAACTGCTTATGTGTACCATTGTTTACTCATCATCCTTTCAAAGAAAGCATCCCCAAATTCCAGATGGTGATCTGCTCTCCTGTCAGATCCCAAGATATGCATTGTATACATCTGCTCCTTTATTCAAACCTATTGAGAATTCAACATGCATAAGACAATGTATTCCAGATCTAAAAGTGAACAATATTAGGCATAACTTAATGTGTATATGTTTATGCATATGAGAGAGAGAGAGAGACTGGAAAATTTGACATCTTCCTAAAAAGTCATGAAGGTAAGACTTGCCTATGAGTCAGCATTCAGTGACACTTTTGGCACACCTGAAATGACAAGAGTGATGCATACACCCAATCTATTGGATGAAATTGGGTCAATGGTAGGATCAATTTGGCATTTACACTTCACTTCCATTGTCTTCAAAACTCAGTTTCAATCCATCCACCTGCCTTTTTAGGTTTCAAATAACTAGCTTCCACATTATCACAAATGAAGGCTTTGTGAAGGTACTTTGCCGGTTGGCTTTTAGAAACTATAGAATGGCCGGCACCGTGGCTCACTTGGCTAATCCTCCGCATGGGGCACCGGAACCCCGGGTTCTAGACCGGTTCGGACACTGGATTCTGTCCCAGTTGCTCCTCTTCCAGTCCAGCTCTCTGCTGTGGCCCGGGAAGGCAATGGAGGATGGCCCAAGTGCTTGGGCCCTGCACCCGCAGGGGAGACCAGGAAAAAGCACCTGGCTCCTGGCTTTGGATTGGCGCAGCGCCAGCCGTAGCGGCCATTAGGGGGGTGAACCAAGGGAAGGAAGACCTTTCTCTCTGTCTCTCTCTCTCTCTCACTGTCTAACTCTGCCTGTCAAAAAAAAAAAAAAAACTATAGAATAACAATGGATAAGACAGCTAATACAGTATATATTTTACCTAGCAGCAATAGATGCAATAAGAATTGAGAGAGGGGCCGGTGCTGTGGCATAGCAGGTAAAGTCACCACCTGCAGCACTGGCATCCCATATGGGCACTGGTTCGAGTCCTGACTGCTCCACTTCCGATCCAGCTCTCTGCTATGACCTGGGAAAGCAGTAGAAGATGGCCCAAGTCCTTGGATCCCTGCACTTGCATTGGAGACTGGGAAGAAGATCCTGGCTCCTGGCTTCAGATCAGCTCAGCTCTGGCCAATGCAGCCATTTGGAGAGTGAACCAGTGGATGGAAGACCTCTCTCTCCCTCTCTTTCTCTAAGTCTCTGCCTCTGTGTAACTCTGCCTTTCCAATAAATTAAAAAAAATCTTTAAAAAAAAGAATCAAGACAGAAATGTAAATTTTTTCACAATATGTTAGAGTAACAAAAATGTAAGGCCTGCCCTAGTCTATTAACCTGATAATTATTTCAATTATCTACATATAATTGTTCAGATGTAACAAAACATTAACCTAAATGGATTCCTATTATGTAACCCCTCCAATCCCATTCCTTTCTCCATGGTGACTGTATTTCTCCCTCTACTTCTCTCTCTTCCTCTCCCCTTATCCCCTTTTATTACTCTTTTCCTATCTCACTTCCAAAGCATACACGCATACACATACACACACACACACATTTCATAACCTGCAAAACTCATTTGTGCAAGATAGTGTGACCCCTGCATTTGTCTTTATCAACTTCTTTATCATTTGCATGATGAGAAAAGATAAACTTCTGACGATTTTAAATGTTTTTCTCATCCATTTCACCTCAGTGCTAATTGTGTTTTTTACTTTCTTCTTTTGTGCTGTGAAAGACAAAAAAAATGCATACTCCAAGTGGTGGCTACCTACAAGATTATCTTTGTCAATACAGGTAAATATCTTTAAATTATATTTTTGTACCAATTTATTCTTATAGTAAATAGAGGTGATTCAGTTTATAAAATAGGAATAAAGTAATTCTATTAAGGACTATACCTATGCATTTATATTGCCAAGGGCTAAAATTAAATAAAATACAAATAACTAAACTGTATTTCATTTGCATACTTATTAGAAATTTAATCAAATTATTCGATCTTTTTTTCTCTCTTCACCAATAATGCAAAACCCATTTTATAGAAATATATTTCAGCATACTTTCCAGAAACATAAAGAAAAGATGAAATAGGTACTTGTCCTCTGGAAGTTCTATGACTACTCATGTGTATTTTTTATGCTACACAAAAATAGCTCATTTTTCCATGAATGTGCTATTTAAATGCAAACAGATCTGACATTTTAAGATTGTCATCAATTCTGAGAGAAAGAAGCACATGTTACCTTCTTTGTTCCTTTAGAAACTAATTTCATTCAAGGTCTCTTTCCCCCCAGAATTTGGCACTGGGGTTTTAAATGAATGCTATCAAAAGCACTATTAAATAGGATTGTATCCAGTTGACCAAGGTTCATGCTAAGAACCACTTTAGAGATCTTCTAACATTGAAAATGCAATTCTTCAATTATACTTCCCAGATAAAATGAAATTACCTTGAATGCATGGTCTAGTGGACTTACTCCTGATAATACAATGCTAAATGATCAAATCCATCCTTAGTGCAAAGTGGATCTGATCAAAAAATTTAATGCATCATAAAAAAGGAAAAAGTTAAATGGAAAACAAAAGACTCAGGAACTAGTAAAATGTGATCTGCCAAATACTTTGCCAGTTAAAGAATCTCACTTACCCCTTCTTAGCTGATGAGAATAATTATGTGCTGACTTGCTCAATTTATCTTTTTACTGTCTATACTTAGCCTTTACCAATAAATTAGAAGGAACATTTATTTGGGCTGATTCTGGGCTACTTTGAAGACTTTCATGTTTCTGGAGTTTTATTTTCTTTATGCCTACTGAGTTTTGATGAATTTTGAGTACCTCACTGGTTTTAGGTAGGCTCTAACTTGATTAATATTTTGTTTTAAATTGAAATATCCATTTGGGGAATTGATTTCAGGAATTCTGTGTGAACATTCTGAATCATTATTTCTTTAAATAACTGAGAGCCCACATTCACTGGAAAAAAATTTAGACAACAGTGAAAAATTGAAAAAAAATGAAAGTTAATAAAAATCTCACCATAAAGACATAAATATTGCTAAAATGTTTTATCATGAGCAAGCCAGACAGAATAAAAGATTGCAAATCAGGCCTTTTGATGTTTTTTATTCCCCTCCTTGTAACTGAATGTCAAGGTTTTTTTTCCCCAAAAATTGTAATTAAAAACCCCGGCACCACCAGCCCCTTCAGGTTTTGCTTCTCTTGGAGCCCCTCTCCATGCCACTCTGGCTGGAGGTCTTTGAATTTAATTAATCTTGCTTTTAAGTCTAAAATGTTTATTTCTTTAATACTTTCCATATATATGCATAAATATAAAATAAATGTCTACAATCTATATTTTATATGGTTTTATTTGCCTAAAATTAAATTATGCAAAATTCCCATGTCAATAAATACTATTTTAAAATAAATTTTAGAGCAAACACTTTGTATAATTTATTGGGCTCTTTTATCTGACTTTTTAAATTAATACACATTAACTGCACATATTTCTGGGATATCATAAACATATTCAATGTATTAAGTGATAATCAAATCAGGGTAATTTGCAAATTGATAATCTCCTATATTTATCATTCTCTTCTGTTGAAAGCATTCAAAAACTTCCCTTCTATTTTGGAATATATATTATTGTTAGCTATAGTCACCCAACTGTGCAATGGAACACAAGAACTTATTCTTCCTACCTGCTTTCAATTTTGCATTTGTTGACCAAAGCCTACCCATCCTCCTTTCTTTCCTCCCCTCCCAAGTATATCAAAATCAGTATACTGTCCATATGCAGCTTGTTTTTTCAGATTCCACACACAAGTGAGATCATTCCGTATTTTTCTTTCAATATCTGGCTTACTCTGCTTAGCATGATGTTCTCCAAGTCCATCCATGTTGTTGCAAATGGCAGGATTTCACCTTTTTGTGGGTGAATAATATTCTGCTGTGTATACATGCCACATTTTGATTATCCATTATCCATTACTGGAAATTTAGTTTGATTCAAATCATGGTTATCATGAGGAGTGCTTCAATAAATATGGGAGTGCAGATGTATATATGTATATAATGATTTCATTTAATTTGGATAGATGCCCAGTAGTGGGATTGCTAGATGTTATGGTCAGTTTATTTTTAGTTTGTTGAGGAATCACCATACAATTTTCGATAATAGCTGTAGTAATTTACATTCTCAATAGTAGCATATAAGAGTCCCCATTCTCCATAGCCATAGCTTAGATATCTCTTTGAAAATTGAGGTGATGTGATATGTCATTGTGGTTTTTATTTGCATTTTGCTGATGATCAGTGATATTAAGCATCTTGCCATATACCTGCGACCACTTGTTTATCTTCTTTTGAGGAATATCTGTTTAAATATTCTGCCCATTTTTGAGTTGGACCCCTTTTTTATTACTATTGTGATACCTGGTTTTCTTATACATCTGGATATTAACTCCTTGTCAGATGCATCGTTTGCAAATATTTTCTCTCATTCCATTAGTTTTCTTGTTCTATTCTATGGACTGTTTCCCTTGTTGAATAGGAACTTTTCCGTTTGGTCTAATCCCATTTGTTTTTGTTGCCAGTGCTTCTGAAATTCTATTCAAAAAATGGTTGCCCTGACCAATGCCATGAAGTATTTTCCCCCAGCAGTTTCATAGTTCCAAGTATTTTATATAACTCTTTAATTCATTTCCAGTTGATTTTTTTTTACATATTGAGTGATAGGGTACAGTTTCATGCTTCTACACGTGGATATCCAGGTTTATTGGCATCATTTCTTGAAGAGGCTGTCCTTTCTTCAGTGAGTGTTCCTGGCACTTTGGCAAAATTCAATTGTCTACAAATACATGGATTTATTTCTATATTTGGTTCTTTTTGTCTTTGTGTTCTTTTTATAACAGTAAAATGCTGTTTTGCTTTTGATTTCTCTAGTAGTATTTTTGAAGTCAGGTATGTGATGCTTCCAGCTTTGTTCTTCTTGCTTAAGATTGCTTTGGCTATCCAGTCTTTCACGGTTCCATGTGATTTTTAGGATTTTTTTGTATTTCTGTGAAAATGTCATTTGTACTTTTGTGAGAATTACACTGCATCTGTAGGTCTCTTTGATACTTTGAACATTTTAATGATATTAATTCTTTGTAGCCATACAAATTTTGGTCCATTCCTTTTCTTTCATCAATATTTTATAGTTTTTTTTAAAAGATTTATATATTTATTTTAAAGTCAGAGTTACACAGAGAGAGGAGAGGCAGAGAGAGAAAAACAGATGGGGCTTCCAACCGTTAATTCACTCCCCAATTGGCTGCAAGGGCTAGAGCTGCGCCGATTCGAAGTCAGGAGTCAGGAGATTCCTCCGGGTCTCCCACGTGTGTGCAGGGGCCCAAGGACTTGGGCCATCTTGTACTGCTTTCCCAGGCCATTGCAGAGAGCTGGATCAGAAGTGGAGCAGCCAGGACTGGAACCGGCACCCATATGGGATGCCAGCATGGCAGGCAGTGGCTTTACCTGCTACGCCTCAGTGCTGGCCCCATTATTTTATAATTTTCATGACAGACACCTTTTTCCTCCCTTTTAGATTGATTTCTAGGTGCTTTTTTAGTTATTATAAATAGGATTGCTTTCTTGATTTCTTTCTCAGCTAGTTATCTATTGGCATAAAGAAATAGCACTGGTTTTTATATGTTAATTCTATATCCTTCAATTTCACTGAATTCACCTATTAGTTCTGAAAAGCTTTATTTTGGTAGATTATCTAGGGTTTTATATGTATTTATACATATATATGTATATATATATATATATACACACACCTCTTATTGTCTACCTCACAATTTTGTTTTGCAAATTAAAAACTATTCTGAAATAAAATGCTAAAAATAATGCATGAAAATGTTAAAAATATTGTATGGATTTCCAAACATTTGTTAATCATGTAAAGAGAACAGATTTCATGTATTTCATGTATACAATCTTAAGCCCTCCTTCCCTACTCCTTCCTTTAATTTTTTTCTTTTAATTTTTGCGAAAACATACTTTCAATTTACTTTATAGTCACAGGCTTGAACAAGTGTAAAGTAGCAAGATCACTGTTCCACAGGAGTATAGACAAAGGTTATAAATGATAATCAAATCTCAAGGTGTCAATTTAACTCATATACATTAATTTTGTACTATATATGTTAGCTACCATAAATCAAAAAAAAAATTTATCTTTAGGTGTCTATATTTTCCTAAAGACTTGGCAAGTTTTCTGCTATTATTTCATTAAATAAGTTTTCTGTGACTGGCTTTTTCCATCTCATCTTCATCTTTATCCCCCATAATTCAAATATTTGTCCACTTAATGGGATCATGTAAGTCCTATAAGCTTTCTTCACTCTTTTCATTCTTTTTTTTCTTTTCTTCCCTCTGACTAGTTCATTTCAAAAGTCCTGCCTTCAGATTTAGAATTTTTTTCTGTTTGATCTCATCTTCCTCTGAAACTGTCACTCAATCACATGATTATTCAATTCATTGAAGTTTCCAGCTTCAAGATTTGTTTGCCTTTTGAAATGATGTGTATCTACTTGTTGAATTTCTACTTTAGATCATGAATGATTTTTATGAAGCTATTACAACATGTATGGCATTCTCTTAAGATTTTTATTTATTTATAGAAAAGGAACAGATTTTATGTATTTCACAAATATGGTTTTAAGAACATAATGATACTCCTCCCCCACTCTCCGTCCTCTTTACTTACTTACTTTTCTTTTAATTTTTGTGATGACATACTTTCCATTTACTTTATAAATCACAAGCTAAGTCATCTTGTATCTAGCTGAGTCTCCTTGAGAGCCTTCTTTTGAATTCATTTGCTGGTAATTTGTAAGTATCTTTTTTAGGGGTGAGTTACTAGACAGTTATTGTGGTCTTTATAAGTAGCATGTTTCCTTGTTTACTCATGCTTCCAGTGTCTTTGCACTGACATTTTTGCATCTGATATAGGAGTTGCCTCTTCCAATTTCATACAGTAACTTTCATATGAAAATATTTTTAATTATATATGCATCCTAATGTGCTAATTGAGTATGTGTGTTAGTTTTGGTTCCAGGTTGGTGCCATAGTATAACCTCTGCCGTTTCTTCAGCTCTAATCAATATCAGTGATGCCTGTGAGTACTTCAGGGACCTAAGCTATAGAAGTCTGTGCAGCTTCTGCCCTGTTTTGAGAGCAGTCTTCCTACTGAGCGCTGGATCTGGAGTTGGATTATCTCCAGCAGGTGGTAGAAGGCCTCTGCAATGTTGAGTGGAGTATCCACAGGCTTCCAGGTGGGTGGCAACATCTGGTCTCTGGTGAATGACATACAGTACACCTTATACTGGGAGTATGATCTCATGGGCTCCTACTGTGGGTGGTGCCTGACCTCCAACATGGGGGTCTCAACTGTTCTGCTTGGCCTAGGCATTCCACAGCCAGTGTTAAGGTGCTGCAACCACCCATGTGAGCACAGTGCAGTGATGGTGGTACCTCATTGGGATGGGACAATTCAGTGACTGCTGGCTCCCAGCACAGGATACCCTCTAGCACTGGCTCTAGTCTTCAGATACAGTAGCAGCCTAGGTTCTATGGGGAAGGAAGTATAATGTATGCTCCTTGTTCAGAAAAATACAACTGTATGTGCACCAGGCCACCCCCTAGACTGTGATAATAGACTGCATTGACTACAAGATTCCCAGCAGGAAAACAAAAAAACATAGGTATCTGTGGTTTTAATGGAAACTTCCAGTTTCCTATGGATTATCTGTTCCCTCCATTAAAAGTCCTTCTTGGTTCTGAGTTGATTCCAACTAGGAAGATGGGGCAGCAGAGGCAGGGGAGTTTGTTTTCTTCTCTAGGGAGCCATGTTGACTCTGCATCTTCCAAAAGGTATCCATCACTCTTATATTGCATTCCAGTTATTGTAGCCAGAATATCAATGTCTCAATGTCTACTCATTGTTTCAGTACTTTTTTATGGAAGAAATGGACAATGGGCTCAGCTGATCAGTCATCTTTCTCTGTCTCTCAAAGAATGAATGGCATCAATATCTCATCAATTTTAATGGCATCAATATTTCATCATTTGGAGAAACCATAATTTAAATAAGCCCGAATCTTAAGAAACTTAGACCAAGTCCAGATTCTTGCTATTAAAATAATGTTGCAGTAAACATCCTTTTAAAAATGTCTTTCTATATGTCTCCACTTGTTTCTTTAGAATAAATTCGAATATGAAATTACGAGGTCAAAAGGTGTAAAAATGTTAAGACTCTTTATATATATTGCCAAGTTTCCCTCAACATGATTTGTACTTATTTACACCTCATTATCAGAGCATATGAGTGCCAATTTCACAAAATTCTTGCCAGAATTAGCTGTATTTTCAAAATCTTTTTCAAGTTTGTAAGAGAAAAATTGTATCTCATTACTTAATCTGAATTGGTATTATTTACATGCTAAAATTTTTTCATATATTGATATTATTTATAATTGTTTTTATTTTATTTATTTTCATTTTATTTAAGGGCAGAGGAACAGAGAGAAAGAGAGAGGGGAAGAGAGAGAGAGATAGAGAGAGATAGAGAGAGAGAGAGATTTTCCACCAGCTGGGTCATTCCACAAATGCCAGCAACAACCAGGGCAGGGCCAGGCCAAAGCCTAGAGCCCAGAACTTAGAAATCAAATTCCTGAATCATCATGTGCTATTTCCCAGGATGCATATTAGCAGAAAACTGGACTATACAGCAGAGTCAGAATTTGAACCCTGTTTCTGACAAGATACAAGTGTCCCAGATAGTGTCCTAACTGTCGCACAAACTCTCACCTCTATAAACTTTTGTTTGCATACTTTGTCCAATTTTCTTCTATGTTATTTCATATTTACTGATATGCTGCAATCTTCATATATTAAGGATATTAAACCAGTATGCATTATTTTTCTATTATTTTTTCGAGTTTACTATTTATCTTTTAGAGTTTCTCATTTAGATTTTTCTTTTCAGTTCACTCTAGCCAAATCTGTCAACTGCTTTATCTAACATGGTTTATGCTTTAATGTCATGCTTAGAAAGCCTTCTACGGTTCCAAAATTATCTAAATTGTCACAAATACTATTTTATGGCTTCGTACACACACAAACCATATATTCACATATACATGCATTTATATATATATACACATACTAACATTATGTATACATACACATATATTCATAAATGAAATTAGTCGGTAGTGTGTGATAAGGATTATCTTTGCTAAAGTTATTCATCAGAGTTATGCTTGCTTTGAAAATAAACTTAATGTTTTTGAAGAATTTATTTTCTAGCAATATAAATAAGATAACATGAGAATTTTCAAGGGCCAGCATTTAGCACAATGGACTAAACCACTATCTATGACTGCCAGCATCCCATATTAGTGCCAGTTTGAGTCCCAGCTTCTCTACTTCTGATGCAGTTTTATGCTAATGAGCCTGGAAGGCAGAAAATGGTGGCCCAAGTACTTAAGTTCCTGCCACCAATGTGAGAGACCCGAATGGAGTCCCAGACTCCTGACTTTGGCTTGGCCTACCCTCTGCTGTTGTGGCCATTTGGGGAGTGAACCAGCAGATGGAAGATCTCTATCTTTCTGTCTCTGTAACTGCCTTTCAAATAAATAAATCTTTTTTAAAAAGAATTTTCAGTTCACTAAAGTTTTAAAACAAATCAGAGTCATTTGAACTCTGAAAACCCCTTTAGATTTTTCTTTTCCAAATTTCTTTCATGGTTATTGTTTTTTTTTTTTTTTCTACTCTGGATTCAACTGTAACAATTTGTATTTTTTATTTAAATTTCACCATTCCATCTACACATTCAAGCTTATTAGCAAAAAGTTTTCATACCTTTATTTTTATGTATTCATTTTTTAATATTTTATTTATTTGAAACTCAGAAAAACAGAGAGAGATGGACAGAGAGAAGTGTTGTCCATCCTCTGGTTCTCTCCCCAAGTAGCCAAAGCAGCCAGGGCTGACTCAGGCTGAAGCCAGGAGCCAGAAGCTTCATCGAGGTCTCCCATGTGAGTGATAGGGCCTCAGTTACTTGGGCTATCTTCTGATGCTTTTTCCAGGCCATTACCAGGGAGCTGAATCAGAAGTGGAGCAGCCGGGACTTCAAACCAGTGCTGATATGGGATGCCAGCTTCATAGGCAGCAGCTCTACACACTGTGCCACAATGCTGGCTCCTATTTTTATATATTCTTAAAATATTCTTCATAAGTATTCAATTTCAATTTTTGTATCTCTCATTTACATGGCTTCTCTCCCTCCCTCCTTCCCCCTCTCTCCGCCCCTCATACCTTCCCTCTCCCTCTCCTCCTCCTCCTCCACTTCTTCCTTTCTCTTCCTCTCCTATTAGTACAAATGACTTAGAAGTTATTTATCCTTAAAACTACTGTACTTGGGTTGAGGGGATTCTTGAGCACAGTGTGTGTTAAACTAGACATCAACAAGTCTATTACCAATAAAAAAACTTTGGTGAAAATTTAGATGAATCATCAACAATCAGTTACATATGTGTTAGTTATACTCTCATATCCCAAAGAGCAAGGCTTAACATAGCCAAGGTCCTCATAAAGAAAGTTTTAACCTTAATATTAGTACAAATAATAGATATATTTCTTGAAATATCTAGGTCTAATAGCTAACTTATGTTGGAAATCACATTTTCAAAAACAATAAAAATTGGAGACTGGCACTGTGGTGTAGCAGGTTAAGCCACCACCATGATGCAGGAATCCAATATGGGTGCTGGTTCACATCTCGGCTGTTCCACTTCCGATTCAGTTCCCTAATAATGTTCCTAGGTAAGCAGCAGAAGATGGCCCAACTGCTTCAGCCCTTGCACCCATGTGGGAGACGCAGATGAATTTCCTGACTTCTGGCTTCAGACCAGCCCAGGTAAGACTATTGCGGTCATTTGGGGGCTTAACCACAAGATGGGAGGTGTCTCTCTCTCTCTCTCTCTCCCACTCTCTCTCTCTCTCTCTCTCTTTCTCTCCCCCCTCCCTCCCTCTTCCTCTCTCTGTAATTCTGCTTTTCAAATAAATCTTCAAAAAATAATACAAATAAAAATTGTAAATATTTATGGACCATATTGCAACATTTCAAGGCATGTATACAACGTGTACTGATCAAAACAGAGTAAATAATACTTCCTCCTCTGTGAAATTACCTTATGCTTGGAGACTTGAAAGATCATATGCAGATAAACTAAGATTTAAAAAAATACAAACTCTTGTCTACAGCAGGCTAATTACTAATATAACTTTGTTCACTTTGCCACTTACCACAGGATTAATGAGAGTGCTGCTTAAGTTGGGTTCAAACATTTTCTACTGTCATTACAACCTTCGGGCCTATTTGAAATAAAAAAAAAAGTTCTTACAAATGCAGCCTTATATGTTTTCCAAATCATAATTGTCACTAAGAAGAGACCAGGCTGTTTCTAAATCTTATCAGAGAGAAGGCATAAAATTACCTTTCCTGAATCCCTTATCATTATTATCATTATTGTGGGTTCCTACAAATTTCCTCTACCATTCTAAAATAATTAAGAGAAAAGGTGGTGAAATAAATCTGTTTTCTGATGGGACATTCTTATATTCAAAAGAGTATCATTTCTGCTTTCTTAGTACTAATTCTTTGCTCTTTGAAATAGTATTTTATTCATATTTATTTTTAATCAAACTATCCCCAAACAATACACAATATTACAAACACCAGAAAAGAGACACAAATATGTTCTGAGTTTGATATTCAAAATCATAGCCCATTTAAAAATCATACGTAGACAGAACTTAATTTTTGAAACTTTTAAATCTAGAAGAATTTCAACATAGTTTTTGGAAAACAGCATGAACAAAGATTTTTGGGATCTGATATAGTATAAAAAATCTCAATATCCACCTACCTATCATTTTAAATCAAATAAGGCACATATATTTATCTGTTTACTAGTCAGCAATATGGTTAAATATATATTAAGAATACAGATAAGCAATATTTCCAGTATTGAGCTATGTTTATCTTTTCATTTGAGGACAGAAGAGAAGAGATAATTGACTGTGAAAATAAATATTGTTTCACTGGGTTATAAAAAGATGTGCTGCAAGTCACATGAATAAGTAAAAGGATAACATTTAAAGCCCAAAATCTGAGAAGGGTGTTTTGTCTACCAATTAAGATGCCCATGTCCCAGATCAGAGTGTCTGGGTTCAATGTCAGGATCGTTTTCTTGACTCCAGCTTCCAATTAACTCAGATAGTGGGAAGCAATTTCTCCCTCTTCCTGTCCCTCATGTTCTCCCTCTCAACTTAGCTCCCCCTCTCCCACTCAAATAAATACAATTTAAAGCATAAAATCTTCTATGATCTTTAAATATTCATTTTTTTGAATTCCCACAGTGTAAAATATGAGTTCACATTGATCAAAAAACACTCACTGAGTATACAGAAGTTTTAGCACATCAGATATGGGATGTTCGAATGGGTACATCATATCAATTCACATGAAGTTTATATTTGTTGAAAATAACATTAACAAAATAATACCAAGTGATAGAACTGATATGTTCAGCTACCATAAATATCTAAACCATCTCTGATGATTTACATCCACTATTTATCTCACAATCCAAGGGAGATAGGGTTTAATTTTGATGTCAGTAAGGCATGGTGGTCATGGAGCTATAGCAAATTCAAAACAGCCCAGAGGATTCTCTGAATCCTCCAAGTCTATTTGTTGGAACTGATTCTGAGGTGCTACAACCTGTATGTAGAAATCTAAAACTACAACCACCCGAAGAAAGCCAAGCACTAACAAGAATCTGTGGATCTCTTCCACTCCAGGCCAAGGATGGTAAATGAAAGCAAATCAACTTAACAAATATTTAATGAAAATCTATGATTGCCAAGCATTGTTACATATCCTTGGCCTCATGAAACTTGCATTCTGATTCTGCACTGATGATGCTATTAAACTGAAAAATTAAGTAGAAACTATTGTAAAAATGTTATCATTTGGCTAGTTGATTGTTTTCTGGAAAGATGGTCTTTCTGAAATGCCAATTTAAAGATGGGGAGGAATAAGATATGAGCAGAAAAAAAGAGGCAGTTTCAAATATTAGAGATAATTTTATCAAAGACATCTTTTTGAAAAAAAAAAGTAAAAGGAGAAAATTGAAAGAAGGCAGTTTCATAAGAGAAAAATAAAATAATGTGGAATGAAATACAAGAAATTAGAAAAGTCAGTTTTACTTTTCTAAAGTAAGTTGCCGCTATGGAATTAAATGTAACCATTTACCTAGAGCTAAGTGACTGAACTCTAACAATATCATCAAATAACTTCATTTAAATAATTTTGAGCAACTGTTCTGTGCCACGCACTATGCTAGTGATATAACAATAAGCAAAATGTATTTTATCCCATGTTCTCCATTTGAGAGTCAAAAGGAAGTGCATGGAGCATAATGATGGTAGACACAGGGGTCTACGGGAGTACATACGAGATTCTGAACAAGTCTGAAAGGCAAGGGAAGTCATTTAGATATAGTAACATTTATCTGAGATTTAAATGATGTGTTCAGAAAGGAAAGGATGGTGAGGAAAGGGTGCTTCAAGCTGAAGGAATAGCATATGTGAAGGCTTAAGCTTCAGAAAGAGCATGGCGTGTTCTAGGCACACGTGGAAAATGAAAGTCGCTGGTAGGTAGAGAGCCAAATTATTTAGAGACTCAGAATATAGGTAATGATTTTGGATATTACCCACTGAAGGAAATTTGTCATGTGAATTTTGCTACATTGAAATTTTTTGAGAAACCATTCTGTGTGATGTGAAGAATGTACTTGAAAAGAAAATAAGGTGGTAGAGGCCCTGAGAAGACCTATTTTTAACCTCAATATTCAAAACCATCATATTTGAATTTTCTAATATTGAGGAAAAAAGAGATTTACATGGATTTCAAATTATGCGGGTTATATCAAGGGTTGCCTTAGATTCCCTCCCATAAGCCTTGTGACTCTTGTAGGATGTAATTAAATGCTTATAGTTTTCTCTTTTATATCAGATTTGAGGGTCTTTGCTCCTGGGGTTCAACCACTGAACTTAACATACATTAATCATCTTCTGAAGAAAGAAATTGAGAAAGTGTCTAAGTCACTGTCAAAATTTAATTCATTCAATAAATGTATGAGTGTCTACTATATCTAAGGCACTATTTCCGTTGTTAATATTGAGCAATGAACAAGAGAGCAAGGTCCCACTTTCATTGGGTTTATGTTCTAGTGAGGGGAAACAGACAACAAAAACAATGTAAGTTCATATGGAGATGAATGCGTTAAATAAAACCTCATATGAAGAAATAATTGATAAACAGTGACTTTGAGTGGTACATGAGGTTGAGTAACCACATAATTAGTTTGGGCGAAAAGTAAAGGTATATCTATCTCAATAATATTTGAGCTGTGATCTTCATGAAAATAAATTTTGCAAGTTCAGAATACACAGCATTCTAGATAGGGAGAATGAATAGTGAAAGTATCACTAGGAAAGAATGAGTTTGTGTGTCAAAGAGGCATAAAAGTCAGCATGGCTGGGGCTTAATGAGGTTGAAGAGATATGTGGCGGGGACCAAACCATCTAAAGCTTTGTAGGTAATTGTAAGTAATGGAGGTTTCATTTTCAAGTATGACAGGAAGTTAAAACAATTCAATTCTAATCATAATTCTAAATGTAATGCTTACAATCCAAGTAATAGAACATCATTCACTTTTTCTTGGAAGTTCTCTAACAGGAGGTATATGACTGCATACCTATATCTAGTCAGCCTAAATTCTGTATAAACAATGAAGAGAGACCAATTATATCCACTTCTGAAGTCAATTTAGCAACAGTGGCAAGTACGCACTAGGATCTGGAGGGAACTTAAACTGACTTCACATAAACTCCAAGAGTGCTCAAAAAGGCAACTGCATATATACTTACCTACAAAGTCTGACTCAAGGATTTGAAAGACTTAAAAGAGGTTTCACTTCAGGGGATACTTGAGAAGAATCCTCAGTAAAATCAGCAGAGGCATTTGATTGTCTGTCAGATGGTAAAATTTTAAAATTATCAGGAATCAGCCTTTAAATTGTTCCCAGATTTTTTTGGCAGAGTTTTGACTGCCCAATATTCTGCCTGCAGAAAGAGATGATAGCCTACATGTTTCCATAGCAAAGGCAAATATTATCAAAAATGAATCATTACTTAATCTTTTATTTTCCTTCTAAAGCACAAAGAACCCTTTCATTTTGTAGAAAATGACTTTGTGACAATAAGCATATGATTTAAATAATTTTATTTCTTGAGAATAATAATAGAATGAGTAAACCAGAACCAAAACAAGCAATAAAAACACAAATTCCTACAGCTGGAATTGTCCTGGCTCTGTCTTAGATTCCTCAGAAAGTTCACTTGTGTTTAGTCAGTCATTTAAATTCTCCTTTCCTTACTTGTTTTGATTCTTTTCCATAATGATTATTCCTCATGTGACTGTCAAACCTTTGCATATGACAGTGTAAATTAGTGTTTTGATAGCTCTCCCTCTGAAAGAAGGCAACAAAGAAGACAACTGCCAAATATAAGACAGGAGCTATACAAACTGGGGATACTGTTCCCCAATAAAACACCAGAATAAGTTCCATCTTATTATTTTGTTACTAGTTAATAAGTACTTTCTTAACAACTCATTTGGTAAGTTCAGGGACTGCTTAAATTAGAAAGTTTTAGTTATTTTAATAACATATGTACATATTGCAGGTGTAACAAATGCTTGAGTATGTAATCATAACCATGACTGATTACATAGTTAAGCAATGGGAAGTTAACTCAAGTAAGGATCAACAATGTTAACTTGTCCACATTTTCACAATTCACAACATTGGAACTATAATTCAAGCCCAAGTTCAATTCTAAAATGCTTGATATTTCTGCTATATCACTGATTATTAAGTGAACAAATGAACAAAACATAGAGCTCCACAAATGAAAGAATGTCTACCACTATAAATGAAGCATTTTCTTATACATGTGACATTCAGGTGTTCAATATGATAAACTTAGTCATTTAATATACTACAAGATAAACACATAAACTAAAAGGGTTACCTGAAAATATAAAAAGTGCTTGTTCATAATTAAAGTACTGTCATTAAATTAGTGCACCCTTTATTTTTATATCCTATAGCGAAGCAAAGCAAGAAGAGCAATAGAAAAACTGCTAAAGACACAACATGAGCAAAAGAGATTTTGAAAATCTACCTTTAGTCACTGCCTCAAAACATTGAGAAAAACGTGTCTTCAATTTTACTTTTCAGAGCCAGTATTGTGGCATCATGGGATAACCTGGGACACCGGCATCCCATATGGGCTCCATTTCTCCACTTCCAATTCCGCTCCATGCTAATGTACCTGGGTGCCGTGACCTGTGCAGCAACTCTCCAGGGTACAGAGGGGAGGGTGCACTGATGAAAGAAGACAGCAGATCATAGAAAAGCAGGGTGGGGGGTGGTTATAATCTCCGAGTTAGGAGGAGGAACCCCTCTTAAGCTTTTCCTGCAGCTTTTATTTCCGCAGTTATCTGTCAGATATTCTTGCTGACCCCAGGCCAAGTTAACCATTTTTAACAACATTTTCTAAGTGCAGATCTTAACCAGACCGTCAATGTAAAGAGGGTAGAATGTCTTGTTAAAGGAATTCCTTGAACTTGTTATCTTGAGACCAACATCCCTGGAGGCTTTCCAAGCTGAGAAGCCTCAGGTCAGACTGTTCCCATATCTCCCAGCCTTGTTCCACTGCAGTCCTCACAGGGCTGTGGTGACCTTGTCCACCTGGCCTCTAGTATCTGGGAAAGCAGTGGAATACAACTTCAGTGCTTCATCCCCTGCTACCTATGTGGACATGCAGATGAGTCCTGACTTCAACCTGGCCCAGCCCTGGCAGTTACAGCCATTTAGGGAATGAACTGATAGAAGATTCTCATTCTCATCCCCCCTCCTCTATTTCTCTCCCCCTTCCTCCCTCCTCTAACTCTGCCTTGCAAATAAATAAATATTTTTAAAATTACTTTTCTTATTATGTATAATTTTCTACAAATACAGTTTCACAAAATGTCATGCCTCACCTTTTGTATATATTAATTTTAATTTACATATATCTTCAAATATAAGACATTTAATTAGATTTGTAGTTAATGTTTTACAAGTTTAATTGGCTAGTTCTGTGTTTCAGCACATATTCTTAAGTTCTGTCAGGAGTTCAAGGTATTTAGGACTAATCCAAGGAAACAATATGACCATTAGAAGCAGTAACACAAAATAATCCTATCCGGTGGCATTTGGACAGGGTTGCAAGAAGTCATTCACAGTAGGAGTCTATCTACATGCTATGGTACAAGCATCTCTCCTCAGAATTGAAGGAATTCAAGGGAACTCTCAGGGGAGAGGAGGATTATGTGGTTAGATGATGCTACTCAGAAACATGGTGGAAAGTATCCAAGTCAGAGAGCCCCAAAGGGCCATGACAGGTTAGGCTCTTGAAACTACAAGGTACCATCTTAACAATGGTCAGGAAATGTAGTTTCTCAGAGTGTTCAAATTGGGCCCTAGATTCCTAAAAATCTGTTCTTGGGAATGATTTTTTAGATAATTGGACTGTAAAAACTCAGGTTTGGAACTGGTAGGCTTTTGAGCTAATGAGTTTCAGCCTTATTGAGGAAATAAACAACCTAGGAGCCAATATACAGAGGGTGTCTTTGGCTCATTGTTTCAGAAAAATCATAGTCATTATCAGAACTAATAAATATATCTCTGAAATATTTGTATGTTGTCTATTCTCATAATTGCTACTTTTATTAATTTGCATGATTTCAATATCCTTACATATATACATGCATATAGAAACACCTAGAAAATATAGACAAATATACTCAAATTCCCAAAGTCTTCATACCTAAATAAAAAATAAGTGAATAATCTAAATTGAATAGCATCTTCAATGCAATTGACACTTCAATAATTTGAAAAGTAAAAGAGGTGCCCACATTGTGGCATAGTGGGTAAAGCCTCCATGTAAGACGTTGGCATTCCATATGGGTACAGGTTCATTTCCCGGCTGCTCCACTTCCAATCCAGCTCTCTGCTGGTGGTCTGGGAACTCAGTAGAAGATGGCCCAAGTGCTTGGGCCCCTGCACCCACATGGGAGACCCAGAAGAAACTACTGGCTCCTGGCTTCATATATGCCCAGCCCTGGACATTACAGCTATCTTCGGAGGGGAGTGAACCAGCGGAGTGAAGATTTTTTTCTCTCTCCCCACCCCTCTCTCTCTCTGCTTTTCAAATAAATGAATCTGTTTTTTATAAAAAGAATTGTGTCAATTAGGAGATTATCAGACACTCAAGCATACAGTTCCACAATAGTTTGGACATAAATGTCGCTCCCCCTCTTCGTGGAGGAGCGACACTGAACCCTGCCTAGGCTTCATATCCGAGTCACGGCACCATTATGTCGCTCCCCCTCTTCGTGGAGGAACGACACAGGACCCTGCGTTGTTCTTTCGTCTACTCGGCCCTCCCCGGATTTGCTGCTGGTTCTTCCCGGGTTGGCTACTGTCCCTTCCACCTCCGTGGAAGGGCGGTTCCCCCTGCCACTTTTCCCCACTTCCGCGGGGGAGCGGCACACCGCCGGCCGGGTCTCTCGGGGGCTGCACAGGTGTTCCTTCAGATAGATGTTCCCCTTAGATGTTCCTGGTGCATGTTGTCTCTCTCCTCCTTTATAGTCCTCTTCCACCAATCCCAACTCTGCTACCCACACGCCGAGTACGCTGCTCTCCTCCAATCAGAGCAAGATCAGCTCCTGCAGCTCAGTCAATCAAATTGGCGAGAGGCAGCTGCGTAGAAGTTGTTACTCCCTTCTCAGCGCCATATTGTGGGAGAGCAGATGCATAGAATAAGTCTTAATTCCAGTAACTCAGTCCAGTCCGGGTTGCTCCCCACACATAAACTAGATAAACACATTTTATATTTAAAGTATATTTATATTTAAACATGATAGAGATAGATAAGAAAGAAGGAGAAATAAAGAATGAATGAGCATGTTTATATATCACCATCTGGAAATATTAAATAAAATTTCAAACAGGATCAGAATTCTTAGAAGCTACTTATAAATCATAAATATTTTCTCTATGCACAAGTTATATAATACAAATCTCAATGGGCATTTTTTCCTAATAGAACAAAAACTTTTACTTTAAAGAGCATATTTTTATGATGATTTTAATGTTTATCCCCTCCAAAATTTATATCTAAGTTCTAATTGCCTTTGCAACATTAATAAAAGGTTAAACCTTCAAGACGTTAGTTAGGCCATAA
This sequence comes from Oryctolagus cuniculus, assembly GCF_964237555.1. Taxonomy (NCBI): domain Eukaryota; kingdom Metazoa; phylum Chordata; class Mammalia; order Lagomorpha; family Leporidae; genus Oryctolagus; species Oryctolagus cuniculus. The sequence goes on along the minus strand of NC_091453.1, from coordinate 92,800,686 downwards.
AGGCTCCATCCTCATGGGTGAAGTTTGTGCTGTTAATAAAAAGTGAGTTTGCCCCGTCTTATTCTGTCTTGCCCTTCCACCTTCCACCATGGGATAATTCATCCAGAAGGGCCTTTCTAGAGAGAGACCCTTTATCTTGCACTTCCCAGCCTGCAGAACTGTGAGCCAATAAAATTCTGTGCATTACAAATTACTCAATCTGTGGGTTTTTGTTATAGCAGTACAAAATAGACTAACATGTTTTAACAGAGCAATTTTGAGGGAAATAGAGGAAAAAGAAAGGAAGGCTGAAATAGTCATTTAAACTGGAGTAAATCCATTTGATCAGTGAAATCCTTTTAGTTACAAGCATATTGTCAAGTATATTTCAGTTTGCACTACTAGCCATTTGTACCAGTGTTGAGTCAGCAGCCCTGCCAACCTCTACTATTCACCCTTTGATTCAGGTACTGATCCCCACTTCCGAACACTAGCACTCTCATATTCCATCACAAATCACTCTAGTTGTGATGGCCAGTGTTTCAAATGTTGCCTGCGTTTCTCTTCTCTATCAAAACATGCCTTTCATGAGGCCCATGTACTTGGGAATCTAAGTGACTATAGTTTCTCTGATGAGCTTATCCAAATTTAAGCACTAATGGCTTAATGTTTATCACTCTAATAACAATATATTTTCTCAAAGTACTTAAGTCAAAATGATAGGCAATTAAAAGATATTTAAAAGAAATTATTTGAGGTCAATGGAATTTTGAAAAGTCTCTCAAAAATACCATTTGATCCATTGCTGACTTCAACTATGCCTAAAGGGATGCTATTTAATTGAGTAACTAGAGGAATACATTCAAGGAACACCTGAAATAATTTCTTCTCAATTGTATTAAGATAGTTTTAAAATTCATACAAAGATTTTTCCAGTGCTTTCTTTACTGTGCTACAGTGGAAATAATGTAAATGCTAAAATACACACTACTAGGGAAATAAATTAACAAAAAGTAATGATTGTGAGGTGCATAGTCATTAAAAGTGACATAAAACTGTAGTAATGATAAGAGAATATGGTCATGAGAAACTATACCAAAATGTTATAACTCAAGTTATAAATCAGAAAATTTGTCATATTTTTATAAACATACAAATCCTAAAAAAGATAATAGTTTTCTCTGTATAGTAGGTTTATGAGGAGTTTCTAATTATCTTTTTTTGCTTGTCACTATACTTATTAGTTAGAAAGAACATTTTAATATAATAGAAAATTTTTTAAAATTATTAGATGATAAATTATGTTAAATAGGTTATCATGATCAAGTTGGAGAGAAGATACTCAACACCACATCTCAACAATGACCATGGCACCCAGAACACAGTAGGTAACTAAGATTTTTGACAAAAAGGGAAATAATATGAGTTTTTGGTTTCAGATTAATCAATTCTATAGGGTTAATCTATAATCAATTCTAGAATCAATTTCTATAGGATTAATTCAGTGAATCCTACTCCTTTTGAAAAGTTTCAGGTTGGTCTTTTATTTGGATAATGTGAAAAAACTTTATTCAGTAATTATCATATAATTATGAAGTCTATTTGATATTATAAGATGCAAAATTAGAAAAATATGTCTTATAGGTTACTTCACAATATTCTAAAAACTTAAGTTCTTGAAGGGCTTCATATAACTAAACTGTTTCCATGTAATGGTATTATAATTCTTTCAGTTTTAATAACTTCAATCTGTGCTCTACCTTTGTCCTCATTAACTTAGACCCCATCATTTCATGAAATTTCTTTGTTTCTCTGAATATGTTTCTCTTAGTTCTCTGATTATTCCATATTACATTTTAACAAATCCTTATTGGTCCCACTATCCAGCTAGGATCCTGTATCAAAATGTTTCAATTACATGCTCACCAATTCCCTGAAAATCCTTACCCCCCCCCCCCACACACCACTCTTGTCACATTATTATACCTACCATGCTGAACCCTCAGCTGTGAATTAACCCAATCAACCTTTTTTTGAAGCATCTTTCTGGATTCTGCAAGTTGTTATAAGAAATACACATCACCACTTTTGATTAGGCACAGTAAATATCCAGGAAGTAAAATTTCAGCTGGGCTCTGATTTTTTTATTCTTTCTTTTCTAAATAATTACCTCCCTACAGAATCCAGTGCAGCAAATATACCAAAATGTTCTGTTCTCTTCAGCCTCTGCAAACATTTCCAATTATTGCCAAATGCCCTGAATGAGTATCTACAAACACTACATGCTCACATTTTGTCTGTTTTTTAACTCCTTTCATTCTGGGTTCAATATCTATAAAAACTTAGTCTCTACAAAGCACCAATTTCAAATGCTCTCCATTCTTGTCCTAATAGATTTATCTATATAACTCATTACTTTTGACAGCCCATCACTCATAAATTTCCCTGTCCATTGATTTCTGTGATGCTCTCACTGTCTTCTCCTCTTTTTTAATATTTTTCTGTCTTCCTTATGGATTTCTCTACCAGGCATAGGTGTTCCCCTATGTTCTGTTCCAGATCCTCTTTTCTTCCTATTTGTTCTATAACTGGGAATTGTATCTTGTTCTATAACTTTGATAATAAACTGTTAAAGCCCCGATCCTATTCTGATGTACAGTACCAAATTCATATCTTCCTGATCAGCATTTATTAATTCCCCAGAAGTATCTCAAAGCTAACATCTATAAATCACATCACCTCATCAGAATTATGACATTTCTTATTGTAAAAAGTATATATATTTATTTGAAAGTCAGAGCTTCAGAGAAAGGGAGAGACAAAGAGAGAAAGATCTTCCATCCAGAATATGACATTTATGTCCTTTTTGTATTCTCTAAGGATCTTTATTTTTTCTAGGTCCTTCAAAAAAAAAAAAAAACTTTAGCATCAATTCATATTCCTCATCTTCCAAATATTTAAAAATGAATCAAATCCTATGACTCCTACCCATGGAATATCTTTTTTGTCATATATTTCACTCTTTCAAAAAATTATTAAGTTCAAGGGTATATGAAAAGTTTGTGGAAATTGAGATTAACAAGTAGTGCACATTGCCATAAACTTTTTGAAGACTTTTCATATTTACTAACTTAGCTAAAATCTCATTATCTCAAGAATTGGATATTATGATTACTTGTGTCCTTAAATTTAGTCCATCACCACGCTCTCTGAAGTCACAGGTATAATGTATTATTTCCCTATTCTAAGACTTTTGTGACCTCCCACAATACATAAACAAAGTCAAGCCCACAATTCTAACAAGTAAAGTATTCCACAGCTTCTCCCAATCTGCTTTACCAGACTCATCTCTCAGTTGACTCTGCAACTATTGAGACACATTGGTCATGGTTTCTGTCAGGACTAACCACACCTCTTCAGTACACCCCATATCTAATCTCTGAGTTCAGGCTTACTAAACCATTCATTTACTCTTTTCTTTTTTAAGATTTATTGACTTGAAAGGCAGAGATACAGAGATAAGGTGAGAGGCAAGAGAGAGATCTTTTGTCCACTGGTTCACTCCCTAAGTGGCCGCAATGTCCAGAGCTGTGCCAGGCCAAAACCAGGAGCCAGGAGCTTCCTCTGGGTCTCCCATGTGAATGCAGGGACCCAAGCACTTGGGCCATATTCTGCTGCTTTCCCAGATGCATTAGCAGAGAGCTGGATTGGAAGTGGAGCAGCTGGAACTTGAACTGGTACCCATATGTTTTAGGGAACCATTCATGGAGAAGGTAACTGTAGCACTATTTGAAACAAAGTAACTGTAGCGCCATTTGAAAGAAAGTAACTGCACAGTAGCACAGCTTGAAAGAAAAGTAGAAAGGTAACCACCCTAGCTGGTAAGATTTGAAAACAGATGGCCTAACTAGGCGGCCTAACCACAAACTGTCCTTGCCATGACTACCGGACCCTGGGAGGTCGGAATTTGGGCGGGGCTAGCCTCTAGAAACTGTATATAAGGGGGCCCTCAGACGCTGTAAACCAGAGGTTGCTCAGCCTCTCTCTCCCCAGTCCGTAGTGCCTAGTGCCCGCGGGGAGAAGCTCCTGGTCCATAGTGCCTGGTGCCCGCAGGAGTAGGCTTGAGCGATCTCTCCTCCTAGTGGCCTAGAGTATCAATAAAGTCTGTTTAGCTTGACCTTCCTCAGTCGTGTTTAGCTTGACCTTCCTCAGCCTCCTTGACTCTTCCTTCGCGGCAACCTGGCCAGTTCCCGAAGGGGGAGATCCTGACAATATGGAATGCTGACACTGTAGGCAGAGGTTTAACCATCTATGCCACAGCATCAGCCCCATTCATTCACTCTTTAACCACTTGGATACCAATCACTAGAATGGGAAATTAGGGGAAAAATGAAACATAGTGCCCATCTTCAAAGAGTTCATAGTCTAATGAAGACAGATAAATACATAATTACACACAATCTAGTAAGTGTTATAAGAGATATGTCAGAATAAAAATGGAACAGAAGGAAACAATCTGAAGATGGCTTCACATGGGAGCTAACATTTGAGCAGGGTCACAGAGCTGGTATATTAACATGAGAATTGAGAGTTGTGTCATAGTAATTATCTCTCATCTCACTACATGCTTCAAAAATGTTTTATTTTTACCTCTGTTTTAACAGTCATAATAGTCCTCTTTGTACCATTCATCCACCCATTCACTAATTCAACAGTACTCTATTATATGCCAGACATTTCTCTAAGCACTAAGGAAAACAAGAGACATGAACCTCCTACTTTCATGGAACTTTGGTTCTAGAGTAGAGCAACAAAAAAAGACAATTACTCATATATGCAATATAAGAATATCATAAATGCTACAAAAAATTAAAGCCAGGTCCAGAGTCTAAGGAGTATTAAAATGGGGATATACTTTTAACAGGAATTATTTATTCATGGATCTTAAATTTTTTTAATATTTATTTATTTATTTATTTGACAGCGAGAGAGAGAGAGAGAGAGATCTCCCAAGGAGCTGGATAGAAAGTGGAGCAGCTGGGATGTGAATTGGCACCCTAGCCCACTACACCACAACACTGGCTCCCCTCTTTTCTTGGGTTTTGAGTTCCTCAGGGGTAAGAATTGTGGCTTATTTAGTTTTGCATTTTGGGAGTCTGATAATTGTAAAATTCAATTGGTTATGACAAATTTCCTTCAAATTTATATAGATTTTTTTCCTCTTATCTAAATCTCAGAAACAGTTTCCCTAACAAAGATGACTTTTTGTACAGCAGTAGGCTAGATGATTGCTGAAGTGTTCCATATGACCTCTTTATGTTCTGTCATAAGGGAGAAATTTTTTTCAACTTCCTTTACTTAAATTTCCTAGCTTAAATTAAAATTTCGAAAACAAAAATTGTGGGAGTTCATAGAGAGTTTCGTAATAGGAATTACAAAATTCCTGAGTGTATAGCAATGCAAAAGGATAATAAACAATATAAACAGTTTGTGTTTCACAACTAGGTCAATTAACTTGAAAATGGTACTTACAGTGAAAGGTGGTAAAATAACAATAACAGTTTCAAATGTACAAGAGAGTTTTAACCTGTGAGAGATGCTGAACTATAATTATGAACTGCAAGTCTGCAAAAAAGAATTTAGAGCTCTTGACAGTTTCTCGGGATTAGCATTTTTGACATCTACATTCACCATGGATAATCATAGATACGATTTTTGTCAAGTGTGATTTTTATTAGCATATCATAACTCAGTAAAGATGATAAGTTTGAGTTTGGGCAAATCTTTAACTAAAATCTCAGTTTTCACAATGTGTTTAATTAGCTACCTAACTTTTTTGTTTGAATAACAGTGAATTCATCTGCTTATGTCTTCAAACTGAAATCAACTATTTGACTTTGTTTCAGATTTACAAAAAGTGGAGTCAGCCTTGAATAATAAGCCCTCGTGTTTAATTGATGTCAGAGTAATAATCTGCATTGCAATTTCACCCAGCATTGTTAAAGCATTAAACCACTCAACATGTTTTTTTTTTTTTTTTAAAAAAGACATGATGGAGAACTTCCAGATGAGTTATGTAAACTTTACCACTAATAACAGGATCTTGAAGAAAAGCAAAGTGTCACTTCTGGTAACATGAAGGTAAATGTCTTAGCATTTCCAACCACAATGCTACACAAACAAAAACCCTTGCAACTTTAGAAAGATAGGATATCTGCAATACTCTATATTTCCTTCTCATTATAAATTTGGTGATAATCTGAAAAGTGAAATGCATTAAGCTTTCATATTCATCTTCCAGACAATTTCCCATTTGTCAAATTTTATATTTTAAACTAACTGGAAAATGACTGAGAACTTCCATTGTATCAGCTCTTTTTTCTTTCTACAAAATTAATCACCACGAGTCTCTCCTTCCATTATTATAGCACAATCAGGAACTATAGAAGACACCAAATGCTCCCTCTGCACCCTTCCTGGAGAGGGAGTTGTACTCATGTTTGTTCCCTTATTTGCTGTTTTATCCAGACAACCCACAGACCCCATATGTCTACCCAGAAACTTCTCTCTGACAACTGACGACAAACTGGCCTCTCTCTTCTACATATCAGAAAATAGCCTTGCATAAAAAATCTGTCTGGTAATTAGTGTATGTATGCTAAACACCAATAAACTTTTAAGACCCAGAATGAGAACAGTCAAAACACTTTTGCAAGCAGGCTTAGCAAAGCCTTCAGGAGTTAAACATATATTTTGTTCTGAGGATTTCAAAACATAAATTGTGTATAGGACAGTTTTCCTTGCTGGACTTCTGTATAGAATACATGGTCACATGGTTCCTCCCTTTATTTCCTTTCAGCCATTGCATTGGATCTTTCTAACTAGTTCATATGTGCACTAGACAACTGTAAAAATAATTAATCCAATTGCAAGCTCCTAAGCGCACACCCAATTCTCAAACCTTTAGAGGTCCAAGAAACATGCCTTTCTCTCAGTCCTATCCAACCCATAAATCTGTGAAACATGCTTGCAACAGTGAAACAGACAATGCCTTCTAACATGAAGATTTGTGCCAGCAAGGGCATTTATTCTTATAATGTGTTTACTGGAAAAATGCAGTTGCATTTGAATGATTGTTTGGGGAAAAATAAAGTCTTTGGGTGAGTCATAAGTGAAGGGAAAAAAAAGGTCATTTGAGAAGATTTCAGTAGAAAAAGGAACTGATAAAGAATATGGAAATGAATTGTAATTAGACAGAAAGGCTCCAGGACTGCACCCTATGGTGAAATTAGTGTCTTCAATAGACAATATGCCTCATTAACAATAGGAATCTAAATTTTATTATACTTTTCTTAGATTTTTCACTTCATGTTGGAATACTTAAATATGCATTAATGACCAAATGAATGAATCTATTTGCTGTGTCTATTACGTATCTCTTGAATGAGTAAGATGTCTAGCCTAAACCTTTGAAAAGAGAACTAGAACAAACTGTGCTACATAATCTGATAGGAGGTAATGAGCTGAAAAAAGGATCACCTCAAAAGGAGTCACAAAGAATATTAACAAATGAACACCACCACTATTATGCTAGTAAAGTCACCTAGTTTTTCCCCAATGAATACATAACCTTCAAATTGATTCTGTGTAACTGATAGAGATGTAGTTCAGATTTGATCAGAAATCCCATATCATGATTTTGCATGGAAGATTCAAATGCTGTACTTATTAGAATTATTTATGGCAAGTTAAATATCCCTAAAGTCTTTATTTAATAGACAAAACTTCATCACCTGAGAACACTAGGCTTAAATAATTATTTACATGAAAGGAAGAAAAAGGTGCTTCTTAAGAACTAAACATAATGTAGTAACTATTCACTTGATTCTATAGCAGAGTCCTCTTTTGTTGAGCTTCATTCTACAATTCTTTAAGACTGATAAGTTTAAAATAAAAGAGAACCACTAATATTTGAAGTCTATCATTTTACTATCATAAATACTTCATTCTGCCAACCTATAAGAAAAATAAGAAATACTAAATACTTCTCACAGTTTTTTCAACTGGTTGAGGATATGAGGATAGGGTGAGAACATAAATTGTCATCTACTGTTTCATTCACATCATAGAATTTAGCAAATGAGCAAGGAGAATTACAAGAGAAAAACAGCAAGGTGCAATACAAAGTATCTCTTGAAAAGGTAGAATATTTGACTAACCATTATGTATCCAATTTCCCAGTTAACAAATCTTTACTATAATACATCCCCAAATCCAGGAATCCAAGGACAGATGCAAAGATAATCCTGAAAGAATGGAAATTAAGCAAGGAAATATTTTTGCTCTAGTAGTTCCTGGTTGTTTTTATAACTTAGCTGTTTTAATTTTCTAGTTTAAGGTCATTTTTTATATACAATGACAAAATTTACAAGTTTGGAAATTATGAACTAGGCTGCTAGTCCTGCAGTACCCTCAAAGAAAATAAGCCAGACCGCTTTTCTTACATATGAGACTAAATGCCTCTTCCCCATCATTCTGGCAGGCCCTGAGGTAGAGGTGGAGTTGAGGGTAAAGTTGGGAGAGCCTACATTCACTAAATGCAATGTGTTGACCTTTAAGGTTGTGAATGAGGAGTGGAGAAAAGACAACTCAGTTCCCAAAATAAACGGACACAAGCATTCTACATCAAGAGAAATGAAACAGTTACTTGCTAACATATTTTTCTAATAATCAGTGAATAAAATGACAATCTTATTAAACTAGATTATTCCTCATCAGGAAATAAATATAAATAATTTTTCCTTATAAGCATCAGGTTAGGTAGCAAGTAGGAAGCTGTGTGAAGGGAAACTATCATCTATATGTGCCAAGTTGTTCACTGTTGAAACCCTATTCCTTATCAATTCTTGACTATTTATCATATTCCCTGGAGATTTTTCATCCTTGCTACTAGAGTTCTCTGGGAAGTTGGGTATATGTCACATGATCTACAGCACAGGATTGAAAACATTAAGCAAACATTTTGCCAGTGATAGGAAAAAATCACACTAGTGACATTTCTTTGCAGAATGACTTCCAAATTTAAAAAATAATGAAATATAATCTTCCAACATACCCTTGTTTTTTTTTCTCCAATGCATGTGACAGACAACTAGGAGAAATCATGAAATCAGAAGGAAAACTATAGAAACATATCTAAGGAATCACAAAAATTGTTCCAACAGGAACATAGGTGATGTTCTATAAGGCCTAGTACAGTGCTGGTGTCAAAGTCCACCAGAGTACTTCAACAATAGCAGAGAGCAGATATTTTCAGAGAAAGGAGAGATTTGAGACTTTTGAAGAAAGGTCAGGCTAAATGTTATAGCTTCTTAACATTTCCACTTCATTTAACACCTTCATTAATAATCGTATGGCTCCCAAAATAAATTTTTCAAGCTCATAATTTTTTGAGCTTAGATATAAAAGACCCAACGTAATATCAAACATTTTCACTTGAACATCTCAAAAGGCACAAAACAACTGTTATCATCCTCCTGTTCCCTATCCCAAATTATCGTTGCCTCCAATGCATTGTCCAAACTGAGGTAACAGGCTCTTCACCGAAATCAAACAAATCACAAAAACCTCTTCATCTGCCCAGCAGCACAAGCAAGAAAACTGGCAGTAAAGACCCACTCTTTTCCTACCTCTGACCCCCATCCTCCCCTTCTCTTTCATCTCTCTAGAGATACATAGATACAGACAGACAGACAGATAGACCGACCTAGAAAACATGAGATTGTATTCTACATAACTCTCCCACATTCTTCCCCTTCTTATTCCCACAGTCACTACTCCAGACTAGACCTTCGATTTCTTTCTTCCAGATATCAGTTTCCAAACTACACCATTGTCATTAAAATAAATTGAAAGTGTGCTATCTCAAAAAAAATAATTTAAAAATGGAAAGAAATGAAGGTGGAAGGAGAAAGGGAGGGAGAAAAGCATCATTGTATTCTTGGAACACTATCTATGAAATTCATAAAATCTGTTCTCTATATGTTAATAAATACTGCAACAAAAAAGAAATATATTTCAAAGGAAAAATGTGTTGTATCATTGCCTCTATTGTGAAATGTAAGAAAGATTAAGAGCAGAGTCATATTGAAGGAGTAAGAGGAGAATCATATTGAGGGCAAAGAAACTGTGAAGCACTCTCCAATTCTAACACACTTCTTAGAATATGAGTGTCATCACTGACTGCTTTCTCTTCTCATGTTCCTCTCTCACCTGCCAAAATCTACTCATTCTAAGTCTAGAGTGTCTCTAACGTTCACTACAGCCCTTCCATTCCTATTTTCACCATCCTAATTCAGGTTCTCATTATATTCCATAGCCTTTTTACTTGTCAAAACAAAAATATACTGTGTTTCTTATTCTGCTTATAAAAGTGACACAGACTCATTGCAGTAAAAACGTTCAAAAATACATAAAATTACAGTGAAAAAAATAAAATTATCTGCTATCCCACTTTTCAGAAATAACTATTGATAGTATTTTGGTGTATGTAACTCTAGATTTTTCCATATGAATTTTCCTCCCTCTTTCCTTCCCTCATTCTTCTTCCCTCCCTTCTTTCCTTTCTTTATCCTCCTTTCAAATTGTTATTAAACTCCTATATTATTCAGCAGGTACTGTACTAGCTGCAAGATATGATATTCATACCCATGAACAAGATAAATTTCCTTTCGCCAAACTTAACCTCTAGTTGAAAAAATAAACAACCAAATATAATTTCAGATTTTGATTGGTGCAGTGAGAGATATAAAGAGCATGTTGTGATTGGGAATGACAGGGTACCTAATATAAATGGGGTTGTCAGGAAAGGTCTCTCTGAGGAGGTGACATTTAAGCTAAGACCTGGAAGATCAGAAAATATAGGTCAATGTTTGTAAAGTATCTGTCATGGAGAAAGCCTTTTAAGCACTTATGATTTCTGGGTTTCAGGTTTTTGGTTTTTTATATGCTTAGTAAAGCTTTCTCCACAACAGATATTTTACAAATATTGACCCATATTTTCCTACAGTATGATTTTTTTGCATTTAAATATATTTCCATTTGCAACATTTGGATAAGGTAATATGTAGAGATCTGTTGCAGAGATAATAGTGATCACTAAACACTTCAAATACTCTCCAATTCCAAGATACTTAGTGTTAGGAATGATCATATTACTAGTTTAGGGGGTGGGCTATGAGAAAGAACAGAACAATCAGCTAAAACACCCCAGGTATCTTTTCCTCTTCCACAGCATATTAGGAGGTCACATGCTCGCAAGCCCTGGTTTTGCTAAGCCACTAATATTTCAGGGTTGATTTGCTACTTAAGCCTCAGAATCACTTGGAAAACGTGTTGACACAGACCACAAAGTTTCAGATTCAGTGGTTCTAGGGTGTGACTTGCAAATTTGCATTGCTAACAAACTCCCACTTGATGTTGTTGCTCTGGGCCAAGAACCACACCTTGAGAACCATTTATTCTATCTCACCAATATGAGAGCTAATTTTCATTGTTCCAAAAATCAGTTTGCTACACAATATTCCTTCACTCTGGCACTACTTTTTAAATACTTCCTCTTGATAAACTAACTCATGTGTTTGGGCCTATTTCCATCATTTCATTAACTTTCTTACAGTGACTTGCTAGCCTTATTGGGCCCGCTTTTAGTTTTTATAACTACATATTTCAATATTTGTTAAGATAAGTCTCCTCATCACTTTTATTTCAAAATACCCAGCTATTACTGCAGAGCTTGTGTTTGTTTTTTGTCTTTCATATACATTTTTCAACCATTTTTTCTAAGATACAAATAAAAAGAAAATCTTATTAAAATTTTTACTTGGTTTATGCTAAATTCAAGCATAATTTTGTGAGAATTATATTTTAGGTCATCCAAGACAGAAACATAAGATTCTCCTCTAATTTAAATCTACTTATGTTACCTTAGTAAAGTTTGCGTATCATCTCTTTTGTGGACTATTGTAATAACCTACTATAACTGTCCTATAAATTCCAATGTGACATACATACATAACAACATTCCCAGATCAATCTGCCAAAAGCCGACCTCCCAACATAAAATTCTGGGGCTGGGGCTGTGGCACAGCGGGTTAAAGCCCTGGCCTGAAGCACTGGAATCCCATATGGGTGCAGGTTCTAGTCCCGGCTGCTCCTCTTCCCATCCAGCTCTCTGCTATGGCCTGGGAAAGCAGTGGAAGATGGTCCAAGTCCTTGGGCCCCTGCACCCACATGGGAGACCCAGAAGAAGCTCCTGGCTCCTGGCTTGGGATCAGCGCAGCTCCAGCAGTTGTGGCCATCTGGGGAGTGAACTAACAGATAGAAGACCTCTCTCTCTCTCTCTCTCTCTCTCTCTCTCTCTCTCTCTGTAACTCTGTCTTTTAAATAAATAAAATAAATCCTCAAAAAAATTCTACTATTTAAGCATTTGTATGCTACTATACCACTAAGCAAATAAGGTAAATTTCCTTAGCCTATGCTCTACCCTCTAGCTAAATCTCCTGATTAAAGGAAATCTAATGTAATTGGAATTTATAATACAAGAAAAATTTTTAAAACTTTTGAAATTCAGGGCTGGGTGAGAGAAAGTAAATACCTAATTCTGCATTTAATATACAATGTATCAGATAAAATAATGTGCATTGTTAAAAATATAAAGAAGTACAATTCAGCCGGCGCCGCGGCTCACTAGGCTAATCCTCCGCCTTGCGGCGCCGGCACACCGGGTTCTAGTCCCAGTCGGGGCGCCGGATTCTGTCCCGGTTGCCCCTCTTCCAGGCCAGCTCTCTGCTGTGGCCAGGGAGTGCAGTGGAGGATGGCCCAAGTGCTTGGGCCCTGCACCCCATGGGAGACCAAGAGAAGCACCTGGCTCCTGCCATAGGATCAGCGCGGTGCGCTGGCCGCAGCGCGCCGGCCGCGGCGGCCATTGGAGGGTGAACCAACGGCAAAAGGAAGACCTTTCTCTCTGTCTCTCTCTCACTGTCCACTCTGCCTGTCAAGGAAAAAAAAAAAAAAAGAACTACAATTCAAAATTATTCAGAACATAGTTAGACACTAGACTCTGAGAATTAAACTGTTTCACATTCATCTTGCAAGCCTGTATATAGAGGTTAACTGTAGAATTTAGTCAGCTTCAAATTACTTTCAAATTAGTAATCAGACTGAAGGGTTAGGTGGAAAATCAGTTTTCTCCTCTTCTTTTAGATTCACTTATTATTAGGTAAACATGGAGGGGAAACTAATGCATTTCCTAACTATATTGAATAATGGAGTACACGAATCAGTAAGCAATTAAATCCCAGGCAACTGTGAGATGCCTTGTTCTAAGAACTCCTGTAAAGCTTAGTGTGTATATTATTTAGGGTAATGCTAATTGCTACAGCAAAAAAATCCTGAAAGTTCCAATGATTTCCCAAAACAGAAGTTAATTTCCCCTTAATGTTAACAATTAGATGCAATCTTTCTGGTCAGCATCTAGGTTTCTTCTGTCATGGCCCAGGAACCTAGTTTCCTTCTTAGGGCCTTGAAATGCTTTGCATCCATGGAAAGCACACCAGCTTCATGAAGGTAAACTATCCCCAAAATGACATACATCATTTCTGCCCACATTTCATTAGTGAAAACTAGTCATGCCATCACAAGAGAATGCAAAGTTTACTAGAGGGAGATGTCATCACTGAGGCTGGAATGATGTTGTCATTGGCTGGACAGCTCTGGAAGTGTAAAGTCCACAATGGAAATGGAGGAGCGCAAGTAAATGGTGAAGGGTGATTGTCCATTAACTACATTTCGGGCAGTGTCTTTAGCCATATTTACAAAGTAATGCAATGTCTGTTGGGGTAGGCTATTGTGGTTAAAATCATTTTTACATCATCACCTTCTAGCCCATGCCTGTAATAATCATTATCTGAAATTCATACTTTGACATTTGATCATCATCTTGTTTTCTGAGCTAATTGTTTCAGGTGCCAACTTTTCTCTCCAAACAGATTACAGATTCATCAAGGGCAGATAATATATATCACAGAATAGGTGTTCAATATTATTTAATTCAATTGAATGCTGCTGCACTTTTGCAAATTCTGTAAGAGCTTCTCATAATTCTCTACATCAAATCTAATCTCCTTAGCCTTTGCTGTTACTCTCCCAACTACTCAGTCATCTATATCGTTTCTTACGCTGTCTAAATCAACTTAATCAACTATCCAAAAATCATTGAAAAGCTGAAGGCTTTTCAAAGGCAGCAAGTTAAAATAAGCAAAATTCTCTATATGCTTTACTTCAAGGCTGAGATTATAAATTCTCTAAATTTATGCTGAATAGGAGCGTACAGATAACTCATGGCTGAAAATGAGCTAAATGTTCTGGAAAATAATTGAACAAGAAGTAGGAATATGGAGTAGCATTTATTGATTCCTAGTACTTATCTTCAAAGTACATCTAGTGACATCATTTTTGTCTGCCTTACCAGAAACCTTTAGTTTGTGTCGGTTGTACCTAATTATTAAAATGGATCTTTTTACTCTTGAAAAGCATCACTCTTGGCTGGCGGCACGGCTCACTAGGATAATCCTCTACCTGCAGTGCCTGCACAGCGGGTTCTAGTCCTGGTCGGGACGCTGGATTCTGTCCTGGTTGCCCCTCTTCCAGTCCAGCTCTCTGCTATGGCCCAGGAGTGCAGTGGAGGATGGCCCAAGTGCTTGGGCCCTGCACCCCATGGGAGACCAGGAGGAAGCATCTGGCTCCTTCCTTCGGATCAGTGCAGTGCGCCAGCCAGCTGCAGTGCACCAGCCGTAGTGGCCATTGGAGGGTGAACCAACAGAAAAGGAAGACCTTTCTCTCTGTCTCTCTCTCACTGTCCACTCTGCCTGCCCCCCCCCCCCAAAAAAAAGCATCCGTCTTTATACGATAAATTACATGGTCATCCTATCCAAATCCTTCAAGTCTTTTCCTTGTTCTGGACCACAGGTAAATGATATCATCTTCTTGGCTGCTGATATTTTTCTGGTATCATTGCTATTATTATACATTGCTGCTCTATTAGGTGACCTTCTCTTGAGACTACATTGTCTGCCATTGCCAATATGGCTACCAAATGGTTAGCAATGCTACTGCTGATAGTGCTCTCATCATAATAATGGCTACTGCTGCAATCACCAGGTACTCTGTCTTCATGTTCAGTGTCAGTAAACCTGTTCTCCATTACAATGGACCTTAAGTAGGGAAAGGGTATCTCTTCAACAAGTAAGTATAATCAGATATCCCAAAGTAGGTTACTCTTGTGTGTTTGGTGCTTCTGAACATATTGTTTAGATGAACCATTTTTTGACACTTGTAAAAAGAGCCTCTCCCTCCCAACAACAGGTCCTTCACAATCAACTCTGTTTTTGATCAGTGATCCTAGAAATGGGTGCTTTTCTTCCTGTTGTTGCAAAATTATAAATTTTAGTGTTTGAAAGGATGCAGCTTTTAATTCTCAAAATATGTCCCAACATTTCCCTCCAGACACAGGAGATACATATTCAAATATACCCCTGGATTACTTCTTTTGATATCTAATTGTCTATAAAATTGCAATGTAAATTCAATATATATCCTATAGGGGAATCTTTTCCCCAATGCCATAGTATCTTTAAAGAAATTATTTGAAAGGCAGAGTTACTGAGAGGCAGAGAGAGAGAAAGAGAAAGAGAGAGAGAGGTCTTGCATCCACTGGTTCACTCCCCAAGTGGCCACAATGGCCGGAACTGGGCCGATCTGAAGCCAGGAGCCAGGAGCTTCTTCTAGGTCTCCCAAGCAAGTGCAGGGACCAAAGGACTTGGGCCATCCTCCACTGCTTTCCCAGGCCAAAGCAGAGCGCTAGATCAGAATTGGAGCAGTCGGGACTCAAACCAGCACCCATATGGGATGCTGGCACAGCAGGCAGCGGCTTTACCTGCTCGCCACAGTGCCAGCTGCCCCCATAATAACTTATAAAAATATTTCTTGGGGTGGGCATTGGTGCAGGCAGCAGTTAGGATGCTGCTGCGGCTGCCCACATCACATATAAGAGTGCCTGGGTTCAAAATTTGTTTAGATTTCAGATTCCAATTCCCTGCCAATGCACACCCTTAATGGTTCAAATAGATGGATCCCTACCACCCTAATGGAAGACCTGAATTGAGTCTCAGTTGCTTGACCTCACCCATACCCAATCCCAGCCATTGTGAAAATCTGGGGCATGAACCATCAAATGGATGATCTCTTTTGTTTGTCTGTGTGTGTGTGTGTGTGTATTTCTCTGCCTTTCAAATAAATAATTGAATTAGATCTTTTTAGAATTCCAACCTCCCTTCATTGTATCAATGTCCTATTTCCCTGTTTTGTTGCAGTTGTTTTTAATTATCTTTTTGTTTTATGTTAAAGTAGAAATATTTAAGTGTGAGTTTTGGCTGAAGCCATAAAATATTAGATGTCACATTTGAATAGAAGTTTACCATGTGAAATTTACAGAAGTGGTTGTATACTGTTGTGAAAATTCTAGTTGAATACCCCATTTTCAACCTATAAAAGAGATAAGAAAATTTGATAAAAACAATTTGGAGGAATCTGGAAAACATTATGCTGAGTGAATTAAGCCAGTCCCAAAGGGACAAATATCATATGTTCTCCCTGATCAGCGACAACTAACTGAGCACCAAAGGGGAAACCTGTTGAAGTGAAATGGACACTATGAGAAACAGTGACTTGATCAGTTCTTATCCTGACTGTTGATGTACAATGTAATACTTTATCCATTTTAGTATTTTCTCTTTGTTTTGTTCTAGTACTATAGGTTGAACTCTGTGATTAACACACAATTATTCTTAGGTGTTTAAATTTTAACTGAAAAGTGATCCCTGATAAATATAAGAGTAGGAATAGAGAGGGAGGAGATGTACAACTTGGGACATGCTCAATCGGACTTGCCCCAAATGGTGGAGTTAGAATCATGCCAGGGGATCCCAATACAATCCCATCAAGATGGCATGTACCAATGCCATCTCATTAGTCCAAGTGATCAATTTCAGTTCACAATTGGTCACACTGATAGGTCTAAGAGTCAAAGGGATCACACAAACAAGACTAGTGTCTGCTAATACTAGCTGATAGAATCAAAAAGGGAGAGAACGATCCATCATGGGAAGCGGGATACACAGTAAACTCATAGAATGGCAGATGTCCTAAATAGCACTCTGGCCTCAGAATCAGCCCTTAAGGCATTCGGATCTGGTTGAAAATCCCATGAGAACATTTTAGGCATGGAAAGCCAAGACACCCTGGGAAAAAAAAGAAAAGGAAGACCTAAATGGAAGATCTCTGCGAGTGAGATCCCAATGGAAAGAATGGGGCCATCAAAAAAGGAGGTAGCTTTCTCTGAAGGGAGGAGAGAACTTCCACTTTGACTATGACCCTGTCGCAATAAGATAGATGTCAGCAAACTCAAAAGGCTTCCACAGCCTTGGCAACTCATGACTAGAGCCTAGGGAGATTACTGACGCCATAAACAAGAGTATCAAATTGTTAAGTCAACAACAGGAGTCACTGTGTACTTACTTCTCATGTGGGATCTGTCCTTAGTGTGTTGTCCAATGTGAAGTAATGCTATACCTAGTACTGAAACAGTATTTTACACTTTGTGTTTTTGTGTGGGTGCAAACTGATGAAATCTTTACTTAATATATACTGAATTGATCTTCTGTGTATAAAGATAATTGAAAATGAATCTTGATGTGAATGGAATGGGAAAGGGAGCAGGAGGTGGGAGGGGTGTGAGTGGGAGGGAAATTATGGGGGGAGAAGCCATTGTAATCCATTAACTGTACTTTGAAAATTTATATTTACTAAATAAAAAATTAAAAAAAAACAATTTGGCATTAAGGAGAGGACTTTGGGTAATAGTTTTTGGTATGTTACAAATACCACTTTCAAAGGGTGAGTCTTATAGGATAGTTGCCCTTTATCTGAAGTCAAAGGAAAGGATGTGTGATAGAATCACATGAAGAATTTGAAATATGTTCCCTGGAGCCTGATGGATACTGGATTAATGCATATTCCACACCACTTTGACAATCTGAAGAGCAAGAGTTCTTGGCTAGTTGTTCTTGAAGAAGAGTAAAAAATGCTTGCCTTCTAAGAGGTTTCGTTTTGTTTTTGTGTTTTATGGGGGGTTGTTGTTTGGGTTTTTTGTTTGTTTGTTTGTTTTGATGCAGTAGCCAGGGGGAAATCTGACTATACCCTTCAGATTATATGTAGTCCATAAACAGCATGGAATTCCTTAGGACTTGGCCAAGAGAGAGCATGGGAGACACACCTCCAGTGGGCAGAGTGAATTGCTAGATTCCTATGTGATTGAGATGGAACTATAAAAGAAAATTCTGGAGGAGATATATTCACAAGTATTAAGGGATTTGCACGTGATGTATTTCCAGTGATGAAGTGGTCTCTAAGGAAACTAATAAAACATTTTGTGCAAAAAAAAAATCAAACACCTACCAACTTCAGGGAGTGTCTATTCCTTTTTTATGACAAAAAAGGTACCTCTTTTTCCACTCTTTTCTCCTCTCTTTAAGTCTATCACTATAAAGAAGTAAATATTCTCTCTCTCTCCCTCTCTCTCTCTCTTTCTCTCTCCAAACACACACACACACACACACACACACACACACCACACAGATTAACAAGACAAAGAAGAAAAATGCCCCCTTTCCTGTTGAAGTCAGTGGTTTTGCAACAGGCTGGCATTATGGAAAGAGAGAAGCTTTAAACAAAGTCTACGGATTGCAGGGCCAGCGTTGTGGCACAGTGAGTAAAGCCACCGCCTCCAGTGCCAGCATCCCATATGGGCACCGGTTCAAGTCCCAGCTGCTCCACTTCTGATGCAGCTCTCTGCTATGGCCTGGGAAAAGCAGTACCCACGTGGGAGACCCGGAGGAAGTTCCTGGATCCTGGCTTCAGATAGGTCCATCTCCGTTCATTGCAGCCATTTAGGGAGTGAACCAGCAGATGGAAGACCCCCCACCACCTCCACCTCTGCCTCTCTATAATCTTGACTTTTTTTTTTATTTGACAGGTAGAGTTATAGACAGTGAGAGAGAGAGAGAGAGAGAGGGAGAGAGAGAGAGAGAGAGAGAAAGGTCTTCCTTCCGTTGGTTCACTCCCCAAATGGTAGCTACAGCCGGTGTTTCACTGACCTGAAACCAAGAGCCAGGTGCTTCTTCCTGGTCTCCCATGTGGGTGTAGGAGCCCAAGCACCTGGGCCATCTTCCACTGGCCTCCCAGGCCACAGCAGAGAGCAGCACTGGAAGAGGAGCAACTGGGACTAGAATCCAGCGCCCATATGGGATGCCGGCACCGCAGGCAGAGGACCAACCAAGTGAGCCACAGCGCCAGCCCCCAAATAAATAATTTTTAAAAGTCTATGGTTTGCACATACTAGGCCAGAAAGCAAGTCTCAGCAAATTCAAAAGAATTAGAATCATACCATGCAGCTTCTCAGACCATAAAGGAATGAAGTTGGAAATTAGCAACTCAGGAAAACCTAGAGCATACGCAAACACATGGAGATTGAACAACATGCTCCTGAATGAACAATGGGTCATAGAAGAAATCAAAAGAGAAATCAAAAACTTTCTGGAAGTAAATGAGGATAACAGCACAACATACCAAAACTTATGAAACGCAGCAGAGGTGTTAAGAGGAAAGTTTATATCAATAGGTGCCTACATCAAGAAATTGGAAAGGCACCAAATAGATGAGCTTTCAATTCACCTCAAGGATCTAGAAAACCTATAGCAAACCAGACCCAAATCTAGTAGGAGAAGAGAAATAATTAAAATCAGAGAAGAAATCAACAGGATTGAATCAAGAAAAACATTACAAAAAATCAGCAAAACGAGGAGCTGGTTTTTTGAAAAAATAAACAAAATTGACACCCCATTGGCCCAACTAACTAAAAAAAGAAGAGAAAAGACCCAAATCCATAAAATCAGAGCTGAAAAAGGAAACGTAACGACAGACACCACAGAAATAAAAAGAATCATCAGAAATTACTACAAGGACTTGTACGCCAGCAAACAGGGAAACCTATCAGAAATGGATAGATTCCTGGACACATGCAACCTACCTAAATTGAACCAGGAAGACATCGAAAACCTAAACAGACCCATAACTGAGACAGACATTGAAACAGTAATAAAGGCCCTCCCAACAAAGAAAAGCCCAGGACCAGATGGATTCACTGCTGAATTCTACCAGACATTTAAAGAAGAACTGACTCCAATTCTTCTCAAACTATTCAGAACAATCGAAGAAGAGGGAATCCTCCCAAATTCTTTCTATGAAGCCAGCATCACCCTAATTCCTAAGCCAGAAAAAGATGCAGCACTGAAAGAGAATTACAGACCAATATCCCTGATGAACATAGATGCAAAAATCCTCAATAAAATTCTCTCCAATAGAATGCAACAACACATCAGAAAGATCATCCACCCTGACCAAGTGGGATTTATCCCTGGTATGCAGGGATGGTTTAATGTGTGCAAGACAATCAATGTGATACACCACATTAACAGACTGCAGAAGAAAAACCATATGATTATCTCAATTGAGGCCGAGAAAGCATTTGATAAAATACAACACCCTTTCATGATGAAAACTCTAAGCAAACTGGGTTTGGAAGGAACATTACTCAATACAATCAAAGCAATCTATGAAAAACCCACAGCCAACATCCTATTGAATGGGGAAAAGTTGGAAGCATTTCCACTGAGATCTGGGACCAGACAGGGATGCCCACTCTTACAATATAGTTCTGGAGGTTCTAGCCAGAGCTATTATGCAAGAAAAAGAAATTAAAGGGATACAAATTGGGAAGGAAGAACTCAAACTATCCCTCTTTGCAGATGACATGATTCTTTATTTAGGGGACCCAAAGAACTCTACTAAGAGACTATTGGAACTCATAGAAGAGTTTGGCAAAGTAGCAGGGTATAAAATCAATGCACAAAAATCAACAGCCTTTGTATACACAGACAATGCCATGGCTGAGGAAGAACTTCTAAGATCAATCCCATTCACAATAGCTACAAAAACAATCAAATACCTTGGAATAAACTTAACCAAGGACGTTAAAGATCTCTACGATGAAAATTACAAAACCTTAAAGAAAGAAATAGAAAAGGATACCAAGAAATGGAAAAATCTTCCATGCTCACGGATTGGAAGAATCAATATCATCAAAATGTCCATTCTCCCAAAAGCAATTTATAGATTCAATGCAATACCAATCAAGATACCGAAGACCTTCTTCTCAGATTTGGAAAAAATTGGTGCTGAAATTTATATGGAGGCACAAGAGACCTCGAATAGCTAAAGCAATCTTGTACAACAAAAACAAAGCCGGAGGCATCACAATACCAGATTTCAGGACATACTACAGGGCAGTTGTAATCAAAACAGCATGGTACTGGTACAGAAACAGATGGATAGACCAATGGAACAGAATTGAAACACCAGAAATCAACCCAAACATCTACAGCCAACTTATATTTGATCAAGGATCTAAAACTAATTCCTGGAGCAAGGACAGTCTATTCAATAAATGGTGCTGGGAAAATTGGATTTCCATGAGCAGAATCATGAAGCAAGACCCCTACCTTACACCTTACACAAAAATCCACTCAACATGGATTAAAGACCTAAATCTACGACCCGACACCATCAAGTTATTAGAGAACATTGGAGAGACCCTTCAAGATATTGGCACAGGCAAAGAATTTCTGGAAAAGACCCGGGAGGCACAGGCAGTCAAAGCCAAAATCAACTATTGGGATTGCATCAAATTGAGAAGTTTCTGTACTGCAAAAGAAACAGTCAGGAGAGTGAAGAGACAACCAACAGAATGGGAAAAAATATTTGCAAACTATGCAACAGATAAAGGGTTAATAACCAGAATCTACAAAGAGATCAAGAAACTCCACAAAAACAAAACCAACAACCCACTTAAGAGATGGGCCAAGGACCTCAATAGACATTTTTCAAAAGAGGAAATCCAAATGGCCAACAGGCACATGAAAAAATGTTCAAGGTCATTAGCAATCAGGGAAATGCAAATCAAAACCACAATGAGGTTTCACCTCACCCTGGTTAGAATGGCTCACATGCAGAAATCTACCAACAACAGATGCTGGCGAAGATGTGGGGAAAAAGGGACACTAACCCACTGTTGGTGGGAATGCAAACTGGTCAAGCCACTATGGAAGTGAGTCTGGAGATTCCTCAGAAACCTGAAGATAACCCTACCGTTTGACCCAGCCATCCCACTCCTTGGAATTTACCCAAAGGAATTTAAATTGGCAAACAAAAAAGCGGTCTGCACCCTAATGTTTATTGCAGCTCAATTCACAATAGCTAAGACCTGGACCAACCTAAATGCCCATCAATGGTAGACTGGATAAAGAAATTATGGGACATGTACTCTTTAGAATACTATACCGCAGTAAGAAACAATGAAATCCAGTCATTTTCAACAAAATGGAGGAATCTGGAACACATCATGCTGAGTGAAATAAGCCAGTCCCAAAGGGACAAATACCATATGTTCTCCCTGATCGGTGACAACTGACTGAACACCAAAAAGGAAACCTGTTGAAGTGAAATGGACACTATGAGAAACGGTGACTTGATCAGCATAGCCCTGACTGCTAATGGACAACTTAATACATTATCCCTCTTAGTAGCTTTTTTGTCTGTTCTACTTAATATGACTGGTTTAATTCTGTAATTAATACACAGTTATTCTTAAGTGTTGAAATTTAACTGAAATGTGATCCCTGTTAAACATAAGAGTAGGAATAAGAGAGGGAAGAGATGTACAATTTGGGACATGCTCAAGCTGACTTGCCCCAAATGGTAGAGTTAGAAACATACCAGGGGACTCCAATGCAATCCCATCAAGGTGGCATGTACCAATGCCATCTCACCAGTCCAAGTGATCAATTTCAGTTCACAATTGATCATAATGAAAGGACTAAGAGTCAAAGGAAGCACATAAACAAGTCTAGTACCTGCTAATACTAACCGATAGAATAAATAAAGGGGAGAGTGATCCAACATTGGAAGCGAGATACTCAGCAGACTCATAGAATGGTGGATGTCCTAAACAGCACTCTGGCCTCAGAATCAGCCCTAAAGGCATTCTGATCTGGCTGAAAAGCCCATGAGAGTATTTCAGGCATGGAAAGCAAAGACACTCTGGCAAAAAAAAAAAAAAAAAAAAAAAAAAAAACCTAAATGAAAGATCTCTGTGAGTGAGATCCCAGTGGAAAGAACAGGTCTTCAAAGAAGGAGGTACCTTTCTCTGAAGGGAGGAGAGAACCTCTACTTTGACTATGACCTTGTCTAAATAAGGTCAGAGTCGGTGAACTCAAAAGGCTTCCATAGCCTTGGAAACTCATGACTGGTTCATAGGGAGATTACTGATGCCATAAACAGGAGTGTCAATTTGTAAAGTCAACAACAGGAGTCACTGTGCACTTACTCCTCATGTAGGATCTCTGTCCTTGACGTGCTGTACATTGAGACTTAATGCTATAATGAGTACTCAAACAGTATATTTCACTTTGTGTTTCTCTGTGGGTGCAAACTGTTGAAATCTTTACTTAATGTATACTAAACTGATCTTCTGTAAAAAAAAAAAAAAAAAGAAATTATCAATTCCCAACTTGACTCTCACTGGGATTAAACATGACAATAGGTCTGATCTGATTTCATCATCATTTAAAAAATCATCTATTATGTTTCACTTTATGTGTGTGTGGGAGCAAACTGTTGAAATCTTTACTTAATGTATGCTAAACTGATCTTCTGTATATAAAGAGAATCGAAAATGAAAAAAAAAAAAGTCTATGGTTTGATCATCACACCATTATAGATATATTAATTAAATGAGACTCTACTTATAAGTAACCAGAAAAGTTATGGAATTTTCCCTGATTTTTACCCACTTGCAGGGAAAAACTCATCTCACAAAATAATTTAAACAGGTCATAGAAATTAAAATAAAGCTACTTTCTAATTAATATCCTCTACTCAAGTTTCATATAGGCATAAGTTACATGGTAGTCATCTCCAACTTGAGTGTGTTGCATCTTATTTATTCTCTTTTTCTTTCAATTTTTATTTATTTGCACATTTATTTTATTTGAAAGGCAGAAAGAGAGAGAAAGAGAGATCTCCCATCTGCTGATTTACTCCCCAAATACGCATAAGAGGTGGGGCTGGCCAGGCAGCAGCCAGGAACTTAAAACTTTTTCTGGTTCTCCCACGTGGGTGGCAGAGACTCAACTCCAAGAACCATTACATGCTGCCTCCCAGATTATACGTTAGCAGCAAGCTCCCATCAGGGGAAGAATCAAGACTCAAACCCAAGCACTCTGATATAGGATGAGGGGATCTCCAGTGGCATAGTAAAGACTATGTGAAATGCACACTCCTCATATTTATTTTGAATAAAGACATCTACCTAGATCTAAAATTTTCTATCAGATACTGTATGTGGATTTCCCTTGACTTTATTCTCTACCCAATTTTCAGTTGTACGAGTATCTCTCTCTTTTGCATGGAGTGTTAGAAATAAGTAGTTAACAGTGATCTTAGAATAAGAAACACTGGCTTTAAGACTTTTTGCATAACCTTGGGGAGTTATCTGAATTTCCTCATATGTGAAACTAGGATTTCATTACTTAACTTACAGGATTTTGAGTCTGATGTGAGGTGGTACATGTAGGAGAATATATGAGACAGATAAAGTACCATGTACTGAACACAGGATCTTGTGCAGAGTTCCTGGCCTAATTCTGATTAACTAATTATTTTTTGATTTTTTGAATTGCTGCAATGGCAATTTTATTGTCCTTGCAATCTCATATTATAAGGTCCTTATTATTTGGAATATATTTTCAAAACCTCTCTACCACTAAAAGATACCCTTACTCTTTCCAATCATGCTATATTAGTAACAGCAATGCTAGCTTCTGTAAAAAATAAATTCTAAATTTTCAGTTTGTTATAGTACTTTATTTCTTAGTGAAATAACCCTTCAATGGGTATTTGGTGGCTAAACTTTCATGTGGAAATTTAGGAACCCAGTCTAAGCCTATCCACTGGCTATGTCATCTTATAGAATGGTAAAGCCCTTTGTTACCCTCAGCTAAAAGATGGAAAGAGTACAGTGGAGAGTAATACCTAAACCCTAACCGCTTTCATGCACCCTCTTTGGCAAGGAACATGGCCATATCCAGATTCTATAAGGCCAAAAACTATAGTTTCTGGAAGTACAGCTATTTCTACAAAATAATTCTATACAGTGGAAAGGGCATGATTATTCAGAGGATAGCTAGTTGCCTC
Source organism: Oryctolagus cuniculus (assembly GCF_964237555.1). NCBI lineage: Eukaryota > Metazoa > Chordata > Mammalia > Lagomorpha > Leporidae > Oryctolagus > Oryctolagus cuniculus. Next base: position 92,775,222 of record NC_091453.1, on the reverse strand, counting down.
AGCTGTGTTGGCCCAGAATTAACGTATTACACTAATACATGCTCCAGAATTAATGTATTACACTAAGTCCCTCCCAACACCATGATGAGTCATCATGCATGTAATAATTTCTAATTGTATATAGAAAGTGAGGCACTGATAGAAACTGAAAGAGTATGGAGGAAAGAAGGCCCAAACAACAAGACCTGTGTGCACCCAGTTTTATTTTGAATACAAAATTTGCAACTCTGAACCATAGAAGGAAAGAAAGGAAAAAAGGAATACTTTATTTCAAACTATGTAGTTTGATCTATTCCCAGCAGCTTAGCATATGTTGACCACCAATTGTGTTTCTAGATTCGATTCCAATGGCCTGCCAGTGGACATTTCCCTTTATACATTTGGTAACTGATGAATGGTTTAAGTTTTGGTGATGTTGTAATTTTTAATTTTATTCTGTCTTCAAAAGATTGAAGTGGGAAGTTGGGAAAGGTTGCAAGTGGTACAATCAAATATATCATTTGATCTCAAAAAACTGCCTTTAAGGCACTTCATTATCTGGCCCCAATTGATCTATACAACTTTATTTTTCCTGGTATTTACTATGCCTTCCAGTCAGATATTCATTCTCATTGTCCTACAAACAAGCCAAATTCATTCTCACCTATGTGCTTTCACTTCCCCTTCCTATTCATGATTTAAAATGCTATAGTGTATCTTTTATAATTATACAAATAATATACATCACTCAAACCCAAAGCAACCATCATTTCTTCAACATAATTATCCTCCATAAACTGTCATTGATGTTTGAACTACTACAGAATTGTGTTCTACAGTGTTTGGCATTGTGATATGTGAGGCTTGGCATATAGTCTCTTTAGTTTTCTTTGTTCCTTCTGTGTGTATTCTTTAATGAGTTTACAAGTTCTTTGATGGCAGGAAGTATGCTTTATTTTTCTGTATACTTTCATGGAATCAAAAGCAGTACTTACTGGTGAAGAAAAACTACTGATTTTCCTTCAGAAAAATAATTTTAAACATGTAGATTTTAGTCCCTATATGAAATTTATAATACATATGTGCCATGGAATTTTCTGTTTACTTAGATGAGTCTTGGGGAAATTTTTCTTATATTAATTTTTATTGTGATAAATATACATAAAATTTACTCGGGCAATCATCATTCTACTTTTTGTATCTATGAATTTGAATATACTGGGTTCCTCATATAAGTAGAATCACACAGTATTTGCCCTTGTACCTGTTTTATTTTACTTAGCATAATCTCTTCAAGTTCCATCCATGCTGTGGCATATGTCAACATTGTATTTATTGTTTAACGTTGAATAATATTCCATTGTATGTACATACTGCATTTTCCTAGCCATCCATCCATTCACCAACTTTAGACTATTGTGAATGATGTTGTTATGAATATTAATGTACAAGTATATTTTCAAGTTTCTAATTTCAATTTTTGGGGTACATACCAGAATAAGAGTTGATCATATAATAATACTATGTTTAACTTTCTGAGAAATAATCATACCATTTTTCATAAAACCCACTCCATTTTACATTCCCATAAGAAATGTGTTCTTAGTTATTGCTTACGATCAAGAAAAAGTCTTTGGTTTGATAGAGAGGAGCAGGCTTTCCTAGGAATACTTAAAAGGGAGAAAAAAATCAAAGAAAAGTAAAACATATTGGAAATTTTACTCTATCACTTAGCTCTCATTAAACTTGCTACAACACAGCATACTCTAGTGAACACCTGGCCTCCTAGAAAGTCTCCTAGCTGGCCAACAGTTATTCCCCTTCATGGAAAGGTGAAATTAACAAGCAGTATGTGGTTATAGATGAATCCCACAGCCCCTAAAACCAGGGCAAACACTTGAAAAAAAATTTAAGATTCTTTTTGGGGCTTCCTTCTCTCTTAGGATGCTACACACACACACACACACACACACACACACACGGGATCCAACATAATTACACTGTCCCTGCATTGACTAGCCTCAGAACTCTCCAAATAAATGACTTACTCCATCTTGTACATAGTGCATTCTCCTGAAGAAATTCTCGTCTATCCTTTAACCCAAATCAAAATTTTGCAATATTATTATTCAGGATTATAGTGAGATAGCCAGACTTATCTTAATTCCCCAATTAAGTTCCATGAGAACTGAGATTGTCTTTTCCTTTTTATATGTCTTTCTCTTCCACATCAAATCATGTACCTTATAATCTAGTAGGTGTTCCAATATTGCATTAATTAATATAGCAAGAAAATACTGTCTTGCTATAGCTTACTGTGTAATATTTGTGTTTCAAAAATTTCTTCAACACTCAAGTCAAAGGAATTAGGGCAAAACGTATAAAATACTTTGCCAAAGGGAGTATTTGGAGTAGAAGTACTTTTAATATCCCTGAAATCATATCAGGCATGCAGTTATCTTTACTTTGGGTAAGTATTATTTACAGTAAATAATGATATGAAAATGAAATCAAGGAGCTGGGACTGTGATGCACTGGGTTAAGCTGCTGCCTGCAATGCCAGCATCTCTTATCAGAACAGTCCTTCAAGTCCTGGCTGCTCTGCTTCTATCCAGCTCCCTGCTAATGAACCTAGAAAAGCAGCCAAAGATGGCCAGAGTGCTTTGGCCACCGCAATCCATGTGGGAGACCCAGATGGAGTCCCTGGCTCCTGGTTCGGCTAGGTCCAGCCCTGATTGTGGGGAATCAATCAGTGGATACAAGATCTCTTTTTATCTCTATTTTAAATAATAATTTTTTTAAGAAAGAAAGAGTGGGAGGGAGAAAGGGAGGGAGGGAGGGAAGAAGGAAGTAAGAAGGCAGGGAAGGAGGGATGGAGGGAGGAAGGGAAGGAGGGAGGAAATGAATTCAGGATACTGAAGCACCTTCCTTCTGGCTGAACTGAGAACTAGTTTGAGTTATATAGGAGGACACAAGAATGAATGGAGGACACCTTCAAAACACAAAATAGATTAATCAGGATTTTTTTCCTCATGTTTTGCAAAATATCTAAACGAAAAGAGGGAAAAAACCTAGGCTATTAATGGAAGAAATCAAACTATGTAGGGAATTATCAGCACTTCTTCTGCAATCATTCACTAGATGAATTTCCATTTGGCAAGCATGAGGCTGTATTTAATGGCAATAATAATATACTTGAAATGAATAGTGTAAGTAAGGATAATATGGCCATTGACACTTGTTTGCCTCTTTAGACAGATTTACTATGAAACTATAAATACAAAAAGAATGTTTATGTATTTCACAATCAAATTAAAATGTCATGGGTCAGGGGTTAAATAGTATGCATGAACTTGACTTTCATTTCATCTTATTCAGCCAACTAGACTTTTCTCCATCGTTATTCATTATAACTTTTTTGAAGAATTATTTTCCTAATATGTACTTATTCATAAAGATGCAATGTAGTTTATTAATTCTGGAGGCAAACAGGTACTTTTTGATATGATATACCTCTTAAAGACTAACATTAAACAATTTACTTTAAGCATGATAGAATAGAAACTCATAAAAACTAATGAGGATGAGAGACACCAAGAGAATCAAATTCCTTATGATAAAATTCCTAGAAATAATAACCACAGTCCTCCCACCTTTCCTCCAATTTCATAACGATGAGGCCACAAAAACAGAAGAGGATCAGGAAAAAAAGTCAAGTTTATGAAAAATAAATAATAGTTTTAACTTTGATGATAAATGAAAGTTCAGATTACAAAGGCCAAAGCAGCTAGCTTACTCTAAGAAAATAACCCGGACTTATGAAGAACATATGTCTTGACTTCTTCAGGACTTTTCTCATTCAATGTAATCTAAAAGACATTTCATTTAATGAAAAGGAACAGATTTTAGAGCCAGATATATCAGTACAGTTATGGCTGTACTCTCTATTAGCCATATGAACTTGTATAAGTTTTAATGCCTCTAAAAACCCCAATTTCTTTATCTATAAAGCAAGTTTACTTCATACAAGGTGCTATGAAGATTAAATAATGTAATGGTAGAAAAGTACTTTTCACAGACTGGGTATCCAATAAACAATCTCTACTGTAATGTTTGGTAAGCTATGCTGCTCATTTCTTGAAACTAATACATGGTAACTAACACAAGAAATGTCTCTAATTTACTCTTATTTTCTGTAAGAGTAAACTATTATGGGAGAAGAGCACATTGAACTTACATTTGTAACTCAACAGAAGTGTTGCAGAGATTATTCATAAGTTATTTACAAGATTTGTTATTGATAATGCTAAGGACGCTGAAAGATTCTGGGTTCACTGATAGTAACCGTAAAATATCTACCAAACTAAGAGAAAGTTATACTGGTAATAAAGTTAATGTCAACTGCTGCGCAAAATATGTCCTGGAGAGTTACAGATATTCTTAGATCAAAGATGATTTCTTTGGAAAATGTAAGATTTCCAGTTGTTTTTGGTAAGGGAAAAACTCAAATCAAACGTATATTGGGTTTTGCTTTTCGAAAGAAATAACAAAATCTCATTTTTCCAAATGTGTATGTGAAATCTTCATAACATTTTAATTCTGCAGATGGAATGGGAATTATTTTGATGTTAGTGCTGCTAAAATCTCAGATTCCCTCTTTTAAACTCAGAAACCTGTGGCTAATTGGCATATTTGCTATGGAGGCTCGCACACAAACAGCTCCATTCAAAACACAAGGTGGTGGTCTATTGAGGCTACTGCTGATTTTGAACATTTTTACGTTCATTTTCTTTCTTGCAAAGAGCCTGACTATGGAGGTTCAAAGAATAGTTTTAAAAATAGGTGCAACATTACACATGGAATCAGGACAGCCATAGGAAGCCTTAAGCATTTTTTCTTAAATAAATTGAAATATTCATACTAAGGATATTGGTGTTCTTCAACAAAATATCTTTCCTGTAATGCATATAACCCCAGAGGAAAAACTGGTGGTTGAAAAATGTGATCACTGAAACCTTTGCTTTAAAAGTAAAAAAAAAAAAAAAAAAATGCCCAAAACATTGTAATGGTAAAGGCTGATTTCAAGAGCATTTGCACTTTATTCAGGAAGTACCCACCTACATCTGTGTGATGCCATTCCAGTATCAACCTCATCCAGCTTTAAGACATCTTTATGACAAGCTCAACAAGCTAATGTAAAAATTCAAGATGTCAAAGATGAACTGGGAAAATTTCCCCTGAAATGGAATAAGCTGATATAATTTCCATTCTAGACAATATGAGAAAGTGACTCAAAATGTGGAGAATCGTTAAGCAGTATACAAAAACCGAAAATAAAAACCAATCAGGCATTGCTTTCACCTAACCTATCACTACTAGACTTCTTAAGCCTTTAGAGAGATAAAGAAGACAACATAACAATGCTTATCAGGCTTATCAGATCTATAGACTGACATCCATAATGGAAGCACAATATAATTGAAACGGCATGGGTTTGAAATTAAACAGAAATAGGTCCAAATGCCAAATTTGCCTGCTTGATGGCTTTGTTGTCATGAAATATCATTCAACTTCTCCATTTCACATCAATAAAAGAGAGATAATGATACTGAACTCACAGGACTTTTATAAGATGCCAGAAAGGAGGTGTTAAACCTGCCTGACAACATCGACTGAACATATTAAATAATGGAACCAGGAAGAACTCCAGGTCAGCCTGACTTCACAATCCCCTTTTCACCACATTATTCTATTGATTATCAATGAATCAAATGTGTTATTTGCATCAAATTGAGTTAAGTTTATATTCATAGGAATGCTAATTTTGTTGGTTATATTACCTTTCCAAATTATATAAAGTGGTTTATAAATAGGTCATGGAAAAGGGCAAAGCAATCAATACCAAGTATCCTTCAGATAGGACTCTAGACCTTTCATATTTATATTTAATTTTCTCAAACTTGTAAAATAAGTAGGTATTAACCCATTTTTACAGTGTAGGAAACTAAGACTCAGATTAACTTTCCCAAATCCTTACAGGAGGGTACTATTTCAAAGATTCACCTTCAAGTCAACCTGATTCTAAAAGCTTACTTTTTCAGTAATACCACTACTCAGTACTACCCACATTTCTTTGTCCACACAAAATAAAATATAGAAAGATAGTATTTGCCTTAAAGGAATAAAAATATGTTGGTATATTTTATAAATAATTATATGAGTATAAACAGAAAAAAAAAACTCTGGAGAACAGCATCTGACAAACTGAGCCAAGGTGATAGCATGACAGATGATAAGACCTGAGTATAAATCCACTCTTTAGATTGCCTTGACATGTGTGACTCCTGATTTCTTTGAGAAGTATGGTTTTCCCATCATCCCTCTTTCCTCCTCTGTCAGATAATAACATTGACAACTGGTATTTACAGTAGAAATGCTTTGGGTGTTAGATAATATAGATAAACACACACACATATATATATAATAAAATAGATATATGGAATTTGCTAGGATTCTTTTTATAATTTTTATATGGGGGGAACAACTTTCATGTATTTCATATATACAGTTTTAAGAGAATAATGATTTGTCCCACCCAACCCTCCCTCCTTCCCTTGCTCCCATCCTCTCTCTTCTTTCCTTTCTTATTTTTTCTTTTAATTTTTACAATGAGATAATTTCAATTTACTTTATAATCACAAGTTTAACCCTCCACTAAATAAATAACTCAACCCTTTCCTCACTAATATGGATTTTCCTAATCCCTTTATGGAGTTTTATTTTTCTCTAAAGCACTGAGGATCTGGCATAGTATAGATCTAATTATGTCCCTGTTCATTGTTTGCTTCTCATAATTAGAATATAAACTTCAAGATGGCATGTAATATACCAATTTTTCTTGTTTTAATCTTAAAACATTTTAAATAATACATTAAAGTGTAAAGAAGGATTCAATGAGTACATAGACATAAAATTTTTAACAATTCACCATATTTGCTTCATATGTAAATATTATTTGTACACATATGTGTTATTCTTTTGAAAGCAAGGTTGGATATGGTAATATTACATAATGTGTGATTCATAATAAGGATCATGAAATAAGGACAGGATATATTGTTATGTAAGGGGTACAATTCAGTGAAGACAATATTTATAAATATCTATATACCTAATAATATGTATTATGTATCCAGACTTTTTACTAACTTTTTATTAACTTCCATGTATAAGAGAAAATACATGATATTTGTCTTTGTATCTAGCTTTTTTCACTGAGTATAATGATCTCCAATTCCATCCATTTTGTTGCAAATATCAGGATATCATTGTTTTTGTGGCTGAATAATATTCCATTTTGTATATATACCGCATTTTCTTTTTCCATTCATCTATTGATAGGCATTCAGGTTGATTCCAGAATTTTACTATTATGAATAGTGCTGCAATAAAAGTTAGAGTGCAGATATCTTCTTTATATATTGACTTCATTTCCTTTGGATATATTCTCAGAAGTCGGATAGCTAAATCATGTGTTAGATCCGTTTTTGGTTTTTTGAGGAAACTGCATGCTGTTTTGCATAATGTCTTGCTAATTTGCACTCCCACCAGGACTATATCAGGGCTCAGTTTTCTATACATCCTTGCTAGCATTTGTTATTTTTTGACTATTGGATAATAGTCAAAATAATCATTTCAACTAGATTGAGATACCTCATTGTGGTTTTCATTTACATCTTCCTCCCAAGTAGTTATACTAAACGATTCTTTCCATGTTTGTTGATCATTTGTATTCATCCCTTTGAAAGAAGTCTGGTAAGTCTGCCCATTTCTTAAGTCAGCTGTTTTACTGTTGTTGAATTTATTGAGCTTCTTATATATTCTTTATATTAACATTTTACCAGATGTATAGTTTGCAAGTATTTTCTTCCATTCTGTCAATTGTCTCTTCAACCTGTTGATTTTCTTTGCTGTGCATAAGCTTGTTAGTTTGATATGTGCTTTTGGGGTGTTATCCAAAAAAATCATTGTCTATCCCAATGTCTTGTGGAGTTTTCCCTCTTTTACTCTAATAGTTTCATAGTTTCATGTCCTATACTTAGACAATTGATCTACTTTAGTTGCTTTTTTATATAGGGTATAAGATAAGGGTTTTATTTTAAACTTCAGGATGTAGAAATACAACTTTCTCTAGGGAGTTTTTAGAAACTTTTTCAAAGATAAGTTGGTTGCAAATGCATGGATTTATTTACTGGGTTTCTCTTCTGCTTCATTGGTCTATTTTATGTCAGTATCAAGCAGTTTGGTTACAACAGTCCTATAGTTTGTCAGCCCTGTATTATTTCTTGAAATCTAATGTTGTGCTGCTTAGGGCTTTGTATGTTGTTCAAGATTGCTTTCCCTATTTGGGGTCTTCTGTGTTTCCATATGAATTTCAGGATTTTTTTCTTAATTCTGTGAAGAATCTCATTGGTATTTTGATGGGAATAACACTGAATATATTAATTAATTTGGGTTGTTTGGACATTTTGATAATGTTAATTCTTCTAATTCATGAACATGGGAAGTCTATCCATTTTTGTTTCTTTCATTTCCTTCATTAGTGCTTCAAAGGTTTTAGTGTAGAGATCTTTACATCCTTACTTAAATTCGTCCCACAGTGTTTATTTTTTGTAGCTATTAGGGATGGGATTGCTCATAATTTCTTTCTCAGCAAGATCACTGTTGATATATAAAAACACTGCTATTTTTGTGTGCTGACTTTATAAAGTACAATCTTGCTGAATTCATTTATCAATTCTAATAATATTGGTGGAGTCTTTAGGTTCTCCTATACATACAGAGAATCATTTCACATGCAAACAAGGATAATTTAATTACTTCCTTTCCTATTTGCATGTCTTTTATTGATCTCACCTAATAACTCTGAATAAAACTTTCAGATTTATATTGAATAAGAGTGACAGGATTCCAAGATGGCTGAACAGGAAAAACATGCTGATGTCGACCAGGGGAAGATAGCAGAAGAAAAGCATTCCCAGGGGAGAGAAGTTGCAGTGGAAATTATACAGAAAGAAGAGAGACACTATAGAGCAGAGTGGAATGTACAAGCATGCACCAATGAGCAGGGATACCTCCTGTGAGTCCCTCAGTTGGGAACTGGAGAAGACACCAGCTTCAGAGAATGAGGTGAGAGCAGACTGCAGCAACTCCTGCCACTGGTGATATTGCCTGAGGGAGAACCTTGCAGACCGCACTGAATTTGAGTTTAGCCTGGAACCCTAGTGGGGGACAGGGTACCCACATAATCCCATAGAGGAAAAGTACATTTATTTCTCTGAACCCCCATACAAGGGTAACCAGTAGAGAGAAAGCAGCATATGAATGCCAGTAGAGTCTGCTGTGGCTCTCATGCATGGGATTTCATCAGAGGGAAAAATCTGTATTACCCATCGACTTAGAGTTTGGCCTGGAGCGTTGGCAGAGGGCTGTGCACCCACATAGGACATGGGCTCTAGGATTCAAATTGCCAAGGTGGAGCGCCCACAGGCAGTTGGCTCTGGGTATGTATCTTCTGCCTCCGTGGATGGGGCAGGCTTGAGGGGGCTGAGAATGGATCCATTGCACGCTGTGTCTATGGGAGCCTTGCATGCTATCACTGTGGAAATTCTGTGACTGCACAAGAGGGCATGGTGTGTAGCTGGGTTTTCTGGGTACCAGCTGTTTCTGGCTTCAGAGGTTCAGAAATCCCTGATTGCCTGGGGTAGGTCATAGCAGAGGGTTCTGTGCTTATACTGAGGACCACACAAAGGTTTATGAACCTATGGGTTGGGGGTTATAGTCACTGGGGGATAACCCCAAATATTCATCATCTTGGAAGACAGGAAGTCAGTCTGTGACTATAGCAGCAGATATGATATCTCCCCCTCCCTGTTGACAATAGAAGACATCTACCATGCCCATCTTGAGTGTCACCCTTGACTCTTGCCCAACCCTTGAGCACTGACCAGAGAGGTCTGTGACCCCACCCATCAGGCACCTCTGGATATCCACTGAAGGAAGAGACACTCCACTAAGCCAAAGAGGCAAAGTTCAAAGATATAAGATATCAGAGGAGAAAACCAACTAATGTTTCCATGAATGCCTAAAAATAAATGCATAAATATAAGAAAAAAGAGCAAGGAAGACAATATGGCTCCCTAGAAGGAACACAGCAATGCTTAAACATTAGAATGTGATGGTGAAGAGATTGATGAAATGTCTGAAAAGAATTCAAAATAATGATCATAAGATTAGTCAAAAACACTCAGAAACAAATTCATGAGATAAAGAAATCCATACATGGTATGGATGGAAAATTTTGTAGGAAGATATACATACTGAAGAGAAATCAAAATGTAACATTAGAAATGATAATGCACAATATCAAATAGAAAATACAGGGGAAAGCCTCAACAGCAGACTTGGTAAGGCAGAAGAAATAATATCCAGGATAGAGGACCAATCCATATAAATATCTCAGTCACAAAAAAATTAGAAAATTGAAAATAGTGTTCAAGATTTATGGGACACTATCAAACAAAAAAATAGGTGTCTTAGGAGAGGATGGATTAGAAGGCCTATTCAAAGACATAATAGCAGAAAACTTGCCTAATTTGGAGAAAGAAAGGGTATCCAAGTACATGAAGCATACAGAACTCCTAATAAATAGAAAAGATCTTCACCATGACACATTATAGTCAAACTTTCAACAGTAAAACATAAAGAAAAGTTTCTAAATTGTACATGAGAAAAACACCATATTACTTTCAGAGGATCCCCAATTAGACTAACAGCTGATTTCTCACCAGAAATCCTACAGGTTAGGACAGAATAGAGACAGAGTCCAAGTACAAAAAGAAATAAACTATCAACCCAGAATACCATATCCAACAAAGCTCTCATTTATAAATGAAGGACAAATAAGACCTTCCAAAATGAATAGCAATTGAAAGAATTTGTCACCACTTGTCCAGCCTTACAAATAATTCTGAAGGATGTGTTAAACACAGAAGCACTGAATGATAGTCATCATTATGAAAGAATGTGAAGGAAGAAAATCTTCTAGTAAAGGTACAAAGGAAATCCAAAGCAAACAATATGGATATTTGTGGGAAATTGGAGGACCAAGTCATTACTTATCAATAATAACCTTGAATGTAAAGTACCTAAATTCTTAAATCCAGAAGATTGAATCAAGATTCGATCCAGATTGGCTGAATGAGTTAATAAACAAGACTCAACTATATGCTGCCTGTAAGAAACACACCTTACCAACAAATATACACACATATACACAGACTGAAAGTCAAAAGATGGAAGAAGATATTCCATGCAAACAGAAAGGAAAAATGAGCAGTTGTAGCCATCCTAATATCAGACAAAACAAACTTTAACAGAAAAAAAATTATTAAAATAGACAAGGGTATCACATAATGATTAAGGGATCAACTCAAAAGGAAGATATGACAATAAAAAATTTAGATGCACCCAATTCTAGAGCACCTGGCGACTTAAAACAAATATTAATGGATCTAAAGGAAGACATAGATTCCAATACAATAGTAACACAGGACAACAATACCCCAGTTTCATCAATGGACAGAACAACTAAACAGAAAATTAAAAAAGAAACAATACAGCTAATCTACATTATAGAACGAATGGACCTAACATATCTACATAACCTTTCATCACACAGTTGCAGAATACACATTCTTTTCATCAGTTTATGGAACTTTATCTAAGATAGACCACACGCCAGGCTATGAAGCAAGAATCACAGAATTTTTAAAAAATTGAAATCATGCCATGTTCATTTCTGAATACAAGGCAATGAAGCTGGAAATCAACAAATTAAGAAACTCTAGAAAATATGCGAACACATGGAGACTGAACAATAGGGTCCTGAATGAACAGTGGGTCACAGAAAAATCAACAGCAAAATCAAAAATTTCTGGAAACATAACGAACACAACACAACATATCAAAACTTTTGTGATACAGCAAAAGCAGTATTAAGAGAGAAGTTTATAGCAGTTAGTACCTACATCAAGAAACTGGATGGGGGCTGGAGTTGTGGTGCAATGGGATAAGTTGTGGCTTTTGCAGTGTCAGCATCATATATATGGGCATCAGTTCAAGTCCCAGTTCCTCCCCTTCTTTTTTTAAAGATTTATTTATTTATTTGAAAGGCAGAGTTACAGAGAGGCAGAGGCAAAGAGAGAGAGACAGAGAGAGAGAGAGAGAGAGAGAGAAAGGTCTTCCATCCACTGGTTCACTCCCCAAGTGGCTGCAACAGCTAGAGCTGGGCTGAACTTAAGCCAGGAGCCTGGAGCTTCTGCTGGGTCTCCCACGTGGGTGTAGGGGCCCAAGGACTTGGGACATCTTCCACCATTTCCCAGGCCATAGCAGTGAACTGGACTGTAAGTGAAGCAGCCAGGTCTCAAACCAGTACCCATATGGGATGTCAGCACTGTAGGCAGTGGCTTTAGCTGCTACACCACAGTGGGGGCTCCTCCTCCACTTCTGATTCAGCTCCCTGCTAATGCACCTGGGAAAGCAGTGCAAAAATGGCCCACGTCCTAGGGTCCCTGGACCCATGTAGGAGATTCAGATGAAGCTCCTGCCTCCCAGCTTTGGCTTAGCACAGCCCTGGCCATTGTGGCCATTTGGGGGAGTGAACCAACATGTGGAAGACATCTCTCCCTTTCTGTCTCTGACTCTTTCTCTCCTTTTCTGTAATTCTGAGTTTCAAACACATAAGTAAATAAACCTTTAAAAACTAAAGAGATTGGAAAGACATCAAATCAATGATCTATGAATGCATTCATTGACCTAGAAAATTAAGAACAAATCAAACCTAAAATTATGGGTAGGAAATAAATAATTAGAGAATAAACAAAATTGAAATAATAAAATATACAAAAGATGAGTAAAATCATGAGCTTTTTTTTTAAATAGCAAAAGTGTTATAAGATAGGCCCAACTAACCAAAAATAGAGGAGAAAAGACCAAAATCAGTAAAATCAGACATGAAAAAGGAGATGTAACAATGGATACCACAGAAATAAAAAGAAACATCAGGAATTACTACAAAGAGCTAAATTCCAACACATTCGAAAAATCTAGAAGAAATGGAGAGATTTCTGGATTCATAAATCTATCAATATTGAATCATCAGACATAGATAACCTAAATAAAGCAATAACCAAGAGGAGATTAAATCAGTAATAAAGACTCTCCCAACAGAGAAAAGATCAGGACCAGTTGGCTTCCCTGATGAATTCTATCAAAATTTTTTAAAGAAGAAATAAATCCAATTCTTCTCAAATTGTTCAAAACAACTGAAACAAAGGGAATCCTCCCAAACCTTCTATGAGGTCAGCATCATCTTAATTCCAAAACCAGAAAAGGATACAACAAAGAAAGAGAACTATAGATCAATATCACTGATGAAGGTAGATGGAAAAATCCTCAACCACATACTAGTTAATCAAATCAAACAACAGATTGGAAAGATCATTCACCCAGAAATTATGGTGTATATACACTATGGAATATTACTCAGCTGTAAAAAAAATGAAATCCTATTTTTTGCAATAAATTGGATTCAAGTAGAAACCATTATACCTAGTGAAATAAGCCAGTCCCCAAAAGATAGATACCATATTTTTCCCTGATCTGAGGTAACTAACAGAGTACCTATATAAAATATATTGGAGTGAAATGGACATTTTGAGATTTGATGATTATTTACAGCCCTTATCTCTTCTATTAAGGAACAATGCTTTTTTATTCTTCATACTATTTGCTAAACTCTTACTTACTGTTGGGTTACGTTTATGATCATTAAGTACACTGAAAGTAGATCTTTGTAAAAATTAAGAGTGGAAACAGGAGAGGGAGGACAAGAAGTGCTGAAGCATGGGCAGGAGTATGAAGTATCACTATGTTCTTAAATATGTATATATGAGATACATGAAAACTGTTTAACTGAATACAATTTTTAAAAATAGGAAAAAAAATCCATATTCCCCACTGACTTTGAGTCTGGCTGGGAGGAATGACTAGGGGCTGGGCACCCATGAGGAACTGTGAGGTGCCTCTAGACTCAACATTTCACAGCCTCTGGGGCTCACACCAACTAGGTGGCACATCCATAGGCAGCTAGCTCTGGGAATGGATCTTCCTCTTTGTGGCTGGGACAGGCTAGCAGGGCAGAACAGATTCTCTGTTTCCTATGACCACGGAGCCTTGTGTGCTGAGACTGTGGGAACTCTGTGATAACAGGAGAGGGTGCAGGGTCTCTGGGCAATCAATATGAGTGGCTCCACATGCTCAGAGATGCCTTATTCCTGGGGTAGGTCACTACAACAGGATTTGTGCTGACATTGAGGGCTGCATATTTCCCTTGTGCAGTTCATATGGCAGCAAAGATACGTTTTGCATCTATTGTGAGCTAAGACCCGAGCACTGATCACCTTGGAAGAGAGGAGATAAGTGTGTGATTATGCCAACAGAGGTGATCATAATCTCCTTTCTGCTAGAAAGAGATCTAACCATGCCCAACTTTGATGTCACCCTGGATACTCATCCCACTCTGGAACACTTACCAGAGCTCCCTGGCCATACCCAACACACACCTCTTGGTATTCACTGAAAGAGCAGACACGCCACTAAGCCACAGAGGGATATTTCAAATATAAAACCCATCAGATTTGCTGGTGCTGTGGGCAGCAGGTTAACGCCCTGGCCTGGAGCACTGGCATCCCATATGGGCACCAGATCAAGACCTGGCTGCTCCACTTCTGAACCAGCTCTCTGCTATGGCCTGGGAAAGCAGTAGAAGATGGCAAAGTCCTTGGACCCCTGCACCCACGTGGGAGACCCAGAAGAAGCTCCTGGCTCCTGGCTTTGGATCGGCACAGCTCCGGCCATTGAGGCTAATTAGGGAGTGAACCATTGGATGGAAGACATCTCTCTTTCTCTCAGCCTCTCCTCTCTCTGTGTAACTCTGACTTTCAAATATATAAATAAATCTCTTTTTAAAAAACCTTCAGAGGAAAAAAACCAAACAAGTATCTACACAAATACCTAAAAATTAATGCAGAAATTCAAGAAGCAAGAATAAGGAAGACAATATGACCCCCTCAAAAGGAACAAAACTTCAATTTTAGAATGTGAAGATGAAGATAGTAATGAAACACCTGAAACAGAATTCAAAAGACAAATTACAGAATTACTCAGAAGCAATGAGAAACAAATTTACAAATTAAAGAAATTCATACATGACATGAATGAAAAATTTCTCCCATGAAATTGAGAATTTGAAGAGAAATCAAAATGAAATATTAGAAATCAAAATTCAATAGGTCAAATAAAAAATGTGGTGGAAAGCCTTAACAACAGATTTGGTGAGGCAGAAGAAAGAATATCCAAGCTAGAAGACAAATCCTTGGGAATATTTCAGTCAGTCAAAAAAAGAAAAAGAAAATAGAAAAAGTAACACAATGTTGGAGATTAATGGGATACTATCAAAAGACGTAACATATGGGTCTTAGGATTTCCTGAAGGTATGGAAAGAAAGACTAGAACAGAAGGCCTATCCAGTGAAATAATTACAGAAAATTTGGCTAATTTAGAGAAAGAATGGGACATCCAAGTACATGAGGCACATAGAACTCCTTACAAACAGGACCAGAGAAAAATCTTCACCATGACAAATTTAAGTCAAACTTCTAATAGTAAAACATAAAGATTCTAAAATGTGCACAAGAAAAATGCCAGATTACTTTCAGAGGTAATCACAGTTGAGTTCTCATCAAAATTCAAGAAGCTAGGAGAGAATGGAGAGACATAGTCCAAGACTTGAAAGAAAAAAACTGTCTACTGAGAATACCATACCCTTCAAAGCTCTCATTTATGAATGAAGGCAAAACAAAGAACTTCCATATCAAACAGATTTTGAAAGAATTTGTCACCACTCATTCAGAAATCAATTCACACATCTACAACCAACTTATTTTTGACAAATAAACTAAAATTAATCCCTGGAGCAAGGACAGTCTCTTCAACAAATGGTGCTGGGAAACCTGGATCTCCACATGCAGAAGTAGGAAACAAGACCCCTACCTTACGCCTTACACAAAAATCCACCCAAAATTGACCAAGGACCTAAATATAGTCCTGATACCATCAAATTACAAGAGAAATGTTGGGGAAACTATAAGACATTGGCAAAGACTTCTTGGAAAGAATCCAGAAACACTGGTAATCAAAGCCAGTGATCATATCAAGCTGAAAAGTTTCTGCACTGAAAAAGGAACACTTAGCAAAATGAAGAGGCAACCAATACAATGAATTAATTGCAAACTATGTAACTGATAAAGGATTAATATCCAGAATCTATAAAGAGATCAAGAAGCTCAACAACACCACAATCCAGTTAAAACATGGTAAATGGACTTAAACAGGTATTTTTCAAGAGAGGAATTTCAAATAGCCAACAGACACATGAAAAAATGCTCAAGACCACGACCCATCAGGAAATGCAAATCAAAACCACAATAAGGTTTCATCTCACCCCAGTTTAAGTGGCTCTCATACAGAGATCAACAAACAATAAATGCTAGTGAGGATGTGGGCAAAAGGTACTCTAATCCACTGTTGGTGGGAATGTAAACTGGTGCAGACACTGTGGGAGACAGTATGGAGATATCTCAGAAATCTGAATATAGATCTACCATATGAGCCTGCCATCCCACTCCAGAGAATTTACCCAAACAAAATGATATCAACATATGAGTTGTCTGTACCCCCATATGCATTATAGCTCAATTCACAATAGCTAAGATATGGAACCAACCCAGATGTCTATCAGCTGTTGCCTGGATAAAGATATTATGGTATGGGTACACTATGGAATAAAAACAAGAAATTCTGTCTTTTGCAACAAAATTGATGCAATTAGAAACCACTAAACTTAGTGAACTTAGCCAGTACCAATAAGACAGATAGCATATGTTTTTCCTAATCTGTGGTAATTAACAGTGTACCTAAAAAGTAATGTATTGGAATGAAATTGACATTTTGAGATTTGATGATTATTTACAGCCCTGTCTAATGCCAAGGGACAGTGTTTTTTTTTTTCTTCATACTATTTGTTGAATTTATTACTTAGAATAGGGTTAGTCTTATGTGTATAAAGTAAACTGAAAATAGATCTTTGTAAAAAATTAAGAGCAGGAATAGGAGAGTAAGGAGGAAGAAGGGTGGGAGCGTGGGTTGGAGGGAGGGTAGGATAGTAAGTATCACTATGTTTCTATATCTGTGTATAAGAAAACATGAAATTTGCATACCTTAAATAATTTTTTTTAAAAAAAGAATAAGAGTCATAATAGAGGACATCTTTTTCTGGCTCTAGATCATAGTGTATTACTTCCAGATTTTCCCCATTCAATATGATGTTGGCTGTGGCTTTTCATATGTAGCCTGAATTGTATTGAGGTATGTTCCTTCTGTACTTAATTTTTCAAGTTTGTTTTTATCATTAATGGATGCTGTATTTTGTCAAATATTTTCTTTGCATCTTTGAGATTATCATACGATTTTTATTCTTTATTCTGTTGATGTGATGTACTCTTTATTAATTTATATATATTGAAACATCTCTGCATTCCTGGGATAAATCCCATTTGACCAAGGTAAATGACCTTTTTCCTGTGTTGTAGATTTAATTTGCTAGCATATTGTTGAGAATGTTTTTATCTATGTTCATCAAGAATATTGGTCTATAGTTTTCTTTTTTGTTGTATCCATGTCTGTCTTTGGAATGAAGGTAATGTTTCCTTATAGATGAGGTTGGAGAGAGTTTCTTTTCCATTTGCTTAGAATAGTTTCAGAAGAATTGTTAATCCTTCTTTAAAAGTTTGGTAGGTTCTGCAGTGATCCTATCGGGTCCTGGGCTTTTCTTTGCTGGAAGACTCTTTATTATAAATACAGATTTAATCTCATCATTGGTCTATTTCAGGTTTCTCTTTGTGATTCAACTTTGGTAAAGTTGTAGGTTTCCAGAAATCTATACATTTCTTCTAGGTATTTCAATTAATTACCATATAGTTGGTAACAATTATTCCTAATGATTCTCTTTGTATTTCTGTAATATTAGTTGTAACATCTCTTTTTAATCTCTGATTTTATAGATTTTAGTCTCCCTTTTTCAGAGTTAAGTCTAATGGTTTAACAATTTTGTATATTTCAAAGAAGCAACTCCTCATTAATCTTTTGCATTTTTTTAATTTTTGCTTTGTTTAGTTCTTCTCTGATTTTTAATTTTTTTTACTTACATAATTTTGCTCTTGATTTGCTCTTCTGTTTCTAGGTCCCTAAGATACATTAACATGTTATTGATTTCATATTTTTCCATTTTATTGATATAAGCATCTATTGCTATAATCATTCCTGTTAGCACTGCCTGCATTGTGTTTTATATGTTTTTACATGTTGAGCTTCTATTTTCATTAAGTACAAGGAACTTTTTAGTTATGTTTTGATTTCTTCAATGTTGTTTATTTGATAGCATGTGGCTTACTCTCCATTTATTTGTATAATTTCTCCAGTTTCTTTTGTTGTTAATTTCTAGCTTTATTCCCTTGCGGTGAGAAAATATTTGTGATATGATTTCAATTTTTTTAAAAATTTGTTGAGAAATGTTTTATGTGCTGATGAAAATAATGTGTATTCTATAGCTGTGGGATGTTCTGTAAACGTGTATTAGTTCCATTTGGTCTATTGTATACCTCAATTCTGTTGTTACTTTGCTGATTTTGGGTCTGGTTAACCTGTTCAGTGATGAAAGTAGGGTGTCGAATTTCCCTGATATTACTGTATTGGAGTTTTTGTTTCCTTTAGATATAATAATATCTGTTTTACAAAACTGGGTGCTCTAGCTTTAAGTGAATGGATATCAGAAATATTTTTTATTGATCACTTGATCATTATTTAGTGACAACATGTCTCTTTAACAGTTGTTATCTTAAGTTTACTTTGATGTAACTACTCTTCTTTGCTTTTTATTTCATTTCCATGGAATATGTTTTTTATCCTTTCACCCAGTCTGTATGTGTAAAACACACTTCTTGTTTTTAAAGGTTCTATTTATTTGACAGGTAGAATTACAGCCTGAGACAGGAAGAGACGGAGAGAAATGTCTTCCATCTGCTGGTTCACTCCCCAAATGGCTGCAACAGCCACAGCAGGGCAGAGCTGAAGACAGGAGTCATGAGATTCTTACAGGTCTCTGATGCACGTGCAGGGGCCCTTCTTCCACTGCTTTCCCAGTCCATAAGCAGAGAGCTGGATTAGAAGAGGAGCAGCCAGGAAACAAATCAGCACCCATATGGGATGCTGGCTCCTCAGGCGGAAGATTAGCCCTGAAGTACATTTCTTGCATGCAGCATATTTTTGGATCTCCTTGACCTTTTTTAATCCACTCAGCCTGTCTGTATATATTTTAATTGAAGAATTTAGTACATTTACATTCGACATTAGTATCGATACGTAATGATTCATACTCTTTCACAATGAATGTTAACTTTCTTTGTTTTTGTTTGTAGTACATCCTTAAGTACCATTTGTAAGGCTCATAAGTTGGTGATGATTTCCTTCATTTTTCCTTGTCTTAGAAAATTTTTTATTTCACCTTCATTTGTGAAACAGAGTTTCACTGTTTAAAGTATTCTGGGTTGGAGGGTTTTTTCTTTCAGAATTTGAACTATATTTTTCAATGCTCTCCCAGCCTATGAGGTTGCTGTTGAGAAATCTGCTGTAAATCTAATGGGAGCTTCTTGCAAATTCTAAAATACTCTCTTTGTGTTGTACTTTTAAAGGTTTGACTACAATGTGTTGTTGTGAGGTTCCTTCACAACCATAACTATTAAGGGTCTTATGAGCTTCCTGTATTTGGATGTCCATGTCCTTGTCCAGACTGGGGAGGATTTCTGCTATTACATCGTTGAATATGTTTTATAAACCATTCTTTTTTCATGCCTTTTGTGATTCCCAAAACTCCAATATTGTTTCATTGGATGATATTTCAGAAATCCCAGACACTGTTTTCATATTGTTTAAATTCTTCCTCTTCCTCCTCCTCCTCCTCCTGCTCCTCCTGACTGGGATATTTGAAAAGGCTGGCTTTCTAAATCAGATATTTTCTCTTCTGCTTGATCTAGTCTTTTAAGGCTTTCAACTACATTTTTTTTGGCAGGCAGAGTGGATAGTGAGAGAGAGAGATAGAGAGAAAGGTCTTCCTTTTGCCGTTGGTTCACCCTCCAATGGCCGCCGCGGCCAGCGCTGTGGCCAGCCCACCGCGCTGATCCTATGGCAGGAGCCAGGTGCTTCTCCTGGTCTCCCATGGGGTGCAGGGCCCAAGGACTTGGGCCATCCTCCACTGCACTCCCTGGCCACAGCAGAGAGCTGGCCTGGAAGAGGGGCAACCGGGACAGAATCCGACGCCCCGACTGGGACTAGAACCCGGTGTGCCGGCGCCGCTAGGTGGAGGATTAGCCTATTGAGCCGCGGCGCTGGCTCAACTACATTTTTATTTGACTTATTGAATTCTTGATTTCTAATATTTGTATTTGGGTCTTTTTCAGTATCTCTAACCCTTTGATGAATTCCTTATTAATATCATATTAGCTTCCTGATTTTGTTTAACTATGAGTATTCTTTTGTACCTCTTTGAGTAAAATTATATTTTTTAAAATTCTTCATCAGAATTTCATCAATATTTCTTTATTCATGGTCTGATATTAACCATTTCTGAGTTCCTTTGCTTTTGGAGCAAAGGAACATTGCCTTGCTTACTCATATTTGCTGGGTTCCTATGTTGATTTTTTGTGCATCTTGGGGATCAGTTGTTCATATTACTTTTAGATGCTTTTTCTTCAAGATATGCCTTTGAGAATTGGTTTGCTAGACTACTTCATCCTTTGTTCTGGTGGTTTTATGGAGTATAGTATCTTTCTACTTTCTTTATAATACAGTTGATGGTAGCAATGGTAGGGATCTGGGGCACTACTGTGACAGTGTGGTATGGTTGTTGAGATCTCTGTCATGCAGGTCCACAACTATTACCCAAAGAAGGGATTGGAGTCATGAGCTTCTCAGGGATTGGGAGCATGCCCTGCTAGTGCTGAGTGAACCTGGCACTCAGACTCCCAGCAACTCCCCAAATCAGGAGCTGCAGTCACAAGTTTAGCTCTAGATCCAGAGGTGCGCTGGGCTCAGTGATTCCTAGTCACTACTTGACTTCAGAGCCCCAATAGTAGCTCTAAGTCTTGGATAGAGAGGTTGGCCATTCAGATACTGAGAGAGTAGCTTCACTTCTGAGACAGCAGAACAAGAACTCCATGGCCTTTTCCATGAGCTGCATGATGAGCTGAGTGGGGTAGGAATCACAGGCCAACACCACAAGTGAGAAGGAGTACACTAGCCCTTGAGAAATATGGAAACCTGGCAGTTTATGTGGGAGAGGCTGGAGCTCGAAGCCCCACATTGGACCTGGAGCAAGGTACTGAAACACTGGAACAGAGCCCACAGCCTGCTAGCAGTGTACTGGGATGCACAGAGCATGGAAATCCTAGGCCACAATCCTGTGCCCATGAATGATGTGCTAGACTGGTATGGCAATGAAAGTCCAGACTGGAGCTCCAAGTTATTATGCTGCACTGGTCACGGCACAGAAAGTTCAGGTCAGAATCCCCCAGTGAGCAAGCCATGCGCTGAACTGTGTAGAGCACAGAGCACCTGGACCAGAACTCTGAGTGAGGGTGATATGCCAGGCAAGGCCTGGAAAGCCCAGGCCAATACTCATGGAGGAGCAAAATCCCAGTATAATGTCTAATATGAGTAGAGTGCAGAAACCCTGGCTACTTTTAGTGGTAAGGGCTGGAGCTCAGTCTGCTGACCCTTGCCTTATATCAGAAGTGGGTGAGTGCAGTATCTAGATTAAGTGCACTGTCTCAAGCATGTTCACCCTCCCGAATGTGCATACTGTCCAGAGTATGGGACTCTCTCTAGTGCGTGCTCATACCCTCCCACAAGAGCTGTTCATAGAGTGAAGGTAGCTCTGTGCCTCAGTGGGCAAACTAGGTTGGGCCATGGGGCCATCTCAGTTCCAATGTGCACAGGTTCCAGCAGCAATGAGTGAGGTTTTTGAGTGGTCATAAGAGGGGAAGCAAGGAGTAGACAGGCAATCTACAAGTCTGAAGTGACAGGAACCCTCACTTATAGGGTCTTAAGAGCTGGATGTCCCAACTGCTCTGCTCCGTGTGGGCTGGGATACTAGGACCACCCTTTTTTGGGCCTAGTTGAAATTGTGATGCTCAGTCTTCCTTGCTAGGAATGTGCATGAGGCCCCTTTATCCTTTATCAAGGTGGCACTGTACTGCTGCAGGTACTCCTTGTCTGAAGCAAAGTGACCCTGAGTTTTCTGGAGCGAGGCTCTCCTTACTGAGCTGCTGGTCTGTGGTTACTGATTCCTCTCTAGCAAGAATTGTCCCTGTGAGGTATTCCCACAGATGAGCTCTGCCAAGGCTTTCCTACTTCCTGTTTCCCCTGCACCAGAGAACCCCTTAGTTGTGGGACTGGGGATTCAGTTGGCTTTTTTATGATTAATATGTGGGCCCTACTATATTCATGTGCTATTTCTCAGGCACTGACCTCAAGAAGTAACTGTATGGGTCTTCTTGGCAGAGGAGGTGAATGCTAGGCTGTTCTATTTTGCCTTATTGAACTCTCTATGCCAGTTTTCTTTACTCCTCTACTCCCTAGCATGCCTAGCCATGGTGGGCAATCATTATTTGTTGGATGAATTAATATAATTTGTTAAATGAATGAATATAAAGACAATTAGTAAATGTCATTTTCTTTCCCTTTCCCTTCTCTTATGTTGGATCAGAAATTTTATTAACCTTTCAATTTATCTGAAATAGCCTGATTAAGGAATAATTCAGTTGTTATCTATGAACACTTCAGTAAACTGACATGTTCATTAAAGTCATTTATCTTTTATGTGAAATGACTGTTCCATTCATAAAATTCAATTTCATATCTCCATACCTTTTCTCGTGGTCTTTAACATTTCTGATCAACACAACTGTAATCATGGCTAGGGATGAGTAACTCAGGAGTGTTTCTAATTCTCCCTTTTCTAAGTAGGAGTTTTCACTGAAACCATCCTACTTCTTTACTATAATTGTATACTGGGTGAGTGAATGGGAGGACAGATAACTTGTCACTTAGCTTATTATTTTAGAAGTGATGATAGCAATAAATAATATCTGAATGTGATAAAAAGGTTATCACTAGATATCTTTAACTTTGAGACAACTACAGCAGTTGACTGGAACTGGGGTCTTCTCTTATAGAAAAGAGTGAAATGTGTTCTATTTATGGGAAAAAGGATGGGCATTGTTAACTAGGTAGTTAATAAGGCAGAGCAGATTTAAGACTAAAATTTGTTTCCTTGTCCAGTACCCATTTCTTTCATGTAACAAACTTTTAGCTGAGCTAAATATTACATTCCCAACCTTCCTTACAGCTAGCGGTAGCACTGGGTCACAGTTACGTGCAATGCAACATAAACAGTAAATGTGACAACTTCCAAAATTCCTCCATTGACAACTTTGCCTTTATTTCAAATCCTCCTCATCTTTCTGCCTGGAATACAGATGCCACAATCTTGCAACATAAAGACAAGGACTGCATATTTCATATAACAGAGTGATGAGTTAAAAAAAATGGGAACCCAGGTGCATATCATAGACCAGAAAAACCACACCAGCTCTGCACTGCTTGCAACCTGAAATTTATTTTTTCATATTTTTAAAAATTTCATTTATAAAGAGCTGAAACAGGATCTGGAAACCCAATCCAGGTCACCCATGTGGGCAGCAGGGACCCAATTACCTGGTCTGTTGCCTTCTAGAGTCTTCATTAGCAGGAAGCTAGGATCGTGAACCAGCACCAAGAATCAAACCCAGGAATTCAAATGTGTGACACAGGCATCCTAACCAGCAGCCTAACATTAGGCCAAAAGCTCACTCCTATAATCTAAACTTTTCTACAAAAGAGAAATAAAATATCCCTAAAGATACCATTACTTCAGGTTTTATGTCCCTCACAACTGAACCTAACTCTAACTGACAGATATTGAAAGATCTGGTTATGGTAACTGCATTAGTTCATTAGGACTGCCACAAACAAATAGCACAGCATAGGTGTCTTAATAGAAATTTGTTTTCTCACAATTCTGAAGGCTAAAAGTTCCAGAACGAAGTGTCAGCAGCACCAGTTTCTTCTGAGGTCTGAGGCCTCTCTTCTTGGCTTGTAGATGCTTACCTTCTCACCTTCTCACCTTCTCACTATGCCCTCCCAAGGTCTTTCCTCTGTGCCTCAACATTCCCTGATGTCTTGGTGTATCAAAAATTTGTCTTCTTATAAGAACACCATGGCCAGCACCATGGCTCACTTGGTTAATCCTCTGCCTACGGTGCCGGCATCCCATATGGGTGCTGGCTTCTAGTCCCAGTTGCTCCTCTTCCAGTCCAGCTCTCTGCTGTGGCCCGAGAGGGCAGTGGAGGATGGCCCAAGTACTTGGGCCCTGCACCCCATGGGAGACCCAGAAGAAGCACCTGGCTCCTGGCTTCGGATCGGCGCAGCTCCGGCCGTAGCGACCATTAGGGGAGTGAACCAACAGAAGGAAGACCTTTCTCTGTCTCTCTCTCACTGTCTATAACTCTACCTGTCAAATAAAAAAAAAGAACACCAGTCAGATTGTATTAGTGCCTCACTTAATTATCTCATTTTAACAATTTTTTTCTTTTAGGCTCCATCTCTAAATACAGTCACATTCTGAGGCACCAAGGTTTAGGACTTCACTTTATGAGGTGTTTATTTTTATAAATGTATTTATTTATTTAAAGTCAGAGTTACATAGAGAGAGAAGGAGAGGCAGAGAGAGAGAGAGAGAGAGGTCTTCCATCTGCCGGTTCACTCCCCAGTTGGCTGCAACAGCCATAGCTCTGCTAGTCCAAAGCCAGGAGCCAGGAGCTTCATCCAGGTCTCCCACATGGGTACCGGGGCCCAAGGACTTGGGCCATCTTCTACTGCCTTCCCAAGCCACAGCAGAAAGCCGGATCAGAAGTAGAGCAGCCTGAACTCAAACCAGCACCCAAATAGGATGCCAGCACTGCAGGTGACAGCTCCACCCCCCACGCCACAGCGCTGATCCCACTCTATGAGTTTTGATGGATTACTACTCAACACATAGCAGTAACTGATATATATATGTACAAGGTGATGAGCTCTGTGAAAGCAGTAGCTACATCTTCTTTTCTTCACTGCCATATTAGCCAGTGGTTAGTGCACTGCCAGGCAGAGAACAGTCACTCATTGTATGGCAACTGCTTTTCAGGATTCAGTTTTCCTGGCCAAAATGGCAGGCCAATTTAGCTAAATGACCCCATAGGGTATACATATAGACATAGCCTTCAAATTCTATTCCTGAAATGATATATTTGAATATCTCAAAATATCTACCAGAATAAAATAATGGAAAGCACCACTGAAAGAAGCCAAATCCAGGAAGGTATTAATAATTAAGTATTTTCAGAGACTCAAAATATAGATCACATTTACTAGAGAGAATATGATGGGAGATATTTGCTATAAAGACTGCTAGCATAGTGGAATTTGTTAAGTGCATCTCAGCTGGGCTTCTTATGAAACCATCCCTTTCTGCCCCAACCAGTCCACATAAAGCTGCAAAGACTGTTGCAGAAGTCATGTACATTCACAGTGAGTGGTGTGTTGCAACTGGCTATGAATAAGACACAAGAGCTGATTGTCATATTTTCAAGCATCTTTCAAGCTGACAGTTAAACCATTGGTAGTTTTAAATTAGCTGTGGTGGGAGCATTTCTACCATGGAAATTGGCAAATCAAATGCTACAAATCAAAGCTTAGGAGGAGGCAGTTTTTAAACATTTACCAGCAAATCGCTGGCCATGATCCAGATGAGCTCATTCAATACAAAGCCTCTTCACAAAGCTGATAGTTGTTCCCACTGTGGGGAAGAGATCGATAGCAATGGTGAGAAGGGTAATGATTTAGAAGATGGAGGCCTCTCCAAGCCTTAGCCTTCACTTCCATAGAGTTTGGGGGCAAGCTGTCCCAGCTCAGCAGAGAGCATTCAAGCCTATTTTCATTGACATTTAATATACTCTTGAAAATCTGCTCCCTCAACACCTATCACCAGATATTCTATTACATAATATAATCCTGTTATTCTGAAATTTTGCCCAGCCTAATTTCTTGGATTCTAAGGGTTGAAAAGTATATCACCTATTATTATTATTGGCCTTTATAATATTACAAGTCCAACTTTCATTATTGAACACGATGAAGTATATTCTTTTTTATTTTCTCATTAAGCAGTTCTATAACATGTTTATATTTGCAAAGTACCCCCAGACCACTATTGTAAGCATTTTTAACAACAGCAACAGGAAATGGAAGGGGAAGTGACATTATCATGCTGTTTCAGAGGAGCATGCCCTACAAAGTTCAAAATTTTTCTTTAACTCAGACACCAATCCTGGACCTTACAGTAGATTATACAATCTCTTAAAAACTTTGTATCTCTCTCCTGTGCATGCTCCTATGCTGCAAGTTCTTATCTTCATTCTTACACATGCACACACATACATACACACACAAACACAACTTTCAAGGATCACAGTTTATTGTTAGCCACAATAACAGTACTACTTTCAATAAATCAGTAACCATTCAGGGAAACATGATAAGGTAATTTGCACCATGACCCAAACAGGGAGATATAATCATGCCTGCTTTTCACATGAGGAAACTGAGGGCCAGAAAATTTCTATAACTTACAAAAGTAAATGGCAAAGCTTAATAGACACTAAAAATAATAAAAGTATATGAATTTAGATTTTATGATTAATATAAAATGTAGTTGTCCACTTATGGACACAAATTATCTCATTTAATATCCACTGTAGTACATGGGGCTATTACTACCCTCTTTTAAAAATTGTGGAAACAGGATCTCAAAGGTTAAGCCAATTGTTTGCAGTCACACAACTCATCTGCAAAGTTAGGATTCAAACCAAGATCTGATTTGGGTACATCATACTTGAACACTAACATAGTACCCCATCAATAACCAACTTATCACCCACTGCATTCTTCTCTACTATATAAATTGCTTAATGATTGCATTTCTTTCTTTCTCTGTTTCTGCTCTACTCTTTCTTGCTCTCCTCCAGCATTAGGTATCCATTTTGCAACGTTGCTGTTGGCAACACTGATTTACTGGTCACATATGGTACTTGGCTTCTCTGAATATTACATGTTGATAAAACAAATTGAAAAAATAGGCTACATATGTTTCAGGGACTCAGTGAAGCAGTGAGAGAGTACATTATTAGTGTTGGCATTCTGGAGAAAGAGATTCAGTCTTTGTTTAGACTACAATAAGAAATGAATATATCATCCTAGCTAACAAGGTCATGTTTAACATCACTGCATAGGAAAGACGGCACTAATATATTTACATCATGTCCAACAATCTAAATATCAATAAAACTTTGCTGAATCACTACTATAGTGCTGAGTACTAGGGATTTAAAAAATTGTGAGTCTTCATTAATTCATTTAATATATATTGGGCTCCAACTATGCTGCTCCAGGTAACATTATGAATACCAGGAATTCAAAAGTGAACATTCTACTGCAGACTCTTCAACAGAAGTGTACACTCTGGTGGAGGCAAGAGAGACAACGAATGAAGTACTAGAAAATTAATAAAATTACTAAACATTATTTTAAATGCCATTGAAACAAACAAATAAGGATAAAATATAAGGAATGGTAGAAAGTATTGCAACCCATTTTGCACTAGATGGTCAAGAAAGAACTCTCTAAGGATGATTTCAGCACATCTCCTATACTTAAAGGGCACATATATTAGTCTGCACGGCATTCATTATGAGCAAGAACCTTATTTCCTTCAGAATTTAATGTATTGGGCACTGGAAATTGTGCTGAGCAAAAAACAACAAAACAATTACCTTTATCAAGATGTAAAGCATAATCAGAAGATGTAATAAGATGTATATGAAATATATATATATAAAGCCTTCCCCCCCCCCTTTTTTTTTGACAGGCAGAGTGGACAGTGAGAGAGAGACAGAGAGAAAGATCTTCCTTTGCCGTTGGTTCACCCTCCAATGGCCGCCGTGGCCGGCGCGCTGCGGCTGGCGCACCGCGCTGATCCGATGGCAGGAGCCAGGTGCTTCTCCTGGTCTCCCATGGGGTGCAGGGCCCAAGCACTTGGGCCATCCTCTACTGCACCCCTGGCCACAGCAGAGAGCTGGCCTGGAAGAGGGGCAACCAGGATAGAATCCGGCACCCCGACTGGGACTAGAACCCGGTGTGCCGGCGCCGCAAGGCAGAGGATTAGCCTAGTGAGCCATGGCGCCGGCCATCTTTCCCTTCTTAATTGAGAATAGTTAAACAGGAAAAATCAGTAATTAAGTCATCATAATACATAGTTTGGAAACATCAAAATACTATAAATTGGGGGGAATAATAAGAAAATTCTAATGGGTTAGGTTTTTTAGTGGGACTTACCTGAAAACTAATTTTTCAATTCATTTCAACAAAGTCCAAGTTAACTCATTTTTTTGAGTATTATCTATAAGACACTGTTCAAAAAAAGAGGAAGTTGAGGGCTTTTTAATGCTAGCAGGTTGTGTCATCTCTTCATTTTTACTAACAGTTTTGGAAAAGGCTATAATTATTCCTAACCTGAAAAGCAAAGCTTCTCTAAATCTGAGGACTGCCATTTTCTAGTTTGTTTTTCAGAAGTCAAAATTTCAAAATTGGGCTATAGATTGCTCAGAGTTATCTTTTTATTTTCTTAAAATTAAATATAGCTACAGCATTTATTATTAGAAATAGCTTATTAGAATCAGATCTCACTGGATAGTTCAAGTTAAATAGAAGACAGCGATTAGAAAATCTGTTGCCACTTCTTTGCACAATCTGGTTGTTTTTTAGACATGTTTCAAAAAGCTGGGCTAACTGTGAAGCTGTGCTTTCTTGCATTGGGAAGCTAGGTCTATCCTTTTCCAGGGTTTCAAGGTTGTTGTGGCATGCACATAAAACTGAGAACAGAGTGATAATACAATTAATGTGATCCACAATAAAATAATGCCCTTAAAATAAAATGCATAATTAGAACTGGGGTGAATGCCTAGCATAGCAATTAAGACACCAATGAGGATGCCTACAATCCACATCAGAGTACCAGCATTTCATCTCCAGCTCCAGCTCCACGTTTCCAGCTGCCTGCTAATGCAGACCTTAGGAGGCAGCAGTGACAGCTCAACTAGGCAGTTTCCAGCCATCCATGTGTCGCTCCCCCTCTTCGTGGAGGAACGACACAGGACCCTGCGCTGTTCTTTTCGTCTGCTCGGCCCTCCCCGGGTTTGCTGCTGGTTCTTCCCGGGTTGGCTACTATCCCTTCCACCTCCGTGGAAGGGCAGTTCCCCCTGGCCGCATTCCCCACTTCCGCAGGGGAGCGGCACACCGCCGGCCGGCTCTCTGGGGGGCTGCACAGGTGTTCCCTCAGATGTTCCCCTTAGATGTTCCTGGTGCGTGCCGTCTCTCTCCTCCTTTATAGTCCTCCTCCGCCAATCCTAACTCGGCTGCCCACACGCCGAGTACGCTGCTCTCCAATCAGGAGCAAGTCCTACAGTTTATTGGTTGAACTGGAGGCAGCTGTGCGGAAGCTGTTTACTTCTCTCCCAGCACCATATTGTGGGAGAGCAGATGCATAGAATAAGTCTTAATTCCAGTAACTCAGTCCAGTCCGGGCTGCTCCCCACACCATGTAAGAGACCTGGACTGAGATCTGGGATGCAGTCCTGGCCCAACCCTGGCCACTATGGGTGCTGGGGGAGTGAATCATCAGATAGGAGCTCTTTCTTTCTATCTCTGTGCTTCTAAAATAATTAAATAAAAAACCACAAAACAGTATAGCTGTATGCAGAAAGTGTTTATATACATTTCAAAAAGGAACCAAACAATCTCATAAACAAAGTAATGCACATACCAGATAAAAGAAGAATTGGTAACTTGTGGGTATCTTAAGTCCCTAAGAGGTCATTCTGTAATATGACAAGAGATCATCTCCCTTTGGAGATTTCTTATCCTAGGAATTCTCTATTTGTATACTGGTTACTTATACATCTGCTCTGGTTTCATTAATAAAATATTTCAAATGATGTATACTTTTTTTACAATTATGGGGCTCAGAGCCTAGATGGAATATCATAAAGCATAGTAAAAAGTATTGGTTCTACAAAGACTGCTCATTGAGGCCAATAGATAGCAAAGAAGAAAGGGAAAAGTATCTGCCAGAGGCCCTCAAAATTCTAACGGGCCTAGAATCAAATACATTCGCCCAATCTGCTATCTGGAAATTTCACCTCAGGCAATTTCGTAATCTCATGGGATCTCCATGCAGCCTTTAAGCAATTTCAAAATATCAGTTTCTGCATTCCAATTTCACTGGTAAGGGGAGGAAATGTAAGGGTGAGTATCAAGAACTCCCTGCCTTAGCTGAAGGATGGTAAGTTTCCTGAAAGTGAAGAAACTCAGTAGCCAATATCCTGAGTAGACTATTTAAAACAAGTGTTTCTGTTTATTGATGCTCTAGGCAAAAATGGAACAGTCTGTGATAGGGCATGCACAGGTATTTTCCAAAAGGAGTCTACTTCAAAATTATTTAAAGACTACATGGCCAGACGAGTATTATTACTTGTGTTCTTTCATGGTTACCACCTGGTTTTGCATAGAAATAGAGAAGATAACTCTGGTTGCCTGGTCTGTGAGCAGTGCTTTGACATTAGTGTGCATATATATACACTCACATACATGTGTGTACAAACATATATACATCAGTATTTATCTATGCACATTTAAACCATGAGTTCACACTGAGAACTCCAATTGCAATCTAGCAGTATTCATTCTAGCTTTTTCCTTTTTCATATTTGTAACTTTCTTCTCCAAGAGTAAGAATTTGGTCTCCATTATCCTGCATATATTAACTTAGTTGACAGAGTTCCCCTGCATATGACCAATCCCTAATCACCATTGCTCCAACTTCCCCCATTCAGTTGCTCTACTCACATCAGTGGAACCCCAATTAGCTACTTCAAAAATGTATTCTGAATACAATCATGTGTATCCTTGGCTTAGCAACTCTGAGCTTCTGTAAAAATATTCACCATTGGCTCTTCTGCCTCAGATTCTCTCATAACTACTCTGCATACTAATGACAAGGTAGGACTCTCCTCCCAGCTTGACACACTTCACTGGTACAAACTATGAACACAAGGGACTTCCATTCTGGAGGGAGCCATCATGATGACTAGAGGTCCTGGACTTAATCCTGGTTATGCCATCCATTAGCTGTGTGACTTGAGAAACCATAATTTTTCTATTTCCTTAAAGGCGGTGGGATAGTAACAAGCTTTGTGACTTACTGAGGTCTCACTCAGCTCTCTGGTTCAAATACTTTTGAAAGAATAATAGAGTCAGGGCTGGCGCTGTGGCATAACATGTAAAGCCACAGCCTGCAGTGCTGGCATCTCATATGGGTGCCGGTTCAAGTCCTGGCTGCCCCACTTCTGATCCAGCTCTCTGCTATGGCCTGGGAAATCAGTGGAAGATGGCCCAAGACCTTGGGACCCAGCACCCACATGGGAGACATGGACAAAGCTCCTGTCTCATGGCTTCAAATAGGCGCAGTTCCGGTCATTGCAGCCAATTAGGGAGTAAACCAGTAGATGGAAGACCTCTCTCTCTCTCTCTCTCTTCCTCTCTCTCTCTGCCTTTCCTTCTCTGTGTAACTCTTTCAAATAAATAAATAAATCTTAAAATAAATAAATAAATGCTAAATTTTAGGAAAAACAAGAAAGTATAATAGCGTCACAATTCTGAAAAAGAAAGATCACTGACTCAGAAATTACTTTTTAAAAACATATATGTGATCATGTCTCCTAACCCTTAATATGTTCTTCTCCCTCACTCCTCATATACAATACATCCCTAAGATTTGCCTGTTATCCCTGAACATCTTTCAAATATATGCATTTCTCTGTGCTAGCCTAATCTAGACTCTCATCATTTTTTGTATAGACAAATACAATTTCTTCTTCAGTAATGTGTTTTTTTTTTTTACAGGCAGAGTGGACAGTGAGAGAGAGAGACAGAAAGAGAGAAAGGTCTTACTTTGCTGTTGGTTCACCCTCCAATGGCCGCCGCGGCCGGCACGCTGCGGCTGGTGCACCACGCTGATCCGATGGCAGGAGCCAGGTGCTTCTCCTGGTCTCCCATGGGGTGCAGGGCCCAAGTACTTGGGCCATCCTCCACTGCACTCCCCGGCCACAGCAGAGAGCTGGCCTGGAAGAGGGGCAACCGGGACAGAATCCGGTGCCCGACCAGGACTAGAACCCGGTGTGCCAGCGCCACAAGGTGGAGGATTAGCCTAGTGAGCCACGGCGCCGGCCCCTCAGTAATGTTCATGAATCTAACTATATCTTTTCAATATTACAACCAGGATATTCTTTCAAAAATGGAAATAAAATCATTCTACCTTACTGCATCCATGCTTACAGCTATGCATTAGCTTTCTATTGCCATAGGATACAAAGAGTCATTAAGGTAGCCAGTCTAAGCCCTTTATTGGCAAGTCTAGAATGATCTATCCAACTTATTAGAGGACCCTTTTCAATCAACATGCCCAGTGCTCCTTACCCCCAACTATATTCTAGCCACTCTACTCTTATTTAAGTCCTTCATATTCACCCTTATTCTTCACAGTTTAGTATCTTTGACCATATTATTCTGCCTCTGTAGAATTTATAACCCTCTTCTCATGCCCAATTATTGCAAACTCAACCTATGAGTTCACCCTGAGCATGACTTGTTTGGGAAAGCTTTCCGAAATGGCCTCAAATAAGTCAAACTTCTGTATTAGAGTCTCATTGACCATTATTACACTGTATCATCTGTAATTTCACTGCTTTTTGTTAGGTTATTTGATAAATGTATGTCTTCTACATTAGTCATTGAGCTGGAAGAGGTTAGATAGCTTGTTTTCATTACTCTATACTGCATCCTCAGCATCTAACAGAGTGCTTGCCAGATAATGAATCGCTGGGTCAGGTGGCCCGGTTTAGGTCCTAGCTAGCATTTACCTTACGACATGATCCTTAACTTAAGGAATATAACCTTTCTGTACTTCAGTCTTTTGATCTTTAATATAAAAGAAATGAGCCCTTGCAACATAGGGTTGTTTCAAACAGACAAATAATATATAATAATAGACAGATGCAATGATTAATATTTGAAAATTCAATATATACTCATAGGTCAGTGGCTAGCATACCAATAAATAAATAAATAAATAAATAAATAAATAAATTTTAAAAACAAATAAAAATCTGGGTATATTTGGTGTAATATTGTATATGTTATGATTATAATAATATCTGTAACAAGGTATAGATGGAAAATGTACTACTGATTTCATATTTCTTATCTGATTAAATACACAATTTCAAGGAAAGTGTGGCTATACCTTCTTTTTTATAAAAAGCTTTTATTTAATAAACATAAATTTCATAACTACAACTTTTGGATTATAGTGGTTCTTCCCCCTACACTCGCCCTCCCACCCACAAACCATCTGATCTCCTACTACCTCTCCCATCCCATTCTTCATTAAGATTCATTTTTAATTATCTTTATATAAAGAAGATCAAATCTATACTAAGTAAATATTTCAACAGTTTTCACCCACACAGACAAACAAAGTGTAGAGTACTGTTTGAAGACTAGTTTTACCGTTAATTGTCACAGCACAACACATTAAGGACAGAGGTCCTACATGGGGAGCAAGTGCACAGTGACTCCGTGTTGTTGATTAAACAATTGGCACTGTTATTTGATGACAGTGATCACCCAAGGTTCTTTTTTTTTTTTTTTTTTTTTTTTTTTTTTGTCATGAACTTCCAAGGCTATGGAAACCTCTTGAATCCACAAATTCTGACATTATTTAGACAAGGCCATAATCAAAGTGGAAGTCCTCTCCTCCCTTCAGAGAGAGGTACCTCCTTCTTTGATGACCCCTTCTTCCTTCTTTCCACTGGGATCTCATTCACAGAGATCTTAACATAGGTCATTTGTTGACACAGTGTCTTGGCTTTCCATGCCAGAAATGCTCTCATGGGCTTTTTAGCCCAAACCAAATGCCTTAAGGGCTGATTCTGAGGCCAGAGTACTGCTTAGGGCATTTGTCATTCTATGAGTCTGCTGTGTGGCTTGCTTCCCATGTTGGATCATTCTCTCCTTTTTAATTCTATCGATTATTATTAGCAGAATTTTTCTCTTAATTATGTGATCTCTTTGACACTTAATAATAACTTTATGATAAGTTATGAACTTAAACTGATCACTTTAAATAGTAAGATGGCATGAAAACCTGCCAGCTTAATGGGATTTGGAGTCCCATGGCAAGTTTTTAGCTTTACCCTTAGGGGCAAGTCCGAGGAAATGTGGGCCGAATTACACAACTCTCTCTCTCTTATTCCCACTCTTATTTTTAACAGGG
Organism: Oryctolagus cuniculus; assembly: GCF_964237555.1. Taxonomy (NCBI): domain Eukaryota; kingdom Metazoa; phylum Chordata; class Mammalia; order Lagomorpha; family Leporidae; genus Oryctolagus; species Oryctolagus cuniculus. The sequence goes on along the minus strand of NC_091453.1, from coordinate 92,740,427 downwards.
ATCAATTTCCAATTGGATTTAGACACCTAAGAATAATTCTGTGTTAATTAAAGAGTTCAACCAATGGTATTAAGTAGAAAAAGAAAATACTAAAAAGAATAAAATAGTAAGCTATCCTGAATAGTCAGAACAAGGGCTGATCAATTCATTGCTTCTCATACTATCAGTTTCACATCTACAGGTTTCCTTTTAGGTGCTTAGTTAGTTGTCACAGATCAAGGAAAACATATGATATTTGTCCCTTTGTGACTGGATTATTTCACTCAGCATGATATTTTCCAAATTCCTCCATTTTGTTGCAAATGACTGTTTTTTTTACTGATGTGTAGTATTCCATAGAGTACATATCCCATAATTTCTTTATCCAGTTGTCTGTTAGTGGACATTTAGGTTGATTCCATGTCTTAGCTATTGTGCATTGAACAGCAATAAACACGGAGGTGCAGATGGCTCTTTTATCTGCCAATTTAATTTCCCTTGAGTAAATTCTGAGGAGTGGGATGGCTGGGTTGTATGATAGGGCTATATTCATATTTCTGAGGTATTTCCAAACTGCCTGCGATAGTGGCATTACCAGTTTGCATTCCCACCAACAGTGGATTAGTGTTCCCCACACCCTTGCAGGCATCTGATGTTTGTTGATTTCTGTATGAAAACCAATCTTAGCAGGGTGAGGTGAAACTTCATTGTAGTTTTGATATGCATTTCCCTGATGGCTACTTATCTTGAACATTTTTTCATGTGTCTGTTTTCCGTTTGGATTTCCTCTTTTGAAATATGTCTGTTTATGGTCTTTTGTCCATCTCTTAAGTGGGTTATTTGCTTTGTTGTGGTGGAGTTTCTTGATCTCTTTGTATATTCTGGTTATTCATTCTTTATCAGTTACAAAATTTGCAAATATTTATTCCATTCTGTTGGTTGCCTCTTCACTTTCTTGACTGTCTCTTTTTTCAGTACAGAAACCTCTCAATTTGATGTAATCCCAGTTGTTGATTTTATCTTTGGCTTACTGTGCCTCTGGAGTCTTTTCCAAGAAGTTTTTGTTCCCAAATCTTGCAGGGTTTCTCCGATGTTCTCCAATAATTTGATGGTGTCTGCTCTGGATTTAGATCTTTAATCCATGTTGAGTGGATTTTTGTGTAAAGTGTGAGGTACAGGTCTTGCTTCACACTTCTGCATGTGGAAATCCAGTTTTCCCAGCACCATTTGTTGAATAGACTGTCCTTGCTCCAGGAATTGGTTTTAGCTCCTTGATCAAATATAAGTTCATGGGGCTGGCACTGTGGCGCAGTGGGTTAATGCCCTGGCCTGAAGTGCCAGCATCCCAAATGGGCGCCAGTTCAAGACACAGATGCTCCACTTCCAATCCAGCTCTCTGCTATAGCCTAGGAAAGCAGTAGAAGATGGCCCAAGTCCTTGGGCCCCTGCACCCGTGTGGGAGACCTGGAAGAAGCTCCTGGCTCCTGGTTTCAGATTGGGGCAGCTCCGGCCATTGCGGCCAATTGGGGAGTGAACCATTAGATGGAAGACTCTCTCTCTCTCTCTCTGCCTCTCCTCTCTCTGTGTAACTCTTTCAAATAAATAAATAAATCTTAAAATATATATATATATATATATAAGTTTGTTGTAGATGTTTGGTTTGAGTTCTGGTGTTTCTATTCTGTTCCATTGGTCTCTCCATCTGTTATTGTCCAAGTACTATGCTGTTTTGATTATAACTGCCCTGTAGTATGTCCTGAAATCTGGTATTGTGATGCCTCAAGCTCTGTTTTTGTTATATAAGATTGCTTTAGCTATTCGAGGTCTCCTGTGCCTCCATATGAAGTTCAGCATCATTTCTTCCATATCTGAAAAGAACATCTTCAGTATTTTGATTGGTATCTCATTGAATATGTAAATTGCTTTTGGAAAAATGGGCATTTGATGATATCGATTCTTACCTTCCATGAACAAGGAAGTTTTTTCCATTTTTTTTGTATCTTCTTCTATTTCTTTAAGGTTTTTTAATTCTCATCATAGAGATCTTCGACATCCTTGGTTAAGTTTATTCCAAGGTATTTAATTTTTTTTGTATCAATTGTGAATGGGATTGATTTTAGAAGTTTTCTCTGCCATGCATTGTCTGTGTATACAAAGGCTGTTGATTTTCATGTATTGATTTTATATCCTGCTACTTTACCAAAATCTTCTATGAGTTCCAATAGTCTCTTAGTAGAGTTCTTTGGATCCACTACATAAAGAATCATATTGTCTGCAAATAGGGATAGTTTGACTTCTTCCTTCCCAATTTGTTTCCCTTTGACTTTTTTTCTTGCCTAATGGCTCTGGCTGAAACTTTCAGGACTATATTCAATTACAATGGTGAGAGTAGGCATCCCTGTCTGGTACTGGATCTCAGTGGAAATGCTTCCAGCTTTTCCTCATTCAATATAATGCTGTCCATAGGTTTGTCATAAATTGCCTTGATTGTGTTCAGGAATGTTCCTTCTATACCCAATTTGCTTAGAGTTTTCATCATGAAAGGGTGTTGTATTTTATCAAATGCTTTTTCTGCATCTATTGAGATAATCATATGATTTTTCTTCTGCAATTTGTTAATGTGGTGTATCACATTGATTGATTTGCAAATGTTGAACTATACCTTCATACTGGGGATAAATCCCACTGGTGTGGGTGGATGATCTTTCTGATGTGTTGTCAGATTCAATTGGCTAGAATTTTATTAAGGACTTTCGGATCTTTGTTCATCAGAGAAAATGGTCTGTAATTCATGTTGCGTCTTTTCAGTTTAGGAATTAAGGTGATGCTGGCTTCCTAGAAAGCATTTGGGAGGATTCCCTCTGTTTCAATTGTTTTGAATAGCTTGAGAAGATTTAGAACTAGTTTTTCTTTAAATATCTGGTGGAATTTAGCAATGAATCCATTCGGACCTGCGTTTTTCTTTGTTGGTAGGGCCTTTATTACTGATTCAATTTTTGGTCTTCATTATGGGTCTGTGTATGTTTTCTATGTCTTCATGGTTCAATTTAAGCAGGTTGTATATGTCCAGGAAACTATCTATTTCTGCTAGATTTCGCAGTTTGTTGGCATACAACTCCTTGGAGTAATTTCTGATGATTCTTTTTATTTCTGTGGTATCTGTTGTTACATTCCTCTTTTCATTTCCAATTTTATTGATTTGGGTCTTCACCCTCCTTTTTTTGGTTTGTTGGTCCAATCAGGTGTTAATCTTATATATTTTTTTCAAATAACCCACTCTTCATTTTGCTGATCTTTTGTAAATTTTTTATTCAATTTTGCTGATTTTTTCTCTAATTTTAATAATGTCTTTTCTATTAATTTTCGGTTTGGTTTGCTCTAGTTTTTCTAGATCCTTGAGATGCATTGATAACTCATTTATTTGGTGCCTTTCCAATTTCTTGATGTAGGTAACTATGGCTATAAACTTTCCTCTTAACACTGCTTTTGCTGTATCCCATAAGTTTTGATATGTTGTGTTGTTATCTTCATTTGCTTCCAGAAAGATTTTGATTTCTCTTTTGATTTCTTCTATGACCCACTGTTCATTCAGGAGCATGCTGTTCAGTCTCCATGTGCTTGCATGTGTTCTAGAGATTCCTGAGTTGCTGAATTCCAGTTTCATTCCATTGTGGTCTGAGAAGATGTATGGTATAATTTCAATATTTTTGAGTTTGCTGAGACTTGCTTTATGGCCTAGTACGTGGTCAATCCTAGAGAAAGTTCCATGTACTGCTGAGAGAATGTGTATTCTTCAAGTGTAGGATGAAAAGATGTGTTGATATCTCTTAGGTCCATTTGGTTTAGAGTGTCAATTAAATCTGCTGTTTCCTTATTGGTTTTCTGTCTGGTTGATCTGTCCATTGGTGAAAGTGGAGTATTGACGTCCCCCAATACTATTGTATTGCATTGTAAGCTTCCCTTTAAATCCCTTAATATTTCTTTTAAATAACTAGGTGCCCTGTAATTAGGTTCATATACATTTATAGTAGTTACATCTTCCTGTTGAATTGATTCCTTAACCATGATATAGTGCCCCTCTTTAACTCTTTTAACAGTTTTTGTGTTAAAGTTTATTTTGTCTGATATTAAGATGGCTATGCCAGCTCTTTTTTGGTTTCTGTTGGCATGGAATATCTTTTTCCAACCTTTCACTTTCAGTCTGCATGCACCTTTGTTGGAAAGATGTGTTTCTTGTAAGCAGAAAATAGATGGGTTTTGTTTTTTAATCCTTTCTGCCAGTCTGAGTCTTTTAACTGGAGAGTTGAGGCTATTTACATTCAATGTGACTATTGATAAGAGTGATTTTGCCCTGCCATTTTTCCAAAGATAGCCCTAACTTATACTTTGAAATTCCTTTGATCTTTTACTGAGAGATTTTCTTCCTTTACCTTCTTTTGTATTGATAATGATGTTTCTATGTTTCTGTGTGTAACACACCTTTAAGCATCTTTTGCAGGGCTGGACAAGTGGTGACAAATTCTTTCAATTTCTGTTTGTTATGAACCATCTTTATTTCACCTTCATTCACAAATGAAATATTTGCAAGGTATAATATTCTGGGATGACAGTTTTTTTCTCTTAGTACTTAGGCTATATCTTGCCATTCTCTCCTACCCTCAGGGTTTCTGAAGAGAAGTCTGCTGTGAGTCTAGTTGGAGATTCTCCTAAAGTATTCTGGCATTTTTTCTCTTGCACATTTTACAATATTCTCTTTATATATCACTGTGGTGAGTTTGATTACAATGTGTCGTAGTGAGGATCTTTTTTGGTCATGTCTATTTGGGGTTCTATGTGCTTCCTATACTTGAACGTCTCTTTCTTTCTCCAAACCAGGGAAGTTTTCTGCTAGTATTTCACTAAAAAGGCCTTAAAATCCTTTCTCTCTCTCCATACCTTTAGGAACTCCTAGAACCTGAATGTTGGTTTTTTTTATAGTATCCCGTGGATTCCCAACAGTGTTTTTTATATTTCTAATTTCCTCTTCTTGTCTTTGGTTTAACTGTGTACTTTTCTGTGATCTGTCTTCTAAGTCTGACATTCTCTCTTCTGCCTCACTGATTCTGTTTTTAAGGCTCTCTATTGAATTCTTCATTTCGTTTTGACTTTTTAATATCTCAATTTAATGTTCTATTGAATTATTCATTTCATTTTGATTTCTCCTTAAGATTTCAATTTCATGGGAGAGATTTTTTTTCATGTCCTGCATGGATTTCAGTACTTTTTGTGTTTGCTGTTGATTACTTCTATGTAATCTTATTATCAATTTTTTGCATTCCGTTTCTTGCATGTCTTCTATTTCATTTTCTTCATAATCTAGTATTGAAGTGTCCTGTTCTTTTGGGAGCATCATGTTGTCTTCCTTACTCTTGTTTCTTGGGTTGTTGCGTTTGTTGTTTGGCATTTGTGGAGACACCTGTTGGTTTCTTTTTTTTTTCCACTGTGGCAGCTTTGATCATTGTAGTATGACTCTATATATGAGTGGACTGTCTGCTTTCAGTGAATCTTTAGAAGCTTGTAGTGGGTGTGGCCAGAGAGCTCTGTTCAGTTCTCCAGGGTTAAGGGCATGCCTAAGGTGACACATCCAGTTTTGACATGGTAAATCTTCTCTTTTTTTAATCAGAAGGGAAGTATATTCTGCTCAGCTGAGCTCTTCTCTTTGATGGAGAACAGTACCTGAGTGCTAGCCCCAGTGGGTATAATATTCGTCTGCTCTTTCCCAAGGACCACACAAAGGATCTGTGTAGTCCTCAGTGTAAATTCAGATTCCCCAGCATTGTCTCTCACTAGGTAAACAGGAACCCCCCACCCCCGCCAGCTTATGGCATCTCCCACTGAGACTGCTTAAAGCCCCAGCCACGCCACACAACCTTAGTTGTTTTTTTTTTCACAGTCCTGGTTCAAAAGCTTCACACAGTCACAAGTTCCTAGCCCCCTGTTATTTCTCCCCACCAGAGTCAGGAGTCTCCACTCAGATGATTGCCAGGCTCAGAAACAAGCTGGCACAGTTGTTACATATGTCCAAAATGGCTCCTGCTCTATTGGCTTATATGCCTTTGTAAGGTGATCAGAGAGAGAGAAATGTGTCCCTACTGTCCTTTTTTTTTCTCCTCTAGTTTAGCTGGTACACTTCACTGTCCCCCATGGGGCTTCAATCCTCATTCCCTCTAGGCTCTTCCCACCATTTTTTCACCAGTGGTTTGGGCTAACATGGTCTCATGTCACCTCACTTTCCAGTGCTGGCACGTAGGCTCTTGGCTGCTGGAGTCCTGAGCCGTGTGTGCCCGTGCCATCTACATAGGTCCACCGTGTCCCTTTAATTTTGGTAGAGTTTCCTCTGCCATTCTTCCTTAACTCTTCCCTGAGACTACACTATCTCAACTTTTTTAAAACTATCTTCTCCTGGGCTAGAGCGCTAAGCTCCCTCCCTACTCCACCATCTTGAAACCCAGTTATACCTTCTAATAGAAAAAAATTCAGCCTCTATCGATGACCCTAAAACCCTTTTCCAGTACTCCATATATCTCTTCCCATAGCATTCTTCCCTCATATACTTGTTAAATAATATTTACATTCTAGTAGGAACTTTCATGGTTGATAAATTAGTCATGGAAATTGATAGCTTCAGAGATGAGGTGTACAACTAAAGATGATCTCTGATCAGTTCATGCTGTTGGGAAGGGAGAAATAATATATCTGGACAATATTGTTGCAGAGCTAGAATGAGACTAATAGAGAAGAGATTTTAAGTTTAAAACTTGCCACATTTTCCTTTTACAACAAATTTAACTTCTACCACAAAAAGATACTGACTATAACTAAGGTTTATACCAATCAGCTATGGTGTCAGGAAGGAGAACTCAGGCACATGCTGACCACAAGATTCTTGGTGTCTAACGCAATGCCATTGGTCAATGGGCCCTTAGCAAGTGTTTTTTGTAGAAATAAATGTCATGAAGTGTGGGGAGCAACTCGGACTAGACTAAGTTACTGGAATGAAGACTTATTCTATGCATCTGCTCTCCCACAATATGGCGCTGGGAGAGGAGTAAACAACTTCTACACAGCTGCCTCTCGCCAATTTGATTGACTGAGTTGCAGGAGCTGATCTTGCTCCTGATTGGAGGAGAGCAGCGTGCTCGGCGTGTGGGTAACAGAGTTGGGATTGGTGGAAGAGGACTATAAAGGAGGAGAGAGACAACATGCACCAGGAACATCTAAGGGGAACACCTGAGGAACATCTGAGCAGCCCCTGAGAGAGCCGGCCGGCGGTGTGCCGCTCCCCCGAGGAAGTGGGGAAAGTGGCAGGGGGCACCACCCTTCCACGGAGGTGGAAGGGATGGCAGCCAACCCGGGAAGAACCAGCAGCAAACCCGGGAAGGGCCGAGCAGGCAAAAGAACAGTGCAGGGTCCTGTGTCGTTCCTCCACGAAGACGGGGCGCGACAATGAAGAAATAAAACAGTAAATGTATGAATGAAGCAATATTGGCAAATAAAACTAAAAACACTAAACATACAAATTACTATTCATCAGAGACCACTTACTCCAAACCAGAGGTTAAGTTAGGCTTTCAGCCTTCACTGAATCCTTAACAATGTTCTTAAGGTGTTTTGGTATCAGTTATCTGTAGATTTTTCTGTGTGTGAGGTCAAAAGGTCATTTCAGTAATGGATGTAAAAAAGGTCAATAAATGTCAATGAAAATTAGTGCCAAAATGTAACTAGCCTGCAAACTCCCTTTCAAAGTGCATTTGCACTTGTTTCTTCTTTGGCCCCAAGAGTGCCATACCACCCACCAGTGAGCCATGCCTATTAAACATTTCCTGGCTCTGTTTTGATGACCTGGCACCTGACAACTGAGGTAGAATATAAATCTGAAAGATTCTCATAGGACCTTTAACTTGTTTTGATGAGTCCAGAAGAGAAGGAATTGAAAAATATACCCTTGATCGGTATAGTTGAAGAGAGGTTGGAAATTTCATATTACCCTCATGGGGAAGATTACAACTGTAACCATTATTGCTCAGTCTTTTCTCCATTAAAGGAAAAATAAACATCCAAAGCATTTTTAAGTGTGCTGTCATATACTATATGATATTCTTCCATTAGGCTCAATATATAAAGATAAGTACTTTGTGTGTACACATACATATATGACATAGACATATATATGTATAATATAAATTTATGGTTAGAGCCACTCTTATTTGGAAAGTAATGGAAAGAAAGATAATATTAACTAAACAGTGAATAAGTGAATGTGCTTGTCTGAGGTCTTATTTTTGTTTGGCTTTGTTTAAAACTCTTGACTATCCTCCCTTACAAAAAAGACTTGGCTAAATATGTATTTTGATTCTTCATACAGAGAGATGAAGGTCTGAAAATATAACTCCCAAGTACTTTGAAATTAAAATAATGAACAGGAGGAAAATGTTTGTCAAACAGGAGAGTGGCCAAATACAACTGCACAATCTGAGCTTCAAACAGCTCCTGCTTTAAGAGTCACAGAACTGTTGAGAGAGCAGAGAAAGAAAGAAAATCCATGTTCCTTTTTCATACTGCACCATGAAAAGGAGCATTCTTTTAGAGTCCTTGAAATGACTTATAAAAAAATTCTTTGAAAAGATTAAGATGCTGGTGGTACTATGCAAATGTCTCACTTGAAATTGAAATTCTAAAAATGTTTATTTTTTCTTTCCATTTAGAGAAGGAACACAATATATTCCCCAACAACCACAGTGTTATTTAACCACCTGCTGAATGGTTAAATAGTTCAGCTGCCTGTCTCTTATCCTAGACTACATGAATCAGATAGATACATGTTGACAATTGAATTATCCTGCTCTTCATCTCTTTATTGAGGGCATTCTTGATCTTTGTCTTCCTCTTATTGCCATAGTCAGCCCATCAAAAACAGATCCAAGAATCTATGCTATTCCTACTGTGTGTGTGTGTCTGTGTATGAACTAATCTAACACAGTGTGTTACAAACATATACTCTATGTTATATGTTTGTGGCAATATGGTGAACTAGATTACAAAGAAATGCTTCCAAATACTGAACATGGTTCTGGCTTAGAATTTCCTCTCTAATACATAAAAGATTGTGGAAAATGGAAAAGATAATTTTTCCTGCAAAAATTTTTAAAACTACACATATTTTTTCCTAATACACCTTTCTGTGAACTTTTTGATGAAATCTTATACACATAGATTTTAAAACTTTGCACCAAAACAAACTTCTTTTTAATTGAATTTTCCACAATTTTTTTGAGATACCTTCATACATATTTCTGGTCATAAAGCAGACTAGATATGCAGAGAGATACTTTTTATGCAGAATACCTTAAAATAGTATAAAAATATTTTATGTATCTCTTTTACAGCATGGCTTTACTTGTGAAAAAATAAGATAATCAGTGGAGCAACAAGAAATGGCAGAAAATGTAATAAGTGAGGCCCAAACGGATGGACCTCTGGCAATAATGTTTTGTACCAGGTGCCACCACTCTCCTCCCACTGAGTTACAGCTGTTTTGCAAGGGACAGATACATGAACCAAGCTTAGTTGGTTCGCCTTTAAATCTCCAGAGGAGATTCTCTAGGATTCAGAAATGGCAAATCAATCTTTTTTCATGTAGTTCAAAGTTTACGAGTTGTAGGGTAACCATATTTTGCCACATAGGCATGGAAGCAAAGAAAGTCTTAAGACAAAAATGAAGCAGAGAAAAAGAAGCAATCACTAACATTTCCTGATTGTACTTCTTTACTGAGACCTAGATGCTTTTCTTCTTGTGCTAGTTTGCTAGGGCTGCATGACAAAGTGCTACAGATGGATGGCTCACATAACAGAAATTTATGTCCTAACAGTTCTGGAGGCTAAATGTCTAAGATCAGGGGGTCAATAGGGTTAATTTCTCTTGTAGATGACCATCTTTTCCCTGTGTCTTCACATGGTCCTCCCCTCTTTGTGTTACTGTGTCATAATTTTTCCTCCTTATGACTACACCCATCATATTGGATTAGGGCTCATCCTAATGATCTCATTTAACTTTAAATAGAGACCTCTCAATACAGTCATGTTCTTAGGTATTGAGAAGTAGGATTTTAATATTCACATATGGGGTGAGGGAGCATGACACAATTCAGCCAATAACACTGCTTTTGGGTTCTACAGACTAATCTGCACCTTTACACAATGCATACAAATCTAAACCACCATGCAACTCAATGTCCACTCAAGACTGCATACAAAGTAATAAAAAAACACAAAAAGATGAAAACTGAGAGTATTATTCTGTGAAAAATGCCGCAAAGCAGCTCTAAGTTAACAAATCACAAAATTTTTAAATCTTCCTTATCTCTTCAAAAGATCAGTCACCATAACATAGCACCAAATCCCAAAAGATTTCCCTTCCCTCTTGTTCTTCCCAGTACTCCAAGTCATTTCTAACCAGTATTAGCTCTTATCTTTCTCCTACCTTCTTCTATTCTGCTGTTTTCTTATTCCATAACTAACTCCTTGTAGGTTCCAATAGAAATTACAAAGCTGGACTTACATCCTTCCATTTCTACCAATCAGCAGCCACACCAATTCACCCATAGTTCCTTACAAGAAAAGCTTACTAACTTAGCTGACGTTATCTGTTCTTATCACAACTGAATTCAAAGGAAATAGCTGCTTCACTGTAATCCTTCCCTAATAGGCATTTTCCCCTCTTTCCTGCTTTACCTGACATTAAAGCTAGCTAGCTAGCTATCTCTCAAATTCTAAAGAAAGGATTTTTACAAACCCTTTTTCTATAGTGTTGGAATGGTTTGTCATCAGCAGATGATAAAGCCAAGACTGCTCTCACAATTCTATTAGGCTACCTCATTAATGAGTGTACAAACATCATTTTTAGTTATGACCGCCCTAATTATAAACAGTATGTAGTCACTAGCCACCCCTATGATGTTAGGTGACAGGCATTAAAAATACCCTTTCTTTCCTTCCAAAAGCATCTTTTCTCCACTCACTCCTATACAATTTCTAGAATCCCAACTATCTGTCTCTCCATTGGTTTGAGTAACTGAAAAGTAAAAATCAAATGCAAATGTATTCTTTGAGAAAGGAAGTGAATTAGCCCACTTAATAAAGAAAATGGAGGCAAAGTTTGGCACAGCAGCTAAAATGCCATTTGGGGTGCCTGCATCTCATATTGATTGGAGTGCTGGGTTTGAGTCCTGGCTCTGCTCCCAATTTCAGTTTCCTGCCTTCCTGAAAGGCAGTCGTGACAAATGAAGTAGTTGAATTCCCGCCACTCACGTGGAAGACCTGAATTGAGTTCCCAGCTCCTGGCTTCTACCTGGTCCAGACCCAACTATTGCAGGCATTTGGTAAATGTACCAGTGGATCGTAGATCTTTCTGTCTTCCATTCTGTCTCACTATTTGTCTCTGTATCTCTACATTTCTAATAAGTAAAAATCTGAAAAAAATATTAAAGATAATGGTCCCAAGTAAGTACAGCAGTTGATATCTAAGTTTTCATGGGCAGAGAGGATTAGAGTAGATGAGAAAGTTTTGGAGCTTGGGAGGCTTCTAGTAACTAGAAAACAAAAATGAGTGCACTTAGCACATGGGAAAGTTAACAGAACAAATCAAGGGAGGTGTTGAACACAATTCATCTCACATCTTCAATTCTCTTCCAGTATAATCACCACAGCTGAAATGAAATATTATTATAAACATATAAGCCTTTGACACAGACAAATGCAGGTGCCCTGCCCTTTGGTTATTCAAATGCCAAGATACTACCTCATAAACAAAATTTTCCCTAGCTTGTTCTCCAACCTTCTTCCATTCTATTATTTTCTTATTCCATAATTCACTCCTTTTATCTCCAATAAATATTATAAAGTTAGTACTGAATCCTTTCATTACCACCCATCAGCAATCACATCCATTTGTTTATTGTGTAAATTCTTATATGATGTGACTTAAACCACTTCAATATCTATTTTCTCTCACATCTACCCCATGTCCTCCACATCCTCTCTGCTAACTATACTGTTATTCAAATAGAGATGCCTGGAGCTATAGCATTTAGCCTGTCATTGGTACGTTATACTTGGGAATAATATAAATTTGTGTTTTCCTATGTGTTCAAAATATGCCCTTTTTAAAACTCATTTGCCTCATCATGCACTATAATCCAGTTTGTTTCTTTGTGTCTCAGGCTGGCTGTCTGCTTGGTGATTGGTTGACTCCCTTGACATTTCTTCCTAACTTTGTATATTACTTTTTAGAACTCTAAATTCTGTTTGCTTCTCTCCAAAGAGATTTTCTGAATTTGTATATATGATAAACACTACACTGTGCTGGATTGGGGAAACATAGTCTTGGGGCATCTTTAGAGATCTGCTGCAACCAATTAGCATGACTTATTTATTTTCCATATATTTTCATTCTCTGTGATGTCTTTCATCCAAGGAGCTGAGAGAGTTTTGCCAAATATAAACTAACCCTCACAGCACCCCCAGAGATAAGATGAGCAGACAAGGGATGGAAGGGAAATCCATCCATACAGTTTTCACAGGAAAAAATTCCCTCTGTCCAATACATTTTAAAATAGTCCCAGTTTTGGGACTATTCATCTAAAGAAACAGCCTTGAAAATGCAACCTTGGAGCAGTGTCCCTGGCCAGAACCAGGAAGGAGTGTGGGCCCTCAGAAGTTATAAATAAATTGCTTTGTATTTCTCTCTCACAAAAAAAAAAAAATCTCCAGAGACAAGAACTATAGCAGATAGCTTCTCCGAGGTGCTGAGGTTTTAAATGTTTAGATGTGTTTGTCAGTGGCAACTTTTCCCTGGACAGAAAAGATAGAGAAGATGACCTTGAAGAAGAATAGGGTTATGGCAATGGATCAATTTCTACAATTGGCAAGCCTCCACCATAAGGAATCTGAAGATAGTGTCAGGAGTGTGGCTACCTTGGTGGGTCAGTGCAGAACAGCCAAGACTGAAGGTGGCAGGTTTAGGATAAATTAAAAGACCAAGTTTATCTATTTAGAATGATGACTAAGGCACTCTACTTTTCTGTCAAAGACTCAGGCTTAAGGAAGGAGTAGAAGACAATGACATAGAAGCTTCTCACTTTCATCCTATTACCTTTGGCGAAAGAGAAGTAGAGAGAGAAAAGTATTTGTTTGCTTTACAATGGGCATATTGAAATTACAAGTAATATAAATGCCATATGCTTCTGTTATGTAGTGACAGATAACAATAACATCATTTATGGACAGACAACAATGTGAAAAATTTACATGCATATTCTTACCTTATTCTCACAATAACTTTACAAAACAGGCACTATACATATCTATAGGTAATATATGGGAAAATGGAGGTGATAGAATTTTAAATAACTTACCAAGATTACAATGCTAGTGGGCTATACAGCCAAGATGCTGAGCCAGGCCTGCGTGACTCCGAAGCCCTTACTATCCATCCCTTTACAACACTGTCCCTGTATCTAAGGGCCTAAAGGGAGCCCTGTGACTGACTATGTAACTGCACATGCATTACCATATGAGGTAAATCATAGAGTAGGTGACACTGGGATCATATGAGAAGCTCTGAGAGGAAGATAAAATTCAAGCAAAATAAACATGGTAAAAATTTAAATAAATCAGCCATTTCATAGCACCTTGGCAAAATTTGCCACAGAGAATGCATACTAATAGTAGAAATAAACTAATTTAGGTACCACTGGAGATTATCATTAATCTGTGGATATGGTGAATGAGAGCACCCAGGCAGCCACAGAAGACAACTGGCTGAAAACTTTTTCCTCTGGGTAGATTATTTAATGTATCTACAGTTACTTTTTAACATGGTAACAATCTAGTCCATAGTGTTTTTAAAGCGGTGAATTGATTCCTGTTTCTCCAATCTCCATTAACTGTATCTCTCTCTCTCTCTCTCTCTCTCTCTCTCTCTCTCGGTTCACAAGCAAATGTTTAGTGCTCTTCTGCTTCTGGTCCTGCTCTGCCATGTGCCATCTGTTTGCTCTTTCTGGCAGCAACATCATCTCTGAATGCTTCGTGATTTCCTCTGATATAACTCATCTGCATTTCATTCTATTTCCTTGAAGCTAGAAATTAAAGAAATAGACTGATTTTGTAGTAAAGTGTTGATAATAATTTAAGGGCTTATTGTTTTCAGATCACATTGGAATTTGACCCAGAATAAGATTACAAACCACAGGTACAGTTAGTAGGGGGTAAATACTCTTGACAACCATTATTGCTAGCAGCTCATTTCGGCCGGCGCCGTGGCTCAATAATTTAAATCATATCATCTAAGAACTGAAAGTTTTGATGACATTTAAAACAGTTTGGTGCTACATGGCCAGTAGAGAAGGTAGCTCAATGTAACAGGTATGTTTCTTTAGTCCTGGCTGGGGCATGAAAGAAGCTGACCACAGGGACCAGCATTGTGTGCGAAGTCAGACTTCCATATCAGAGCACTGCCTGGATTCCTGGATACTCCATTTCCCACCCAGCTCCCTGCTAATGGGCCATCGAAGACAGCAGATGATGGTTTAAATGCTGGGTCACTACAACCCACATGAGAGATCCAGAAACTCCTGAATTCAGCCAGATCCTACTCCTATTCCTCCCTTCCACCTCCCTCTACCACTCTGCTTTTCAAATAAATGAAAAAAAACATATTTTTATTAAAAAAAGAGAGAATATGGAATCAATCCATATGTCTATAAACTGATGATTGGATAAAGAAATTATGGTATTATACACTACAAAATACTACTCAACAATTAAAAAAATGAAATCCTGTCTTTTGCAACAAAATGGATGCAAGTGGAAACCATTATACTTAGTGAAATAAACTGGCCCCAAAAAGACAGATATCATGTTTTCCCTGATCTTGGCTAACTAACAAAGTACCTAAAATGTAATGCATTGAAGTGAAATTGACATTTTTGAGATTTGATGATTATTTATAGCCCTTGTCTCAACTGTTGAGGAACAGTGTTTTTTCTTCATACGATTTGTTGAACTCTACTTAGTGTATGGTTAACTATATGATCATTAAATAAACTGAAAGTAGATCTTCGTAAAAATTAAGAGTTGGAATGGAAGAGGGAGGAGGAAGAAGAGTGAGAATATGGGTGGGAGGGAGGGTAGGGTAGGAAGTATCACTATGTTCCTAAATCTGTATATATGAAATTTGCATATTAAATAAAATTTTTAAAAATATATATTAATGCTATATATATATATAATGCTATAACGAGCACTCAAACAGTATATTTCACTTTGTGTTTCTATGGGGGTGCAAACTGTTGAAATCTTTACTTAATGTATACTAAACTGATCTTCTGTAAAAAAAAAAAAGAAATTATCAATTCCCAACTTGACTCTCACTGGGATTAAACATGACAATAGGTCTGATCTGATTTCATCATCATTTAAAAAATCATCTATTATTTTTCACTTTATGTTTCTGTGTGGGAGCAAACTGTTGAAATCTTTACTTAATGTATGCTAAACTGATCTTCTGTATATAAAGAGAATCGAAAATGAATCTTGATGTGAATGGAAGGGGAGAGGGAGTGGGAAAGGGGAGGGTTGCGGGTGGGAGGGACGTTATGGGGGGGAAGCCATTGTAATCCATAAATCGTACTTTGGAAATTTATATTCATTAAATAAAAGTTAAAAAAAAAGAAAATAAAATTCAGGGAGATTTAGGTTTGTATAAACAGAGTTATCTAAAACAAGCTGCTCAATTTGTATTCTTCTCTGAACACTCATAATAGAGCTATAGAAATGTAATAAAGGTTGAATAACTTGGTCTTACAAAATTAAAATATATATATATATATTAAGCAAAAAAAAAAAAAGAAAAGAAAGAGGGAGATAGAAGCTCACCATAGGGAGACTTTGATTAGCAATTATATCACTCAACACAAAAGAGAAAGGAGAAAGCCTGGATACAAAAGTCCCATTGATATGAAGGACATTTAAAACTTTTGTCATTCTTGTAAAACAAATAGGTGGAACAAGTCAGTTATCTTCCCTTGGTTTGAGACAACTCTTGCTCTGTTGGCATCAAAAAGTAAAAAGTAATGAATGAAAATGCACAGAGGTTAAAATAGATGAATATTCAATCCATAAAACATTATTCTATAAGAATAATATCCCCTGTATACTAATAATGCTACCCAGACCATTCTATTATAGGCAAAGATACCCAGCAGCCCTTTGTTGTCCTTGCACTGAATAAAAATCAACAATTAAATAGTACTTCCCTTCCCCTCTTGAGAGAAGTTGAACATACTTGGAATATTGGACTTCACCAATTTTGACAAGATTAATTGAAAAAAAGAAACTCTGTTGCAATGGTCTGAGACCACAAGAAAAGAATTCTTTTAAATGAATTTTTGACACTTCTGTTCCTGGCTAGTTTGTATTTTTTCTACCATCCATTTTCCAAATTTATTCCAAATTCTACTCTGTGATTTTACTCACCTGCTTAAATTTTTTCAATGACTTCTCATTAACTACTGGTCACATCCAAACTCTTCAATATGACATACATGGCCTTGTATGAGCTTAACTCTGTGTATCTCTCTTCTCTAACTTTCAACATAACCCATATGGCACTCAACCACCGAGATTATTGGATGTTTTTCAGTTCCCCAACGTGCTATAATCTTTCCTGTTCTACCTTCTCAGATGTATCTGCTTTTCCAGTACACTGGGTTAAGCCCACATCATCTCTGCCCTAGATATGTTCAATGGCCACCCACTTGATCATTACCTATAATCTTTCTACTCCAGTTCATTCTTTAGACTTTGGCCACAGTTACTCCCTTTCCAACTTGTTTACTGTTACCTCTCTTAAAGCACTCTCCACAAAACATAAATTTGATTCTGTCACACTCTTGATTAAATTTCTTTCAGAGGAGGAGAGAACTTCCACTCTGACTACGACCTTGTCTAAATATGATCAGAGTCGGTGAACTCAAAAGGCTTCCATAGCCTTGGCAACTCATGACAAGAGCCTAGGGTGATTACTGATGCCATAAACAAGAGTGTCAATTTGTTAAGTCAACAACAGGAGTCACTGTGCACTTACTCCTCATGTAGGATCTCTGTCCTTAATGTGCTGTACATTGTGATTTAATGCTATAGCTAGTACTCAAACAGTATTTTTCACTTTGTGTTTCTATGTGGGTGCAAACTGTTGAAATCTTTACTTAATATATGCTAAACTGATCTTCTGTATATAAAGAGAATTGAAAATGAATCATGATGTGAATGGAAGGGGAGAGGGAGTGGGAAAGGGGAGGGTTGTGGGTGGGAGGGACGGTATGGGGGGGAAGCCATTGTAATCCATAAGCTGTACTTTGGAAATTTATATTCATTAAATAAAAGTTAAAAAAATTTCCTTCAGAGCGCACCATTTTTTTTTTCAGGATCAAAATTCAAATTCCTTAGCATTAAATATGGTAATCCTACCTGCCTTTCTAGTCACATACCTCCACACCTCTCCAGTTGTCAGTCATGTTTGAACACATAGAAGTGCCTGCAGATCCCTCCAAGTACTGCAGGTCTCCTCAAAAAAAAAAAAAAAAAGCCTTATTCATAGGAAAACTAGATGGTCACTACTGAGATGCGAATTTAGAAGAATATTGTCTACCCCAGATTATTTTATTATTTAAATATGTCCTTCTGCCATTATATAAAGTGTACAAATGTTCTTCACTAGAGATTCATTCCTCTGGTTTTATAATACTTATGTACCTGACATAGTAAATTCAGCTATTATAATTATGCCTTGGTATATCTCCATCTGTCCAGCTGATGTCCTTTATGATAGCTAGCTTTACATAATATAGAATAGTAAACATTATACTATTACATAGTATAATTAATTCCTTCATTTTAGGATTTATTTTATTTATTTAAGAGTCAGAGTGGGGGTTGGTGCTGTAGCACAGTGGGCAAAGCCGCTGCTTGCAGTGTCAGCATCCCATATGGGTGCCAGTTCAAGACCCGGCTGCTACAATTCCGATCCAGCTCTCTGCTATGGCCTGGGAAAGCAGTACAAGATGTCCCAAGGCCTTGGGTCCCTGCGCCCGCATGGGAAGAAGAAACTCCTGGCTCCTGGCTCCTGGCTCCTGGCTCCTGGCTCCTGGCTTGGGATCGGCACAGCTCTGGCCGTTGAAGCCAATTGGAGAGTGAACCATCAGATGGAAGACCTCTCTCTCTCTGCCTGTCATAAGTGCTTCCTGCCACGCAGCTCAACAGGGCTGAGTGGTGTACGCTCCGTTGTACAGAGCACGGGGAAGAAAGGAACACAAGGGCACAAGACTGCCTTCACAATGAAGATTTTTATTGCTTACACACCAGGGATATTATCACACTTTTCATCTGCTTATTTATTGGGGTCAATACACTTATCAATATCAATATGCTTATCAATCTTTACTATTTAACACACTTATCAATAAACTTAACACAACTACTTAAGGTGACTTAACTACTTAACTTAGCTACTTAGCTTAACATAACTACTTAGTTTAGCTTAACTACTATTTAACTTAACATAACTACTTATCTTGACTTAACTACTATAATAACACAACTATCAGAGTAACACTCTTTCCTTAATGACTAAAGAACTACTGGAATCACCATTAATATCAATATCAATAATACTACTTGAGCTTATTCATTAATCCACAGATCACAGTATACAACATTAGAGTAATTTCAAAGACTATCCAATTATAATAGCATTGCTTTTAGTCATAGGGTCAAAGCATAGTTATATTATATTACACATGACTAACGTTATTTGTAAAAGCTGCGTTTCTAGGCTCCTATCAGGGTCACGAAAAAGAATGTCACTGTTCAAAGTCCAGAGCTCAATGTCTCAGCAGAGATGGATCTTGGATCAGTCACTTACAGGCAGGAAGTCATGGGAAGGCTGTCACCCTGGGCAGTAGGCTCGGAGTTCGCAGGTGCACGGCAAGGCGAGAAGTTGGAGAGGTCCCCTGCTGAGAGGCCTGGTCTGGCTTTACGGTCAGATCTGGTAGTAAGCTGATAAGCAGTCAAGGCAAGGCGATGAGGTGGCATCTTGGCTGGAATTTTGATCCCGTAGTCACCTTGTGTCACTTAGCAAGGGGGCTAGCGAGCTGGCTCTTCAGCTCCAAGTGCAAGGAGACCCAGAGGTTCACATACACTGGGCCCTTCGTCCGTTGTTGGCTTGTGCCACTATCTGCTCCATGCAGAGTAATGGGCTGCCTCTTTAGCTCCAGATGTGTGGCGATCCAGAGGTTCACACACACACTGGACCATGATCCTCAAGGGGATGGAGAACAGCGCAAAGGCCCCCTTTTTTTTCCTGCAGCTCGCCTGCTGTTCACATGCTGTCCATGCTTGACTCAGTCCAATCAGCTTGGAGCCCCCCGAGGTGTCACCAATCCATTGTCTGGGCTTGGGTGTCTCCCACTCATGTCCAATCCTCATGCGAGTTGGTGAGGTTAACTCAAGCTATCACCTGTAGCACAAGCTTATCAGGCTGTCCAGAGATGTCTGTCCAGTCTGATGAGGGGCATTTTCCTAGCAAGCGCTGAGCTTGACATGGGTGATGTCATCAGCTCCTGGCTTAGCGTGAGTAACTCCATTTTTTTTCTACTTTCACTTTGTAGCTAGTGGCAGTTTTTGACTCTAGATGTTTTCCTGTGGAGTTTCCACAGTTCACTTCCTTCTGCTGGTCAGGTAAGTGGTGATCCGTGACTCTTTTGGGACTTCCTGTGGGATTCTCCACACTGCCTCTCCTTCTCTCTGTGTGTAACTCTGACTTTCAAGTGAAATAAATAAATATTTTTTAAAAATTAAAAAAAATAAAAAGAGTCAGAGTGATATGGAGAGATGGAGAGACAGAGATTTGCTATCCACTGGTTCATTTCCCAAATGGTCACAATGGCCAGGGTTAGGCCAGACCAAAGCAAAGAACCAGGAACTCCATCTGGGTCCCCTATGTGCGTTGCAGGGACCATAGTACTACTTGGGCCATCTTCTGCTGCTTTCCCAGGCACATCAGCAAAGACCTAGATCAGAAGTGGAGCAGCCAGGACCCAAACTGTTGCTCATATAGAATATCGCCATTGCAGGCAGAAACATAACCTGCAATGCCACAACGCTGGCCTTTTATTTAATTCTGAAGTGGTAGACATTTAATGAATAAATGAGCTAAAACTTTAAAATAGATTAAGTAGAGAGGAAATGATTAGGCAGAGCAGTGAAGAAAGAGATGAAAGGTTGCCAAAGGATTTCCTTCTCAAAGTGTTATCTAGTACCAATGAAGTTCTTTGGTTGCTACTTCATTGGCCCTCAGTATGTTAAACCAAACGTTTGGATAATTGAAAACCTCTGTATGCTTGCAATTCTGCAAATGAAATATCTAGCAGTTTAATGTTTAGGTCCTTTGGATATGACAGTGTTCTGAATATTTGTTAATAAAGCAAAATTGCATAGGAAAAGCAAAAATTGTTTCCTTCAAACTCAAATGGCTCAAGGGGGTATTAGGAGTACAAACATAACTGTGACATCAAACTTATTATCATGCACTTATGTGTTCAGCAATGAGAAATTGAGGCAAGTGACAAATTTGTGACTAGATGTATTTGGCAGGACTGCATGCAAAGTATAAAATATAAAATGCTTCATTTAGTCCACACAAATGAATGTCTTCTTTAAGTCAACAAAACAAAAGTTATCCAATGTAGACAAGGCCATTGATGAGCAGCACTGAATCCAAGAAGTTATGAAATAAATCAATAAAATGAAGTATATAGAGAAAGGTAAAAGAACAAGGCTCCTAGAAAACATATACTTTTAAAATAAATGCTGTTTAAAATTTTACACAAAGAAATTATAAATGTATTTGTTTACATTTGGGGAAGATAAACAAGTTTTCATTCAAGTATTCCTTGATTAACCTTTATATATGACCTACCATAAATGGAACTTCAAGAACAGAGATTTAAAAAAATTAGTGTGCTATACTATAAAGTATATTAATGTTTTATTATAATATATAGAAGATCCACAAATAATAACAATTAGATTGAACACATGTAGAAAATAAATTGCTTTCAATAAATTTACAAATACCTAATACAAACCTTCACACCTTCAACTTATTCATTGAACAAACATCTGTGAAGTCCTTACTACTCTGAATCCAGTACAGTTTTGATGATAGGACATGGAGGTGAGTAGAATGTAGTCCCTATTTTCAATGAGTTCACAGCCAAATGTGATGACATTACACCAATAATTATGCCACAAATTAGAAAGAGAAATAATAAGGCTTAATATAGAATGCTCAACGGAGGGGCACATTGAGAGAAAGCTTGAAACAGAGGGGGCCATGAAAGACTAAAGCTACTAATAAGAATTGCAAAGAAAACATACTTTGAAATGTCCCAAACTTATTTTAGTGCTGGGCTCAAAATAGATGATCACATAAATCAGTGCTTTCTTGAAGTATGCTAAATTAAAAACAGCTCAATGAAGTAAATATGTCGTAGTAGGGTTGGGGAGGCTTAGAGATTTTAGATTATAGGTAATTGTAGATGAAATGCTCAACTGCCACCCACTTCACCATTGCCATTGTCTTGCAATTATCTTCCTACCTGCAACCGAGAAACGCTAGGAAAGTTGACTAATGTCTTTCAGGCATCTTGACCTATAAGAGAGCCAATAAATATTACAGGAAATATAGTGAAGAAAATGATATTTCTGCCTAAATGTTTTTATATAACCTCTTAGCTCCACATTAAATTTTCTTTACCTAGTACTGGTAATATTTCTGTGAAGCTTAACAAAGGTGATTATATATTCAGACTAGATGTTTGCTACCCACCAAAGGAGTTCATGGGATTCTGAACCTGCTCTTTTAATGATAAATAGAGTTGATTATAAAAATTAAAGGAATGAAGAATTTCAAAGCTAAATAAATCATTTCTGCATTCTTTTAATCTAAGTTAAACTAGGCCAGAAAAAGAAAAGATGTTGAATATTAAGATTTTTTTTAAATTGGAGAAAAGAGATCCTCATAAAACTTAGTGGTGAATAACATAAAATCAGCATGATTTTCATCAGACTTCAGTCTCAGGTGTAGAGTGGTTATTTCAACCTCAGATTAACCTCACAACTTCTGGTGTATATAGAGAGGCATTGGGCTCTGTAGGATCTCATTCAATTATTTCACTTCTATCTAGAGGGATATCAGAATTATCAGAAGACTGGGTCCATATTACAGCTCTGTATCCTACAAACTGTGTGACCTTAGACCAATTATTTTATTTATTTTTTAATGTTTATTTATTTGCATTTTATTTGAAAGACATAGAGGCACACATGGTAAGTGGGAGACAGAGAGAAAGAGAGAAATCTCCCACCCATTGGATCACTCCACAAATATAACAGCTGGGGCAGGGCCCAGTCAAAGCCAGTAGCAGGGAACTTAATCCAGGTCTAAAATGTGGGTGGCAGGAACCTAAGTAGTTGAGTCATAGCTCTGCTTCCCAGAGTGCACATTAGCAGGAAGCTCTAAATGAAAGCAGAGGCAGGACTGAAATTCAGGCAATCCAATATGGGGTACAAGTATCTCGAGCAGCTTACTAAGTTCTTTGCCAAACACTCACCCCAAGCCCAGTAATTATTTATCCTTCCCAAGCACTAGCAATTGTTTTTAATATTTATTTATTTATTTGGAAGGCACAGCAACAGAGAGGGAGAGGGAGAGGAAAAGGGAGGGAGGGATAGAAGGGGTAGTGGGGGAGAGGAGGAGAGAGAGGAACACACACAGACAGAGAGAGAGAGAGAGAGAGAATCTTCCATCTGCTGGTTCATGCTTCAAGTGGCCGCATCAGCCAGAACTGGACCACACTGCAGAAAGGAACCAGGAATTCCACCTGGGTCTCCCACATGGATGGCAGAAAATCAAGTAATTGTAATCTGCTGCCTTCCCCAGCACATTGGCAGGAAGCTGGAGTAGAAGTAGAGCCGTCCAGACACAAGCCAGTACTGTGATATGGGATGCCAGCATCACAAGCAGTGGCTTAACACACTGAACCACAATGCTGGCCCCAGTGTTTTGAGAGTCCACAAATAGTCATGAATACCTCACAGACTTGTGGACAGCATTAAATGAGTTAGCCCTTATGAATGCCCTATGAAAACTCAAGATGTTACTCAGAACAAAGGATACTGAATTTCCATCACAAATGCTATTGACCATAGTATCTGACAGGTTTGGCTATTCCTCCCAAAGTCAAACAGGATGACCTAGGCAGAATCTGTGTTACATAGAAAACATACTTTAAAAAATACACAGACACAGATACACACATACACTCATAAACACAATTTCATCCTGAATTCTTATAATATAAAATGATAATTTTGAGATATGTTAGCTGTTTGGTATTAAAAATTAGTTTAGTATACTTTCTTTTTTTAACTTTTATTTAATGAATATAAATTTCCAAAGTACAGCTTATGGATTACAATGGCTTCCCCCCCATAACTTCCCTCCCACCCGCAACCCTCCCCTTTCCCTCTCCCTCCCCACTTCCATTCACATCAAGATTCATTTTCAATTCTCTTTATATACAGATCAGTTTAGCATATATTAAGTAAAGATTTCAACAGTTTGCACCCACATAGAAACACAAAGTGAAAAATACTGTTTGAGTACTAGTTATATACTTTCTATAGCAATAGTACTGGCACCTGATAACACATTAGTGGTAATTTAGTACACGTTAATGACAATTCATTAAATAATAATCCCATAATGGAAACATCTTTAAATGTCCTCCCAAGATTGTCAGATACCTTCTCCCTTGTTATTGATTTAACAATCAATATTGCTCTTAATCAAATCTAAGGACAAAGAGTTAAGAATTTAAGCCCCCCACCTCACCTCAACTTTGAAACATGAGCAGATTGTACCTGATACTGTTATATAATTTCAAGGTGGGTGAGCCATCAGATATGAATTTTCACAAAAATATTCATCCAGTTGTGCTAGAATTTAAAAAGTGGAAGGTATATCTCTTCCAATTTACATATGTATTGTTGCTATGTTCTCTAATAACATATTACTGTGTTGAAGCTGAAAAAGTAACTCTAATGGGGAAGAATTATGGGACACAGTAGAAAGGCAAGCAGCTATTTAAGCCCGAGAAACTTTACTTCGGTATGTCTCACCAGACATTTTATTCAATGTATCAGGGGCCAACAGTTTGGACAATGGCATTAGCCCTTCAAAGAAACATCAAGATGGATTACTCAACATCAAAATCAGTATCCAGATTTGGAATGACAGCCAACTTCCCTAGAAACATCTACATTTGAACAGCTCACATATTTCATTTGGCTTATGCTCTATGTAGCCACATTGCAACAAAAGCCACTAAAAGATATGAGAATAATGCCTTGGTGCCTAGGGTTGGGGAGCTATTGATGTAATGTAATGCTGAGAATTATTTGAGCAATCAGGTAACCCAGCATGTGCTCCATTATACCATAACAGCATGTAAGGCATCAAAGCCTAAAGATTAGAAATTAGCCCAGAGTATATGTGTGTGTGTGTGTGTGTGTGCGTGTGTGTATGTATTTATATACCTTCAGAGCTCTGTTCAGGTCATAAATAAATCAACATCAAGACTTTTAAAAACAACTTCCATATTTGGAACCTAACAAATTTGTGTCATCCATTGTGCCTATAGCATTCAGAATTATCCAGCCAAAGTAGCAATTATTGCTGATTTACCTGCTATTTTCTAATCATTAGAGTAGCATGAAGGGACAAAGGTGAGGTTCCCATGGGAACCATATGCAGGTATTTTTTGCCTTTCACAAAATAAAATGCCATCAGAACTGCATCATCAGCACTTAGCTATTCATCCATGCTAGTGTAGGCGGATACCAATGTGATATGAAAGTGACAAAACTGACCCATCAGCAATTGGACATGAACTCTGTGTTGTTTTTGAGTTGAAGAGAGGAGACAAATTGAGTCATCTCTACTCTCTCATTCAGGCTGCTTGGTTACCAAGTAACCCATTGCTTTTATAAGGAGACTGGCCAGGTTAAGGGCAGAATTGACTAGGTCTTCCAAACAGTTATTGCCTAAAAATTTTGCCTTGAAAAAACACAAAATAAAATTTTCAAAAAGGGATAATTCTGTAATTACACCCCAGCACTGAGAGAAAAAAAAAAAAAAACAGATGCCAGTCAAACTGAACTTAGAAAAGTATTAAGTTTGGAGAGGGTTGTTTTAAAACTAAAGACATTGTTCATTTGTTTTGTGTATGTTAATTCTTATGGGTAGGCATTTATCTCTACTACCTATCTCCTACTTTAAGGAACAAATTTGACTGGTGGCCCTAGCTGCTGTCCCTTATGGCTCCCACACCATGTTTGTACCAAAATCCCTCTTCCAAAGGCTGTTCCCAGCTTGGTGGGGTAGCCATAACTGCCAGATACAGGACTCCTCCAGTGGAATCATTGAGCTCAAGGACTCCAACACTCTCTTGAATTGTGCTGCAGACTTCCTACCCAGTCTTCTTTCCTGTCTTCTCTCCTTCACAGGTGTCTGACCTACATCAAAATCTGAAAGCTCTCTTTCAGTCTTACATAACTTCGCTCCCTCATACTTTAACAGATCTACTGTCAATCTAATCCTATCTTTGTGTCCTCTCAGCAGTCGCTAACACAAATGGTGCCAGAAGACTGTCAACTGATAGGCAATAATAGGGCTCAGAGATTGGCTCACTCACCACTCAGTGAACAAAGATAATGCTATCTGGGTAGTGTACAGATAACATGGTATCCCATGTTAATGGTAATTTCCCTGGTGGTAGCCTGGGGAAATACATCAGTAGAGGGGAATGTCTTTGCAGGGACAATGACTCAGGCATTTGATAGATGTGGGAAGAAAGTGCCTACAGAAGAAAAGGAATAGACTAGTTGTTGCAAAGTTGGATAAATGACCTGAAGATGGTTAATAAGAATCTGAATGCTGTTTACAAACAGTTAAAGGCTAAGGGTTAAAATCAAACAGCCTCTTTGGTAGATTAATTGAAGTTCCTTATCTTGAGCAGTACAAGAGCAAATATAGCTAAGAACAGACACAGGATTTTTTTTTTCATTTTTAGTTGAAAAATAAAATGAAAAGTGTATTATACCTCACAAAGATGAGGTCCCCATAGGAATCAGATGCAGGTATTTCCTGCCTTTCATAAAATAAAATGTCATCAGAATTGCATCATCCGCACTCAGCTATTCATCAATGCAAGTGTAGGCGGATACCAATGTGATGTGAAAATGACAAAATTGACCCATAAGAAAAGGCAGGAGATAGATCCTCCATCCACTGGTTCTCTCTCCAAATGCTTATAAAATCCAAGGAAGGGTCACACCAAAGCCAAGAGGCTGGAACTCAGTCCAGGTCTCCTAAGTGTATAGCAGAGATCTAAGTATTTGAACCATCACCTGCTGCCTCCCAGGGAGCACACTAGCAGGAAGTTGGATTGGAAGCAAAGAGCCAGAACTAAAACTAGGCACTCTGAGATGGAATGCAGGCTCCCCAGACAATAACTTAACCACTGAACCAAACATCTACCCCCAGATACAGGATTTTATAGTAAGAGTTACACAGATCCAGATACATTTCAAAGTCCAAGGCAGGATTTTATGCTTAAGTTAGATATCTAAATGGAAAAATTCGAGACTTTAAAATTCAGGGGGAACATCTGGAGGGTTTTCCTTGAGAATATTTATTTTACAAACCCCCAAACCCTCAGAACTTTCAGAGGTATCCAACCTTTTGCTATAAGAGCTAACACTTCTGCTGTGCTGGTAGATGCTGCAGAATCATCTGCCCTGCAAGATTATAGCATCTATATTCCTAGTACCCATTCCTCATGAGCTATTCCCACTTCTTCTACTGTCTACAAAGTGTACAACTAGGATTTAATCCCAGTATAACTTGCCTGGGAACATGCTGGGCATGATAAGGAGGGGAAAAAGATTATATATAAAAGGAGTTACAAAAATCAGTTATCATGTAACAGGTAAGAGGAAAGTACTCCCGAGATTGAACACCAATATTTTTTCTGTGGATCCTCTTGAGGGACATGCTCTAAGAAAGTGCATTACAGGAAATGCAAAACCTACATTATTAGAAAATGGAAACATAGTGCCTTAACCTAACAGAATGTCTCCAATAGGGGATATTTTGTGCACAATAGCAAAATTATCACACCTTTGCCACAGAGAAAATGTGGGAGAAACATTAAGGCAGCAAAAGTTAGGAAATCCTTCAATATGGTGGCATAAAGGTGGCTACCTACTCAAAATGCACACAGAATTGTGCATTACACTAGGAAAATTTATTTAAACTCCTACTTCTAATAACAATATAATTCTGTTTCCAGCTATGAATTCCAGGAGTAACATTTTACCAACAAACATACCTGCCTAGAAGAACTATAAAAGAGGATAAAATATCAAAACAAAAATTTTTGAAGACATAGGTTACTGCCCAGGCAACCAGGAACCAAGGGGTCAAGATCCTAGAAAGAAAAACAGCTATACAAGATGAGGTCAACTCTCTGTATACTGCTTTCCTCCTGAGGGCATTTGCCAATGTTTCATAAAGGGCAAGAACAATTGAGAAACCAAGCATAAAACAATGGCTAACAAAAAATCTAGGTGATCTCATGACAAAAATTGGATTCTGGATTTGACAGAACAAATTCTACACCATATATGTGACTATAAACTCAAAAGGAAGAAAAGAAGAGTCAGAAATAATATCTGGTTAAAATGTTTCCAAACTGCTTGTGATGATTAATTTTATGGTGTCAACTTGAGTGGATTAGGAATATCCAGAAATCTGGAAAAGTATGATGTAGGGTCTGTCTGGGAAGGTATTTTCAAACAAATATTAGAATATGGGTCCAAAAGGACTAGGTGGGACCCCTGGCCTCCAGATGGGCAGGCACCATCAATGGAGTAGAAGTCTAAAGAGACTAAATAGAAAGGCCATTTGGTCTCTGTGAGTGTTGTGGCATGCCGAACTTGTCTCTAATGTCAGTTGCTGACCTCTGGACTCCAGGACTTACACCTGTGACCCCCTTGCTGACACTCAGGCTTTCAGTCTTGAACTGAAATTCACATCTCAGCTTTTCTGGTACTGAAGCACTTGGACTTAGACTGATATCCCAGGTCTGTACCTGCAAATGGCTCGTCATGGGACAAGTGCCATAATCATGTAAGCCAAATGCACAAATAAACACCACTTCATACACTTACATACATATCATCTCACTTCTGTATTTCCAGAGAACTCAGACTAGTAGACTGACAAAAGATGCAGACTCAAGAAGCTCATTGAATCCCAAGAAGTATTAAATACAAATAAAATCACACCTATGCATGTAAAAGATGATTGCAGAAAATCAAAGACAAACAGAATTAAAAGCAGCCAGATTGAAGGAAGGACACATCACCTTCACAGGAGTAAATATTGCTCTGATAACTGACTTCTCAACAAACATGCTAGAAAAAGTGTTCATTATAACTAATCATCAGAGCAATGTAAATCAAGGCCACAATGAGAATCACCTCACTCCAGTTAGAAGGGCTACTATTAAAAAAAGGTGATAACTGTTGATGAGAATATGGAGGAAAAGGGACTCTTTTATACAGTGTTGGTTGGAACATAAAATGGCATAGCTGCTACAGAAAATAGTATGGAGGTCCCTCAAAAACTTACAGTAGAGTTACCATATGATTCAGCAATTCTGCTTCTGAGAATATAGCCAAAGGAAATGAAGTCAGTATGTCAAAGAGACATCTGCTCTCCAGTGCTTATATTAGCACTATTCATAATAGTCAAGATATGGAATCCACCTAGGTGTCCATCCACAGATGAATGGATAAAGAAAAATGTGACACACACATACACACAAAATATTATTCAGCCTTTCAAAAGGATATCCCATCATTTGCAACAACATGAATGAACCTGAAGGACCTTATGCTAAGCAAAATAAGTAAGACATGGAAAGACAAACCCTGCATGCTCTCACTTGCAGGTAGAATCTAAAATAGTCAAACACATTGAAATAGAAAGTAAAATGGCAGGTATCTAGGGTATGGCAGGTAGGAAAAATTGAGAGATGGTAGTGAAAGGGTACGAAGTTTCAGTATACAAGATGAATAAGTTCTGGAGACAATATACAGCATGGTTATTGCAGTTAATATTAATAACATATACTTGAAATTTTGCAAATAAGGTTTGATCTTAAAATTTTTCACTATAAAGAAAAATGAAAAGGGTAACTATGTGAGGGGATAGATTTGTCAATTAGCTAATTATAATGTTAATTTCAGAAAGTATATGCATATACACAAAAAAGATATATACCTTAAACTTATGTGATTCTAATCAATTATAGCTGCAAAAAGCTAGGGAGAAAAGTAACAAAAATGGAAAATCACACAATACACGTTTGTTAGCCTAGGAGTCTTGTCTTCAAAACGAGCTTCTAATAATAGTATTAGAAAAGCCAATATATATTTAAATGTTGGTATTTGATTGTTTTGCTCTTTGTTAATTACTAAATAAATCAGTCTATTAAAAAAGAAGGCTACTGTAATAAATATAAGAGAGAGTGATGAGGAAAGATAAGCAATGAGGTTAGAAAAGTAGGCAAAAACTAGATTGCGCAAAGGTCGGTTTGTATTTTTTGCATTTTATTTTATTCTAAGTAAGCTATACAGAGAAGGGATGGAGGGTGTGGCAGGAGGTGGGAAAGGTGGTAAATAGAAGCACGTAGGATGGTGAAGCAGAATGCCTTAGAAATGAGACTTGTCTTCCTGTTTCCTGAGTCATTAGTCATCTTTAAGGCACATTAGGCTATAGCAAGAGTTTGATCTTTTTTTTTTTTTTTTTTGACAGGCAGAGTGGACAGTGAGAGAGAGAGACAGAGAAAAAGGTCTTCCTTTGCCGTTGGTTCACCCTCCAATGGCCACTGCAGCCGGCGCACTGCGGCCGGCGCACCGCGCTGATCCGATGGCAGGAACCAGGTGCTTCTTCTGGTCTCCCATGGGGTGCAGGGCCCAAGCACTCAGGCCATCCTCCACTGCACTCCCTGGACACAGCAGAGAGCTGGCCTGGAAGAGGGGCAACAGGGACAGAATCCGGCGCCCCGACCGGGATTAGAACCCGGTGTGCCGGCGCCGCAAGGCAGAGGATTAGCCTAGTGAGCCACGGCGCCGGCCTTGATCTTTATTCTAAATGAATAAGAAGCCATTTAACAGTTTTAACAAGGTCAATGATTCTTGTTATGTCCAACAGTTTAGCTCATATCTAATTTACTTTTGTTTTAAAGATTTATTTATTTGAAAGGTAGAGTTACAGAGACAGAGGCAGAGAGAAAGGTCTTCCATCCTCTGGTTCACTCCCCAAATGACCACAATGGCCAGAGCTGAACTGATCAGAAGCCAGGAACCAGGATCTTCTTCTGGGTCTCCCACATGGGTGCAGGGGCCCAAGGACTTGGGCCATCTTCTACTGCTTTCCCAGGCCACAGCAGAGAGCTGGATCAGAAGCGGAGCAGCCGGGACTCAAACCGGCACCCACATGGGATGCCAGCACTGCAGACAGTGGCTTTACCTGCCATGCCACAGTGTCAGCCCCCTCATAACTGATTTTCAAGCCCAGACTCTCTTGGTCTTCCTCCCTTGAATTCATTTTTATTGATCAATACTCCACATAAAATGTGATACACTGAACAGAATATTTCACAAAAAATATAAGCTGACCAATTGCATATCAGGCTGAGATGATGGATTTCTTTAAACTGGATACTGTATTCTCTCAGCAAAGGCTACATTTTGATTTGCTTTGTTTGGCAGCCTCTAAAAATGATTTTTCTTTCAATTCCAATGGCTTGATTTGAATAAAAAAATACCAAGCAGGATAGAAGGAGTCATAATTTATCAACCCAAAATATCATACAGATTTTGCATTAGTCCCCTAAATGTCATGGTGTTCTCTACTCCAACCCTCCACCCCAGCTCCTGCTGTTTCCCTGAGGTTGAGATTTTGAATTTAGACTTTGGTTAGAGAAACTCCAACAGGCTGACCTTGATTCATATGCAGATTCCGTTCCAAGGTTAGCACTCAGTAAGCAGGATGGTTGCAAAAGCCTCCCTGGAATAAGATTTTTAGGCATGTTTAATTTAAAACACTAAATATTTCATCTATGAAATGTGGATGGAAGAGCTCATATCTGAGCTTTTAGCTTCTTTTTCTTTTG
The DNA here is from genome assembly GCF_964237555.1 of Oryctolagus cuniculus. Lineage (NCBI taxonomy): Eukaryota > Metazoa > Chordata > Mammalia > Lagomorpha > Leporidae > Oryctolagus > Oryctolagus cuniculus. The sequence continues at coordinate 92,708,982 of NC_091453.1, read as the reverse complement.
CTGATAGTTAAGAGCTCTGAATTTTAAGACCTCCAAGAAGCTGGCAGAGGACATGATATGGAAAACCATTGCTGTGTTGATCCCTCCCATGAGACTAGAGAATAGTAAGGAAATGCTTACTCCAAAGATGCCAGTGGGAATAGCTCGACTGTCCATCCCTTTGCCCCACAGTTGGGAGAAAAGGAAACACTGATTTTATCAAAGTTTTTACGAAACTCAGCACAAAGCACATTCACTGCCTATGTACTATAGGGCAAGTACTGTGCTTACTTTAATAATACAATGGGGGAAATGCAGTTAATATGACACTGCCTCCTGGTCTTCACATGATTGAAACCAATCTCAATCTCTCTCTCTCTCTCTCTCTCTCTCTCTCTCACACACTCTCTCTCTCTCTCTCTCTCACACTCTCTCTCTCTCTCTCTCTCTCACACACACACACACACACACACACACACATGCACAGGTTTCTTAATAGCCACAACCTCACTGAAGACCCTGATAAAAATGCCTTGTCACCTTAGTGTGAACAGGAAGTCCCATTTGTCTATGCTCCCAAAATAATTCAGCCCCAACAGCACCTTAACATACTAGTGCGAACAATCAACCACATTTGTGCTCTAATAATAACCTTTTAGGGATGACAGTTTTATGGCAGACAGGTAGGGTACCATGATGAATTATTACACATTGCTAGCCATCATTGCTGCTTGCAGTGTTTTAATAAATGGGTAGAAGCTTTGCTTTCATTTTTCTTTTCATTATTTTTTCTTCCCAAGCCACAATTTTAAGACCAACAAAGCAAAATGCTTCAAGGGTTTGAAATTAATAAGGAGTGAAAAACATGATTGAGCTGATGTGAACAACCTATAGTCACACAGTCCTATAAAACTCATTTATTTTATAAAACACTGCTGCTCGAGTTTTTAACGGTGCTTATCATTGGGCATCCAACTTCATGTTAGCTGCTTACTAGTGACAGTAAACTCTAACTAGGTAATTGAACTCCTCAAGGTTGTTCTGGAGACTGTTTTTCAAGTTATTTGAAGCTGGTCTCTGGATTTCTGGGCCTTGTTGCTTTACATTTTTCACCCATGAAATGCCAATTTGTCCAGATTATAATCAACCCTGTCTGATGAACACTTTACTCTCTCCCAAATTTTCTGGAAGGAAAAAATACCAATTTTTAATTTCTCATATGATGGAATTCCAAGTATTTAATCTGAGGCCAATTTGAAGTTATAATTGTGAACAATTAATGAGTACCCATTAGTTGCCAGGTGCCATTCTCACTCCTTTATATTTCATCCCCATGTTAATTACAACAGCTCTATGAGGTAAGTATGTTCCAATATATTATATTTCTTGTCTAAGATATCAGAACCATCCATTGAAAAACTGATATTCAAGCCCACAGTTAATACCATCAAGTGTTCATATGAGAAATATCCTATTTTCAGAGAGTCACTGAAAAAGAAGATATTAGCATTATGACAAGGTGAATGTTAGCATCTATTAAAGTGGTGTACCAATGATGCAAAGTTGGAGTTACCAGGAATGGTGAACAAAGCAGTAAGACACATTCAGTGGTACGTAAGTAAACTAAGATTTGAGATTTTTCCCAACTTAGAGAAGCCAAGCAAAGCAGATGATTTTCCTTTTAAGCAAGGGCTTGTTCAGCATACCTATCTAAAGTTAGAACCAACTATACGGATAGCTTTAAATAGTCCTTGATAGTTCATCATATTAGGATAAGAGCCATGGCTTCATTTATAGATAAGACATGTCTAGATAGAAATATCTATCTCCTAGTAGGCCCATTTCTGAATATGGACAACAAAAGATGCACAAATATATGTTATCATGTATCTAAAATCAGATATATATGAACCATAATCTGCACTGAATAAAAAATATTACAGTGAACATTGTGTATAAATGAGTGTTAAATCTTATGAGAGAATTTGCAGAAAGAAAGGTGCAGATTTTTGTTACCCCAATATTACCTTTAGGGAGCTCATTAATACCATAAGACATCAAGGTCACACATTAGCTCTAAGGACATGTGGATTTCTAGGGAAAATTGCCTTCTAAATGACATTCATTCACAGAAAACTCACCAGCATCATTCAAAACACCCATTATTCTCCAATACTTGACTGTGGCTTGAGGGAATATTCATGATACATTTTATGAGGAGTTCAGAAGGTTGCTACTTTGATAATTGTGTTAACATCAACCAAAAGTCATTGCTTCTCTGTGAAACGATAGGAAATATCTTATAGATGCTAAGAATGAGCCTTAGAGAATGAGCTAATAATAGTGTTTTTTATGACTAGATAGCATGATTCACAAAAATATCTTGACAAAGAACAAACTTTTGGGGACAGGGGTAAAGAAAGAGATTATTTTCAAAGTCCCTATACTTCTCATTTTTACAAAATATGTCATTGATGTGTTTCTCAAGTTTTACAGGCTACTTGTAATTGTGAGGCAATAGAAGTTAGGTAAGTTATTCAAGCCATCTAATTTTGAAATAGAAATCATAATGAAATTGACTTCAGTATTCTAAAAGTAAAATCATAACTGCTGAACATATGATCAAATCTGAGTTGTGGGGCCGGTGCTGTGGCACAGTGGGTTAAAGCCCTAGTCAGCAGTGCTGGCATCCCATATGGACACTGGTTCAAGTCTCAGTTGCTCCACTTCTGACCCAGCTCTCTGCTTTAGACTGGGAAAGCAGGGGAAGAAGGCCCAAGTTCTTGGGCCTCTGCACTCGTGTGGGAGACCTAGAGGAAGCTCCTGGCTCCTGGCTTCAGATCAGTTCAGCTCAGGCCTTTGCGGTAATTGGGGGAGTGAATCAGCGGAATGGAAGATATCTCTCTCTCTCTCTCTCTCTCTCTCTCTAGCTGTCTTTCAAATAAATAAAATAATTCATAAAAAAAACCTGAGTTGTTCTGTCAGTGAACTGGACATAATCATAAACTAATTTATTTTAAAGTAAACAAAATTTCAAATAGCCTTAATTCTCTTATACAATAATTCTTTGGCTTTTTAATTTTTAAGATTTCTATTAATTTGAAAGGCAGAGTAACAAAGAGAGAGGGAAAGACAGAAAGAGATCTTCCACCCGCTGGTTCACTCCAAAAATGGACAAAATAGCCAGCACTGAGCCAGGTTGAAGCCAGGTGCTGAGATCTCCATCCGGGTCTCGCATATGCATGGCAGGGACCCAAGTACTTGGGCCACCTTCCATTGATTTCCCAGGCACATTAGCAGGGAGTTGGATCTGAAGTGGAGTAGCTGGGACTTAAAGCAGCACTCTGACATGGGATGCTGCCGTCAAAGGCAGCAACTTAACCCACTGTGCCAAAAAGCTAACGCCTTTCTTTTCTTTTTATGATTTATTTAGTTTTATTTGAAAGAGTGACAGAAAGAGAGGTAGAGGCAGGCACACACACACACACACACACACACACACAGATCTTTCATCTGGTTTGTTCTCCAAATGTTTGCAACCACCAGAGCTGGACTAGGCTAAAGCCAGGAGCCTGGAAATCCATCTGTGTCTCCCACATGGGTAGCAGGAACCTAACTACTTGGGCCACCATTTGCTGCCCTCCAGATACATTAGCATAAATCTGTTTGGCAAGTACTGGGTAGCTGGACTTGAATAGGCACTCTGACAGGGAATTTGGGCATCACAAGAAGTGGCTTGTCTCTGTGCCACATCACCTGCCCATCTTTGGCTTTCTTACAGGGAGAAGAAACAATTCACCACTGCCCAGTGCACTCATTTTCCTTTTTGCCACTTCCAATGGATAATGGAAGAGAATTAAAAGAATTTTCTTTCAAAGTAAAAGAACTATTACCTAAATATTTATTGATTTATAATTGTATGCTGAACATGTAATCATCATCAAAATGCTGTAAGGCACATACGATTATTGTCATACTCTGTTTTGTGTTGCTATAAAAAATATATGAGGTTCAGTAACTTATGAAAAAGATTCTTTGGCTCACATTTCTGATGGCTGGAAGGTCCAAACAGCATGGCACTGACATCCATGCAAGGGGCCCTGGCTGTGTCACAATGTGATAGAGAAGGAGGAAGGGGATGGGACATGTGAAGAGCCAAGCACCATGCAAAGAAGGGCAGCCTCACTTTATAACAATTCATTCTCCAATCCAACTTCCTGCTAACGTGCCTGGGAAGCAACATATGATGGTCCATGTGCTTGGCCCCATGCTGTCCATGTTGGAGACCCAGATGGAGTTCCTGGCTCCTGGCTTTGGCCTAGTCCATCTCTGGCTGTTGCAGACATTTGGAGAGAGAATCAGTGAACAGAATCAATCTCTCTCTCTCTCTCTCTTTCTCTCTCTCTCTCTTCTTCTCCCTCCTTTACTTCCTCTCTGTCTCCTCTGCATTACAATTAGAGGAAAATAAATATTTCAAAAAGAAAATGAAAGCAATATATTCTCTTGAGAATGAAACCACTCTGCAAGGCCAGAACTAACTCCCCTCCAAGGATGATGCCCCCAGGACCTGATCACCCTCCACTAGACCCCAGCTCATGAAGATTCCACCACCTCAACACTGCTGCCCTGAAGACTAAGCTGCCAGCATATGACAAACCATATCCAAATCCATAGCCATTATTACCCATGTTTTACCAGTAAGAAAATGTAGATAAGAAAAATAAATAGAATTAAGTGATTTGCCCGAGATCACATAACTGATAAAGGTCCTAACCAGAATTTGAACTGAAATCCAAACTCAAAATAAAGAAAACAAAAGGTAAATATGTATAAAATGAGAGAAGCTGAATTTAGCACTCTTAGCTCAATTTAAAGTAGGAAAAATTGAGATTGATTTTTGCATGGAAATTAAGTTGGCTCATGGGGTGTGTATTAAACCTAGACTATAAGTCTATTTGTATCCCTAGTCTCTATCCCAGTGCCTAATATAACAGGTGCTCAAAAATATTTGTCCAAGGAATGCCTGATTGCATGAACAAATTAATAAATATCATAGTGGTTTTTGAAAACTGATATCTGGGCTCTTACAGGTACAGGCTTCAAATTCTTACAGTTTTGAGCAGAATAATTGAAACAGAAACACCAACAGCAGTTTACAGGAAGGCTATACAAGTTCTGAAGACCCTTAGCACAGGTGTCAAAGGTAAATACTAAAACCCAACTATTAAACTCATCCACTTGAGTTGCAGACTTGGAGCTGCTAGATGAGCCTTGCAGCTACCTTTGCCAGATTTCATTTCTGTGCTGGACAGCTGATTCCAGATTCAGTTTAGAGATGAGTTGACCTTCCTAACTCTACCTATTGATTAAGATATTAAGGACAAACCCTTATGTTCAGCTGAGGATAGCATCATTATTTCATAATGCTTCTTTTTTTTTCATTTTGAAATGAGGGGAAAAAAAAAAACCAGCGTAAACTGAACATTTACTGCAGGGAGATTTTCTCCTCATTATTCAAGGATAAAATGTGACTATGATGATGGGGTCAGCTATTCTCTGGCAACACAAAGCAATTTCTTTAAGTAGATGAAAATAAGTAGCAGGTTCTCTGCAGCCTGTGCTGGGCATGTAGACACAGCCCTAGAAGAGGACAGACTAAGTGTATGCAGCTATGCCACAGCTACCATTTCCTTTTGATAAGTCAACAGAGGACACAGATAATTCAGCAGGGTAAAATCAGTCTCTTTTCAATACCATACAATACGGTCTCAAATTGACTACCACAGATACAATCTAGAGGAAAAAATGTTTCTTTTGAAACCAGTTGGCTCCGATTTCCTTCTACCTTTCTGGAGGTGCTAAATGTTCCCACCCTGGGAAAAAGCTTATCCAACTGCTGCCCCAACCAGCTGGCATAAAAAAAGAGATAAATTTACTTGGCCATGAGTTGTTGGGAAAAGTTATCTGAAAGCTTCTGTGCAATTAACACAAGATTACAGACTAGAAGGCCCAAGCAGAGCCAAGCCATTAAACATGCTAAAGGTGTGGGGGGATGTCATTAAACACATTGCCACACAACATATGGGGCCATTCAAGTTTGACCTCCCCAAGCAACACCACTTCTTGTTTAGCTCATTTGTCCAACTTTATGGTCTCTTTTAAAAGAGAACTCATACAAATACGGAGTTGGACTTGGGATATTTAGTTTACAGTTAAAGCCCAAAATATCACTAAGGTTTTTATTGTCTAAAACAATTCAAAGGGGCCACCTCCTCAACCATTCAACATTTCTCAAGCCCTAGGAACAACACCTAAGCTTTTTGGTTCTCAGAAGGGCATTTCCCAAATGAATCCAAGTTTGGGCTCATCTAGCAGGTAGCATTGCCATTGTCCCATCAGCAAAGTCAAAAGCCTTAACCTACCCCATAACTAATCTTTTAATAATCTAGAAAATCATTGGAGAGGAGAAAAAAATGAATACATAATGACTGTTACTATAGTCTAGGCAGAAGGCAAAAATGATCTATTCCAGGTGTGTCGTTGAAATGAACAGGAAGCCATTGGCAAGAAGATGCCATATTGAATGGATTGCTGAATATAGGAGAGTGGTTATAGAGGGAAGAAAAGGAGGGATAAAAGATGACTAAGAGGTTTCAAGACTTTGTGAGCAGGGGGAAAAATACATGAGGGGAGCTGATGTGAGGGAAAACATAGTGAAACTGTTTGGATAAATATTAACTAAGCCAAGACCATGTGATATACAGATGGTCTTATTGGTTGAGTAGGATTTGTCTCCCCAAAACTCATGCAGCTGTTTAAAGTCTAATGTCTTAATGTCAATTGTATTCCTCACATCAATCCTATAAAGTGAATATTACTCATATCATCAACATCTTGACAAGATATTAATGTTAATCTAAGTGAAACGATTTGCTCAATGTCATGCAGTATCTCTGTGTTTGATTAAGAATTTTAATCAACATCTGGCTACCCAACTTCAACATCACTACCCTTTTCACGGAACCCATTATCTAAAATCCTCTTTTCTTTTTCTTTTTTTTTTTTCAAAACAGCCATGAACATTTTACCTTCACCCTTTTATCCATTCTGGTTTCACTGTCAGGAATGCCTTCTTCATCTCTTCAAATTCTTACTCCAAACACACATCCCATGTGCACTGGGCATTCCTTTGAAGCCTAGTGTGTAGAACATCACTCTTGTTCATTTTTTTTCATAGCATATGCCCTCTGATATTGAATCTTTTATGAAAGTATTATTTTTTTCTAAATGCATTATGACATTCTTGTGGGAAAAATTTATCCCTCTATGCCCCTAACACATAGTAAGCATCTAGTAAATGTTTGTAGTTGCTGGTGATGATGATGATGATAATGATTATGCCTACCTTTATAATTCCTTCAATGTAGATGTCCTGATGCTATCTCAGATTGGATCTTGGTAACCTTATCCATATGTAACATCAAAATTCAAAGCCATCTTTATAATGAAAAAGAAGGGCCTCAAAGAGGTTAGCAAGGACCATTATAAGAGGTTTCCAAAAAGGTTGTGGAAAAACTGCATTATCTTTCAATTCCATTTTCCATGAACTTGTTGAAGTACTCTCATGTATTCTCAGAGTTTCCAGCATTGAAGAGAGCTCATGGAGTGTTTTCATAAAATACTTGTTTAATGATTGATGTGCATTAGAAGTGCCAGGCAAAAAAGGACCAAAACAGAATAAAAAAGTTTTAAAATCTAGAGCACACTTGAGAGTTAAGGCATTGTCTCAGGTAGAAAAACTGAAAAAATAGATAAATAACAGCTGAAATAATCAGGCCGGAAAGTTACAAAGCTTAAAATTTAGATGATATCCAACCATTGTGGCACTTAGAAAGCTTAAAGTAGAAATGATGATGTGATTAATCAGAATCTGACATATTCTTTAGAGAAGAGTGAAAGCTTGCTAGCATGCTACCTTAGCTTCCTTGTAGGCAAACTCAATATGTTATATTTGTACATATTTTATACTGTGTATCTTTAATTATAAATGCTGTTGTAAGCTATATGAAAACAAAGCACATTCAGCATTTGAATTCGGTATGATCATTTCATCCTATCTATAATCTACCAAAAGGGACCTTTCAAGGGTTTGTTTTAATGGAAAGAACACCAAACTAGGAGTCAGAGATCTGAATCTCAGTGCTAACTCTATGTGATTTGAAGGCAAGTCAATTCCAGAAATTTTTATACATAACATAATACACTCCTGATATAATTTACAGTTCTCATTTTCTACGATTAGTGTCTCATGAAACCAGTATTCTCTGATGACAATGAGGAAGGGACAAAACGATGGAAAACAAGAGATTTCAAATTGCCAAAATGACACATATATAAATATATTATATATATAAATCAGTAGCTGGAGAAAGACTTCTCTAGCTATACAAATTGTCTCCATGCACAGAATATGGTATTTGATCAGATTATGTCCTTCTCTAAGTCAAAACTTTGCTTAAGACTCATTTACTCTATAAGACAAGCTAGACTACCTCCCCTGACATCAATTTCTCATATCATTCCAGCAACTTTTCAACATTTTATCTAAGAAAACAGTTATATAGAGATCATACAATGAATTGCTAAATAATGTAACTTGTGCCACATACCGTAAGGAAGGGACCATTGTCTTTTCTTTCCCCTAGGAATGCAATGTAGCATAGATTAGGGACCAAAGATTTTCAGTAACATAAAGATCAAATAATACATAAATACATTTCATGAATATTATAGTCATCTCTCAGTGTCTGTGAGAAATTTTTCCAAGACCAAAATCTATGGATGCTCAAGTTTCTTATATAAAATAGGATAATATTTTATATATATATATATAACTTATGCACATTCTCCCATATACTTTGATTCATTTGTAAATTATTTGAAATACCTAGTACAATGTAAATGGTTTCTAAGTAGTTGTCATACTGTATTCTTTAGAAAATCATGTCAAGAAAAAATGTTCAGTCCAGACACATGTTTTTTCAAATATTTTCAATCCATGGTTGGTTGGTTGAACACATGAATGCAGATCTCAAGGTTATGGAAGGTCAATTGCATAAGTAAATATTTATGTGGCTTGTGAATAGGAAAGCACTTTTGTGCGTAAAATCCATGGAAATAATAATACAGAAAAATACGCATTGATTTGACATTGTAAAAAAAAACTCAGAAGGCTAATAAAATGGAAAATACTATCTATAGAAGAAAAATACATACGATCATTAAACATATAATAAAAAATCACTGGGGCCAGCATTGTGGTGCTGTGGATTAAGTCACTGCCTGTAATGCTGACAACCCAAATGAGCACCAGTTTGAGTCCCAGCTGCTCCACTATCCCATCCAGTACCCTGCTGAAGTACCCGGGAAAGCCGTGGATGGTGACTCAATTACTTGGGCTCCTGCCACCTCTGAGGGAGACCCGGATGGAGTTCCTGGCACCTGGCTTTGGCCTGGCCAATTCCCAGCCATTGCAACCATTTGGGGAGTGAATCAATGAATAGAAATTACACACACACACACACACACACACACACACATATATAAAATCTCCATCCTCTTACTCCTCTGCACTGTCCCTCTCTCTCTCCCTCCCTGTCACACTTTCAAATAAATAAGTAAATTTAAAAAAATACAACAGATGAACAAAAATCTGGGTAAGCTGGAAAAACAACTGAAAGAACATATGCATTCAAAAAAGAGAAATAAAAAATAACCCTACCAACCAAATAAATTTAACTGAGATATCATTATTGTTTTTAACATTTATAAATAATTATTTTATGATAATAGTGCTGGCAAGGAGACAAAAAAAGAGACTTCCATATACTGATGCTGTGAGTGTAAAGTGGTAAAACATTTCTTACGATTGAGCATATGGTACTAAAAGTACTTAAATTGTTTGGCTCCTTTGCCTAAGTAATTTTATTCTTAGAAATATGTCCTGTACTATGAGAAACAGTGACTTGATCAGCATAGCCCTGACTGTTAATGAACAACTTAATACACTATCCCTCTTAGAAGTTTTTTTTTTTTTGTCTGTTCTACTTAATATGACTGGGTTAATTCTGTAATTAATACACAGTTATTCTTAAGTGTTGAAATTTAACTGAAATGTGATCCCTGTTAAACATAAGAGTGGGAATAAGAGAGGGAAGAGATGTACAATTTGGGACATGCTCAAGCTGACTTGCCCCAAATGGTAGAGTTAGAAACATACCAGGGGACTCCAATTCAATCCCATCAAGGTGGCATGTACCAATGCCATCTCACCAGTCCAAGTGATCAATTTCAGTTCACAATTGATCATAATGAAAGGACTAAGAGTCAAAGGAAGCACATAAACAAGTCTAGTACCTGCTAATACTAACCGATAGAATAAATAAAGGGGAGAGTGATCCAACATGGGAAGTGAGATACTCAGCAGACTCATAGAATGGCGGATGTCCTAAAGAGCACTCTGGCCTCAGAATCAGCCCTAAAGGCATTCCGATCTGGCTGAAAAGCCCATGAGAGTATTTCAGGCATGGAAAGCAAAGACACTCTGGCAAAAAAAAAAAAAAAAAAAAAAAAAAAAAAAAACCACCTAAATGAAAGATCTCTGTGAGTGAGATCCCAGTGGAAAGAACAGGTCTTCGAAGAAGGAGGTACCTTTCTCTGAAGGGAGGAGAGAACCTCCACTTTGACTATGACCTTGTCTAAACAAGATAAGAGTCGGAGAACTCAAAAGGCTTCCATAGCCTTGGAATCTCATGACTGGAGCATAGGGAGATTACTGATGCCATAGACAGGAGTGTCAATTGGTAAAGTCAACAACAGGAGTCACTGTGTACTTACTCCTCATGTAGGATCTCTGTCCTTAATGTGCTGTACATTGAGGCTTAATGCTATAATAAGTACTCAAACAGTATATTTCACTTTGTGTTTCTATGGGGGTGCAAACTGTTGAAATCTTTACTTAATGTATACTAAACTGATCTTCTGTAAAAAAAAAAAAAAAAGAAATTATCAATTCCCAACTTGACTCTCACTGGGATTAAACATGACAATAGGTCTGATTTGGTTTCATCATCATTTAAAAAATCATCTATTATTTTTCACTTTATGTTTCTGTGTGGGAGCAAACTGTTGAAATCTTTACTTAATGTATACTAAACTGATCTTCTGTATATGAAGAGAAATGAAAATGAATCTTGATGTGAATGGAAGGGGAGAGGGAGTGGGAAAGGGGAGGGTTGCGGGTGGGAGGGACGTTATGGGGGGGAAGCCATTGTAATCCATAAGCCGTACTTTGGAAATTTATATTCATTAAATAAAAGTTAAAAAAAAGAAATATGTCCTGTAAAATAATCATAGGTTTAAACAAAGATTTTTATACCCAAACATGCCCATTAAGGTATCATTCATAATAATGAAAACCTGGATGGTTAAGATATCTGGTTAAACAAACAATGGTGCTATTTGAAGGAGCATTATCCAGCCATTAATATAATATTTCTTAAAGAATAGCTAAAAAATGAGAATATTCTCTTGATATAATGTTTAGGAGAAATCATCAAGATATATGCAGTATGATACTGATTTTGTCGTGTGTGTGTAAGACTGGAAGAATATATGTATATCAACATATTAACATATTGTGATTTGGTGTGACTTTTACATAATTTTCTTTTAACATTTTACAAATTGTCTACTGCAAGTTTGCATTGGATTTACAAAAAGAAAAAAATGAAGAGGATTTGGACTCATACACACTTGGGCTTGAATCCTAGCCCTGCCACTTCATAGCTGTGAAATATTAGTAAATTACTTAAAGCTTCCAATCTACACGGTTTCAATCTGTAAATGGAATTAGTACTATCTAACCCCATAATTGGCTTTTGAATAAATGAGACAGCAATAGTAACATGTATTTCACATGGCTCTTAATTTTATTTTCTTCTCTTTCTCCTCTATATTACTCCATAGCATCTAAAGTATTCAATCAATGATCTCTGAGTAAAATCAGAATTTTCAAGTGGAAATAAAAAAATTTTTAAAATTAAAAATAAAAGAAAATAGCAGCTCACTCACTAGGGACAGGAAAACTAAATCTGAGGTCACAAATTTAAGGCATTTAGGTAACAAAGATTTCATGGATACCTACCCCAACTCAATACACATACACCACACACTTTGCTATGATTTCTTTTGTTATTTCCCAATATTCACAACTCAAAAGAATACGTTAAAATATCTAGATCTCCAGCTTCTTGAAAATCAGAAAATCTAGTAACAATGGATGCAAGTTCTCACATCATAATCACAGGAGTTGAGAAACATTTTTAATTAGTTTTTTCCTTTTTTCAAATTTTAATAGGGTGAATAAATTCTATGTGTTTCATATATACAGATTTAGAGCACACTGATACTTTCCACCTTACCCTTTCTCTCACCCATATTCTCACCCTCCCTCCTCCTTCCTTATTCTTTCAATTTTTACAATGGCATACTTTCAATTTATTTTATAATAATAAGCTTAACCCTTCACTAAGTAAAGAATTCAACAACTAGTAAGAAGAAAATAACACTGTTCTTCAACAGTAGAGACAAAGGCTGTAAACAATAATGAAATCTCAAAATTTCCATTTCACTCATATACATTGCTTTCTTTAGATAGACATATACTTTAGAGGCTCATTCAAGTCCCCAGATATAGCTCTCCATTATTTCTGTGACACCAGATCCATTGTACTCATGGGCATTACTGGCCAGTCTGTGTTCATGACTCTTAGACTTAATTCAACAATGAAAAAAAATTAAGGAAAAAAAATATGTCCTCTATACTCAGAAGTCAAAGTGAAATTCTAGGCTTAATTCATTCAGATTCGTGTTTCATTTCATTTCTTGCTAATCCAATATTAATATATTAAAATGCTTAATGAAAAGTTATTTACAATCCAATATAAACGGCACTAGGTTAATTGACTTATCTTCAACTGTCTGGAAGCTTTAATGGCCTTTAACAATGAAAACTAGTCTCTATTGTTTGTTAAAATGAAGCTTTTGTTGCCTTACTCACAAATAAGCTGGTTTCCCTTTTCTATGGGGCCCCTGTAATAATTAACACCAGAATTCAGCACCATCCAGTATCTCTAACATGTCATTGCTGAGGAATTAAGCCAATGTTGCCCATTGTAAGGCTGGTTTATCCCAGAGAATATCACATTGAAGAAATAAAGGGAAAGATATGTGCATGTAATAGATATATCTCTATCTATGAATACACATACAAGAGGGGTCTTTAAAGGGTTGGTGTAAAATGCAATTATGAAAAAACAACATGAGGATTTCAAAAAAATTTTGTGCCAATATCAACTTATCTTTATAAAATTTATTTACTTATCTGAGAGGAAGAGACACAGAGAGAGCGCCAATCTGCTGGTTCACTCCCTATATGTCTGAAAATGGGGAGCTGGGTACTCAATCCAGGTCTCCAACATAGATGGCAGGAACCCAATAACTTGATCTATCATTGCTGCTTCCCAGGGTCTGCATTAGTTGAAAGCTAGAGTTAGGAGCCACTGTTGGTAATTGAATCCAGATACTCTGATGTGGGATGAAAATGATTTAACTGTTGTGCTAAATGTCTGCCCACTAAACTTATCTTATAGTTCCATTTTTCCATGAACTTTTTAAATTATGTGTGTGTGTGTGTGTGTGTGTAGAGGTGGTGGGGAGAAGGAGGGTAAAAGAAAAAGGAATTAAAAAGACAAGGGGGGATGGGAAACAGAAGAAGTCAATGGCTGAAACACATATGGCTTATCCCAGTCTATTTAGTAATTAAAATGCTAGTGTAGATTTCATTTGTTGACATAGAAATACAAATAGTACTGAGTGGAATAGAAGGTTTTTAATAAACATTTATTTATTTATTTATTTATTTGAAAGGCAGTTACAGAAAGCGGAGGAGACACACACAGAGGGAGAGAGAGATCTTCCATCCATTGGTTCAGTTCCCAAATGGCTGCAACAGCCAGGGTTGGCCCAAGCCAGCACCAGGACCCAGAACTCCATCCAGCTCTCTCACAGGAATGGAAAGAGCCAAAGTACTCAGGCCATTTCCCCTGCTTTCGCAGGCACATTAGCAGGGAGCTGGACTGGAAGTACAGAAGTTGGGACTTGAACTGGTACTCACACAGCTTGCTGGACAGGCAAGCTCTGGTTAATGCACTGTACCATATCACTGGCCCAAAATGAAGGTTATAACAACATGTATAACATGATGCCAAGTAAGTGGAAGTTTCTCTTAACATCTACACATATATTTTCGTAGATATCTGAAAGAGTTCTAAAATGATAGTGGTTATACATGGGGTGAGATTTAGCTTTCTTCTTTGTACTATATTATTTGCATTGTTATAGTAAGCATTTATAATTTTAAAAAAATCATTTGGTTTTTAAAGTTAGCAGGGCAATTATCTAGTTGTCTGGTTAGCACAAACCATGCATCTTTGAGTCAAGTAATAAAGGTGGGAAAAAATGTCTTCTTAGCTGTATTTGAGTAGCTAAGACTTCTGGTTCAGGAACTTTCAGGTTACAGATCAGCTTCATTGTCCTTAAAACTACTCGAATTCTTTCTACTTCCAGCAGTCATTTTTCAGTCTCTTAGTTTTCCAAATTTCCATGAACTCCTATTAGTTTGTTTCTTTATCAACATTTTAATAGGAATTGGGAGAGGCATCTTAAATGTTTCTAAGTCCGATGCCATTTTAAACTCAAAATCTCCCTGGCAATTACTAGAATCTTTTTTCCTAAGAGTCAGAGGATAGAATAACTGTGGATATGCTGATAGAAAAGATAGAAATATAATTACTTTTTTTAAAATTAAGCTGATGGTGCAAGGATGTGTCAGCCTCAATTACATTGCCATTTACCAAACAAGGAAGCATTTCCCATTATCATCTGCTTGTTTCAGTCCAAAAAAAAAAAAAAAAGGATGGTAAGAACTTATGTTTATCTTTGCAAATCACTTCACTAAATAGTTAGGCAGCACAACATCTGATTCCAGGACATGAGAATGTTATTAGATAGAAAAAAAACCATGTTATTGTAGCCCTGGCTTAGAATGTTACAGCCAACCCACTCCCAGCACTCCAACCTGGCTTATTACTGCACTCTAACATCTTGCACCTGAACATAATTAGGCCACACTAGAATGAAATCAATCAGGGTAAGGAAAAAATAAAACAGGGAAAATCATTCTAAGGAGATTGTTACCTACTTTCAAATCAATGATGAAATGGAGGGAAGGTATAAAATCCTTTAGCCTGGCAAAAAATGTCAAGTGAGAGGATTTTCTAAAGTGCTCTGTAATATCGGCTCATTAAATACTCATAGTCTACTAATGAAACTTGAAGAACTCACTAATTTTTATCATTTACTACTGACACCACATCAGTGTACTTTTCAAAAATATATGACACACAGCAGTAATTCCTTAGGACAAACAGTCACTCATCACAAATATTAAAACAATCTGTTTTTTGTCTGTACTGTGTACCCGGGTTGCTGTATACTGTATCCCTCAAAATGAAGTTAATTGTTTCTGTGATATTTGAGGGAGAGGAGAGAATAAACTCCTTTTGCTTACCCAAACCAGTAAATAAGATGACTATATGAAATGTTACAGAAATTTCACAACAAAAATAAAGTACTACACAAAACATGTCTCAACTTTCTAAAGGAAAGAATGAAATCCAAAAATCAGGAAAACAGCCAAGATTTTGAAATATGATTATAGTTACCATGACTTTTTCAAGCAGGATAACCTTTTGGGAATGTAACCAAATTCTAAGGGCCTCAGTGATTTTTCCTGATGGAATAGATTTTGCAGAGAACAATAATAGGGCACCAGGCTCTAACAGAGAGAAAATAAAAATAGGCCTGGATCCAAGACTATCCGGATAAAGATCTTTATCCAGGGCTTTTGTCACAGTTAGAGGCCTTGTGGAAAATCTGTATAGTTTTTGAAAATGAATTTGATTCTTATTTTGTGAACAATCTCATGACACATCTTTTTTAAGTGAAATCCACACAAATTTCACCAAAGTTGCACTCAATGAAATCTTTGGAAAATCCCTGGAGCCCCCCTGCCACCCCACATTGCGAATCATGAAAAAATAGTCAAAATCCACTTGCCCCTCATCCATGGTATGGGAGACAGAAGAAAAATTAATTCCAAATGCTTCTCCTACTAATCTGCTAGTGAGCTATTGAATTATCTGAGTTGATTTTAGCACCTCTGGAATACATATTAAAGATAATCAAAATAGCAAAAATGAATATTAAACTCTGAGCATATAAACCACATTTTAGTGTGTGTGTGTGTGTGTGTGAGAGAGAGAGAGAGAGAGAGAGAGAAACCTGATATTGAAGCAAATAAAGTCTTGTAGGTGGCTTCAAATGGTGATTTCTCAGAAAGTCAAAGTCAGAGGCAGTATGCCAATATCCAATCATACATATCCCTCAATGCCCTCTGTAATACCAGATCTGTACTGTCAACACCAATTCCATTTGATTGCTGCTTGTAAACTGAAACTGCACACTTTGGGATACCAGATTTGGAGGAATAGTGAGCAAAGGCACTACTATCATGTAATCTTATCATTTTAACCTCAGTGATATTTGCAATTCACTATTCCTTATATCCATTTGATGCTCTAAATTACTCAGACTTTGCAGTGCTTTGCACCTTTTAGCATTGTCATTACTAGACAAGAAATGCAACAGTGGCCGACGCCATGGCTCACTAGGCTAATCCTCCGCCTTGCGGCGCCGGCACACCGGGTTCTAATCCCGGTCGGGGCGCCGGATTCTGTCCCAGTTGCCCCTCTTCCAGGCCAGCTCTCTGCTGTGGCCAGGGAGTGCAGTGGAGGATGGCCCAAGTGCTTGGGCCCTGCACCCCATGGGAGACCAGGAGAAGTACCTGGCTCCTGCCATCGGATCAGCGCGGTACGCTGGCCGCAGCGTGCCGGCTGGGGTGGCCATTGGAGGGTGAACCAACGGCAAAAGGAAGACCTTTCTCTCTGTCTCTCTCTCACACTGTCCACTCTGCCTGTAATAATAATAAAAAAAGAAATGCAACAAACGTATTCATGCAAAATAAAGTTTTCCTACTAGCAATTCATACATCATTTGCACATTTCTCCTGTCAAGAAAAAAAATGGTCTTTACATTAATGTTATTTACCATTTAAATTTGTAACTTGGACAACAGGATAAAAAGACACTCTGAACTGTACATTTTGTTCAATCAAATATGTACAGGTAAAAAAATACTCATATCTTTTGGACTATAAATAACCTCTGACATCTTAGGACCTTAAATTAAAAACCTCAGTTCTCAGGGTGGCAAACCCAAGAGGAAAAATGAACTCACCAGTGCACCACCTGTTCATCCATTATTGCTAGGATTTTCCATTCCTGTTTGCTTGTCTACCCTTCCCCCTCCCCATTTTCTCTTATTTTATATGTGTAATGTTTGATGGGCCATGATTTTTAAGTTCTCTGTACAGTGCCTTTAGCTTTTAGGGAGGAAAGTACTACATAAATCTAACAATAAATAAATAATAAAAAAGAGAAATAACTGGCTATGTGTGGGGGGGCTAAAAAAGATCTATAGGGCATGGTGATGAATCAAGGCTGAAAATAAGTCAACAATGTAGTACGCTGTTAGTAAAACTAACCCACTGCTAGGAGGCACAAATGAAAATGGAGTGGTAATGCAACAACCAAGTCCTAAAGGCACCTTGCAAATAAGTCTGTAGCTAAAAGGTGACAGCTAATGTGTGGTATCCACTGGCTGAGCATCCTAACACCATTACTACATATTTTTGTGACAAATAAATTGGGTAACTCTATCATGAAGCATAGCAATTTGCTGGGATTCAAATGAATGAGCTTGCAGTTTAGTAGGAAAGTGAATAGTGAATTTAACATGCATTGAATACCTGCTATGTACCTAAAGTTTTACATCCATTATTTCATTTAATTCTCACAACAATGCTGTAAGTATCATTATTCCCACAGAATAAATGAGAAAATTGAAATATTTACAGGATAAGTCACTTGCCCAAGATATAATTAGCAAGCGACTGATTCAGAATTCAATTTACAGTGAATTTCATTGAAAGCCTATGTTTTTTTCACTCTACCATAACACCTTAATATGGTACTATATTTGAATTCTAGGAACAGAAGTTGCAATTCCTGAAGAAACTGCTCTGCAATGGTGAAGTAAAAGCTCCTGAAAATCCAATATTTCATAAATGCCTGCATTCAGTGGCAAACAATTGTCAACTATTTCAGAACAATAAGAGTTATCTCTAAGTTCCCAACAATCCTAGGAGTGCTTATTCAAGAAAGATGACTGAGCATCAGTAAGGACAGTGTGCTTTATGGAATTCTAATTCTTTCTATTCCCATCTACTTCTGCCTAGTCATGCAGTAACCTGAAACCAAAAGCCTCACAACTACTGTAGTTGGGTAAACCAATAGCCCAGCAGGCAGTGAAGGGATCAAAATGAGCTTAAAGTTTCTAAAAAGTCTCATCCCAAAATAATTGTCACAATTTCACCTGTCTGGAAACTACCTAAAAAGCTATATTCTTCAGGTTTGTCTTTATTTGACCTTACTCGGAGCTTACTCTGTACAAACAGTCCTATCCCTAGGGCATTTGTCAAAAACAATCAGCAGCAATTGTTTAACATTGCAGTTACCTGAGGTAGCAATATCAGTTGAGAGTAACAAGAGGATTACCAAAGGAAAAAAAAAAGCTCTAAAAACTAAAACTGGGTAATGAAATATACTGGGAATTTTTGGAAACCTCTAACACACTCCCATAAATCTGGAAACCCATGTGTATGTTCACAGTTATGTGCAATTAAAGGAAAGATATGAGAAGACCCTAATCTCTCATATCTGAGTTAGACTGATTGTGCAAGCATGGAGCACACTCACAAATAATACAGAGATTCTTTGCAAAGGCAAAAGGACATACCGGTTCAAAACAATTAATGAAACCTCTATCCAATCATTTACTGACAACTAAGATAAAAAAAGACTTCAGTGGTCACACATGACAAAGAATACTTAAGAGAATTAAGTCAGGAAACCAACTAAACTAACAAACAGCAACAACAAAACAGTCCTGGAGATTTCCAGTTACTACATTACATAGTATAAATATCTAGTTTCTAAGAAAAAGGCAATATATGTGCAAAGAAACAGGAATGGATAGTACATACACAGGGGAGAAAGGCAGACAATGGAACTATTCCAGAGGAAATCTAGACATTGGACACGCTAGTCAATGATTTTAAATAGCTTTTAATATGTCAAAAGAGCTAAAGAAATTCAAAAACAAAGAATCTAAGGATAATATGAAAATAACGTATCACAAAATAAAGACTATATATAAGATAATTAGAAATTATAAAGGAAATTAAAATAGGAATCTTAGCATTAGAAAGCATTAAAACTAAAACTGAGAATTCATTATAGGATTCCACAGCAGATTTAATGTCAATAGAAAAACACCTGCCTAAATGTGGAACATTCTATGATAAACCAAAAAGAAGATCACAAAGCAGTTCTCAACAACTCTAACATAACTGAAACAATAAAATGTGTTCTTCAACTATGAATCAACAGGAAAAGAAACTTTGGAAAATTCACAAATGTATGGGAATTAAACAACATAATCCTAAATTGCCAATGAGTTGAAGAAGAAATCACAGAGAAATTAGAAAATACTTTAAAAATGAATACAAACAAAAACTATAACAGCAAAATGTATGAGATACAGCTACACAGCCTTAATGAAGGGTGGGGGGGTGGATTTACAGCTTTGTATTTTAAAAGCCTGTATTTGAATATTAGATGTCAAACCAATAACCTAAATTTCCATCTTAAGAAACTTAGAAAATAAGAAAAACCCAAAGTAGCAGAAGTAATACTACAACGGAAATAAATGAAATTCAGAATAGCAAACATTAGAGAAAATTAATGAAACCAGAAGTTGTTTCTTTAATGAAATAAAAAAGTTGCCAAAATTTAATTATACTGACCAAAAAAAATGATAAAGGATATTTGAATTAGGAAAATCAGAAACATAAGAGGATTTATTATTACTGACTTTAGGTATACATAAGGGAATTATATAAACAATTACATGCCAATAAATTAGCCTAAATGAAATGCACAAATTTTCATAAAAAAACACAAACTATCAAGACTAACTCATAAAGAAACAAAACATCAAGTAGTAGACCTATAGAAAATGATTATATTAAACAAAAAAATCCCCACAAAGAAAAACCAGTCCCAAATAACCTCACTGGTGAATTTTACCAAATATTTAAGTAGTAATTAATACAAATATGTCATACAAACTTCCAAAAATTATGAGGAGCCAATCCCCAATCTATACTCTAAGACCAATATTCTCCTGATACCAAAATCAACAAAAACATCACAAGAAGAAATAACAATTACAGAATACCATACCTTAGAAATATAAACATAAAAATGCTCAATAAATTATTAGCAAACCAGATATAGCAACATTTTTAAAAGGATGTACAACATAAGTAACTGGAATTTATTCCAGGAATGTAATGTTTCTTTGATATATGAAAATCTATCAATGCAATACATCAGATTAGTAGAATAATGGACATAAGCACATGATTATCTCAATAGAAACATGAGTACATTGACAAAATCAAAAATACCTTTATGATTAAAAACACTCAACAAACTAGGAAAAAAAGAGATCTATCTTCAACTTGATAAAAACCATCTACAAAAATCCTGTAGCTAACATCACATTCAGTGGTAAAAGAGTGAATGCTATTCACTTAAGATTGGGAACAACCCAAAGAGGTTCATTCTCGCCACTTCTATACAGCATTCTAGTGGAGGTCCTAGACAAGGCAAGTAAGCAGGAGAAACAAATGAAAGATGTCCACATTGGCAAAGAAGGAGTAAAACTATCTTTGTTTGAAAAAAAAAACAATATTATATTAGAAAATTCTAAGTAACCCATAAAAAACTGTTAAATAAGTAAATTAAGTATGATTGAAATATACAATACCAATACTGATCAATCAACTGTATTTATATACAATGGCAAAGAACAACCCCAAAGTGAAATTAAGAACAATTCCATTAAAGTAACAACAGAAAAGATAAAATATGTTGGGATAAATTTAACAGAAGGGTGAGATATATACACTGAAAATGATAAAATAACATTGAAATAAGTTAAAGATCCAAGTAAATTAAAAGGCATTGCAAGGCAGGCATTGTGGCACAGTCAATTAAGTCTCTTCTTGGGACACTAGCATCCCATATCAGAGTGCTGGTTAGAGTACGGGGTTCTCCGCATCTGATCCAGCTCCCTGCTCATGTGCCAGAGAGTGCAGCAGATTATGGCTCAAGTCCTTGGGCCCTGCATCCATTAGGGAAACCAGGATGGAGTTCTTGGCTCCTAGCTTTAACCTGGCACAGAATTGGGTTCCGTGGCCATTTGGGGAGTGGATGAGTGAACGGAAAATCAATCTCTCTCTCTTTTTCTCTTTTAACTCTCTCTCTCCCTCTCTCTCTCTCTCTCTCTAACCTTTCATTTTTTTTTAAAAAAAGAAGGACCTCATATTGATGGATTGCAAGTCTTAACATTGTTGAGATAATAGTACTTCTCAATCTACAAATTCAGTATAGTCTCTGTCAGTATCTCAGCTAGATTATCAGATAAATTTATCAGCCAATCATAAAATTGGTATGAAAATGAAGGATTCTTCAGATAGTCAAAGCAATATTGAAACAACTGAAAATTTAGAGGAATTATATTTATTAATTTCAAAGCTTACTAAATCACTACAGATACAAAGATAGCAGGACTGTAATTAGGATAATAATATCAGTAAATAGAATTGAGAATCCAGTTATATTTACAGTCAGTAACTTTTTACAAGGATATCAACACCATTCAATGGGCATATAGCCTTTTAAGCAAAATGTGTTGGGACAACAGGATCGTCATATGAAAAAGAACATGGGCCAAAGGTAAAATTATAAAACTCTCAGAAGAAAATATAAGGATAAGGCTTCTCATGACCTTAGATTAAACGATGGTATAGGTTTTTCATGGTTTTTTCTTTTTAAAAAAATTTAATTATCATAAAGAGAACAATTTTGTTTCTTCCATAGGTACAATTCTAAGGAAATAACCATACTTCCTTCCCTTCATCTCTCCCTCCTTAAATCCTCCTCTTTCTTATTTTCCTTTAATTATTGTGAAAACATAATTCCAATCCATTCTATAATGACAGGTTAATGTACCACTAACCATAACACTCAACAAGCAAAAGGAAGAAAGACCACAGCTCCACGGGAGTATAAACAAGGGGTAAAAACAACAAATAACAAGATGTCTGTTTCATTCCTATGCATTTTTTGTGTTCTATATTAACTCCCACATAGCAAAGAAAACATATGATATTTTTCTTTTGGGGACTGACTTATTTCACTAAGCATAATGGTTTCCAGTTGTATCCATTTTGTTGCAAAAGACAGGATTTCATTTTTTATGACTAAGTAATATTTCATAGTGTAAGCAGTGGTTTTATAAATATAGCACTGGGGGCCAGCACTATGCATAGCAGGTAAAGCCACAGCCTGCAGTGTCACCATCCCATGTGGACTCCAGTTCGAGTCCTGGCTGCTCCACTTCTGATCCAGCTCTCTGCTATAGCCTGGTAAAGCAGTAAAGGTTGGCCCAAGTCCTTGGGCCTTTGCACCCTCATGGGAAACCCAGAAGAAGATGCTGGCTCCTGACTTTGGATCAGCCCAGCTCCAGCTGTTGCAGCAATTGGGGGAGTAAACCAGCAGATGGAAGACCTCTCTCTCTCTCTCTCTCTCTCTCTCTCTCCCTCTCTGTGGCTCTGTCAAATAAATAAATAAATCTTTAAAAAATAGCAATGAAAGCACAGCAAGAAAAGAAAAATAGATAAAAATAAGTATAATTTAATTTTTTAAAAGTTTTGTGATCCTAAGGATACCTTGGTGAAATATAAAGACAACCAACAGGCCAGCGCCAAGGCTCAATAGGCTAATCCTCCGCCTTGCGGTGCTGGCTCACCGGGTTCTAGTCCCGGTCAGGGCGCCGGATTCTGTCCTGGTTGCCCCTCTTCCAGGCCAGCTCTCTGCTATGGCCCAGGAGTGCAGTGGAGGATGGCCCAAGTGCTTGGGCCCTGCACCCCATGGGAGACCAGGAGAAGCGCCTGGCTCCTGGTTTTGGATCAGCGCAGGGCGCCAGCCACAGCGCGCCTGCTGTGGCGGCCATTGGAGGGTGAACCAATGGCAAAAAGGAAGACCTTTCTCTCTGTCTCTCTCTCTCACTGTCTCTCTGCCTGTTAAAAAAAAAGACAACCAACAGGCTAGAAGAAAATAGTTGCAAATCATATCTAAGAGTAGTGTCTAGGAGGTATAAAGAACACATTAAACTCAATTATAAAAAGAAAAATAGCCCAATATAAGAATGAGCAAAGAACCTGAATAGAGCTTCCTCCACAAAAGATATACAAATGGCAAATAACCATATGAAACTATACTCACATCATTATTCACCAGGGATATGCAAACCAAAACCAAAATGACATACAACTTCACAACTATAGGATAGCTACAATCAAATATAGACAAAAAACAAGTGTTAGTGAGAATGTGAAGAAACCTGAATCCCCATACACTGTAGTAGAAATATAAAAATGTACACGCATAGTATACAACAATTCAGCAGTACCTCAGAAAATGAAACACAGAATTATCATATGACCCATCAGTTCCACACCTGGTATATATCCAAGGGCATAAAAAACATATATTCATGCAAAAACCAATATGCAAATGTTCATGGTGGCATTATTCACAATAGACAAAAGGTGGAAACAAGCCAAATGTCTACTACTAATAAACAAAATTTGAGGCAGTTCTACCATGGAATATGATTTATGAAAAGGAACAAACTACTAATAAACGCTACAACATAGATGAGTAGATGAATCTTGAAAACATTATGCTAACTGAAAAATTTCAGACACTAAGGCTATCTTTGTATTGTATGATTCAATTTATTTTGCCATGTCCAGACTTCACAAATCTATAGAACAGAAAGTAAACTGATGGCTGTTAGAGATTGACAGAAAGAAGGAATGGGGAGTAACTACTAACAGATATGAGTTTTGTCCTTAGAGAAATAAAAGCATTTTAAAATTGGGTCACAGTGATAGTTGCACAACTCTGAATAACATAAACATTTGTGAATTTTATGGTATTCAAATCATATCTCAATAAAGCTTTTATAAAAATGAAGGATTAATCTATACTCCTAATCTTAAAATTCCAGAGTCAAAAATGTAAGTAACAAGTGCAAATGAAAAGAATCAGGACAAGAACTAGTTTCTTGGTGAGAACACAGAATATTAGACAGGAACTGTAGTGCACTACATGAAAATCACCAAAAGTGTGTGTTCAAAGTATGTCAAGAATCTGTATTCAAGGGCAGTGTTGTGGGGTAGCGAGTTAAGCCACCGCCTGGTATGTCAGCACCCTATGTGGGTGCCGGTTCCAGACCCAGCTGCTTGACTTCCTATCCAGCACCCTGCTATTATGGCTGAAAAAAACAGTGGAAGATGGCCCAAGTCCTTGGGCCCCTACACTTACATGGAAAACCAGAAAGAAGCTCCTGGCTCCTGGCTTTAGCCTGGCGCAGCCCTGGCCGTTGTAGCAATTTCTATAGTGAACCAGCAGTTGGAAGATCTCTGTGTCTCTCCCTGTCTGCATTTCAAATTCTGCTGAAGTCAGGGTGTACCACCAAGGTTTTGTTTTACCTACCAACAAGTTTTTCACTTGGCAGACAAAAGAAGAGAAGATTCGTTACTCTAAATCCAATTCTACTACTAAGTATTAATGAAATGGAAATAAATCTTAGGAAGAGGGAGTAAGTGATCCTATCATTTTTACGGGTTTCTGATAGCCAAAGAAGTAATGGGTGAGTAGATTTCAAAAACTATGTATGATCTCAGGATTGGAGAATCTAAGAGAAACTATGGCTCAATGTGTGTGAGAGGCTATTAGAAGTAAAATCAACAGTTTGATCAAGAAGGAACAGGACACAAAATAAAATTGCCTAAATAATATGGTGTGGCTTATTAGATTTTAAATGACTTATACAAAAGATAAAGGAAGAAGAAAAAACCAAGACAATTCCTCTTTGTGCACAGCATTTTATATGTAGTGTTGTAATTCATTAGTTGACTCATTGGTTGATTGATTCACAAACAATAAAAAAAGACTATTGGACTGAGGTTATCAAAATGAATCAAGCTTGTCATGAGGAACCAAACTCCAGGCTGAGAGTTGGGGTTTAAAGAGGGATGACAGCCTCAACTCGGGTGTTCTTAATACTGCAATAGGAAAAAGAAATAGTTATATAGAGCTATAACAGCAGAATCAGAAAGGTAAAGATGAGAGTGATTTTAGGCTGAGAAAAAGGACTTTTTGGTTCTTTTTGTGTGTGGTTTTCTTTGAAAAAGATAAAGAAACTGGATGGATCTCTGCCTGGGTAAGATTAGAAAAAGCTGTTCCACTCCTGTCTTATACATCGAGGATAATGATTTTCCAAGAGAAACCAGTAGAAAAAGCTACTACTTTAAGTGAAAATTGAAGTTCATAATAAGGCGTATGAAAACACGCAGTTTCTCTAAAGCAATTTGAATCTCCCGACTCAGGAGAGCTACTTCTAAGGATCCTGAATGATTAGGTAGCTTCCCATAAACCACAAAAATACTGCTTTTAATTTTAAGAAATCATAGAGACCTAGCTAATTGTATGTTGGAAGTTTGAAGAAGGCAATTATCTTAACTTTCAGAAGCACAAGAAGGCATATGTCAAATATGACAAACTACAGGCTTGATATGTATTTCTCACCAGACTCTAAAATGGAATATTAAGTGAACAGTTGTGGGCACTTAGAAAAGGATGCTGTGATTATCCATAGCCAACAAGGATCCACCGAGAACAGATCATGCCAAGTCTATACAAATCACCCACAATTTCTCTCCACCCTCAGAGATCATCACTTACTAACAGTTGGTGTATTACTTTAAAATGTCTATTATTACATAATTGCTACATAATAAATTTCAATTCAATATCTTTTTAAATTTTATCTCCCTCAATATTCATCTAATAAGTATTTATTTGATTCCTAATATTTGTCAAATATTTTCTGGGTTTTGAATATAAAATGCTGAATAATATCTCCTCATTTAACTGAAATTTATCCACAATCAAGATTAATATATGAATATTTGAAATTTAACATTTGAATATTTTAATATGCCTGTGTGTCATTATTCATTTAATATTTCCCCACTGATACTTTCTAAAAGTGTCTTCTGTTTTTGTGCTATCATTGATATTATAATAAATATCCTGATAATAAAACTTTGTCTGAGTTTTGATTATTTACTTGGGATAGTTTTTATGAGTGTGACAATAGAGTCAAAAGACATGAGCATTTTAATATCCTTGATATATATAGATTAATTGCTTCCTATAAAGGTACTACCAAATTCTTGTGCTACCACTATAAGAATGTGTCCATTTCATTGAACTATTGCCAACACTGAACATTTATTTCTCAATTGCTTAAAACAAATAATATGTCTATTTCAAAAATTTGGAATAATCTGAAGACTAGTAAGATTATACATCTTTTTATTTAATCATTATATGTAATTTTTATTTGACATCTAATTGTGTTTTGATTATTTTTTTAGTTGCCGATGTTTTCATATAATTCAACACAATAATAAAAATGAAAAGGGCACATTTTTAGTCATATTTGTTATAAAGGTTTTCTCAATTTGTCTTTTCATTCTATATCTATGTTTTTGGTTTAAAAGTTTGTGGCCAAATCTATTGGTCTCATTCATTATTTCTTCCATTGTCTTTATGACTTACAAGTTCTTCCCCATTCAAAGATCAGGGAAAAAATTCTTTGTCTTTTTGTGATTGTATATTTCATACTTCATTTCCTTTTTAAACATGAGTTACTAGACTGGCAGCTTTTTATGTGTTTTAGGAACAACTTTCCTAGATTTCCAAAAACATTTATGAAAGTCTTCAATATTTTACATCTCATCTGTTTTTTTCCTTTCACCCATAACTATGCTCAACTGGTCCCTATTATAAAAGAAAAAACATAAATAAATATAATGTTATTAAAATGCTCTCCTTCCTTGACTTTCATGGCAAAACCATACTCTTTGCATTCTCCTAATTTTTTCTTGTTCTCTTCATTCTTCATTTTTTTCTGTTTTTATTTTACTCTTCTGCTAGACCCTTAAGAGTTGATGTTCTCCCAAATGTTATGCTTAGTTGCCTGCACAACCTCCCTGGAAGTTTTTATCCACTACCAATATTATATACAAGATAATTATACCCAAATTCATGTATACAACTCAAATTTCTCTTATGTGTGTCATGTATTTATACATAAGTGTCTTCTGGACTTAGCCATCTGGTTGTCCTACTTGGGAAATTGGTGAATGAACTTTCACACTCTGCCATCAACTTCTCATTGCACAATTATCACCTTTAATTTGTCACTTGGTCCACCTTTCTGAACTTAAGCTTTTCACATCTCTCTCATGTTTAATTACCAACATTTGCTAAATACTTAGTTCTGTTCTTAACGCCATACCTTTCGATGTTATTCTCCTTGCTAGTAGTTCTTCATTTTAACAAGCTCCTAGTTTCAAACTCCAGCTTAAATGCCAGCTCATCAATTAAATCTTTCCCACTTCTGCCATTTGTGATTATTCCACTAACTGTATTTCCAAGGTACTTTTTCTAACCACATTGTATTTAAATTTATCTAATTAAATTTATGTCCCCTATGAAATTTATCTAATTAAGTTTATGTCCCCTATGAAAGAATGCTTGGTCCTAAAGAGTAGAGTACATGATATTTTTATTTTTATAGATCCAGTGCCTAGGATTGTATCTATAGAGCAAAGCTCAAAAAACGTTTATGGCATGAATGATACATTTGTAGAAAAGATAAAGAAATGTGAGCTGGAAAATACTATTAGATAAATAATTGGTACTTGACCTTGAGTACCTCAGAATCTCCTACAGAACTTAAATAAAATTTGCCCCATTATCCATAAGTTCTTATTAACTAAATTTACTTTAGAGCCTAGGTATATGTATTTTTTAAAAGAATTTTTTATTTATTTGAATCAGAGTTACAGAGAGAGAGAGAGAGAAAGAGAGATCTTCCACTTGCTGGTTCACTCCCCAATTGGCTGCAATGGCCAGAGCTGCACCAATCCAAAGCCAGGAGCCAGGAGCTTCTTCCAGGTCTCCCACGTGGGTGCAGGGGCCCAAGGACTTGGGCCATTTTCTACTGCTTTCACAGGCCATAGCAGAGAGCTGGATCAGAAGTGGAGCAGCTGGGACTCGAACCAGCACCCATATGGGATGCCCACACTGCAGGCAGTGGCTTTACCAGCTACGCTGCAGTGCCAGCCCCTATACGTATGTTTTAAAATGCCGTTATGTCATTCTGATGCACTACCAGGGTTGAGCACCTCTGACACAGAGTCATGAATATACTTACAGACTACTTGATAATTTATATCAACTTGGAGAAAATCACTTTTGGAACATCAAAGGAGGTTTCCTTGGTCCTATCTATTTAACATTTTCTTCAGTGATTTGAATTTAATCAGTCAAATATTTATCCATTTTACATATGATCAAAACAGAAGGAATGTTGGTCATTAACATTTATTGAGAGCTTGTTTTATATAAGATATCATATGATTTATATAAATTATAATTATCTTTCTTAATTCTTATAATACCATTTTACAGATTATGAGAGAGTCTCAGAAAAACAAAACCGTTTGCCCAAGGAACAGACAAATAAAACAGACAAGAGTTAAATCCAGATTGTCGCTCCCCCATTCGCGGAGGAACGACACCAGACCCTGCGCTGTTCTCTTTGCCCAGCCCCTTCCCGGATTAGCTGCCGTTCCCTCAGTCGTGGAGGAACGATACCGTCCCGGGTTAGCTGCCGCCCCCCCCGCCCCCCCCGCCTCTGTGGAGGGGTGGCACACCGCCGGCCGGCTCTCTCAGGGGCTGCTCAGATGTTCCTCAGATGTTCCTCTCAGGTGTTTCTGGTGCATGTTGTCTCTCTCCTCCTTTATAGTCCTCTTCCACCAATCCCAACTCTGCTGCCCACACGCTGAGCACACTGCTCTCCTCCAATCAGGAGCAGGATCACCTCCTGCAGCTTGTCAGTCAAATTGGCGAGGCAGCTGCGTAGAAGTTGTTTACTCCTCCCCAGCGCCGTATTGTGGGAGATCAGATGCATAGAATTAGTCCTAGTTCCAGTAATTTAGTCTAGTCTCAGTTGCTCCCCACACAGATCTGTTACACACAAGAACTTTATATAGCCAATGGGAAGACAAAACCAAGATCAGAAATCACCTTAGTAGAACAATCAAATGATACAAATGAGAATAAGTATAATAGGCATCACTATGAAACAGTCTTTGGTGCATAAAATCAACTGCACAAAATTTAAAATAAAACATTCAAAGAAGAAAATCCAATAGTGGGAGAACAAATGTGTTTATGTGTTTCTGCTGGTACCATCAATTGATAAAATCATTTTTATCCAAAGTAAGTTACAGATTCAATGAAATCCTATCAATATTTCAATGATATTTTCCACAGAACTAGGAAAAAACACTACTAAAATTTGTATGGAACTGCAAAAAGACCCTGAGTAGCCAAAGAGATCTGGAGCAAAAACAACAAAACTGGAGGCATTACACTACCTTGTTTTAAAATGTATTACAAAATTATGGTAATTAAAACAGCATGGTATTGGCATAAAAATGGGTCCATAGACAATAGAACAAAACAGAGTTCCTGGAAGTAAACCCACATATCTATAGCCAATCGATCTTTTAGGAATCTTGTAAGAATATGCATTAGAAAAAGGATAGGCTTGGGGCCTGCACTGTGGCACAGCAGGTTAACGCACCCTGGCTTGAAGCACTGGCATCCCACATGGGCCCCGGTTCTAGTCCCAGCTGCTCATTTTCTGATCCAGCTCTCTGCTATGGCCTGGGAAAGCAGTAGAAGATGTCATAAGTCCTTGGGCCCCTGCACCTACCTGGGAGACCCAGAGGAAGCTTCTGGCTCTTGGCTTCAGATCAGCGCAGCTCCAGCTATTGCAGCCATCTGGGGAGTGAACCAGCGGATGGAAGACCTTTATCTCTCTCTACCTCTTTCTGTAACTCTGTCTTTCAAGTAAATAAAATAAATCTTTTAAAAAAAGTAAAAGGATAGGCTTGACAATAAATAGTGCTGGAAAAATTGTATATTATCCTGCAGAAGAATGCAACTATATCTGTACCTCTCAACATGTACAAAAAAAGTTTGGAGCTAGAGAAGAAAACATAAAGAAAATGCTACAGAATGTTAAAATGGTCAAGGGTTTTCTGGATCAGACCCCAAAATCACAAGAAATATAAGCAGGAACAGATAAAAGGAATTTCATCAAACTCAAGAGCTGCAGAGCAAGGGAAATGACAGAGTGAATAAACAACATACAGAATAGGAGAAAATATTTGCAAGCTAAACATATGACAAGGGATTAATATCCAGAATATATAAGGAACTCGAACAACAAAATTCCCATGTTTATTGCAGCACTATTCACAATAACCAAGAAATGCAAACAACCTAAGTGTTCACCTAATATAAATAAAATGTGGCAAATACACACAATGGAATACTACTCAAACAACATGTATAGAATTGGAGGTCATTATGTTAAGTGAGATGAGTCAAGCACAGAAAGACAAGTATCACATGATCTCACACACACACACAGAGTTTGCAAAAAAAAAAAAAAATTATCTCGAGGAACTTAAAAACTTAATGGTGCCGGCGCCGTGGCTCACTAGGCTAATCCTCCACCTTGCGGCGCCGGCACACCGGGTTCTAGTCCCGGTCAGGGCACCGGATTTTGTCCCGGTTGCCACTCTTCCAGGCCAGCTCTCTGCTGTGGCCAGGGAGTGCAGTGGAGGATGGACTGAGTGCTTGGGCCCTGCACCCCATGGGAGACCAGGAGAAGTACCTGGCTCCTGCCATCGGATCAGCGCGGTGCGCCAGCTGCAGCGCGCCGGCCGCGGCGGCCATTGGAGGGTGAACCAATGGCAAAGGAAGACCTTTCTCTCTGTCTCTCTCTCTCTCTCACTGTCCACTCTGCCTGTCAAAAAAAAAAAAAAAAAAAAAAAACTTAATGGTGCGGGGCCGGCGCCGTGGCTCACTTAGCTAATCCTCCACTTGCAGCACCGGCATCCCAGGTGGGCGATCTCAGATGGGCGCCGAGTTCTAGTCTCAGTCAGGGCGCCAGATTCTGTCCCGGTTGCTCCTCTTCCTGTCCAGCTCTCTACTGTGGCCCAGGAGGGCAGGGGAGGATGGCCCAAGTGCTTGGGCCCTACACCTGCATGGGAGACCAGGAGGAAACACCTGGCTCCTGGCTTAGGATCAGCGAGGTGCACCGGCCGCAGCGTGCCGGCCGCAGCGGCGATTGTGGGGTGAACCAACGGAAAAGGAAGACCTTTCTCTTTGTCTCTCTCTCTCTCGCTGTCTATAACTCTACCTGTCAAATAAATTTAAAAAAAAACTTAATGGTGCTTACCAGAGCTGGAGAGGGAGGAAGGGATGGGAAACGGTTGATTAATGAGGTGTAGATTATAGTTATACAAGAGTAAGTAGTTCTGGGATTCTATTGTACAGTAAGGTAACTATAGATAACATTAATGTATTGTATATTTCTGCATTTAAAACCTAAAAATAATTTTCATAGGAAATTGGCTGAGTATATTTTTATAACTCTGCCAATATTCTTGAAGTCTGGTATCATGATGCCTCTGGCTTTGTTTTTGTTGTTTAAGAGTGCTTTAGTTATTTGAGGTCTCTTGTGTTTCCGTATGGATTTTAACATTTTTTCTAGATCTGAGAAGAATGTCATTGGTAATTTGAAATGTACATTGCTTTGGATAGACAAACATTTCAATGATATTAATTCTTCCAATCCACAAAAATGGAAGATTTGTCCATTTTTATGTCTTATTTCTTTAATGTTTTATAATTTTCATTGTAGAAATATTTCACACCCTTGGTTAAATATATACCAAACTATGTAAATTTTCTTATAGCTATTGAGAATGGTATTGAGCTTACAAGATCTTTCTCAGCCATGGCATTGTTTGTGTATACAAAGGAAAAATGGTTTGATTATCTCAAGAGATGCAGATTGAACATTTGATAAAATTCAACATCCTTTCATGAAAAAAGCCTTAAGCAAATTGGATATAGAGGGAACATTCCTCAGCACAATCAAAGCAATGTATGACAGGTCCACAGCCAGCATCATATTGAATGGGGAAAAGTTGGAAGCATTTCCACTAAGATCTCAAACCAGACAAGGATGCCTACTCTCGCCACTGCTGTAGAACATAGTTCTGGAAGTGTTACCCACAGCCATTAGACAAGAAAAAGAAATCAAAGGGATACAAATTGCAAAAGAGGAAGTCAAACTATCCCTGCCTGCAGATGACATGATCCTATATATAGTGGAACCGAAAGACTCCACTAAGAGACTATCGGAACTCGTGAGAGAGTTTGGTAAAGTTGAAGGATTTAAAATCAACACTGAAAAATCAGTTGTTTCTTCAACCTTCTGTTGTAATCCTCTAGAGCATGCTACATAATAATTTCATTCATATTAAAGCACCTTACATTAATTCTCACCTATAAATCCACCATTCCTTTAGATTCTACCTAGTAAGAACTGTAAGATCACTTTGTGGCCGGAATTGTGGCATAATGGGTGAAGTTGCCTCCTGTGATGCCAGAAACCCATATGGGTGCTGTTTCATGCCCCAGTTGCTCAACCCATGATCCAGTTCCCTACTAATGTCCCCAGAAAAACAGCAAAGGGTGCATGGAAGATCCAAATGAAGCTCCTGGCTCCTTGCAACAGCCTGGCCTAGCACTGGCTCTTGCAGTCATCTGGAGAGTGAATCAGCAGACAGAAGATCGCCCCCTCCCCTCGTCTCTGCAACTCTGACATTCAAAATAAATAAATTTTAAATCACTTTATTAAAAATTACATTCCTCAAAGTGCCTCATCACTTTTCAACACCACCAATTAAGACAGAAAATATCATCACAAAATCCTCTGCCAAGCAAAACTACTTGTGACTTGCTCTTTCTTTAATTAACTATTTATTTGCATACATTTCATAACCACAACTTTAGGTGACCTGCTCTTCACACCTATGTACCAGTGTTTATCTGCTTCATCTTTCCCCCAGCTTGAATACTTAAGTGATATTTCTTTTTCTTTTTATTTTTCTTTTTTTCTACCATGTAGCATTTTGTCCAAATGTCTGCTGCTTGCTTTCTGGACCTCCAATTCTGCTGTACATTCATTTTTTATATAGCTACAATCTTGACCCTACCATTTCATACTTGACCCTCATCTTCCTCCCCCCAAGTCTAATGGCTTTTGGAGGCAAGTACAGTGACATTACGGGAACTAGTAGAAATCTACTGGATCCATGCTCACACTTGAAATCTCAACTCAAATGTACTTTCCTCAGGGAACTTTTCCCTTCCCTTCATGCTCTTATAACACCTTCCACTTCTCCTTTACAACAATTTAATTCTTGTGTTTATACCTGCACTTATATAATTTTCCGATTAATATATTCTTCCTCCACCAGAATGAAAGCTGCATGAGGGCAGGTCTCATGTGTGTTTTAGTTCACCATTGAGTGCCAAAGCTGAACAATTAGCATAGTGCCTTGGACATGGTACATGCATAATACCTATTTGTTGAATAAATGGTGAATAAAACAATGAATGAGTAGGCCTGAACTTCATATATTTACATATATATGCACACATATATATTCTGAATATATATATATATATATATTCAGAAAAATAGCCCTACCTATGCATAAGTACTTCACATCTACAGAACAACAGTTGATCACAGCAGCGGGCTTACCTCAAAATTTGCCAATATTAGAAGCCAAGCTCAAGCCATGAGGTGGTAGCCATACAATTTCAGCCAGCATAGGGATGCGCTGAACACAGTGCCATACACATCGTTTGCAGTTTCATAAATCCTTGTTGAATCACTGAATTGGCAGATGGTGAGGAGTTATTTGAATATGTAAAAAATGGATAAATGAAGAAAATGAGTAGAACAGAGTCTTCTTTTCTAAAGGAGTTTTAAAAAATTGAAATTGGAAAAACATGGCCCATATCCAAACTTGGAATTGAAGAGGGATGAAGCAAAGAGTAGTATTGGCAGAAACTACTTTTCTCCATGTAATTCATTTCAGCAGTTTGGGGTTGGTCTAAGTGGAAAAGTGCCTTGGGGAATTGAGATTTTCGGATACGATTCATTCCCACCCATTTATTAATATTTGGATACTGTTTCCAATGTTGGAGTACACAATTTTAAAAATATACAAAAAGCCTGAATTAGAAAAGGGTGATGGGACCTGAGCTGTGGCGTATCGGGTAAAGCTGCCTCCTGTAGTGCCGGCATCCCATGTGGGCACCAGTTCGAGACCTGGCTGCTCCACTTCCGATCCATCTCTCTGCTATGGCCTGGGAAAGCAGTGGAAGATGGCCCAAGTGCTTGGATCCCTGCACCCACGTGGGAGACCAGGAAGAAACTCCTGGTTTTGGATCAGCGCAGCTCCAGCTGTTGTGGCTATCTGGGAAGTGAACCAGCGAATGGAAGACCTCTGTCTCTCTCTCTCTCTCTCTCTCTCTCTCTGTGTGTGTGTGTGTGTGTAACTCTGACTAGCAAATAAATAAATAAATATTTTTTTTAAAAAAAGAAAAGGGTGACAAATGTGATTCAAGTATATTCAAATAAGGTCTAGAGAAGAACTGAAACCCTTTGGCCCAGAGAAGAGAGGGCTAAAGACTGTCTTCAGAGATTTTGTCTTTTTAGTTTTCCCCAGAAAAAAAATAACAATTTCCCATACCAACCAAGGGCAAATTAAAGGGGGCTTCCCTTTATTGCAACTTTATAAGCTTGTTCCACATCAAGAATTCCCTGACAATAACGATTGCTGCATACAGAAATGAGTGCATTATAGCAGTCAGGAGTCTACTTTACAAAGGAACTTTAAGAAAACATAACTCATGATTTGGACATCTCTGTGGCATTACTTTTAAAGTCAGGGACAGAGCTGGCATGACTGCTATAGGGACTATATGACCTCCCAAGGCCCTTCCAGTTGTGGATATATGCCAATAATAAAAAGTTATCCAGGCCAGCGCCATGGCTCAATAGGCTAATCCTCGACCTGCGGTGCTGGCACACCGGGTTCTAGTCCCAGTCGGGGCGCCGGATTCTGTCCTGGTTGCCCCTCTTCCAGTCCAGCTCTCTGCTGTGGCCCGGGAGTGCAGTGGAGGATGGCCCAAGTCCTTGGGCCCTGCACCTGCATGGGAGACAAGGAGAAGCACCTGGCTCCTGGCTTCGGATCAGCGCGGCATGCCGGCCGAAACAGCCATTGGGGCGTGAACCAACGGAAAAGGAAGACCTTTCTCTCTGTCCTCTCTCTTTCACTGTCCACTCTGCCTGTCCAAAAAAAAAGTTATCCAAAGTATACAGTGCATTGAAATCCTTAACAAACATGGCCCCACAAACAAAATCAACATGCTGGTTTTATGAAATGCCTATACATTACTTCTTAGTCAACAGAAGCAAATGGTTATTACATCCTGCATAAATTGTTATGGAATATAGAGGTATGGTAGTCAAGCATTAAGGAAATTGTTTTAAATATGAGCTCCACATGTTGAGCCTAAGAAGTATGGTCTATTTTCCCAACTCAGACATGGTACAAACATGAAAGAGAATATATGTTATTATATCTGCCACACACATTACTTTCAACAAGGTGAGATCTTTGCACTTATGTACTCCAGAAGAAGAAATAAATGGCCATAAGGTTGTTATACAAATGTTGAGGTTCAAAAGATACTCAACCGAGGGCCAGTGTTATGGCACAGCACGTTAAGCTGCCACCTGCAACAGTGGCATCCCAAATGGGTGCTTGTTCCAGTCCCAGCTACTCCACTTCTGATCCAGCCTCCTGACAATGCACCTGGAAAAGCAGAAGATGGTCCAAGTCCTTGGTTGGGCCCCTGCAACCACATAGCATACCTAGAAATAGTTCCAGGTTCCTGACTTCGACCTTGCCCAGAACCAGCCATTGAGGCCATTTGGGGAGTGATAGATTGATTTTTCTCTCTCTCTCTCTCCCTCCCTCCCTCTCTCCCTCCCTCCATCTCTCCCTCCCTCCTTGTAAGTCTGCCTTTCAAATAAATAAACAAATCTTTAAAAAAAGAGAGACCCAGTGCTCCTTACACAACCCATCATCAAAGAAGAAAAAAATGATGTCAAACAGTCTCCCTAAATGTAGCATTGATGGGTTGTTTGGGGCCACCCTTGATTCGCATACTTAGCATGGTTCAATATATATTGAGGTTCTGCCCATGTAAACTAGAGACAACCTATAGCCCTTAGTATTCGTATGTTAATGTAATTGAGATGTCACATTATATTAACTACACAATATAAAACCTATAGTTCCAAGTTAAATTGCAAACATAAATTTATTATTGTAGCACAGAAAGGATAAATGAGTATATGAATACAGATATATTATATATATGAGAGAGAGAGAGCAGATGCATTAATCATTTTTTTACATAGTTTTCCACATTATGAACTAACAATATGTGTGATCAAATAGAGAAAACGATTGAATCGATCCTAAGGAACTCATGCAAGGTCGGCAAACTCAAAGCATCCGTTCTAGGGGACCTACTGAGCTATTCAGCTTTAACTTTAGGTGTTTTCTCATTCATACCTTCATTGAAGAGTTCCCTAACAGTTTTTGTAATCCTGAGCTTGGAAACATTCCATTTGCTTCTCTTTGGTCATTTGACTCTGAAATATCTTGTCTTGATGAAGTCAAAGAGATCTGAAAGACTGGTTAGTGAAAATGAGAAAACATTTTAAAAGCTCCAAGTATTTTAAGTTCGATCAGCAGTGTTCCAGCTGCATTTGTGGTATAAAATTCACTCCAAATGACAGTAATCCCCAGGAACATGTGGGTGTATTTTATTAGCCCATTACTTTTAGATATCTAATGTCCAAAGAAAGTTTCAATGAGGGTGGTCTGTGGATGACATTTGTATGGGGAATTTAGAGGTAATGGGTAAATTTTTCAGATACTGGATTTGTGTTTCCCCTGAAAGAAACAACCATTTCCTTCTACCCCCAAGTTTTAATCTGGTGATTTATCATTTAGCAATAGCTTCCACAATTTTATTAAAAATTTATAACTGAGATTTCAACAAGATCTACCAATATGTAGCAAACTGGGCCCAAATCAAAGAGCCACAAAACAGGGAGAACAAACCTCTGACCACGCCTCACCAAAACAATTCTGAGGCCTTTCCCACGGATAAGAAATAGCCATGGGAAATTCTTATCATAATGTATGTAGTCCTCTGAGGGCAGAAAAGTATTAATGTGGTTTCCAATATAATTTATCTTCCACACATAGAGTAATAAATACACTAAGGGAAATCATTAACAACGTGAAAACAAGCAAAGGAAACCTATGGAACTGCCTCATCTCCACTTTGGAAGAGATCATTTTAAACAAAAACACAAAGATTGGTTTAATGTAGATGCTGTTATATTCATCCTCTGCTATTCTTTGTTGGCAGAAGAGAAACCCAAATGAAAACCAACACTTTTCCCAGATTTCCTCCTCCTCATAGATTTCCTCCTCCTTCCAAGATATCCTCTTATAGAAGAGACACGTGTATACATTTCTTGCAAAGACAAATTGGGTTTATCATATTTGGGAAATGCAGTGCAGCATCTCAAAGATAAATCGTTCTAGCAAGCTAATGTTATAGATCAAAATATGTGAAAGCAAGGAAAATAGAAGGGAGGATGCCAGGTTACTAAATTTCTAAATGTATCACTCAGTGAAATTTTCCAATCACTTGATGTTCTAAATCAGTGTTGAATAGACTAGGAAGGCTTGGATTGTCTCTGCACTGACTGTGTTCCAACTGTCTTCTGGTAGTTGAGCACTCAGGTCTTGGTCCCATGTTGTGCAGTCAGCCTCACACATATTCTGTATACCAGGGGTAATTTATGAATCCATCTATAAAGGCTGTCACAATGCATCAAGAAAAGGTTATGTAAAGCTCTAAAATTGAAAGTAGTAGTTCCAGTAAACTCACTACAAGTTCCAAACATCACTGTTCTGTTTGAGCTGATTTACAAATCATACAGATTTTTAAAGGAATTTACTAGTACATTAGATTCTCAGGGTCACAGCAAATGCATGATAATTACTACAACACAATTTTCATCCATTCTCATGTTACTGTGATATTAATACAGACAGAACAGATTCAATGTAGTTCAGATACAATTCTAAGAATAAAATGATAGTTCCTCTCCTCCCTCCCTTTCTTTCCTTTTTAATTTTTGACATATATATTTTAATTCCTATTATAGTCAAACGATCTTTGTTAATCCATATACATTGTGAAACTGAAAGAGGGAACAAAAGGCTTGATGGCACATTCTCTATATAAATCTCAAGTTCCTGCAGTTCCATTACCTTGCTGCCTCATACTTACTAAACAGCCTTGAAATTTGGGAATCTGAGACAAGCCGTAAGGAAAGATGGGCACTGTGAAATTCAGCCAGTGCCAACCAGGTAGAACATAAAATGAAACCTCCAAAATGATTTTGCAATTTGTTCTCAATTGTACATCTGAAGGATTTCCCTCAAAACTGGCCTTAAAGGCCCAATCAAATGAAAATGGTTTCAATTTTAAGAAGAAATGTCTCTGGAATGGTTCAGTGTCCTCTAAGGCTTGTGGCCAGCCTTCTTCACCTGGGCCTTTTCTCACTTGGCTCCATCTTCATCCACATGCCATCAACAGCAGATCAGCTCATCCCTCATCTTTATGATCTTGATTCTGACAGGGAAAAATTTTACCTTGAGTTCCTGCAGTGGTTTTTCTTTTTAGCCTCTGTTTGTACCTTTTCTTCTCTTTTCCTCTTCCATCTCTCCCTCAACCCCATACCCTCTCTTTCCTTTGTCTCCAAAGATAATATCCTTGAATTTGAGTCTAAAAATAGTCATCTGATTCATCCAGTGCCTCATTCCATTTGAGATTCTTTTCCCCCAGCATGTGCTACAAGTACTAGAAACACACTACCCTCTTTCAACAATTCTGACATCCATTATTTTGGAATTATCATTCTAAGAATTGGCTTGAGAATACTTGCCATTATTTAGTTTTCTATTTCATAGAAACTAACAAAGCAACTATAATGTGGTTCAAAGTAACAAGGGTATAATAGGAGGACATTACACTAAATGAAATAAGTCAGGCACAGAAAGACAAATAACATACATTTACACTCACATAGGGATACTAAAATTAAAGCTGATGTCGTACAAGTAGAGAGTAGAATGGTGGTCACTAGAAATTAGGAAGCATAGAGCGGAGCAGTACTTTTGTTGAACAAATTACGACCTTTAGCCACTGGAAGCTCTTTCAGGTTCGCTCCTATATCTCTCTGACATATCTTCATCATGGTGTTTTTTTTTTTTTTTTTAGCACTTTGTTGATTTATGGCGCTATAAGATGTTCAGGATCATCTTATACATCCTGTGGCCCAGCCTTAGGATTAGCCATTTCTCCAAGGAGTCTGTATTATTTAATTAGAGAATAGAATTGAAAACAAAACCCTTGGCTACAATTACATTGTCCTCTCCTCAGATAACCCTGGCTCAGGCCTATCAAACTCCTCTGAAGTCCAGAATTTCATGTTGCTTACATTTTAACCCCACCTCCATCAACTTTGTTGGAAAAGTGTACAACTCTCAGCCTTCGACTTAACATTCTTACAGCTAATTGGAATATATTTATTTTCAAAGTATTGACATAAATCCTTGAAGAAAAAGAATGACTATGAACAGAAAGGTAACAATCTTCTAAGAAAAGGATAAGGGGTAAATTAAACAAGCACTCTTCACAGAAGAGCTTTGATTACTTCTTGAAACATCACCTCCTCCAAGA
This sequence comes from Oryctolagus cuniculus, assembly GCF_964237555.1. Taxonomy (NCBI): domain Eukaryota; kingdom Metazoa; phylum Chordata; class Mammalia; order Lagomorpha; family Leporidae; genus Oryctolagus; species Oryctolagus cuniculus. Next base: position 92,668,576 of record NC_091453.1, on the reverse strand, counting down.
CAAATGAAACAGAAACAAGTTAAGCCTGAGAAGTGAATTAACACAGACTCACATCAGCCAAAGTATTCAAATGATAAAGGTGTGAAAATTGATAAGAAGAAAAAATTTTAGAGTTTCACATTTTGGTAGAAATATTTTCAGGATGTCCTTGTCAAATTTGTTTTTTCTTTACCTCCTAAGAGTATGGTTATTTTTGAGAGACCAGATGGTCAGTAATTTGTGGTTTAAAAAGAGGAATAAGTTAGGTGCCACTGCCATGAATACTGAGTCACAAATAAGATTTTATGGTGAACTCTTTCAAGAGGTGAGCCTATCAATGTGTAATCAGCATTGATTTAAGAGATCCAAAGCCATATCAAAATCCTTTCTTAAAAATTGTTACGCAGAAAGACTATTTTGACTACAAAAGTCATATTCCTTTATGGAAAATTCAAGCTTTATGCAATTCAACATTTTTGGTTTTAAAACAAAAGAACACATTTTAGGGGAAGGGAATAAAGCTCTCTTCTTTGAAAATATTATTCTTAGAAAATTGTTGTCTGGGGTGTAACAAATATTCACTAATTTGTACCTTGTTTAAAAGCTAACATGAGCTCGGCGCCATGGCTCACTAGGCTAATCCTCCGCCTTGCGGTGCCGGCACACCGGGTTCTAGTCCCAGTCAGGGCGCCGGATTCTGTCCCGATTGCCCCTCTTCCAGGCCAGCTCTCTGCTGTGGCCAGGGAGTGCAGTGGAGGATGGCCCAAGTACTTGGGCCCTGCACCCCATGGGAGACCAGGATAAGTACCTGGCTCCTGCCATCAGATCAGCGCGGTGCGCCGGCCACAGCACGCCGGCCGCGGAGGCCATTGGAGGGTGAACCAATGGCAAAGGAAGACCTTTCTCTCTGTCTCTCTCTCTCACTGTCCACTCTGCCTGTCAAAAAAATTTTTTAAAAAAAGCTAACATGAATTTTGCTTTGTATCATGTATCTTGATGAATCCTTTGAATTTATTATTATTTGTCTTAACCATGAAATGTAGATACATGAAAGAAGTCATGTCTGTTCTTACCTCAGTCCCAGACTGGCACTACCAGTATGTTCTTGGTTAAAGAAACCAGGAAGGCACATTCTAAAGTTATTTAAATGAAAATAGATTATTTCCCTCCATCTCCCTGTAGATGGAATAGATTTGAATCAAGAAAGGATTTTACTTGAAATGTTGTATTTTAGTCCAAGAAATTAAGTCAACAAGAGATTCTCTTGCTTTTAAGAACCAGAGAGGAAACTATAGATGGTTTTTATGGACAAGGGAAAGGGAGCTTTTGAAAAATCGTGTCTGTTTATGTATTTTTCTTAAACTAAATAAGGTTAGGTTAAAGTTTGGTTTCTTGTTTCCTCTTTGAAATTACATGATGAGCAAGAGATGCATAAAAAATAGCAGGTGTGTCAAGTGGCAAGCTGTAAAGCAATCCAAGTTGGAAAGACTGAGACCACAGGAATAATCCTGCTTTCATTGATACCGTCTCTCTGGAAGACTGATCAAAATCATGAAGTGTTTTTCTCTTAAAGGAAAACCATTTTTCAGGCCTTGGTACTAATAGTGACTAACTGAACTTATGGGGAAAAAAAGTATACCATGAAGAAAACAACCATTTTGGAAGAGGAAGGACTGAATCTAGTAAGGTGACAAAGCAATAAAACAGGGAAGAATGATATGATTCAACCTGAGTTTCAGAAAGGATGTCTTTTGGCTACACAATGAAGAAAGAACACAAAGATCCGATGGCTTCAGTAATCTAGGAAAATGACAATGAAAGACAATCTTACTTTTGACTAAGTGCATACTCACAGATAAACTGAACAATGTCCAAGGGATAACGATATGATTTACCCTTAATTTGTTACCATGAGAATGAAGTGGACATATTTAAGACTATAAAAACTGAACAGGAAAACACCTGACAACTTCAGAGATGAAACTAACTTCTATCTATAATTATTTACATTATATAAGGGGACTTCAAAAACATCACCGATAAATGGAATTAAAAGATAACATTGCTGCAAAAGTTTTGGAATTCATGTATATGAAGAGCCTTCAGAAAGTTCATGGAAATGTATATTATAAAAAAACTATGTGTGTATGTCAAATTTTATACACTAAAATATACTTTGAATTATATTGTCCATGAACCACTTGAAGTACCCATGTAGGTGTCCTGGAAATTATCCAGTAATGTATTACATGTGGTAAATTACTTAAGAATTTATATATCAGTTTTAGAGCTATCTTTAATTTTCTTGGTATCATTTAGAGCTCTTAACATAAGCCCTCCAAAAGGTCTTTTTAAAATAATCCTTTGAGGCAAAGGATAAATGTAGACAGAACATTCCCTTCCCCAGAATTAACATCCACATAGTTCAGGTATCCTAAAACTTTCCAAAGGAAATGAAATAACTATCAGCTATATAAGACATTACACTCAATAAGTGTTAGCAGGAGCAATGTTTACTCTTTTCACAAAACTACACAAATGCCTTAGCTTTCTTCTATTGCTTCTCCCAGTTTTCTCCCTTACACAAACCTATAGTGTTTGGGAGTTGATTCTTTCCACATGAATCCAAAGTTTCATTCTCTAAATGTTGATTTGGATAGACAAATCATATATATTTTATTAGTCAGGGTTCACCAGAGAAACAGAATCAATAGGAAGGAAAATTATACATACATATGTGTGTATGAATCAATTTATTATAAGGAATTGGATCACATGACTAAGGAACCATTGATAGCCTACATCTCCCATCTGAAATCTGAAAATTCTGATGTCTGAGAACAAATAGTACTGATAGCATATGTTCTAGTTCAATTCTGAAGGCCTGGAAATCAGGAAAGCTGATGGTATATGTCCCAGTGCAAGGGCAGAATAAAATCAATGTTCCAACCTAAGCGATAAAACAGAAAGAATGGATTCTCCTTACCTCTTTTTTGTAAAGGAATTTATTAATACATTAGATTCTCAGGGTCACAGCAAATGTATGATAATTACTACAACACAACTGTTGATTTTGATGTTAATGTGATATTAATACAAAGAGAACAGGTTCAATGTAGTTCATAGATACAATACTAAGAATGCAATGATACTCTATCTTTTTGCCTATTCTGATCCTCACAGGACTGAATGAGGCTCATACACATTGGGAAGGACAATCTGCTTGACTCAGTCTACAGATTCAAATGCTAATTCATTTGGAAACAACCTCACAGACACACCAGGAAATAATATTTAACCTAATACCTAACCATCCTGTGACTCAAATTGACACATAAAATCAATCACCACATATATTGTGTTCTGTTTGCAAATCTGCATTCATTTGAAGACACATACGTTTGTTTACAAATAACTCAAATAAATCTAGTTTCTACTAATTTTATGGAGTTACTTGTCTATATGAGGGAAAGTTAACTTCTTAAAGAAGTCTTTGTTTTTGAAAAAATCCTTAAAAATGTTTATTCTATATCAGTGGACACTGACTTCTAAGTCAGAAATTCTTAAGTGTTCCATAATGTTTATTAGCTTATCTACATAGTGAGTATGTATAAAGATGCACATATAGCTCAGGCACTATAGAGTCATTGATTAATGGGTAACGTTAGCCAAAAACACTGGCTAATGTTGTTCAGTGCAATCTGAAACTCATGGAATGATTCTTTCTCTTTGATGTAAAACTCAGGCCAATTTATTGGATCAATCATGAAAGTACCACCATAAAAATACTCCAGGGAGGTTTTTCTTTCGGTTCTGTTTCTCTTAAAAGTAAAACAGCCATCTAGATATTGTTGGAATCTAACCTTAGCTGAATATTTTCTGTATGATATAATACATTTATATCTGTATATTTCTTGAGGGAGGGAGGGAGGGAGGGAGGGAGGGAGGGAGAGAGAAGGGTGGTATATTGAAAAAAGTCACTCAAATAGAAGGAAAAATATTATTTCCCTACTCAGATTTTATTCTAACACATCTATCACCTTGGACAAATCATTTAACTTTTCTGAGACACAGATTCCTTATTCATAAAATGAGGAGACTGGACTAATTGATTTCTCCAAAGTTGCTTCCTGTTTCGATGCTTCCTGATTCTATATTAATATGTGATTATTTGAATCCTAGAGCGAATATTGATCTCGAAATGATAAACTGATTATAGGAAGTTGTAAGCTGGTGAGGAAACAGACAAGTTGTAGAGGCTCCTCTGTACAACACACCCAAAATGAAAGTCACTGTCTTCTCCCTGCCCAGGATTACCCTCTCCAGTCCATTCCCCTACATAATTGTTTCTCATTCTTTATCAACATTTTAACTTTTTTTAAACATGAAATATCTTTACATTTTATGGGGCACAGTACAGTATCTCAACAAATACACCATCCATAAACCAATCATATGAGGCCTTAGCCCTTCCATTTCCTTTATATCAGACTATAGTTACACTTCTGTTCTGTGGGACACAGGCACCTTTTACCTTCACTCAAATGCATTTTGCTAACCATTAGCTAGTTTCCCACCCATTCTCCTAACCTCTCCTCCCTCTAGTAATCACTCTTCCAGATTAACATTTTGTCAAAATACAAAATGAATCATTCCACTCCCCTGTTTAATAATAAATGGTTCACCATGACTGTCAGAGTAAAGTCCAAAAATTTAGCGTATGCTATGAGATCCTACGTGATCCAGTCCCTTGCCCACATCTTCAGCCACAACTCTGACCACGTTCCAATGCCCTATACTATACTTATTTTGAATTAATCTCCTAAATATTTATTTCTCTATATATCTCTCCACATATCTCCCTCCCTCCCTCTCCTTCTCTCTCTTTCCCACCTTTGTATAAACTATATCAATCCCCAAATGAAATACACTTCAATCAGAAATAATTCAGGGGTAAGTGGCCTAGCACTTAACCTGCCGGCTAGGATACCCAGTCCCAGCTCAGGGCTGATGTGAGCTCTTACTATTTTTCTCACCTTCGAATAAATATATTTTTAAAAAATACATAATTCTATAAAAGGAATTGCTGCTCTGATTGCATCCAATCAGAACAATTAAATTCTAATAGTCAGGTAGGTTCTGTCCAGTGTAGCCATATTGATTCAAAATTTTATTTGGGTATAAAAAAGTATTTACTGGAAATGTCAATGCACTGTCCACAATGAAAACAAAAATATCAATTTTCTCTATATGGACAAATACCCACACCCATAAAGGATAGAGGACAGGTTTTGATACCAGCCTTCAGTTTCTCCTTACTAAAGGAAGCATTAATAAACTCTCAAAACAGTGTGGCTATTGGATTCATTTCCTCTAGTCTACATGTTCAACATTAATTTGTCCTACATAATTTATAGTCTGGAATTCCTTTTTGCTCTACTTTCTAATTACAGATCATAGAAAATGCTTGTCATTTGCTTAAGGTCTTTGGATACTCAAAATTTATTTATTAGTTTCACCCAAAGGCTTTGCTTCCCTCCAATATGACCTGTAAAATTATAGCTTGATCCAGCATCAATTTGTTCGTTAACCTGAAAAATGTATAGCTTCTGTCTCATGAGCAGCTGGAGACTCTGACATATTGACATTCCACATGCATGGTAACCGGAAGGGAATTCTAAATTCCCCTTGCTATCTGAATCAGGCCTTGAAGAATAGGTAGGAAGTAAAGGGCTATGGCAGAAGAGAAAAAGCATTCGGAGAAGGGAAAATAGTAGAAACAAAATTAGAGAGGCAGAACTGTCCTTGACAGTTGAGTAAAGGCAGTAAGGAGGCAAGTCGGAATGGAGTAGAGGATACATATTCAGGAAATGTGAAATGACAGCTCCCCCTGCCAAGAATGTTCTCTCCTTGCCTTTTTATCTCTTACTAGCTGACACTTTCTGTTAGAATCCTTTTCCCACACACTAAATTTGAGTCAAGTATCTTCTAATGTACTCTCTTGACACCCTTTACTTCCCTAGCAAATAATTTATCACATCTGATAGCATTTTTTTTCTGACTATTCATTTGGCACGTCTCCTAAACCAGTAGTTCTCAAATGTTAGTTTGTATCAGAATCACCTAGAGCAGGGGTCAACAAACGACTTTTCAATGTCCAAATCCAGCCCTGGCTTACATTTTGTAAACAAAGTTTTATTGGAGGACAGCCACACTCAACATTTTATGTATGGTCCATGGTTACTTCCATGCCACAACTGCAGAGCTGAGCTACTGTGACAGGGACTGATGGTCCATAAAGCCTAAAATATTCACTATCTGACCCTTTACAGAAAAAGTTTGCTAAGGTTTGTAAAACTTATATTACAAATTCCTACCACTAGAGTTTCTGATTTAGCCAAGTCCAATTACATGCATTTCTAACAAGTTCCCAGGTAATGCTGATACTGGTGCCGTCCATCTGGAACTATACTGTTTCTCAACTGGCTAAATATAAGAATCATCTGTAGAGCTTTTTTTTTTAAAAAAATATTTATTTGTGACATACAGAGTTCCCAATGGCCAAGAGTGGGCCAGGCTAAGACTGAGAGATGGGAATTCAACCCATGTCTTCGTGTGGGTGGTAGGAATCTAATCACTTGAGCCATCACTGTGGCCTCCCAGGGTGTGCATTTAGCAGGAAGATGGAATCAAGAGCTGGAGCCAAGTATCAATCCCAGGTGCTCCAATATGGGACATAGGCATCGTAATTTGTGTCTTAACCATTAAGCCAAACACCCATCCCTGTGGAGCTTTTTTAAATTGTGTCTATCCCATACCTGAACCAATTAAATTGAAATCTCTAGGCATGAGGCTCAGATTTAAGTAAATTTTAAAATTCCCCAGGTGATTCCAATATGTGGCAAAGAATGAAAACTCTTACACTGTAAGCTCTGAAAGGGTATTCTGTCAATCATAGATTTATGCAAGTGTGTGGCATGTTGTAAGCACTAAAATAAATAATTCGTGGATGAATTAACATTCTTTCAAGTAAATAAAATTATGACTAGAACTCAAGATTCAATGGAGTAAGACACTATTCCATTGAATTGAGAACCTCAGTTTTTGTAAGTTCAAAAGTCTCTGAGCTTCATGAATCAACTTTTCCTACTTCCTCCTCCTCAGGGATGCAGCCACGTTTAAAAATGTAATATGACAGCCTACCCAGCTGCCATGCAGCTGAGCAAATTTAACAAGAGGTGAGGAAGAACACAACGGACTCAGTCACTTTTAGGCAGCAAACCGGAATTTGGCCAGTTCTTCACGATATTAAATCCAACAAAAGAATACATTTTTCATTAGTGATAGGCATACCATTCCTCTCAAAGTCAAAAATTAGAAGACTATTGTGAATGTGGATCCTTTTACATGATGAGTTGAAGAGAATAGTAGGGGGGTAGAAAAAAGAGGTCAGATGATTATAAAAAGCAACTGTTACACAGAGAAGGGGGCATGAATTCTCCTAATTTGTCCATCTGTTTCCATGGTAAGAAGAAAAAAAATGTTAATAACCTCTTTTACATTGTTCTCAAAAGGAAAACACATAGGCGATATTTTCCCCCAGTATAGGCAAGATAATAGCAAATAGGACACTCCCATCAAGCATGAAGTGAGAACAGTGACACCACTCCCCTTCCTTTCACATCATCCACTAGCTCTGTGCAGCAATTGGCTCTGCCTTTACAAACCCCATTACAGTATCAGTAGTTCAGCTGGGCAGCAAGCAGAATGAGAACACAGAGGGAGAGGGGAGCAGAGTGGAAACCATGCCACACACAGTCATTCTCTGAAATCTGAGAGGGAAGATGGGAGAAAGGCCAATGGATTGAAAGGGAAAATAATGAAATAAATCTGGCAAAAGAAAAACAAGACTGGAAATGAAAGAGATGTTGAACAAAGGGGGATGGAAAAGATAGCAGTAAATGAGTCAGATCTGGGCTGGAGGGAATACCAAGGTAAGAGACTAGGAAAGGAAGACAAAGGTAAGCAAAAGATGGAGATAGGTAGAAAAAATAGACCACAATGATAGAGATGTCTATATGGATAACTATTTACATGTTTTATTTTCCTCAGAGTAATTGCAGCAAAGGAAAACAGGCTTCTTTCAATGAGGCAATGTCCAAAACCCCTAAGAACATGTGCTCCAGGCGCCAAAGCAGAGATTTAGGAGCCAGCTGGCTCTAAAGTAGGGAGCCAGCCCTGAGCCTCAACACAGTGATTGCTGTTTCTACCTCAAGGTTTGTACACCAGAGTGAAATGCTTCACTATTGAGATCATTCCTAAGCCCAACATAAATGAGAGCATCTTTTCATGTACTTTTTGTAACATTTTCATCTTAGTTAATGATGGGTCTATTTAATCACATTATACTATACAATGCGGCAAAATTAGAGATGCTATTCCTGAAAATCTTGCATGAAATACTGACTTGATATCTACAGGGAGCTTGTTTACTTAGGCTTAAGAACACACGCTTCTAGGAACTCTATGTTTCACTCTTATCACAAAACACTAAATTTCCATTCAGCAAGAAATCTTCCAGAGGCTGAAATCACAATAGCTAGTGGCAAAATGTAGTATTTAGGGACTCATCCAGGTACCAGAATTTGGCTTTGTATGTAGTTATATGCTATTTTGTAAGACAGCATGGAAACATGTAAACAACACAGCCAGATAAAATGGGAACAAAACTGTGGTAAAATCCAGAGGTAGGGGGAAATAATTGCAGGAAAAATAAGAAGAAATGTGAAGCGAAGCCAAATGCATATTGGAAAGCTAGGCATACTTCCTAGAAGAAAGTAAAAATTGTGGTTCCTAAGGAACTGGCATCCAAAATGAAAAGAAGTTCCCATCTACAAAATTTGCAATGTCCTTGAGATTATTTTAAGCCTTTCAGAAAGAGTACCACTTTTCCTTTTATTGAGAGAAAAATTTATCTATAGGTCCTCATAATAAGGATGCTGTGAAATGTAGTAAACAATCATCTAAACAACCTTACGTGATATCCAACAGCCTGTTTTAAACAGTAATTTCTTGTAAAATCTCTTATGCAAAGATTTCAAGGCTCTTCTGTCTGATGATTACCTAGAATAGAACAATGGAGCTTTTCTATTCTGCTGCATTAACTGCAGAGGAGGATGTTAAGTATTCTTCAAGGACACCCGTCCTAATAGATGAAGACATCCCTAACTCTGCCTGGGTCATAGCAAGCAACGATAGGCCAGTCAAAGGTTTTGTTACATAAAGTGTTTTGGCTTTAGCCTAAGAGACAAATGGAAGATCAAAACAACAGTACTTTTAACCTAAAAAAAAACACATAAATATGTGTAACCAAATACCACCTCAGCTATAAAGTCATCCTCATTGTAGTACCTGTGACAGATGTGTTTACCAAATCTCATGTCCTGGGCATATGGCCTGTTTCCTGAGTAAACAAAAGCCTTTTACCAGTCTCCTTGATGTCTGGTAGAGCCATGTGATTGACGCTCCTCAATGACATGTGACTGTGTTATGTATCACTTATGAGCTGAGGTGGAGGAATGTCTCTGGACCATTTTCTTGTTAGGATGATGTTGGAGATGACCTTGGGCTGGGATCATAGACTCACATGATCATAGATTTCTGAGTTACTACATAGTAGACAATCACTCCCAAGGAATCACTGAGACCTCTGGAAGACTTCAAAAGAGTGAAAAAATAAACTTTTGTTTTATTAATCCCTATAGATTTGTATTGCAGCACAAGTTTAGCCTGTCGTGACTAATATAGCCGTCATGAAACATATAACGTCCTTATAAACACCTATACAAACTGGCTACAAAATGTGCTTCCAAATAACATCTACCTAATAAGTTTGATATTGGAACATTCTGTGAATTTCTTTTTCTGGTATTAACTAAAACAAGCCAGTGTCCAGTAAAGCCACAGGATTCAGGGGCCTGGTAGTTAAAAGATAATATATTCAAATGGAATAATTGAGGGCAAATTGGACTCTTATAAAATTGTTGACAAGGTTCAAGTAAAGTGATAGAGTAAGGAAAACCACATTCACATTAATAAGGCAGACTACCAAGAATATTCAGATAGTACCAGGGGATAGAATGGTGCCCAGAATCCAAGCAGAGCTGAGACTCTAGCCTTTGGGAAAGAAATGAAACCACAGTCAACTTGTAACTTGATCTCTCTTTTCTCCAAGTTTCTGATCTTCTGTAAGTACATCCCATTGGCTATATCCAATAAAAAGCCAGAGAAGAAAGGGAGGCTATTGGTGCCGTCCAAAAAGGCCCATCATCTAAGGCATAAAGGAGGGTGGAGATGGGTGGGAAGATGATTTGGCGTGGAGAAATGAGTATATCCAGAATAGCCACTCAAAGTCATGCCATCTGCACATTGGATAATTTTTATCTTTCTGTTTTGCACAGGGGAAGACTAACATAAACTAATATTAAACCATTTTATACTTCATTCTTTTATCTTTCCTGGATACATGAATGATCAAATGTCATTCCTATCAACTTCCAAAGTAGTGCTAAAGTAAGATTCTAAGTAAATACCAATGTTTAGAAGTTTGGTCTGTGCTCATACTATCTAACCCATAACCTATTCCTATGTGCAAAACCAAAAACAATTTTATTAATATATAACAAGATCCTTCAAAGGGTGATAATTAATTAGAAGCATATCAGGATATCTCAGACAAAAATGTTCTGACATCCTGTGGAAGAATGGAAAGGAATTTAAAAACAGAGAGATAAGAGAGAAATTCCAGAGGTCAAATATATAGATTTATAGCAATTGATTATGGAGAATGAGAGCATTAAAATGCTAATTTGAGTCAAGAAAACTGTTCTGGTTCTGTCTGGCCTCTTGTAGCAAATATGAATGGACTCAATGTTTGGGAACCCATGCTATACATAAAGGCAAACAACCTAACAAACTGGGGAGACATCAATGTTTTGGGGTTAGGAGACAGGACAAAGCACTCCTTCACTATGCCTCAACTTTTTTGAGAGAGTTAACCCTCTGACCAGTGATTTTTAAAGCCCTTCATCTGCTCCTCACTTAGATTCATTTCCTATCTGTTCCTATGCTCTATAGCAGATAATAATAATTCAGAGTACATTCTCTAACAGACTCGGTTGCTTTCCACTACAATTATTAATCATCTACACATGACATTATCTTTGCAAAGCATTTGGCAACCATTAATTAAATCTTACAACCATCACCTTGGAGGCTTTCTAATAAAAAGAAACATTCACAGAGGCCCAGCCCCAGTCAAAACTGAGGAGTTGGCAGCGATTTTCTTTAATGTACCCCTCCTCTTACAGGCACAAAGAGCCTACAAGCTACTCCCAGACAGTCCATATCTTCCTATTACATAGGCCCTTCTGGACTCAGTGTTCTCAAGTTCCTTTTCCCACCTCCCAAATCTAAGTGTAGTAGTATCTTTTATTAAAATAAAGGTAATTCTGTCTAACTTGTTACCAGATACTACAGTATCTTAAGCCTAAATAGATACAGCAAATCGCAAAGAATTTCATGCATTGTAACAGAACAATGTACAAAACCTATTTCATTAAAAAAAAAGTCTGTTTATTTTGTTGTGTTGGTTGTTTTTTCCCCAAGTCTTCATCATTGATAATTAGTCTTGAGTGTGCTTACTTCAAATATATAGCATGACAGTCTATATATATATATATATATATATATAATATAAATGCAGGGCTCTGAATCATATAGATAACATTGTTGAGTCTGAGCATCTTGACCAGAACTTCTTAACAGAAAAAAGAACAGGAGACCTGATTTACACATACCCACCAGTAGCAACCATCCCAAATCACTCACCCTTTGGACAGGAAAGGAATAGTTAGGATCTTCCTGCCCAAGATCCCAAATCTGCTCCTTCACCTATAATTCAAATCTCACTTAATAGCACCACCTAACAAGAAACCTGTCATTTGTCCTCAAGTCCTTCTTCTTTCTCATAATTCATGTACCAAAGGTTACCAATCAAGTCCTATTGAATCTATCTGTAAAATTATTAACAAATGAAAATTGTCAGCAGTCTTCTATTTCCATCCTATTTCCTTATTTCACACTATTATCTCTCCCTGTTAGACACTGAGATAGTTTTCAGTTTCGGTTTCTTCCAATTTATCTTCTGTTAATAGGTTAATTCTTAAGATATTATTCTGTGAATTACTGTTAACTACTTACACTAGTTCAAATTTCACTTCCCCTATGAAACCCACTATAATTCTCTAGTCAGAGTTAGCCATTTTGAACTTCTGTGTCCATCTCTCAGTTGTAGCAATTAACATACCACATTGTTATACATATACTTTAATATCCATTCTATATATTAAGTTTGGAGTGCGGGAACTATGTCTTCCTTATCTCTTTATATCCAGAGTCTGCCAAGACCCACAAGCTATTTGTTACACAATTGTTGAAATATTTACCATTATAATTGCTAAGTAAGGTTAAAGCTTGGAAGGTCTTAACTGAAACACAAACATTACTTTCAAAGAGGAATTATTCATTCAGCCATGAATGCACTAGTTAAAGGACCCCAGTAGGCCAGTCACACAGCAATAGCTCAAAAAATGGTTGATCCCAGGGTGTGTAGGTGATGAAAAGTGATCTGGAAAGGACTACAGCTTACTGAGATGATGCATGCTGTAGAAAATCAGCACACATAACTTTCAGGGAGCCACAGGCCTTCCTAGGGACAGATGCACAAGAAATGAAAATATATAAAAATAGTGCATAAAAATTGTCAAAGGGGAATTCAAGCCAAATGGTGTCAACTTTTCTGTCATGCTCAGGGCTTGCCTTGAATACAGATAGCTGCTATTTTACCTTCCTCCCAAAAGAATCTAGTTACCATTTATCCCTAATCTTTGCAAATTTTAAATGATCCATAGTCCATGCTCTTCTATAACCCTATTATTAGATGAAAGGTATATCATCATCATCATTTATTAAATCCTTCATTCATCCATTCATTATTTCACCTCTATGGTCATTTATCTCTAAAGCCAAAGGCTAAATGTACTCCCTCCAGTCACTCAAGCAGAGGTAAGCTTGTAAAATTAGACCTAGACCTTCTTGTTTGCACTCTAGTTTATACTTATCCAGTAGCCTGTTCTCAAATTTATCCAACCTGTGATTTGACTGACAGAGCACCAAGAGCACAATAGCACAATGTTGAGTGGTGGGATTTACCCTTGGGCATATGAACTCCATAGCATTATGAAGAAAAGCAAAGTGTATACATATATATGTATATGTACGTGTGTGTGTGTGTGTGTATCTTTCATTCATATATACAGATATCAAAGTCCTTAGTATAGGGGGGGCATAAATCTTTTAGGCATAGTGCTTTACTATGGCCGGTCTTTATAACATTTTTCTAAGACCTTGAGATTTTTAACACCTTGAATTTATATGTCAATGTGCAGAGAATAGCATCAAATGCTGGTAGTTGGAATCACTCTCAAAATAAAAACTTCCTTAATCTGTATAAATGAAATATATGAAACTTGTATAACTTAAAAAAATAAATAAAAAATGCATCAAGGAGTCGATGGCGTGATTAATAGTTACAGTGAATAAACTGTTCCTTTGAAACTTTAGAAAGCAAACTTGCATCTTGTGTGCCGCTGATTCCTCACTGATGTGCTTTTGCCTTTAATTCCAGTAAAATGGGTATTCAGAGCCCCTTCTGATTTCCCTGCACAACACTACCAAGGACCTCCAGAGATATGGCAACCTCTATGATATAAGCAGGCAAGATCCTAAATGCATGGTGAATGGTGCCTAAACATGAACCTCAGCCATATTCAAAGATTAACATTACAAACAGCCATGAGCCACACAGCTCTTTCTGGAATAGTCACAACTTGCAAAGTATGCAACATTGAACTAAAAGAGAGTAGGTGGAAAAAGGACACAGAGAAGCAGAGGCAGTGGTGGGGCAGACTTCTGCCCAGATGTAATGGCCCCTATATTTTCTATATGTACCAATTTCCAGGTATATAAACTTTCAGACAAAAAATACAAACAAAAATACATAAGCATCTGATCTTTAAATATCCTGTTTGGTTGTTAGCACAAGACTTCCCATTGCATGAGGTTTGTTTCCAGGTCATAGTATGAATAAGCAACATTGTATTTCCTTACTGTTTGTCAATTATATGGCAATAAGAACAATGTATTGAGGAATGTATTGAGGCTTTCAGTGTTAATGTACTAGAATTTTTCACATGTCCAATACCTAATTATATTTGTTTCTGATAGTAATGTTAGGTTTAGGTACTAAGGATTGAAAAGGCTGCTCTAACTTTTACACATTCACATTATTATAAAGCAATACATTACATAGGCAGATTTCTGTTGTGGGATTACCTTGTAAATGTGTTCTCCAAATAAATTCATTATCTTCTCTCTCCTATGTAATATTTTCAAAAGTATGATTGACTGACATTTTTAAATGAAGGTGAAAGTTATGTTAACCAGAACGGCAAAGCCCAAATAAAAAGAACCTCTGTATTTGCTAAACTAAATATCTCACCATCACTATGATATAAAAGCATAATGGACTCAACTACATTGAGGGTTTATTTATTGAGCCCCACATTCAGGAACTATGTACAGAAAGAAAGAAATGGGAAGAAGACAAAGCTCTTTCCTTTGAGAAGTACAAAATACAATGCAGGAGATACATAGTACATAAGAACAAAAATGGCACAGGGATCTCACAAGAAGAGCATAACTTATTTTTGCTGAGCGACAGAGGAGACTTCATCCAAAGGAAACACTTGAGCTAGATCTTGAAGCTAAAAGACAAAAGGAGGGAAGCAATCAGTTCAGGGAAGAACGTGTACAAAATCTCAGAAACAAGAACCAGCATGGCACCATAGGGTCAGTGCAAGTACTCTTTGAAAGCTGTGTCAAACAATGAAAAGAATTGGCAGGGGCTGAGAAGAGCTGCAAAAAACGAGGCTAAGGACATATTTAAGGATTAGATCATGATGAGGCTTGTTTGGGCTTCTGCTATAGTAAGTGAAGTAAGTGATGATGTGTTATTTAATAATTGATTTCAATAAAAAGCATATATTTACATCTTGTCAACATTCTTTCTAATAGCAATACAGTTGATGTAACAGAAGGGGACTGAAGGCAGAGAAACATTTTAAGACAAACCTAAAAGTGCAAGAGACAATGAGATCCTGAATTAAAGCAGTGGCATTAGGGATGGGGCTTAGGAAACTAGACATAGTAGAAGAAATTCAGGAAAGAGAATGTCCAGAATTTTCATTCTAGGAAGAAAATGAAGAGCTGAAATCAAAAGAGCTCACTTCACAGTGACTACTTTAGGACAATTAAAGACTGGGATTGACAGGTGTGATATGGCAGAATGAACCCTATACTAGGAGTCCAAAAACTTGGCTTTTTGTCTCATCTCTGCTATTAACAAGCTATGTGGCTGTGGAGGAATCATTTCACACTCTCTCTGTATCCCAATTGTTCATCTGCAAAACTTGTAAGGAACGGCTGACAACCTGTGATATGCCTTCAATCTTCTGTCATGCTGAGATTCTATGCAATGGTTTTCAGGCAAAGAGGCAGACAGTTGCTAACTTCAATAACCTCATAGTTTCTTAGGTAACTCCATTACCTAAAATGTATAAGGGATTAAATCTCTGGAGTAGCAGGTGGTGTAGAAGATGTTTATGTCACTTAAAAAATTGTACATAAACATGAGTTCAGTCACCTCTCATTATTGAGATACTAATTATTCATTTTCCAGATTACCCATGACCTCTACTTCTCCTCCTCCTCACTGCCTGGCTTTTAGACATGTCTTTGTTCATTAACATCTCCAATTTAGCCTGAAAAGAGATGGGGGAAGCACGAACACCAAATTTGGCTGCTTATTAGCAATTCTGCCCCTTTTATTTCAAGTGGTTTTAAGAAGAAGATTGAAGATAAAAGCTAAAAACAAGTCTTTCTGTTTATCAGTGAATTTCAGTGATATAGGTAGGCCCTATCACTATATATAAATGACAGTTTAATATTATACATTACTTATAAGAAATTTAAAAATAGTAGTATGAAAGTAAAATTTAAAATCATAGTATATGAGGAGCAAAATAAAAGTTCATTTAAAGATCAATTTTACTTCCTAATGTGAAAGCAATGTTTCAGCCCTATTCCCTCCAGAACATTTTCCAGGGTCTGGTCCTACTTAGCTTAAAATTATTCAGCAAGAAATATTGCTATTACTTCTTTTAGAATACTGTCCAATGGGCTAATATTGCTCAGATGTGAATGCTTACCTCTCCTGCAGAGGGGCTGGTAGATGGGAGCAGTGGGATTGTCCATGCTCCTCAGGAACTAAACATTTTCACCTTAGAAAGCCCAAATGAACTTACTAAAAAAGAACAGAATGTCTATTATGCCACTTTCCCATAGCAATATAACTCAGAGGCAAGCATACGTGCCTTACACCTCAGGGGGGAAAAGAATATAAGGAATCTGGATTTGGTGGATTAAACCAACAGAGGATGATATAACCAAAAGGGCAATTTCATCAACTGTGGGCTTTTTAAAAGAATATTTTGGGGGCCAATGATATGGTGCAGCGGGTTAAAGCCCTGGCCTGAAGTGCCGGCATCCCATATGGGTGCTGGTTCTAGTTCCGGCTGCTCCTCTTCTGATCCAGCTCTCTGCTATGGCCTGGGATAGCAGCGGAGGATGGCCCAAGTCCTTCAGCCCCTGCACTCGCATGGGAGACCTGGGGGAAGCTCCTGGCTCCTGGCTTCGGATCAGCCGGAGCTGCACCATCTGGGGAGTGAACCAACGGATGAAAGACCTCTCTCTGTCTCTACCTCTCTCTGTAACTCTTTCAAATAAATAAAATAAATCTTTAAAAAAAGAATATTTTGATATTTATTTGAAAGACAGAACAACAGAGACCAGACTAAGGCACTCAGATGCAGGATACAGGTATCCCAAGTGTTTACTTACCCACTATGCCAAACATCCACTGTGGATTTCACAGACAAAAATCATAATGGGGGGGGGCTTTTATTAATCAGTACCATACAACAAAGTGTTACTATGTATTTTTTATCCCTTATCTTTATCAATCATACAGAAATTGGACCAAGATCAGTGACAGTTTCAGTAGAAAGGGAGATGTTTCCATGTGGGTGCAAACTATTGAAATATTTACTTAATATATACTAAATTGATCTTCTGTATGTATATAAAGATAATTGAAAATGAATCTTGATGTGAATAGAATGGGAGAGGGAGCGGGAGCGGGGAGGGTTGCAGGTGGGAGGGAAGTTATGGGGAGAGCCATTGTAATCCATAATTTTTGTACTTTGAAAATTTATATTTATTAAATAAAAGTTAAAAAAAAAAGAAAGGGAGAATGCAAGTAGATTAGGCACCAAGGTGATTTGGAGACTCTTCAGATTATGAAATCAGTGTAACAATTCCCCAGCCTTTAAAACATCAATTGTCAGGGAGCATTTGGCCTAGTGGTTACATATAAGATGCTAGTTGGAATGCCTATATCTCATGTTGAAGTGCCTGGGTTCAAGTTCCCACTCTGCTCCTGAATCTAGCTTCCTGAAGTGCACCCTTGGAGGCAGCAGATAGTGGTCAAGTATTTCAATCTCTGTCACCCACATGGGATACTCAGATTGAATTCCTGGCTTCTAGCTTCAGCCTGGCCCAGCCCTGACGGTTGCCAGCATTTGGGGAGTAAACCAGTGGGTTCATTCATTCATATTCTCTCTCTCTCTCTCTCTGTCTCTGTCTCTCTCCTTTCCCTCCTCCTCCACCTCCTCTTCCTCCTCCTCTCTCTTGCACACTCTCTCCCCCAAATAAAAATTTAAAACGCTAAAAACATCAATTGTGTGAATAACAAAAGTGATATCTGGCATTTTATAGTTTATAGATCATCTTTTTATACATTATCTTACTGAACATTTAGAGCACCCTTATGCCTTGAACACTGTCATCCCTATCTTACAGATGAGAAAACTGAAGCTTGGAGAAAATCATGAACTAGGTCACACTGCTGGTTATAGCAAAATCTGAATTTAAATTAAGGCCCTCAGATGTCATGTCCACTTCCTACGCTTCAGTCACTATATTGATTATAAAATTTTGTTCAGGAAGCTAAATCTTCATATAAACTAGTTATGGGGTAATAAGCTGGGTAAGACCTGTATATATATATATATATATATATATATATATATACACACACATATATATATTTTAAATATCTGAGAGAAGCTACTTAGGATGGAAAAAGGTTTATTTTGACTTAGAATTTGGTGGTTCAGATTTCAAGATTGGGCAGCCCCCATTGATTCAGGCATCTGGTGAGGACAGAAGATGATGGAGAGATCATCGCATGTTAATCCAAAAAGCAGAGAAAGACGTAAAGCACGCTTGGCTTACATAAGAAACCCTCTCAGGAGAACAACCTTCCCAGGGCAAGCTCCCAAAGACCTACAATCTCCCACTGGGCCCACTTCCCATAAGCCACAATGTTAGTCCATGAACTATTAACATTAATCCATTATTGTTAACATATGACTTTAGATTTTGAAGATTTTCATGAGTCTGAGGAGCCAAATCCTGTTCAAACCATAACAACCAGTGAACATTCTGTATTCAGGGAAGCTTAATAAACCAAAAAGCTCAGGAAACAGGGTCTTATGGTTCCTGAAATCTTTTTTTGTTTCAATATTTCATGTTGGCCATCATTATATTTACTTTTCCATTTTCATGACATACTAAATAAGGCATATTGAAAATAATTGAATCTTGATGACTTACATAGTAAACTAGACAAATATTTTTTGGTTGCTAAACTGCAGAACCCCCAAGTAAGCATTTTTGCCATTAATTTTTCAGGTGTATAAATAAAAGTATAAAGTTCTAAATAAAATTTATACTGACTTCAGGCAACATCAAGGAAGTTGTTAGAATAAATCATGGATGGGAGTTTGTTGTCTTATTTGCTTCTTTCTCCCTGAAGTCAAGGTCAAGAAAAAAAAATCTTTTAGGGATTTTCATTAACTCAATCTTCACTACAATATATAAATATCTTTCAGGCTAAGTTGACCTCCCTTTCAGCGCATCTAGACACGAAGCCAAGAGTCACCAGACTAAACAGAATGTAAATTAACTGAGAACCATGAGTCAAGTGAAAAATCACTCCTTTTTTAGAGTCTTCTATGAGGATCCTCAAATAAGCAGGCATAGTTTACATTTATTCAGGAGAAAGAAAATCACAGGACTCCATTACTTTTTGAAGCATCTATGTGGGCATAAAACTTCATTATGAAGAGGAAGAGAGATAGAAGAGATACAGCTATGAGTATAACACTAGAGCATCCTAGTGTACTGAGGCAGAAATAAAATGATTCCTCCATGAAGTGGAATCAAGATTCTTAGAAAACTCATGTTGGGCCTCTATGAAAAACAACAAAATGCATCTACAATGGCAAGTTCAATAAATAATACGAGAATCTAAATGCAGAAGGAAATTTATTTGAATACATTTTTCTCTATTGAAGGAGATTTAGAACACTGAAACTTTAACAATTTTTATTAACATCTTTCTAAGGTCTTTTTAGCAATGTCTTCTCTCAAAGGCTATGAAGAACAAATCTTCAAAGCCCTCCCTGCTGGGATTTTGCTTGGAACCAAAGACATCCTCAAACAATTATTTTCTCATTAACACAAGGGAGAAGCAGGACTGCAACCACCTCTTCTTTGCCTGTGGCCCCTAATAACCCTAAATAATGTTTCAGAAGCACTCTCCCTCATTATTTATTATTCTCTAGTGAAATATTTTTCTCTAACAGAGATCAAATGTGTCTTGCATTAATTCATATAGTTAAATTTTGACATGCTCTGATCTACGTGTTTTCTATATGATAGTGATCTGAATGCAGTATAATAAAGTTTAGAATTAATCAATGTACATTACAAAACTTGGTTTAAGAAAAAAGCTTTACACCTATTTTCTCAATTAGCATAGGCATTAACTTTCATGTTTTATCTAGTATGCTAAATCAAGTAAAATAATGACTCTGAAAACTAGACCAAATGATGCCCATCTAGCATCCTAATTTCTTTATGTAATATCAGTTGAACTCTTGGACAAAAACATGGTATAGATATCCTAAATAATTCATTCTTAAATTTCTCCATTGTCTCTATAATAGCAATTTGCCATTCATATGATATGTTAAACACAAGAGAATGAGAGTTACTTTAAAAATTAACCTTTCAGATCTTTTTTTTTTTTTCAGAAAAACTAGAAAACAAACCAAAGTGGTTTCTTGGAATTCTTTAACCAGATTAAAATGGAGTGGCTAGATTTCATCACACATGATTTTGTATTCATTATATATATATAAGAGAGGATTTAATAGAGTTGTTGAGTTGTGATGGCAGCCACATCCCAAGAACTGCAGTTGTCCCCTTAGTGTGGGAGTAAATTTGTCATTAGTAAATACTGGGTGGCCGAGAATTGGAAAAATATCTATGAACAACCTATTTCAACCATAAATGTAACACTGGAAATAGGTGTCCAGGGCCCACAAGAAGTCACAAAAATAATTCAAGGTACAAAACAATTCAATATGTTCCACCTTCTTTGATAGCCCTTTATTTGGTATCTGGGGACTGCTGAGCAGAGTTAGCACTTCTGTTGGACAAAGGCAAGGGGATAGAGCTTTTGTTCACGTCTCCAGAACTAGCGAAGTAAGAATGTGTTAATCAAATTTCCACATGATCTTAAAACAGGCAGAGGCATGGTTACAGAAGTAACATGAAAAGTGACATCGATATGCTGATAAAATGGTCCTGTGAAGCAGGAATAATGCCAGTAAAAGAAAACACAAAGTATTAAGGACATGATTCTACTTAAAGATTAAAAAACAAAACCAGATACAAAACAGAAGAGCCCCCGTTAAAAATCAAAGCAGCTTAATTTAACTAGGATTAATAACTGACTATAAATTAAGTAGGGATCATTATTGTAACACCATAACAAAGATAACCCAGAACCGTACTGAAAATATACATCAAGCAGTTTGCTAAATCTTTCAAACACAACTCATTCAGTCCTCTGAAAATCTTATGCCATAGGCAGTACACTGAGTATCATCTTACATATGAGAAAACTGATGTCCCTGACTTATCTCTAGATATCACATAAATATTGAGAAAATGGCAACTATATTTTTGGAAAACAAGGCATTGTGGACACTGGAATCTAAACTTTTCCTTCTCCCATTGATAATCATTTTGTCTAATTAAAAAAAAAAAACACATGAGCGGCTGTATAGGACAGATGATTTTGCCATGTGAGCTACTTTGATTTATTGATGAAACTACAATGATGAATCATATTTAATTATGATCATTAAAAGAGATAAATCAAAATATACAATTGCCTGTTCATCACAAAGATCATGAAAAATGTGTATATTTAAAATTCTGATTGTGAGAGAAATAACTAAATCATTTCTACCTGATCCAAAACAACTTTAATTCCCAATGAAACTTCAGAGAATGACAATAATCAGAATAAGATGGACCTTAGAGAGTCTATCCTCCAAGCATCAGCATCCAGATAGAAAGTGCTCCAGAACTGGTTAACAAGGCTCCTTGAAGTCAATAAGCAAAGTGTTTTAGCTCTAATAATATAAATCCTTCACAGGCTTTTACTCTATATATACACAATACCTAAGAAATAATTGTATTAGATTATTTTGTGAATTGAACTGAACACTTTTCTATAGCCAGCTTTGAAGCAATTTTAAAGTTATTTATTTATTTATTTAAAAGTCAGGGTGACAGAGAGGGACAGGTTAGGGGGGAGAGACAGAGAGAGAGAGAGAGAGAGAGAGAGAGAGATCTTCCATCCACTGGTTTATTACCCAAATTCTCACATCAGTCAGGGGTGAACCAGACCAAAGCCAGAAGCCAGGAACTGCATCCAGGTCTTCCATGTGGGATGAAAGAACTCAATTACTTGGGCCAATATCTGCAGCCTCCCAGGCCCACTTGCAGAAAGCTGGACTGTACAGCTCTCTGCTGTGGCCTGGGAAGGCAGTGGAGGATAGTCCACCCGCATGGGAGACCAGGAGGAAGCACCTGGTTCCTGGCTTCAAATTGGCTTGGCGCAGTATGCCGACTGTAGTGGCCATTTGGGGGGTGAACCAACGGAAGGAAGACCTTTCTCTCTGTCTCTGTCTCTCTCTCTCTAACTCTGCCTGTTTAAAAAAAAAAAAAAGACAGCTGGACTGGAAGCAGAGGCAGACTCCAACTAGTCATTTGAATATGAGATGTGGGTATCCCAAGCAGTGGCTTAACCCACTATGACACAATACCCACCCCTGAAGCAATTTCTTAAACCTGGAACAGACTAATATCAGTAGTCTTTGGTTGCCTCTGGTGCGTTGTCTATACCACAGATTTTCATTTTATGTTCAATAAAAATTTATACTGCTTCCATTTGAAACCTTTTACATTTTTCTTTTTTTTTTTCTTAATCATTTAATTTCTGTATTTTTTATTCTATATTAACAGCCACATATCAGAGAAAACGTGGTATTTGGTAAATGAAGTACCTGGGGTTCAATAACTGCATCCTTTTATTTTTTTTTTTTATGTCACCTTTTTTTTTTTTTTTAAACTTTTATTTAATGCATATAAATTTCCAAAGTACGACTTATGGATTACAATGGCTTTCCCCCCCATACCGTCCCTCCCACCCACAACCTCCCCTTTCCCACTCCCTCTCCCCTTCCATTCACATCAAGATTCATTTTCGATTATCTTAATATACAGAAGATCAGCTTAGTATACATTAAGTATGGATTTCAACAGTTTGCTCCCACACAGAAACATAAAGTGAAAAATAATAGATGATTTTTTAAAATGATGATGAAATCAGAGCAGACCTATTGTCATGTTTAATCCCAGTGAGAGTCAAGTTGGGAATTGATAATTTCTTTTTTTTTTTTTTTTTTTTTTTTTTTTTTTACAGAGGATCAGTTTAGTATGCATTAAGTAAGGATTTCAACAGTTTGCACCCCCATAGAAACACAAAGTGAAATATATTGTTTGAGTACTCGTTATAGCATTAAATCTCAATGTACAGCACATTAAGGATAGGGATCCTACATGAGGAGTAAGTGCACAGTGACTCCTGTTGTTGACTTTACCAATTGACACTCCTGTCTATGGCATCAGTAATCTCCCTATGCTCCAGTCATGAGTTTCCAAGGCTATGGAAGCCCTCTGAGTTCTCCGATTCTTATCTTGTTTAGACAAGCTCATAGTCAAAGTGGAGGTTCTCTCCTCCCTTCAGAGAAAGGTACCTCCTTCTTTGATGGCCTGTTCTTTCCACTGGGATCTCACTCGCAGAGATCTTTTGCCAGAGTGTCTTGGCTTTCCATGCCTGAAATACTCTCATGAGCTTTTCAGCCAGCTCCGAATGCCTTTAGGGCTGATTCTGAGGCCAGAGTGCTATTTAGGACATCTGCCATTCTATGAGTCTGCTGAGATTCTCACTTCCCATGTTGGATCACTCTCCCCTTTATTTACTCCATCAGTTAGCGTTAGCAGGTACTAGACTTGTTTATGTGCTCCCTTTGACTCCCAGTCCCTTCACCATGACCAACTGTGAACTGAAACTGATCACCTGGAACAGTGAGATGGCATTGGTACATGCCACCTCGATGGGATTGAATTGGAATCCCCTGGTATGCTTCCAACTCCACCACTTGGGGCAAGTCAGCCTGAGCATGTCCCAAATTATACATCTCTTCCCTCTCCCATTCCCACCACCATGTTCAACAGGGATCACATTTCAGTTAATTTTCAACACTTAAGAATAACTGTGCATCAATTTCAGATCTAAACCAGTCATATTAAGTAGAACAGATAAAAAAAACTACTAAGAGGGATAATGTATTTAGTTGTTCATTAACAGTCAGGGCTATGCTGATCAAGCCACCATTTCCCATAGTGTCCACCTCACTCCAACAGGTTTCCCTCTTGGTGTTCAGTCAGTCGTCACCGATCAGGGAGAACATATGGTATTTGTCCCTTTGGGACTGGCTTATTTCACTCAGCATGATGTGTTCCAGATTCCTCCATTTTGTTGCAAATGACTGGATTTCATTGTTTCTTACTGCGGTATAGTATTCTAAAGAGTACATATCCCATAATTTCTTTATCCAGTCTATCGTTGATGGGCATTTAGGTTGGTTCCAGGTCTTAGCTATTGTGAATTGAGCTGCAATAAACATTAGGGTGCAGACCTCTTTTTTGTTTGCCAATTTAAATTCCTTTGGGTAAATTCCAAGGAGTGGGATGGCTGGGTCGAACGGTAGGGTTATCTTCAGGTTTCTGAGGAATCTCCAGACTGACTTCCATAGTGGCTTGACCAGTTTGCATTCCCACCAACAGTGGGTTAGTGTCCCTTTTTCCCCACATCCTCGCCAGCATCTGTTGTTGGTAGATTTCTGCATGTGAGCCATTCTAACCGGGGTGAGGTGAAACCTCATTGTGGTTTTGATTTGCATTTCCCTGATTGCTAATGACCTTGAACATTTTTTCATGTGCCTGTTGGCCATTTGGATTTCCTCTTTTGAAAAATGTCTATTGAGGTCCTTGGCCCATCTCTTAAGTGGGTTGTTGGTTTTGTTTTTGTGGAGTTTCTTGATCTCTTTGTAGATTCTGGTTATTAACCCTTTGTCTGTTGCATAGTTTGCAAATATTTTTTCCCATTCTGTCGGTTGTCTTTTCACTCTCCTCACTGTTTCTTTTGCAGTACAGAAACTTCTCAATTTGATGCAATCCCAATAGTTGATTTTGGCTTTGACTGCCTGTGCCTCCCGGGTCTTTTCCAGAAATTCTTTGCCTGTGCCAATATCTTGAAGGGTTTCTCCAATGTTCTCTAGTAACTTGATGGTGTCAGGTCGTAGATTTAGGTCTTTAATCCATGTGGAGTGGATTTTTGTGTAAGGTGTAAGGTAGGGGTCTTGCTTCATGATTCTGCACGTGGAAATCCAATTTTCCCAGCACCATTTATTGAATAGACTGTCCTTGCTCCAGGAATTAGTTTTAGATCCTTGATCAAATATAAGTTGGCTGTAGATGTTTGGGTTGATTTCTGGTGTTTCAATTCTGTTCCATTGGTCTATCCATCTGTTTCTGTACCAGTACCATGCTGTTTTAATTACAACTGCCCTGTAGTATGTCCTGAAATCTGGTATTGTGATGCCTCCGGCTTTGTTTTTGTTGTACAAGATTGCTTTAGCTATTCGAGGTCTCTTGTGCCTCCATATAAATTTCAGCACCATTTTTTCCAGATCTGAGAAGAAGGTCTTCGGTATCTTGATTGGTATTGCATTGAATCTGTAAATTGCTTTTGGGAGAATGGACATTTTGATGATATTGATTCTTCCAATCCATGAGCATGGAAGATTTTTCCATTTCTTGGTATCCTCTTCTATTTCTTTCTTTAAGGTTTTGTAATTTTCATCGTAGAGATCTTTAACGTCTTTGGTTAAGTTTATTCCAAGGTATTTGATTGTTTTTGTAGCTATTGTGAATGGGATTGATCTTAGAAGTTCTTCCTCAGCCATGGCATTGTCTGTGTATACAAAGGCTGTTGATTTTTGTGCATTGATTTTATACCCTGCTACTTTGCCAAACTCTTCTATGAGTTCCAATAGTCTCTTAGTAGAGTTCTTTGGGTCCTCTAAATAAAGAATCATGTCATCTGCAAAGAGGGATAGTTTGAGCTCTTCCTTCCCAATTTGTATCCCTTTAATTTCTTTTTCTTGCCTAATAGCTCTGGCTAGAACCTCCAGAACTATATTGAATAGCAGTGGTGAGAGTGGGCATCCCTGTCTGGTTCCAGATCTCAGTGGAAATGCTTCCAACTTTTCCCCATTCAATAGGATGTTGGCTGTGGGTTTTTCATAGATTGCTTTGATTGTATTGAGGAATGTTCCTTCCAAACCCAGTTTGCTTAGAGTTTTCATCATGAACGGGTGTTGTATTTTATCAAATGCTTTCTCGGCATCTATTGAGATAATCATATGGTTTTTCTTCTGCAGTCTATTAATGTGGTGTATCACATTGATTGTCTTGCGCACATTAAACCAACCCTGCATACCAGGGATGAATCCCACTTGGTCTGGGTGGATGATCTTTCTGATGTGTTGTTGCATTCTATTGGCGAGAATTTTATTGAGGATTTTTGCATCTATGTTCATCAGGGATATTGGTCTGTAATTCTCTTTCAGTGCTGCATCTTTTTCCGGCTTAGGAATTAAGGTGATGCTGGCTTCATAGAAAGAATTTGGGAGGACTCCCTCTTCTTCGATTGTTCTGAATAGTTTGAGAAGAATTGGAGTTAGTTCTTCTTTAAACGTCTGGTAGAATTCAGCAGTGAATCCATCTGGTCCTGGGCTTTTCTTTGTTGGGAGGGCCTTTATTACTGTTTCAATTTCTGTCTCAGTTATGGGTCTGTTTAGGTTTTCGATGTCTTCCTGGTTCAATTTAGGCAGGTTGCATGTGTCCAGGAATCTATCCATTTCTGATAGGTTTCCCTGTTTGCTGGCATACAAGTCCTTGTAGTAATTTCTGATGATTCTTTTTATTTCTGTGGTGTCTGTTGTTACATTTCTTTTTTCATCTCTGATTTTATTGATTTGGGTCTTTTCTCTTCTTTTTTTAGTTAGTTGGGCCAATGGGGTGTCAATTTTGTTTATTTTTTCAAAAAACCAGCTCTTCGTTTGGCTGATTTTTTGTAATGTTTTTCTTGATTCAATCCTGTTGATTTCTTCTCTGATTTTAATTATTTCTCTTCTCCTACTAGATTTGGGTCTGATTTGCTGTAGGTTTTCTAGATCCTTGAGGTGAATTGAAAGCTCATCTATTTGGTGTCTTTCCAATTTCTTGATGTAGGCGCCTATTGATATAAACTTTCCTCTTAACACTGCTTTTGCTGTGTCCCATAAGTTTTGGTATGTTGTGCTGTTATCCTCATTTACTTCCAGAAAGTTTTTGATTTCTCTTTTGATTTCTTCTATGACCCATTGTTGATTCAGGAGCATGTTGTTCAATCTCCATGTGTTTGCGTATGCTCTAGGGATTCCTGAGTTGGTAATTTCCAACTTCATTCCTTTATGGTCTGAGAAGCTGCATGGTATGATTCTAATTCTTTTGAATTTGCTGAGACTCGCTTTATGGCCTAGTATGTGGTCAATCCTAGAGAAGCTTCCATGTACTGCTGAGAAGAATGTAAAATCTTTAGCTGTAGGATTGAAAGTTCTGTATATATCTGTTAGATCCATTTGGGCTATAGTGTCGTTTAAATCTACTGTATCCTTGTTGATCTTCTGTCCTATTGATCTGTCTATTTCTGAGAGTGGAGTATTGAAGTCCCCCAGTACTACTGTATTGGGGTCTAAGTCTTCCTTTAAGTCCGTTAATAAATCTTTTAGATAAACTGGTGCCCTGTAGTTAGGTGCATATACATTGATAATTGTTATATCTTCCTGTTGAATTGATCCCTTAATCATGATATAGTGTCCCTCTTTGTCTCTCTTAACAGTTTTTGTGGTAAAGTTTATGTTGTCCGATATTAAGATGGCTACGCCCGCTCTTTTTTCATTTCTGTTGGCATGGTATATCTTTTTCCAGCCTTTCACTTTCAGTCTGTATGGATCTTTGTTGGAAAGATGTGTTTCTTGTAAGCAGCAAATAGATGGGTTTTGTTCCTTAACCCAATCAGCCAATCGGTGTCTTTTAACTGGACAGTTCAGGCCATTCACGTTCAAAGTGACTAATGATAAGTGGTAACTTTGCCCTGCCATTTGCCAAAGATAAGTTCTAATATATGCTTTGAATTCCCTGTGATCTTTTGCTGTGAGGTTTCCTTCCTTGGTTTCCTTCCTTTACCTTCTTTCATATTGATGACCGTGTTTCTGTGTTTCTGTGTGTAACACATCTTTAAGCATCTTTTGCAGGGCTGGACGAGTGGCAACAAATTCTTTCAATTTCTGTTTGCAATGAAAAGTCTTTATTTCACCTTCATTCACAAATGATAGCTTTGCAGGATATAATATTCTGGGCTGGCAGTTGTTCTCTCTTAGTACCTGGGCTATATCTCGCCATTCCCTCCTAGCTTTTAGAGTTTCTGAAACCTTTTACATTTTTCAATCTCTGTATAACAAAAATATGATTAAATATTTTCCCCATAACAACAATTGAAGAAGAAATTCCAATTACTTCTTGCCTTTAAAACAAAATCTTCATCCCCATAGCTTGTTCTCAGATGAAAATAAAATCCCACATTAATCTTTTTTGCTACTCTGAATATTATCTACATGGCTTCCTATAAAGTAAACATAATACCATAGGAAGAATCCTTAAGAACATTACTTATGACCACATCCACTTGCATCCTTGTTCTCATGTTCAATTCTTGAATTGTTTCACCTTTATTTAAAGTCAGATTGTCACTACAGATTTTCCTCTGCTTCCACCCTGTCAATATTATGTTCAGTAACCTTAGGAAGTCAAATGAGATACCGCTTATCTAAAAGTTATTTCCAGCTAGGATATGAAAGCAAAATAATTATCAGGTTATATAAAGAGACTTCAAAAATTTCATGGAAATAAAATCAAAAGATAAGTTTATCTGGGGCACAAAAATTTTTTTGATTCATATATAATTTCTTCATGATATGTGTTGTCTATTACTGGTTTTTTATATTTATTTTATTTATTTGAAAAGTAGAGTGGCAGAGCAGAGAGAGAGAAGAGACAAGGAGGGGTGGGGAGGGGAGAGAAGAAGAGGGGAGATCTTCTATCCAGTGGTTCAGCAACAGCCAGGGCTGAGCCAGCCACAGCCAGTAGCCTAGAACTCCAACCAAGTCTCCCATTTGGGTAGAAGGGGCTCAAATACTTGGGGCCATACCTTGCTTCCGTCCCAGGCACATTAGCATGGAGCTGGATTGGGAGCAGAGCAGCCAGGTCTCAAACTGGCACTCTGATATGGGATGCCAACTTTGCAGGTGGCAGTTTAACTCACTACGATACATCAGTCCCACGTTTATCATCATTTTGAAGATACTTTGTCACTTTCTAGAGCTACTCTCCCTTCTCTTGCTGTAGTTGAATAGATGAAAACTAGCCAAGAAAAAAATCATTTCCTGCTGCCTTGTGATCTTAAGCCATAAGAAACACATTTAAATATAATTTAAATACAAATAAAATTAAGTTTGTCCCAGGTAGTGTTTTTGCTCCAAATAAACATATCTTTTAATTCCATTTTATATGAAAATTTAAATTTGTCATATACTTATGAATATACACACACATATATATTCACATTTCATAGATTATAAATATATCTATAATCAATCTTGCATTTCTCCTAGAAAATAAGAAAAATATAAAGAACCCTCACTATTGAAATGATTCTAATGCACTATTGTCATAATATATCCTCTTGAGATAAAATAGATTAAATGAGCACTTTTTAAAAAATTATTTATTTATTTGAAAGGCAGAGTTACAGGGAGAGAGGGAAAGGGAGAGAGACAGAGAGAGAGAGGGAGGAAGGGAGAGATATCTTCCAGAGACAGTTTTGAGAATAAATAAATATACAAATCTGGTGGCACCACAATACACAATTTCAAAGAATATTATACAAAGCTATAGTAATGAGAACAGCATGGTACATGCATAAAAAATTGATTCATAGATCAATGGAACAGAATAGGGAACCTAGAAATTAATCCATGAACATACAGCCAACTGATTTCTGACAAAGATGCCAAGAATATATCTTAGAGAAATAAATGGCATAGGCAAAACTGCATACACAGATATATAAGAGCAAAATTAGATCCCTACCTCTCACCATATACAAAAATCAACTCAGGATGGATGAAAGCTTTAAATGTAATGCCAGAAACTATGAAATTGCTAACAAAGAAAGCATAGAAGATATATTTGAAGACATTGGTGTAGACAATGCTTTTTTTAAATGAGACCTTAAAGAACAGGCAAAAAAAAGCAAAACTAGACAAATGGAATTATATCAAACTCAGAGACCTTTGCATAGCAATGAAAACAATGGAGTAAAGAGACCTCAGACAGTATTGGAGAAAATATTCGCAAGCTACTTATCCAACAAAGGATTTATATCCCAAATATATCAACAACTCACAAAACTCTAACAAAAACATCAATATGGCTAAGAAATGGGCAAATGGCCAACAAATACATGAAAAAATGCTCAATATCATTAGCTGTCAAGGAAATGAACATCAAAATCACAATAAGATATCACCTCACCCCATGAGAATGACTATTATCCCTAAGACAGAGTAACACACACTGGGGAGGATGTGGAGAAAGAGGAACTCTTATACATAGTAGAAATGTAAATTAGTACACCTGCTATGGAAAATAGTGTGGACATTTCTTAGAAAACTAGAAATAGACTTGCCACATGATTCAGCAATCCCAGTAGTTGGTATATATCCAAAAGACATGAATATATATATCCAAAAGAGATAACTGTACAACCATGTTTATTGCAACAGTGTTGATAATATACAAGATAAGGAATGAACCAAGGTATCCATCATCAAATGAATGGATAAACACTGTGTGTGTGTACATATATATATGTATGTATATATACATATATGTATACATATACAATTATTTTTCTGCTATAAAAAATGAAATCCTATCATTTACAGCAAAATGAATAGGACTGGAGGACATTCATGTGAAGTGAAATAAGCCAGACACTGAAAGACAAATACTGCATGCTCTCCCTCAAATATGGAACCTAATAAAAATCCAATCTGAATACAGAATGATGATTGCTAGAGGCTTGGAGGGGTGAGAGGCAGAGTTTGGATAGCAGGTATCAAATCAGAGTTTGATTGAAGGAATAAATTTTCAGTGTTATACAGCACAGGGAGGAAATTATAGATAACAATTACATAGCATATATTGTACTAACAAATAGAAGAAGGAAGCTCCAAGCCTCTTGTCATGAAGTAATGCCAAAAAGGAGAAATGTTGATTACCCTGCTTTGATCAGTATACATTGTATACATGTGTTGAAATATCATTCTGTAGCCCATAAATATATACAATTACTGTTAAGTTTTTTAAAATATGAGTATTTAGACCCTTTACCTAAAGACACTATATCAAAATTCCTGCGTAGAGAAGAGGTGACCCGGGCAGTGAATTTTGTGTGTAAATCTCCCTAGGTGATTTATATATGCAGCCAAGGTTGAGAACCACCCCTTTAGAAAATTAAGGTTTTTGTCAAGGTGGCATCTCTTCACACATTCTTCCTGACCAATAAAACAAAAATGAAAAATTAAGGCTGTCTTTATTAGAATTTTTACAAAGACTGATGAATTTCTCCTTTCTGGCTGCATTGCACAATGGAAACACTGTAATAGCTGTTCACTTGTTGATTGAGAACCAAAAGTTCTCTGGTATCTTTACCATTTTTTGGACACTGTGTTGTACCTTATTTATAATTGATTCCTAATCACAATCACATCAGAACCAGAGACATGTGTTCAGTATATGCTTCAGTGTCTCTCCTGGACCTTGGAACCTGAATGCTAATGTTTGGCAACCGGTGACTTTCCTGCCTACAAGACATTCTTGGCACCTTCTGAATCTAGAGATGGTTAGAATAATATCCATTTGAACTTCTGGTTGTTCTGGGTCTTGATGACCTGTTAAGAAGTCTCTGTTTGATACTTGCTTGCAAATTCAAACAGATGTTTCCCATCTTTTGACTCAATGAAGCATGATGCAAACCTAAAACAGTAAAGTTGAGGGCACCAAGTTTTTAAATCAGATTAAAATTCCACGACTTGCCTTCTGCAGCACTAGCACTAAAGGTGGAAAAACAGAACCTTGACTCCAAGGATTTTAATCTCAGTTTTGACAAAGAACCTACCTGCTTACCTTGAGAAGCGTTTTGCCTTCACTGCCTCCTTAATTCTTTTAAGGTCATAGATGTGCTTGTTCAGTGGCAATGTATTATGCTAATAGATGCATTTACCCATTATGTTTGGCCCTAGACAATCATCAAACTTCCCATAGTTTATTGAGACTTTCATTACTGACTTGGGTCAGATAGAAATTATCAGACTAGAGCTAAAGCCGCCTGACCCATGTCTTTCCTCCTTGGTATCATTCTTTAAGGGATTTCATTTTTTTCCCCTGAAGAATCTGGGGAGGGGGGTGCTGTGGCACAGTGGGTAAAGCCGCTGCCTGCAGTGCTGGCATCCCATATAGGCACCAGTTCGAGACCCAGCTGCTCCTCTTCTGATCCAGCTCTCTGCTCTGGCCTGGGAAGGCAGTGGAAGATGGCCCAAGTCCTTGGGCCCCTGCACCCGCGTGGGAGATCTGGAAGAAGCGCCTGGCTCCTGGCTTTGATCAGCCCAGCTCCGGCCGTTGCAACCAACTATATTCATAAGGTGATACATTATAAGGAATTGGCTTATGCAATTATGGAGACTGAGAAGTCCTAAGATTTGCAGTCAGCTGGCTAGAGACTCAGGAGAGCCTAGATGTAGTTCTAGTTTGAAAGCTGAGAGGCTCAAGACCCAAGAAAAGTCAATGGTTAATTTTGGGTCTAAAGTTAGGAGAAGATCAATGTACTCAGTCAAGGCAGGAGGAGTCCTCTTTCATTAATGGGGGTGTCAGCCTTTATTCCATTTAGACCTTAAACTGATTGGATGAGGCCCACCTACAAGAGGGCATTCAATCTGTCTTACTCAGACTACTGACTCAAAGGTTAACCTGATCCAAAAATACCCTCACACATACACCCAGAATAGTAAGTCACCGAGTATCTTGGTACCCTATGACCAACTCAAGTTGACACATAAAATTAACCATCACATTGGCCGGCGTCATGGCTCACTTGGCTAATCCTCTGCCTGTGGTGCCGGCACACCGGGTTCTAGTCCCGGTTGGGGTACCAGATTCTGTTCCGGTTGCTCTTCTTCCAGTCCAGCTCTCTGCTGAGGCCCGGGAAGGCAGTGGAGGATGGCCCAAGTGCTTGGGCCCTGCACCCGCATGGGAGACCAGGAGGAAGCACCTGGCTCCTTGCTTGGGATGGGCGCAGCACCAGCCATAGTGGCCATTTGGGGGATGAACTAACGGAAGGAAGACCTTTCTCTCTGTCTCTCTCTCTCACTATCTAACTCTGCCTGTAATAAAAAATAATAATAAAAAAATTAACCATCACATTAATGAAACACTAAAATATTAATCAATGCTGGAAACACAGTTTTAGAAACATAATTTTATATAGATTAAAATTAACATAAATATTACAAAAAAATGAAAATTATCAAAAAAGGACTGATGATTATTTCAGCCACGGTCAAGGATTCTCACACAGTAGTTAATATGATACACAATTTCAGAAATTCTAATAAAATCCTAAATCAGAAGTTACAATGGGAGTATCATGATTCTATTTCAGTGAGCTGGCACAGTGATCATTACCTTTCTTGATCCATTTTCTCCTTGTAAAGCATTTCTCTTCATAAGCATTTTATCTTAGCAAAAGAATTGGTAAAATGCAAGTAGGGGTAGCAATGAGTGTATTACGTAAATGAGTAGGGAAAATCCACTTCCAAAACATTAGCTGTCCCATGTGGCAATGGGGGAGAAAACAAAGCCCCAACATTTTACTTTTACTTGCAAGTCTTCAAAACCCTGCAACCTGCAACCTTGCTTCACCGCAGAAATAGAGAAGGAAACCTCACACCCCCGTATTTTCCCACAGGATGTTATTAGAGGTGGGGCATGAAAACAAGTTGACATTCTTTTTCCTTTTCCTCTTTCAGTGAAATGATCTGTTTTAAAAAACGAATCAAGAAACCACAGCTGAGCCAATGCAAGCCAGAGAATGCCAAGCTAGAGAGAGCTCCTGTGTATTTCTAATTCCACCAAGCAATGTGCTTACCATTTATGGAAAATCACAAGGCAACTGAAGAGAGTGCATACTCTAGTGATATATTGTTCTGTGTAATTGGTTCTTGACGATTTTTGCAAGTTTTATACAAGAGGTTAGGAAATGCTGTTATGCCTTATTGCCTATTATCTAACTCAGTTTTATGATGACATACTCTTCCCTTCTGAATACTTTACCTTTCCAACTGGTGGAACAATAAAAAAAGAGCTTTCCGTTAAAAAATATTTTCCTTGCCACCATTCTGATTCTTCATTCAGCATCGTTACTTCACAAATCAAACTATCACATTCCACAGTAAATCAGATAAAGGAATACAAACGAGTGAAACCTGCTAACTTATTTTTCTCTCTAATGATGCTACTGAGGCAAATATAGCTGTTTTCCTACAGATGATGAAAGTAAATAGATAAATATGTGCAATAGACACAAATTGCAAATATTACAGGTTTACCAAGACTTGAATGATTGGTGAGTTACTGTATAGAACACATCTCTAGTCATGATGGATAGCATTGCATAAAACAAAGCTCTGTGGAAATTTTAAAATGGAGAGTTGAGGAAGAAATTAACCACTTCTCCATCCTAAAATATAGCACTATTTGAGGAACATACTATACAACTAGACTTATTCTTTTTTAAGGAGGTTTACCTATAAAGGGTAAAATTTGGGTTTTTGCCTTCCAAATTGGCAAATATTTTCAAATGGTAATAGCCAGTGCTGGCAAAGGTGTAGAGAAACAAGTAACATTAGTCACAGTTGAATGGGGGTATAAACTACACAGAGGGAATTTTCTAATATTCCAACATGTACCAAAAGGTTTAACTGTGTATATAATCTTTGCCCTAGCAACTTCTCTTCTAAACTTGTATCATAAGAAAATATTATAGTACTGCAAAGATGAGAAAAGATAAACTATAAAACTGCTTATCATAGTATTTTATATAAAAGATTTAGAACAATCTGTGTGTACATATAGGGGATTCAATAAATTATTCTTTAAATAATAGGATGAAGTTACAAGATGCACTGTAAATGTCTATTTAAAGAGATATAAAAATCTTCATTATATATTAAGTGAAAAAGCAAGTTACTGAAAAAGTATTATCCCACTTTGATGAAAGTATGTAAAAATGTCAACAGTGGTTTCTCTTGGTGATGATTGTGAGTGATTTTAATCTATTTTTATTGTCTGTATTTTCTACAATAATCACTTATTATTTTTAAATAAAAATATTTTTAAATGTATAAGTCCAAATTTTGTTCTGAGGGTGAAAAGAAAGTAAAACCTCTTTTAACTAGACATTCTGATTTTTTATGTGTTAGCAAGATGAAGTAGTCTAATCAGCATTTGAACAGAATTCTGCACACAGATTTTCAATCAACTAATAAATGGCAGCCATGAAATATTTCAATTTTCAGTAATTTGAGATTTCTCCAAAATGGCAATACTTAATTCTAAAGCATCAACAAGTTTAACAAGAAATGGATTATGTAATAGTGCTAACTGACTTGAAAGGAAACAAGCAACAACTACAGAGTGAAAGTAAGATATTAGGTGAGACATTTGGGAAAAGTGTGAGGGGATGAAATTAATGTTTTGTACTCTTTTGGGGTTAATACTGTTATCTAATCTCAAACATTTCTTATATACAGTTAAATAATATATCTTAATTTTTTCTACTTTTCCCTAGCATTTTTCATTTTGACTCAAAGCTGGATCCTAAACCCATTTTTGCAGAATAAATCAAACAGTCAATTCCCAGCTGAAATCTATGGGATTGGTATGCAAGCAACCTTTGGTATTGAAACCCTTGCTCTCAGAGATTTCAAGCTGAGCTGCATCAGCCTAGTCTGGCTAGATTTCTAAGCCAGGGACAAGTACTTGAAAATAACCAGAGGAGCTTGTCCTGCTGCTTCAGAACATCACCTTCATTTTTAAAAAAAATAATTTTCCTTTCAAAACCAGACTTCTATCCATCACTAACAAAGATTTATTTTTTTGAGGAAGCTGAAGGAAGGAGGCAGATACCCAAATAAGGTATATTATTCAAAACAGGCAAGCTTATGCTGCAGTGTGTGTTGGGGGGGGGCGGGTAACTGAAAATCCTAAAATGTCAATGGCTTAAAAAAATACAAATGAGTATTTCCTACTTGTGCTCCATCTCCATCATGGGTAGCTGAAGATACAAGTGACGGTCACAGAGAAATATTTTCATTGTAGTTACTCGAGGATCCCTCATGGATTTAGGCTGAGAAAAAAGCCACCATCTTGAATATCTGAAGCCAAAAGACAGAAGGAAATTAACCTAGGAGGCATCTCACTCGGTCAATTAAATGATTTGGCCTTCTGGTCCTGAAATGAGGTATGTCACTTCTACTCAAAACCTCATTGTTCAACACTAGTTACATGGTTCCACCAAATGAGGAGGCATCAGAAGCATCGTCCTATAATGGATCCAGTAAGGGAAGGAAACAAACTATTTGCATTAAAGCACCTGTGACTACCATTCTAAATTTTCCTTTCAACCATTTCAACTCATTTTCCAAAGCTGTTTTATGAATATGTGTGCATGTGTATGACAGGGGGATATTTTACAAACACACACACAGTTTATCATTCTACCTCCTAATTTCATTTCTAACTTTCCCTTATCATTTTTAGACTGTTCAATGGGAACACAATCTTGTGACAAATATCAGTGTTGTATAGAAATAACTTTGTGAATAATGCTCATTATAAATGGTTGTGCTATATATTCCCTTGGTACAAATCATTTAAGATTAGAAGGTGATTAGACAAAGGCTTCAAATTGAATAGAAGTCCTAGAAAAATACTCACAAATTCACTCCTTAAGGAAAAGCTGCTGCCACCTACCAATAGTAGCAGTGCACACACCCAGCAACTAGTGGGGACAGATGCCATCTTGTCAGCAGAAGCAACCAGAGCAGCTTCAGTTCATGCACAATGGGTTGGGGACGGAGCCATGCTGACATTATTACCAGCTACATAGACTCTTGTATGAAAACAACTGGTGGGGAGAAGGCACAACAGAGAAACAAGTAGGGCTATGGCCAGTGACTATTGTATGTGAGTGTGACCCAGGGGTTGTAACAGAAGGAAAAATCCACATTCCCCACTGACTTTGAGTCTGTCAGGGAGGGTTGATAGGGGGCTGCACACCCACACATAACCATAAGATAAACCCAGCCTCTCAACATATCACAGGATCCAGGGCGCAAACTGCCTAGGCAGAGTACCCACAGGCAGCTGCTTCCGGAAATGTCTCAACCTCTCTGTGGCCAGACAAGCTAGCAGAGCAGAGTGGGTCCTCTGTACTCTGTGACTGTGGGACCCTTGTGTGCTGAGACTGGGAACTACATGACTGCAAGAGAGGAAACACGGTGTAGCGAGGTCTCCGGGCAATCACTGGGCATGGCTCCGCAAGCTCAGAGCTCCCTGACTGCTGCCCAGGTTTGATCATTACAGCAGGATCCCTGCTCACACTGAGGACTGCACAGATCCTTTGTGCAGATCATGCGGAAGCAGAGATAAGGGCTAACACCCACACATTGATCAAAATAGGAGAGAGGAGAATATGTGATGACACCAACAGAGGTGACCATTCCTCCCTCACCTGTTAACAAAAGGAGATCTATCACACCTAACATGAGTGGCACCCTGGATACTCTCCCACCCCACCATGTAGCACTGACCAAAGTTCCATGACCACAGACAGCACACATCTCTGGGTATTCACTGAAAGATCAGAAAATCCACTAAGCCACAGAGGTATTGTTCAAAGATAAAAGCCATCAGAGGAAAAAAACCAACAAGTATTTCCACAAATGCCTAAAAATAAATGCAAAAATTCAAGAACCAAGAATACATACAGAAGACAGCATGACACCCCCAAAGGAACACAACAACAGTTCAATATTAGACTGTGAAGATGAAGAGATTGATGAAATGCCAGAAACAAAATTCAAAAGATTAATCATGGGATTACTCAGAAGCAACCAGAAACAAATGCACAAATTAAAGAAATCCATACATGACATGAATTAAAAATTTTCCCGTGAAATTAAGATTTTAAAGAGAAATAAAAATGAATTTTAGAAATAAAGAATTCAATAGCTCAAATAAAAAATGTAGTGGAAAGCCATAACAACAGACTTTGAGAGGCAGAAGAAAGAATATCCAAGCTGGAAAATATATCTTTGGAAATTTTACCGTAAGACCAAAAAAGAGAAGAAATTAGAAAAATTAAAACAGTGCTGGAGGGGCAGGTGCCACGGTGTCATGAACCAGCATCCCATGTGGGCACTGGTTCTAGTCTCGGTTGCTCCTCTTCCTATCCAGCTCTCTGCTTATGGCCTGGGGAAGCAGTAGAAGATGGCCCAGTGCTTGGGCCCCTGTACCCTCATGGGAGACAAGGAAAAAGCGTCAGGCTCCTGGCTTCGGATTGGTGCAGCTCTGGCTGTTGCGGCCATTTGGGGAGTGAACCAACGGATGGAAGACCTTTCTCTCTGTCTCTCCCTCTCACTGTGTATAACTCTACCTCTCAAACAAATGAATAAAAATATTTAAAAACACAGTGCTGGAAATTTATGAGATACTATCAAACAGCCCAACATATGGGTCTTAGGATTCTTAGGAGTTCCTGAAGGTTTGGAAAGAGAGAATGTATTAGAAGTCCTATTAAGTGAAATAATTTACAGAAAACTTCCCCAATTTGGAGAAAGAAATGGATATTCAAGAAAAAGAAGCACATGGAACTCCTAATAGACATGACCAAAAAAGATCTTCACCATGCCACATTTTAGTAAATTTTCAACAGGAAAACATAAAGAACACATTGTAAAATGTGCTCGAGAGAAATGCTAGATTACTTTCAGAAGATCTCCAATTAGACTCAAAGCTGACTTCTCATCAGA
Source organism: Oryctolagus cuniculus (assembly GCF_964237555.1). NCBI lineage: Eukaryota > Metazoa > Chordata > Mammalia > Lagomorpha > Leporidae > Oryctolagus > Oryctolagus cuniculus. The sequence goes on along the minus strand of NC_091453.1, from coordinate 92,629,493 downwards.
AACTCTATAGGCTACAAAAGAGAATGGAGAGAAATAGTCTTCAGTAGTAAGACAAAAAACTGTCAACTCAGCCTTACAAAAGATTCTTAAGGATGTGCTTCACACAGAAACACAGAAAGATAGTCATCATTATGAAAGAATGTGAAGGCAGAAAATTTCTCAGAAAAAGTACAAAGAAAATCCAAAGTAAAAAAACAGGAATATTGTGGTCCAGCACTGTGGCACAATGGGTTAAAGCTCTGGCATGCAGTGCTGGCATCCCATATGGGCACCAGTTCGAGTCCCAGCTGCTCTGCTTCTGATGCAGTGCCCTACTAATGTGCCTGAGAAAGCGCAGAGGATGACTCAAGTGCTTGGGCCCCAGCACCCACATGGGAGACCCAGAAGAAAAACCTGGATCCTGACTTTGGTGTAGATCAGCCCTGGTTGTTGCAGCCATTTGGGTAGTGAACCAATGGATGAAGACTTCTCTCTGTCTCTACCTCTCTCTGTAACTCTGCCTTACAAATAATTAAAAATAAATATTTTTAAAAAAGAATATTTATGGAAACATGGCAGAGACAAGTCATTATTTATTAATAACAACCTTGAAAGTAAATAGCCCAAATTCTCCAATTAAAATAAAGGGCTGGATGAATGGTTTAAAAAAACAAGACCCATCTACCTGTTGCCTACAAGTAACACACTTCAGCAACAAAGACACATGCAGATTAAAAGTGAAAGGATAGAAAAAGATATTCCATGCTAACAGAAACCAAAAAAGAGGAGATGTAGCCATTCTAATATCAGAAAAATAGGCTTTAAACGTGCCAGGGGATTCCAATACAATCTCATCAAGGTGGCTTGTACCAATGCCATCTCACTAGTCCAAGTGATCAATTTCTATTCACATTTGATCACACTGATAGGTCTAAGAGTCAAAGGGATCACACAAACAAGACTAGTGTCTGCTAATACTAACTGATAGAATCAAAAAGGGAGAGAATGATCCAACATGGGAAGCAGGATACACAGCAGACTCATAGAATGGCAGATGTCCTAAATAGCACTCTGGCCTCAGAATCAGCCCTTAAGGCATTTGGATCTGGCTGAAGAGCCCATGAGAGTATTTTAGGCATGGAAAGCTAAGACACTCTGGAAAAAAAAATGACCTAAAGGAAAAATCTCTGCGAGTGATATCCCAGTGGAAAGAACAGGTCATCAAAGAAGGATGTACCTTTCTCTGAAGGGAGGAGAGAACTTCCACTTTGACTATGGCCTTGTCTAAATATGATCAGAGTCGGTGAACTCAGGGGGCTTCCATAGCCTTGGCAACTCATGACAAGAGCCTAGGGTGATTACTGATGCCATAAACAAGAGTGTCAATTTGTTAAGTCAACAACAGGAGTCACTGTGCACTTTCTCGTCATGTAGGATCTCTGTCCTTAATGTGCTGTACATTGTGATTTAATGCTATAACTAGTACTCAAACAATATTTTTCACTTTGTGTTTCTATGTGGGTGCAAACTGTTGAAATCTTTACTTAATATACACTAAACTGATCTGTATATAAAGAGAATTGAAAATGAATCTTGATATGAATGGAAGGGGAGAGGGAGCGGGAAAGGGGAGGGTTGCGGGTGGGAGGGAAGTTATGGGGGGGGGAGCCATTGTAATCCATAAGCTGTACATTGGAAATTTATATTCATTAAATAAAAGTAAAAAAAAAAAAGAAAATAGGCTTTAACACAAAAAACATTAAAAGATACAAAGAAGGACACTAGGTAATAATTAAGGGATCTGTATAAATAAATTATGGTATACATACACCATGGAATACTACTCAGCCATTAAAAAATGAAATCCTTCTGCACCAAAATGGATGCAACTGGAAACCATCATACTTAGTGAAATAAACCTGTCCCCAAAAGACAAACAATATGTTTTCCCTGATCAAACAAATAGAGTACCTAAAATGTAATGTATAGTAATGAAACTTACATTTATGATGCAATGATTTCCAACAACCCTTGACTTAACTGTTAACGAGCAGTGTTTTTTCTTCTTGCTATTTGTTGAACTCTTTACATAGTATAGGGTTAATCTTGTGACTATAAAGTTAACTGAAATACATCTTGGTAAAAATTAACAATGAGAATAATAGAGGGAGGATGAAGAAGGTTGGGAGCATGGGTAAGAGAGAAGGTAGGGTGGGAAGTAACTCTATGTTCCTGTATCTATGTGTAGGAAATGTATGAAATTTGTGTATCTTAAATAAAATTAAAAAAAACACTCCAGACCAAGCAAAATCTGCCTATATTTATAATAGTACCACCAATTTGCCACTACTTTCCTGGTCTTTCTGCCCTAATTTATCCTTTCAGCATCAGTTTATTTTTCCATATTCTCCAGGGACTGTATTTTAGTCACATGCCTCGAGGCTTCTTTGCATTATCCATTGCCTTCAAAACAACGTGAGTTTTCGACATTATGAATTGTTTCACTATTAATTGTATGCTTTGCTTTTCTGTTCACCTGGCTGCTGCTCAAAATTTTAGCCTGCCCATTTATTTAGCCTGGTTTCCTGCTCTGATTCTTGTTCTTATCCTTTCATATAGCCTATGTTCTAAAACCTTGCCTAAAACTGATCTCCAGTTCTAGGAAGCTCCTGGCTCCTGGCTTCGGATGGGCACAGCTTCGGCTGTTGCGGCCATCTGGGGGGTGAACCAGCAATGAAAGATCTCTCTCTCTGTCTCTACCCCTCTCTGGAAGTCTTTCAAATAAATAAAATAAATCTTTAAAAATAGAAAGGCAATAGTTTCTCAAAATCAACCCCTAAGAACAGCACCACAATCTAGAAATCATACCCAAGTTCCCAACTCCAACCACCCAGTTCTGGTTGGCTAGCATGATAGCTGCTGAGAAAAAATATGCATTCTTGGATCCACTCATATCAAAAGAAATTCCAGTTCTTAACACTTTCCTCATCATAAGGGCTACCAAATTAAGCAAGACAACAAGTTATGTAAATAAAAAATACCAATTCATAGGAATTGTTGGCCAAATATCTTATAACACTCTTTTCAAGCTGTTTTGTGAAATGTTGCTCTTGCCAACAGGAACAAAAGAATGTGCAGGTGTGCATTAGTCATTGAGGTCTAACAGAATACCAGCCCCTACCCATAGTTTCCAGGTGCAAAAGGAACCAAGGCATGGCTTGTGAGCTGTGATGGTTAGAGTCCTTAACTAAAACACTTGGAAAATTCCTTTTAACAGTTGCCAGAGCTTGGTGAGTAAAGAGACTGATGGCAGTGCTAATCTGTGGGTGTGGCCAAAAAGACAATGGGGAGATTAAGAATCCCTTTTACACTGCAAAACAGTTCATTGACTAGTGGCAGGAACTGTTATTTTGGGAAGTAGACTTATTTGTCACTCTTTGTCTTGGATTTCTTGCTAGTTCAAAGCCTTGGCTGAGCTGCTTTCTTATCTCCTATTCAGAGGTTTGACTTGAGGGATAGAATACTTGGCAGCTTTTAATTAGTGTTCTACAAGCCTTAGCACCACATTGCCTTAATCACTGCTTTCCAGGACATTCACCTGTTCCTCGCTAACTATACTGGGAAACCTTGCCTCTTTTATTGGTTGTGCGTTCTTGCCAACCTGTAGTATCCACCTATAAACAATGTTACTTAGTGGTGAGTCACATATACCAACTTACATGGAGAGCAATGATTTTAGAAATCCTCCTTCTCACCTCCCATATTTATTCTGAACTTCTATACACTCATTCTATTTCTGTTTAGCTTTGAACCTCGCCTTAACCTGCCTTTGGTCTCTAAGTTTGACATGTAGACATGACAGTTCTCCCATTATAAACTCAGCTGTCCCTGGTGGACCTTTTTGGCTGTCCTTTCACTTCCTGATACACACACTAACTTTAATAGGTGTCCCTGCTACAGAATTCAGCCTAGAACTGTGAACCTGATTCTAGTCTCTTTTTTAAAATAATTTATTTATATAAGGTGGACAGATTTCATGTATTTCATATATACAGATTTAGGATCATAGCAATACTTCCCATCCTACCCTCCCTCCCACTCACATTCCCACTCTCCATGCTCCATCCTTATTCTAATTTCTACAATGATATACTTTCAGTTTATTTTACAATCATAAGCTTAATCCTCCACTAAGTACTCAACAAATAGTAAGAAGAAAAAAAAAAAAAAACACTTTTCCTCAGTGGTAGAAACAAGGGCTGTAAACAATAACCAAAGCTCAAAATGTCAATTTTGCTTATATTAAATTTTTTTTACTCAGTTACCACAAATCAGGGGAAACGTGGTATTTTTCTTTGTTGGACAGGGTTTTAATTAGTGTCGCAATCCTCCTTTCCTCAGATGGTTTAGTGTCTCTGAAAGGGAGAAGGTATGGGCACTTTTGTCACAATATTCTCCTGTCTCCATATCTAAACTTCACCCATTACTTGATCCTTAAAAAGAAATCAGGTTTTAGAACTAAAGTTATAAAATTTTGAATACCAGTTCCTCCAGTGAAGAATTACATGGTCTTAGGTATGTTGCTCCACCTCTCTGAACCTTAGATTCTATGAGTATAAAATGAGGGTGTGATTCTCTTACCAAGAAAATAGGATAATTTAAAATAATCAGCAAAGCATATAGTAAATCACAGGCAATCAGTAAAGGTTAGTTCTCTTCTCTGAGCTAATCCTCTTGTATACTCCCCACTTTCAGAGTACATGTAGTTCTTAAGATTCGTCCATCTAAGGAATAACCCATACATCCACCAACAATTGATAAAACATAATTTAACAGCATCAGGAACCAGGAATTTTGCAGAAGCTAAAAGATCAGGGCAAATACTCAGAGAAGCAAGCATGCAGAACAAATAACATTGACAATCTGAGTAATTAGTTCCTTTGGACTAAGAGTTTTTGTGTTTGTTTCTTGTAAAAAAAACTATTAAGATGGGGCCGGTGCTGTGGTGCAGCAGGTTAACACCCTGGCCTGAAGCACCGGCATCCCATATGGGCACCGGTTCTAGTCCCAGCTGCTCCACTTCCGATTCAGCTCTCTGCTATGGCCTGAAAAAGCAGTAGAATATGGCCCAAGTCCTTGGGCCCCTGCACCCATGTGGGAGACCTGGAAGAAGCTCCTGGCACCTGGTTTTGGATAGGCACAGCTCCAGCCTTTGTGGCCAACTGGAGAGTGAACCGTCGGATAGAAGCCCTCTCCCTCTCTGCCTCTCTTCTCTCTGTGTAACTCTTTCAAATAAATGAATCTTTTAAAAAATTAATATGAGAACACATTTTATTCATTCCATAACTATAGTTCCAAAAAGACAACCAGACTTCCCTCACTCTCCTGCTCCTCCCTAATCTCCCCTTCCTCTCTCTTCATCAGATTTGTAAAATCACAATTTTAATCCACTCTATATTTACAGGCCTAATTTGCCACTAATCATAATATTCAACAAGTGAAAAGTAGGAAGACCACAATTTCACAGGAGTATAACATGAGCTAAAAATGGCAATCATGCCCAAAGTGACCATTTTACTGCCCCAAATTTTTTGTAATCTATATCAGCTGCCATATATCAGGAAAATTATTATATTTGTCCTTTTGACATTGGCTCATTTCACTAAAAGAAATGGTTTCCATTTGCATCTACTTGTTGCAAAAAAAAAAACAGGATTTCTATGGCTAATATCCCATAGTGAATATATAACATGTTTTCTATATCCAGTCATTAGTTAATGGACATCTGGGTTGATTCTATATTTTAAATATTGTGAATTGAGCTGCAATAAACACAGGGGTACAAATAACTGTTTCATATGCTGATTTCATTCCCTTTGGGTAAATTAACAGGAGTGGGATGGCTGGGTCATATGGCAGATCTATTTTCAGATTTCTGAGGAATCTCTGTACTGTTTTCAATAATGGCTGTACTATTTTACATCCACACCAACAGTGGATTAGGGTACCTTTTCTCCCACATCCTTGAGAGCATTTGTTGTTTGTTGATCTCTGTATGAGAGCAAGTCTCACTGGGGTGAGGTGAAACCTCATTGTGGTTTTCATTTGAATTTCCATGATTGCTGGTGATCCAGAGCTTTATTCACATGTCTGTTGGCCATTTGAATTTCATTATTTGAAAAATGTCTGTTCAAGTCCTTTACCCATTTCTTGACTGGATTGTTTTGTTGTTGAGTTTCTTGAGCACTTTACAGATTCTGGTTATTAATGCTTTATCATTTGCACAATTTACAAATATTTTCTCACATTCTCTCAGTTGTCTCTTCACATTGTTGGTGTTTCCTTTGCAGTGCAGAAGCTTCTTAGCTTGAGGTAATCCAATTTGTCTATGTTTGCTCTAATTGCCTATGTTTCTGTGGTGTTTTCCAAGAAGTTTTTGCCTATGCCAATGTTTTGCAGGGTTTCCCTGATGTTTTCCTCTAGAAATTTAATGGTCAGGTTGTAGATTTAGATCTTGATCCATTTTGAGTTAATTTTTGTATGAGGAGTAAGGTAGGGGTCTTGCCTCATATGTCTGCACACATAGATCCAATTTTCCCAGCATTATTTGTTGAAGAGACAGTCCTTTTTCTAGGGATTGTTCCCCAGTATATAGGAACATAGCATCAGCAAAAAAGGATAATTTGACTATCTCCTTTCCAATCTGCATCCCTTTGATTTCTTTTTCTTGCCTAATGGCTCTAGATAAAACTTCCAGGACTATATTGAAGAGCAATGGTCAGGGTTAGCACCCTTATCTGGTTCCAGATCTTAGTAGAAATGCTTCCAACTTTTCCCCATTCAATATGATGCTGGCTGTGGGTTTGTCATAGATTGCTTTGTGTTGAGGAATGTTCCTTCTGTACCCAATTTGCTTAAGGTTTTTATCATGAAAGGATGTTGTGTTTTATCAAATGCTTTCTCTGCATCTATTAAGATAATCATACGGCTTTTACTCTTCAATTTGTTAATGTGATGATCACATTTTTTGATTTGTGGATGTTGAACCATCCCTGAGTACTAGAGATAAATCCCACTCAGTCCAGGTGGATCTTTTTGATGTTTTGGATTCAATTAGCTAGTATTTTGTTGAGGACTTTTACATATATATTCATCAGTAATATTGGTCTATAGATCTTTTTCTATATTTTTCTCATTTTGGAATTCAGGTGATGGTGGCCTCATAGAAGTACTTTGGGAGGATTCCCTCCCTTTCAATTGTTTTGAATAGTTTGTGAATTATTGGAATTAGTTCTTCTTTAAAATTCTGGTAGAGTTCAGCTGTGAAGCCATAGGGTTCTGGGCTTTTCTTTGTTGAGAGGGTCTTTATTACTGATTCAACCTCCGTCTTGGTTATTGATCTGTTTATGTTTTCTATGTCTTCATGAATCAATTTCAGTAGATTCTATGTGTCTATGGCCTAAGAGTTTTTATACACTGCACATGCAGTAGCAATCTCCAAGCATGAATAGTCTGGAGAGTGTAAATACAGCTAAATAGGAGCATGTTGTTGGAAGGAAAAGCTAAGAGGGAAGTAAACTCTGATCTTTTACTTGGCTATTATTTCAAGAGAAAGATTTTGATACCTAGTATGTCTGGATGAACTCAGAGGGTGACTCTTCTCTTGCTAAATACGTTTTTTTTCTTTCCAAACTGCATTCACATCAAAGATGTTTGCCAGAGTTGGGTAATAGGGAGGAACTGAACCCCAAAATTGTGCACATTAAGTACTACCAAAAGGCAGCCTTATAAAGTGAGTATAGGCTAAAAGAAGGCTAGAGCTTTCTGAATATCTTTTCCAGGCTTACCATGATGATGTATGACCCCATAGATAATTCTAGGTTCTTTAAGAAGCATTCTTCAAAAGGATCTAGGATACAAATGTATAACAAAAAGACCTCCTTTCCTATATAGTCCTGTTGGGTATCAACCACTTTGGTCTGCTCTGTGACCACAAAGATATAGCCATTTGACCAAAGTTCAGCCAATTATAATATCATATCCTTATACATAACTGGGTTGTGATCAGACACATGACTCATGCTGTGCCCATGAGAATCATTTCTACACATATGATATAGAAATAATAGGGAAGAACTATTTCTACTTGGATTACCAAACATGATGAATCAATATTGGAGCTACCTTTCTTATAGTATAGAAAGGGCTGACTAAAAAATGAGAAAAGAATGCAAAGGGAAGTTCATTTGAAATATGGAAAGAAAAACCGAGTCCTGACAACATTGTCTTATGAATATCTTGATCAAAACAGGCCTTGAGCTAGAAACTGGCTCAACAGTAAAATGAGCTGTTATGGACTAAATGAGTTTTTCAAAAAAAAAACTCATGTTGAAATACTAATCCCCAATATCATGATATTTAGAGGTGGGATCTTTGGATGGTGATTGGGTCATAAGAAAGGAGCCCTCAGGACCAGTGTTATTCCTTAGAGGATTAAGCCACTTGCCTATTAAGCACCCCATATGGGCACGAGTTTGAGTCCTGGCTGTTCTGCATATGATCCAGTTCCCTACTAATGCACCTGAGAAAGCAGTGGAAAATGGCCCAAGGGTTTGGGCTCCTGCCACACACATGAGGGACTCGGAAGAAACTCACTCCTGACTTCAGCCTAGCCCACTTCCAGCCATTGTGACCATCTGGGGAATGAACCAGCAGATGGAAAAATCTCTCCCTCTCCCTCCTCCTCCACCCCCTCTCCCTCTACCTTCTCCCCCTCCCCCTCCTCCTCTGTAACTCTGCTTTTCAAATAAATAAATCTATAAAAAAAAAGTAATGGAGCCCTCATGAATGGGTTAATGCCCTTATAAAAAAGGTCCCAGAGAGTTTTTTCACTTCTTCTGCCACATGAGGACATCATAAGAAGATGGCCCTCTATTAACCAGGTTCTGATCAGACACTGAATTTCCTGGTGCCTTGACATTGGACTCCCAGCCTCCAAAGCTATGGGAAACAAATGTTTGTCTTTTATGTTTCTTCATTTGTAGTAATTTGTTATAGCAGCCTAAACTAAGACATGAACCAATGAAATCCTTTTGGCATAAATTAGTTTTTTGATTGCATTTGAACTACTTACTACCACAAGATTACTCACTATACTACTTCAAGCACAACTCCTTCCCCTACAATAATAAGACCTTGTTTTTAAGAAAGAATAAAAGCACATTGTTAGACTACAATTTGGAATCATGGCAGCTGCTTCTACCAACTTGCTTACATTTTTTCATCCAAGAATTTGCACATACATAAATATACTGAAATGTTAACATTTAAAATCTTAACAAGTAAAATGATAACAAAATACCCAAATCCAGATAATTGTCCGTGTTTAGGAAGAATACTTATTGCACATGCATCAAAATAAGTATATAATGGAACTCTATTCACATGACCAGTGGTTTTCCATTGTACATCAAATGAGTCAATGTTAGGGGCAGGGGGTGTACTTTATATAAGTTTTCATTAACTAATTGTGAATCTTAGGTTACATTGAACTAGCTGCAGTAGAAAGATACATCATCTGTCATTGGTATAACATATATATGGTAAAAGTCCATCTGAAAGCGCCAGCACTATGGCATACTAGGCTAAGCCTCTGCCTGTGGCACTGGCATCCCATATTGGCACCAGTTTGTGTCCTTATTGCTCTTCTGATCCAGCTCCCTACTGATTGCCTGGGAAAGCAGTGGAAGATGGCCCAAGTGCGTGGCCCCTGCACCCACATGGGAAACCTGGAGAAAGCTCCCAACTCCTGGCTTCAGAATGGCTCAAAATTTATCCCATGCTGCTCATCAAAGAATACATGAATTCTGCAAATACACATTTTAACCATTTAAACATATTACTTGAGAATAAGTTGTGACTTGTTCGTGTGATAGAGTAACATGTAGTAAACTAAGTGTCCCATATAAACAACTAGAAAAGATAAATAAAGTACAGAACAAAACTTGTCCGAAGGTTTCAAAGACCTCCTAAGACAAACAGGAATCGAAGGGGCTAAGATCCCCCTCAAAAACCAGAAATTCATTTAACTTCACTGAGGCAAACCCAGTATTATACATGCCTTGAGGCATTTGCTGATTCTCATGCTGCATAGGGCTAGAAACTAAGCTAATCAGAAAACAATCGAAAATCTCAAGTAAGTTATCACCTACTTCATGTATCTGAACAAATTTGGAATTCAAGACCCTCAGAGGAGGAAGAGGTCAGAGAAATGCACCAGATCCAACTGGGACACTTGAGAGAAACATCTTAGGAGTGAGGGCAGACCAAAGACAGATAAACTTTGTAAAATTTGAAATCCAACGTTGATTTAGCTCAGTTCTTGATTAGAATACGGTGGTCACCTCCTACTCTGGCTATCTGTCAGACTTATGGGGCTGGTGTTGTGGCATAGTGGGTAAAGCCACTGCCTGCAGTGCTGGCATCCCATATGGGTGCTGGTTCAAGTCCCAGCTGCTTCACTTTTGATCCAGCTCTTTGCTACAGCCTGGGAAAGCAGCAGAAAATGGCTCAAGTCTTTGCGCCCCTACACCCACATGGGAGACCTGGAAGAAACTCCTGGCTTCGGATCGGCGCAGCTCTGGCTGTTGCAGCCATTTGGGGAGTGAACCAGCAAATGGAAGACATCTCTCTCTCTCTGCCTCTGCCTCTCTGTAACTCTGCGTTTCAAACAAACAAACAAAAAATCTTTTTTTTTTTGAAAAAAAAAAGAAGATAAAGATTTTCCTCTCCTGAAGAACATCACATTATACAGAAACTCTATTGTTTTTCATGCACAATACCCAGCACTCAATCAGAAATGGTTTTAACAGAATATTGAAAGAAGCCAAACATAGAATTATTGTGCCAGGACACAAATTAGTAAGAAACATCCAGGCTAATAAAAAAAATTATATTATTTGCTGCAACTTGGGTGGAACTGTAGGATGTTACGTTAAGTGAAATAAGTCAGGCACAGAAAGACAAATACCAAATGTTCTCATTTATATTATATGAGAACATATATATTTAAAATATTGATCTCAAAGAAGAAGAGAATATATTAGTGGTTAACAGAGCCTAGGAAGGGTGTGGGGGAAGGGAGCCATGGGGAAGGGAAGGGGCAGGGAGGGAGAGAGTATGTTTAATGGATACAGAGGTATAGTTGGATAGGAGGAGTAACATGAAATGTTCTTTAGTTAAGTAGGATAATCATTGTTAATAATAATTAATTGAATACTTCAAAATATCTAGTAAAGGGGAATTTAAATGTTCCTATACCAAAAAAAAATGACAAATGTCTGAAGTGATAGATATGCCAGTTACCTTGATCTGATCATTACACATTGGACACAAGTATTGAAATGTCACATTATAACGATAAATATGTGCAACTATCATGTGTCAATTAATAAACATTGTAAGTTAAAGTATCTTCAAAAAAAGAAAAAGAAATATCCAGGCTGAATCACTGTGATAATAAAGAATGGAAAATACAAAAATTTCTAAGATGTTTAGAGAATATAATTATATGTACATTACGCTTGTCCATAATTCTCTCAGAAATGCAGGAGGAAGAGTATGGAGCAGAAGGAATATTTGATGAGGTAACAACCAGGTCTTTTTTTAAAATTGATCCAAGGCACCAAGCCAAAGGATCAAGAAATATTACAAACATTAACTGGAAAAATACAAAGGCTCTCACATCTAGGCATAACATAGTAAAACTATTGAAAATTGAGGCCGGTGCTGAGGCTCACTAGGCTAATCCCCCACCTACGGCGCCAGCACCCCGGGTTCTACTCCCGGTCGGAGCACCAGATTCTGTCCCGGTTGCTCCTTTTCCAGTCCAGCTCTCTGCTGCGGCCTGGGAAGGCAGTGAAGGATGGCCCAAGTGCTTGGGCCCTGCACTAGCATGGGAGACCAGGAGAAGCACCTGGCTCCTGGCTTCCGATCAGTGCAGTGCACTGGTAGTAGCGGCCATTTGGGGGGGGTGGTGAACCAATGGAAGGAAGACCTTTCTCTCTGTCCTTGTCTCTCTCTCTCTCTCACTAACTCTGCCTTTCAAAAAAGAAAAGAAAAGAAAATTGAACAAAAAGAAAATCTTCAAAGCATCTAAAGAGAACATACCAGGTTCATATTTGAAATGAACAATAAAATTGACAACCAACCTTTCAATAGAATCATAGAAGCTAGAAGACAACAGAAGGACATCTTTATGTCCTGAGCAAAAATAACAGTCAATCCAGACATCTCTACACAGAAACGAATAACCTTCAATTGAAGGGAAAATGAAAAAGACATTTCTAGACAAATAAAATAGATTCTGTTATCAGTAGACTCAAACAAAATAAATCCCAAAGAGAATTCCTCAGGCAGAAGGAAATAATCCCAGAACAGCACACAAAAATTCATGGAAGAATAAAAACCAATTAAAAGGTTAAATAGAAATCTGAATCCGTATTGGCTATATGAAATAATGAAAGTAATTAATTGTAAAGTTTATATTTTATTGCATTAAAATAACAATGCAAATGTGAGAGAGGTGATTGGAATTATTATAAGGATTAAAAGTATCATCAGGTCTTTTGATTGTCTCAGAAGTGATCAAATGCTAAATTAAATCAGGGTGTATATGATATATAATGCAATCTCTAGGTCACCACTAAAAGCATAGTAGAAGGCAATTAGTGAGTGAAATGGGGTAAGAATATGTGGCTGGCTCAAAATAAGGCAAGTGAAGGGACTATATCATATAAAGTGTGGGATAATTATAAAACAAATAGCAATATTATAATTTAAATCCAAATGGATCAGTAATTACATTGATTACAATAGGCTCAGAATTCCAATAAAGGTCTAGTCAAGAATTCCAGGTGCTTTAATGGAAAGCTGTTACTATTTACAAGATTGGTCCACTGCAGCTGTAGAGGATCTCACAGATTAGCCTAAGGTATATTGAGCAGAGCATCAACAATTGGTACCATAACAAGTGCACTCCCTCTTATATGCATCCATATGTACAACAAAGAAATGCATACATGCGGCAAAAACTTGAAAAAGAATGTTCATAGTATCAATATTCATGAGATCGAAATATGAAAAGAAGGAGCTGATACTGTGGCCCAACAGGTAAAGCCACAGCCTGAGATACCTACATCCCATATTGGAGTGCCAGTTCAAATCCCAGCTGCTCCACTTCCAATCCAATTCCCTGCTAATGTGTTTGGGAAAGCAGAAGATGACCCAAGTGCTTGGGCTCCCCACGTGGGAGACCCAGATGGAGTTCCAGCTTCTTGGCCTTGGACTAGTTCCGCTCTTGCTGTTATTTGGGGGGTGAACAAGCAGATAAATATATTAGAGGGAGATACCTTTTACCTGTTTATCTGATATAGATATATATCATTTTATATATATAAAATATATATTTTATCTGTTTATCTGATATATATGTATATATCTCTATTATTTTAAAAATCTTTCAAAAAATATGGAAACAATCTAAATATGTACCAGTAGTAAAGTAGGTAAGTAAACTGTGGCATGGTGATACAGTGGAATACTAGCCAGTAACAAAAGTAATCAAGTCACTCCCAACAACATGGTTAAATATCCCAGATACATAAAACATTCAGCTAAGAAACAGAAAATATAATGTGTGCTTCATTTATCTGAATTTCATGAAACAGATAAAACTAATCAATTGGGAAAGAAGTCATAATAGTATTTGAGGGAGAAGGGGTAGTAGCTGAGAAGGGGCATCAGGGGGGCTTCTGAGATACTGGAAATGAGTGATTTTCATCTCAGTGGTAGTTTTGTGGATGTGTTCATTTTGTTTGAAAATCATTCATGTACTTATACATTATTGAATTCTATACTCTCCAGTAGGTATGGTGACATTTGATAAAGTGTAAAGTAAGAATCGTTCACATAGGGATGGTAATATATGGTGGGATATTTCAACAATGCCTTTATCCTTTCAACAATTATTTATTGAACACTTACTATAAACCAAATAGCTTTATAGAACTCTAACACAAGCACAAATAGTGGCTCAGGCAGTATTCATTATTTATTTTTATGATCTATACAAATAAGTTCTCTGACCTTTATGGTCTTTTTGCTTGGTTGTTGATTTTTACTTTTACTTTAGATTTAACAATTTTTAAAATTTTGCCATATTTACTTCATTTACAAATATTGTATTTAAACATATACAATTGTTTTTCTTATAAGTGGATATATTAACATACAACATGGGATTCATGACAAGGAACATAAAGTGAAGAAAGAGCATATTATTATGTAGAGGGTATAATTCAGTGAAGACAACATTTAAAATAATTTACATATCAAATAATATGACAGCCACACTTTTTATATTCTCTCTAGACATATTAACTTGCACATTAATGAGTTCTAGGATTACTAAGAATCAATTTCTAATGGAAGTTTCATTATGCCATTAGCAGTATGCTGAAAATGTCTACCACCACAAAAAAGTTCTACTCTTCTTCCTTCTTCAATGACATAAAAAAGTCACTTCCAGTATCTTAACTCATATTTATGAAAAGGGGACCAAAATATTTGCCCTTTTATATCCTGAGCACTGATTCAGGGTCCTCAAAGTGTTTATACTACAGACAGAAAGTGGGTCTTCAAAGATATGCCCACTGGGAAAAATTCACTAAAAACATGTTATTCTTTTCCCCTTTGTATAACTCAGAAGCAAGTAAATGGCTTTAATTCTAACTTTCAATGATATTTAGCCTCTGGGCCAAGACCAAGAGCTATTAAGTTTAGTTCAACATAAAAATGTGTTACTTGGTAGAGAATGAAAAGAGGTGAGAAAAATGGAACTCCCTTAGAAAGGATAGCCCTACCACTTTTGCTTGTGATCCCTGCATCTCATGATATACATCTACAGCAAGACCAATGACAACAGCATTTTTTTTTTTTTTGCATTCAGGGTGGTGGTTCAATTAAAGAGGAAACTTCCACAGGTCTGTGGTACCAGACCTACATATAGAGGGAAAAGAGTTTACTGCTTATACATATGAATTGAAGTGCTCTAAAAACCTTTAGCCTTGTCCCCAAGATACAACAATTTGTAAAGAAACTCATCAATCCATCTAGAGAACAAATCAGAAGTCAAAATCAAAGCTTTCACTTACACTAGAAAAAGCAGGCCTATTGCAGAAGCCAAGTAAGGAAGCCAGGGCAGAAGTCCATGGAACTAGATGAGGCAAGACAGTCCAAGCAGAAGCTCAGCCTCAGCATACAAGTAAGATTCAATACCATGAGCACTGATGTACTCATGGATCATATTCCAGAGTAAGAAGTAAAACTATCAGTTTAAGAATCTGAGTGAATGGGGCCAGCGCCGTGGCTCTGTGGGTTAATCCTCTGCCTGCGGCGCCAGCATCCCATATGGGCACCAGTTCTGGTCCCGGCTGCCCCTCTTCTGATCCAGCTCTCTGCTGTGGCCTGGGAAAGCAGTAGAAGATGGCCCAAGTGCTTGGGTCCCTGCACCCACATGGGAGACTGGGAAGAACCTGGCTTCTGGCTTCAGATCAGCGTAGCTTCAGTTGTTGCAGCCATTTGGGGAGTGAACCAACAGAAGGAAGACCTTTCTCTCTGTCTCTCCCTCTCACTGTCTGTGGCTCTACTTCTCAGATAAATAATACAATCTTTTTTAAAAAAAAGAATCTGAGATCTACTTAACAGTGTAAGCAGGCCTAAAAAGGTAAATCACAGGAGAGGATACTGAATCAGAATATACTTGCTTTTGGGGTGTTCCCTGCCTAAACTGTCCTTGGAGGTGCATCGGATACACATGTGTCTCTTCCTGTTGTGACAATTTTCCATAGGTATCTTGCATTTCGGTACACCTAATGAACAGTGCCACTGAATGCAGCTGTTCCAAGTTATCTTTCCAAGGATGTTTATACAGTTAACAGATATAAAATGCAGAGATATTGTCCCTCTAGAACAAAGACAAGACATACTTACTACCAGTTATAAAAGATTCAGGTTCCCTGACTTCAGAATGCCCTTCTGTCACCAATACATGCGTATGCAAATATCAACTGGCCTTCTTTTATTCCTCTGGGAGCTGGCGTTCAGGAAATTGGTGCAAGGAAATGCTGGTATTTTGATGACTGCTATTGCTGTGAGTAATGCAATATTCTGTCTCTAACCCAGGAATCTTTTAATGGCATCCATGGAACTGTAGCAACTAGAAAATAGGGTAAAATCTCAGGCACATCATAATTCTTCTTAAGAGACAATTCTTTTAAAAAGGCTTATTAACATTTTCTTTTTTTTTATCTTTTATTTAATGAATATAAATTTCCAAAGTACGACTCATGGGTTACAATGGCTTCCCCCCCCCATACCGTCCCTCCCACCCACAACCCTCCCCTTTCCCACTCCCTCTCCCCTTCCATTCACATCAAGATTCATTTTCGATTATCTTAATATACAGAAGATCAGCTTAGTATACCTTAAGTAAGGATTTCAACAGTTTGCTCCCACACAGAAACATAAAGTGAAAAATAATAGATGATTTTTTTTAAATGATGATGAAATCAGATCAGACCTATTGTCATGTTTAATCCCAATGAGAGTCAAGTTGGGAATTGATAATTTCTTTTTTTTTTTTTTACAGAAGATCAGTTTAGTGTACATTAAGTAAAGATTTCAATCGTTTGCACCCCCATAGAAACACAAAATGAAATACAAATTTTTGTTTTCAAGATTGAATTTCAAAAGTCATGGAAACCAGACATGAATAAAGTTTTTTTTTTTTTTGACAGGTAGAGAGAGAGAGAGAGAGAAATGAATAAAGTATTATAATGAACATTTCAAATCACCTTAATATCTTTTTCTCATGGGATTACAACAGTATTACTATAATAGTATTGCTTACTTATTTTTATTAAAATTAGCTGTTTTCAAGATTATTCCTAGGAAGTTCTGATTTTAAGTATAGGTTGTGTATCTCTTATCCAAAATACCTGGGATGAGAATTATATTGGATTCCAGGGTATGGGCTGTTTTTTTTTGTTGTTGTTTTTTTTTTTTTTTTTGAGCAGTCACATATACATAATGAGCTATCTTGGAGATGGAACCTGAGTCTAAATATGAACTTCACTGATGGTTTATATAAATTTTGTGTACATAGCCTGAGGTTAATTTTATAGAGGATGTGTAATAGCATCATGAAACAGAGTTCCACAGTGTGGATGTCCTACAGGAGACATTGTGTTGGCTTCAAAAATGTTTCAGATTTTGTAGGGTGCAGGATTTCAGATTAGGGATGCTCGAGCTCTACTGTGCTAAGATAGAAACATGAGACTTTATATGTATTTTTAAATTTCCTATAAAAAAAGAGTGCTAATTGTTAAAGGAACAATAGTCACTGTGCACCTGCTCCCCAGGTAGGACTTCTGTCCCTATTGAATTGCAATATGAGAATCGACTGCAAAATCTCTCCCCAAACCGTACTCTGTATGTTGTGGGTGAGTGTGGGGACAAATTGTTGCAATCTATGATTAGCATAGAGATGGTCCTCTATATATAAAGTCATAATAATAATGATCCATAATGAAGAAGGAGATGGGAGAGGGAATGGGAGGCGGGAAGGGAGTGGAGTAGGGGGCATGAGGGAAAGAACCCCTGTATTCCTACAGCTGTATCTATGTAAAAATGCATTCATTAAATAAAAAAAATTTGCTATGAACTATTTTCTAGTAAAAGGAAGTATTGGGTATTAAGTGTTCTTATGCTCAAATTCTAAAAGTAACCTTAGTCCTTAGCTGAACTTTGTGCTCCAAGACTTTAATTTAAGGATATTTAGACAATAAATATAAGTTTAATCACTAAGCTCTTCCTCATCACGGAAATATGGGATTTCCTTTAACTTGGGTGTCTGGAGTCATCTGATTTTGAAGGACCCCCTGAATGACTTTCCATTTTGGTTTGCTCTTCAGTTTTGGCTTGCTGGAAGGTTGTGGCCTGGCCGAGGCTGTCCAGAGCATGGTCTTCCCTTCATCTTCACTTTCTTCTCCTTATCAGTCTCTTCTTCTGGTTCAGAATTTTCTTTTTGTCTTTCTTCTTTGGAGGTTCATGTTCTCCAAGCATATTTTTAGGTCAGGCATAACTTAAGCATCCACTTTCCCCATATTTGTAGTACTGGATTTATCAATGTGGTTTTGTCTTTGGATGAACTCAGCTGCTCTTAGCTACCAAATAATTTTTTATTGTTTATTGCCCTGGTGCAGTTTTGCACAGTCTTTATCCTAAAACAAAATGAGTGCAACTCCTTAACTCTTCCTGGAATCTTTATCTTTCATTATAGTAACCTTTGCAATTTTGCCATACTTAGAAAATATCCGGTATAAGTCATTGTTCATCAGGAAAAAAAGCAAGTTGGAGACATACACTGTGCTCTTACTTGGGGTCCATCCACCACTCATTTCTTCAGACAGAGTGGTGGTGTGCAAGCCTTTGGCCCAACCAGCTCAACCCTGACTCCTTCTACCCCCTAGCTAGGGCCTGGGTGGGCCCAGCAAGAGCAGGTTTCAAGAACATCACAATTTTTGACAAATAATAAGGGAAACATCTACAGATTCCTATAATTGGGACCCATTTCACCCTTCCAGGTAATAATAATAAGATTAACAACAATAGTAACAAAAGAAGCTACTCTATTTGAGCTTTTATTATATAACTGATTGGTGCTTATATTTTTGGCAGCAGTGGTTGTTGCAGATACTCTTAGTTGATAAAATGATTTATCAGATTGATCCCACAAATGAATAGGACAAATGGCTATTTCAAACAACAGAATGAACTCCTTCTTGAGATTTATATGAAAACAATAATTGCCAATAATTAAATAAGTACTGTCAGGTCGCATTGTTCATAACAAATGTAACATCTTCTTTTGATCTTTACAAAAATCTCATGATGCAGATCTATCATTGTTCCTATTTTAAATTTGTGAAAACTAGGACTTAAAGAGTAAATGACTAGCCCAAGATCACAGAGTTGATAAGAGGCAAAGCTCTGACAAATGTCAACTTCATCAAGAGTGATGAAACATATTTATCAGTCATTAACACTAATTAAATAACACTCTCATATTGACAAACTTGCATCCAAGACAATTTCCTTATTTGCTTTACTCTAATAAAATTTCTGTATGTAACAATTCAATAAAAATATTTGTTTACTGAATAGGTGAATTTATAAACAGCCTTGAAATTTTGGCTATATTGGCTGACTCCATAAATAGTTGTTGCTGAATGAATGAATGAACATGTACTAAGTGCCAGGCATTGAGATAAGTACTCTTTTGCATTATACAATCAGTTAGCCACTTACCAAACAGTGCACTTTACACATACATTTTTAAAACTAAGGAGACCTGATTGGGATTAAAGTCATGAATGATCAGTCAAGCTAACATAAGGTGTGTACTGATATGATTAGAATAAAAAAGGTGTATCACCTCTAGAGTATTCTCAAATATTCAGAACTCCAATGCAATTGCAAGAAATCAGCCAAATCCAAATTGAGTGACATTTTACAAAATATACTATCTGTACTCCTCATAAGTGTTAAAGTTATGAAAAACAAAAACCCAAAAATCCACAGATTGGAGGAAACTAAGGAGACTTGATGACTAAATAAAACATGAAATTCTGGATCACATCCTTAACAGAAAAAAAAGAGCGTTGGTAGAAAGGCCGGTAAATTTTGAATACAGTCTGTTGTTTACTTAATAGCAATGTTCCAATGTTAATTTCTTAGTTTTGATAAATTCACCACAGTTAATATAATGTGTTAATAATAGGAAATCTGGGTGAAAAGTATGCAAGACCCTTCTCTTATTTTTACTATTCTTCTATAAATGAAAAAATATTTCAAATTAAAAAAGTTAAGAAAGGAAAAAGAAGAAGATGGAGCTATTAGGTAGGGACTCAAGAGAAACACAAGTTCTCTTAGAGAAAAGGAAAAACTCACAAAACACACACACACACACACACCACATCACACACATTTGTCTGGAACTATCACATTTCCAGTCCATGAGTACAGACTACATCCAAAACAGATTTTTGGTGGCTGCTAGGCCTGCTAAAGGTCCTTTTCCTAGCTCTGTAACTATCTTCAACATGCTTCTTTCTGCAGTGTTTCAGTCAAAGACAAAATCAAATGAAAAGGCAGACAACAAAGTACAATCTCAGCAACCTCCTAGCTGCCCCCGAACCCACTCCCAGCAAGTATCAAGCTGCCCCACATTCTATAGCCTTTGAATATGCACACTGGCTTTCTGAGTTCTGAGAGGCATTAGATCTCCCTGAGAATCATAACAGCAGTTGCAAAGGAAAAAGAGATGAATTATAGACTCTTCCCAGCGAAGTGTATTTTGCTACATTTAAGACACTTTGAAAACTAAAGTTGTTGTAAGAGGTAATGTTCTGAAGAAAAATAAAAGGTTGGCCAGTAGCTGATATTCCACAGTAGCTGTGTGGCCATCTGCTTTGGTTTTGAATCATCCTGATTGATTTGTGGGAAAATGAAACACTGAAATCACCATGTAGCTTTAAATTCCAAATCTACGTTGCGTTTGCCAAGTGCGGCCCCATCTGTAGAAGGAAACAGCATGCAGGCAGCCTGGCTCCAGCCAGACTCAAGCTGTAGCATATTTGCCTCTGCCTGTTATTGACAGTTCCCTTACCAAAGTTGTTTTGTTAAGTGGGTTTGCAACCTTTAATGTCCTCTGTGTCTTTCATAGCACAAATCCTTTGAGCAGGAAACTCTTACACAAGTAAGAGCCGATAGAGTACCAACTCTTCTCATTTGGGGAACTTACTTGCTAGTGACCAAACCTTCTAAAAACCATTCATTCTCAAAGCCTCAGGTTGCCTGCAGCTCTAGGAGTCACTGCAATGCTTCCCTGTTGGCTTCCTCTTCACCTCTGATCTCCTTAGCATGAATAGCAAGTATCAGCTCTTCCTTTCCAAACGGATGGGTTTGCAGTCTCCTCCATTCTTGAAAGCATTGAGAGTAGCCTGACCTTTAGCGGTCTGCATTTTGCAAGGAGAGGCACTACTGTGGCTACTTGAAAAAAACAGTTTGAATTGACACATGAAATGGAGACCTTTAAACTTCAGATATGTGAGACAGCAAGTTTTGTGTTGTTTTAATGAGGATTTTCGTCCCTTTTTGTAGCAATTTTAATAAACTTGTGAGAAATTCCTCTTGCTGCTCCTGTACACTTCACAAAACCCCTTACGTCTTTTCCCCTTTTCTCATGAAGATTCACCATGACCAACTTCCCATCTCAATTCTATTCCTGGAATTGCCATTTTAGAGCTCATGTAACCAGCAAATAGGCCTTAGTGACCCAGATGTGTAAGCATTGAATTTACTGCTGACGAGACCAAAACTTTCAAGTAGGAATGAGGCATACATAAGGATGAACAAAGGAAAAGGACAACACACCAGACTTACAGTGGCTTCTTAATGGATCCCAATATACGGCCAATTTTTAGGCTGAGGCATCATTTCTTGTTCCAGCAATACACAGGTTAAAGGCCATCAAAAAAGCCAATGCTACATATTACATAGAAATTCTTAAAGCACAAACTTATTCCTATTAGGAAGTTAACTCAAAAATCATTTTAGAAAAGTCTAAGAGGCAGTAGCAGACAACTGGAGCTTTATAGTCAGATGCAAGTTTTTGTCCTGGCTTTGATGCTCCCGAACTGTATAATCCTACAAAAATCAGTTAACCATTCTAAACTTGTTTTGTCAATAAGGATATTTGATGTACCTAAGTCATTGTGCTTATTATAAAGAACAAATGAAAGAATCCATCCAAAGTACTTGATATGCTGTGTGGCATCTAGCATGGTTCACTAAATGATTTTCTTCTTAACATTATTATTATAATCATTATCATTAACTAGCCTCAAAAATGGACTCTAGCTACTATGCATAACATAAATTAGATTCAATGAGTGACTCCAAAATGAGTTGTAATTTAAGTTGCAACTAGACCAATAGAAAAGAACAAAGAAAAGGAATATGAGGGACTATTACAGTCCTAGGCTTCAAAAACAGATCTCAATTCACGACTTGGTTTAATTCCTTACTTCCCAGCACTATAACCTTGAATATGTTATTTAACCTCACTGAGCCTCAGTTTTCTCATCTTTGAAAATGAGGACACTAATGTTCAGTTACTATAATATTATAAAAGGAGACTTCAAAAAGTTCATAGAAAATGGAATTATTTGTTGAACTCTTCATTTAGAGGAGCATTAAGCTTTGGACAATAATGAAAACTAAAAATATGTTATCTCAAAAATTTTAAAAATGAAGGTAAATTGATTTTGGTTAAAAAAATTTTAAATCCATGTAGTTTTTTTTTAATAATACACATTTCATGAACTCTTTAAAGATCCCTCATATGCATGAATTTCATTTTTTCCACCGAAGTAAACTTTCTTTTTAAAAAAAAAAAGTATTTGAGAGACTAAGAGACAGAGAGAGCCCCCATCCATAGGTTTACTCTTCAGATGTCCAAATGGCTAGGACGGGGCCAGGCTGAAGCCGGGAGTGAGAACTCAATCTATGTCTCCCACATGAGTGGTAGGAACTCAATCACTTGAGCCATGACTGCTATATCCAGGGATTTGCATTAGCAGGAAGTTGGAGTCAAGAATTAGAATTGGATATTAAACCCAGGCACTCTAATTTGGGATGTGAACATTTTAATTAGTGTCTTAATTTCTAAGGTAAATGACTTCCCCAAATATATCTTTTTAAAAATGTATTTCACATACAATATTGTATGTATATATGTGGAACAATATGTTTCAATACACTTACACAACCTGTAATGCCCTATCAGGATAAATTTGAATTCATTTTCTATGAACTTTTTGAAGCCTACTTGTATAAGCCATTTGGCATAAAGTCCAGCACAGAGTAGCCACATAGTAAATGTTCATTCGCTAACTCTTCCCTATACTGTATCATTAGCCCAGTTAGGCCTTTTCCAGTCTGTTTTTCCCCTTCTGACTCCCAGACATAATAGTAGCATAAGAAATTTCACCAGTTCATGGATTCAATTTGTGCATTGAAATGAGAAACTTACCTGTATGTGTGTGTGTGTATGGGGGGGGGGAGACTTTCATTTTTTGGTGTTATTTATTCACTTTTGGAAGGTTCAAATTGCTAGACAACATTTCTGGAAGATCATATAACAAATCTAATCCAATCACCAAAAATGCTAGAGATGAGAAGGAAAGTTTCCTAAATTTATGTATATAATATTCCCAGGCAAACTCAGGATGTGATCTTACCTGGCCTCATTGATGAAAGAAGATTAGGATTAGTCAGTACTTGAATTGAAGATCAACATAAACAATCAAGATTCATTGAGCTAGATGACAGCAACTTTCCCTTTGAATCAGGGCTAAGGTAATCTAGCAGGGTGCTATGGGTGTTAGTAAATCCTAAAGCTCATCCACTAGTCACAAAACCAACTTAATTCAGTGAAGATAATATAGATGTACCTGGAAGACTGAGGGACAATGAATACTAATTCCAGTATTCTAGCAAGAGGTGAGTATTGCCCCAAATTGCAAACCCAAATTGTTCCCAGCTCTTGAGTCAATTTAAATTGATGGCAGTATCAATAAGTTCAGTTTCACCATTCAGTTTAGTTTAGGTTTAGAACAGCCTCCCCTGGCTGGCGCCGTGGCTCAATAGGCTAATCCTCTGCCTGTGGCACCAGCACCCTGGGTTCTAGTCCCGGTCGTGGCACCGGATTCTGTACCGGTTGCTCCTCTTCCAGTCCAGCTCTCTGCTGTGGCCCGGGAGTACAGTGGAGGATGGCCCAAGTTCTTGGGCCCGGCACCTGCATGGAAGACCAGGAGAAGCACCTGGCTCCTGGCTTTGGATCAGTGCGGTGCGCCGGCCACAGCAGCCATTGGGGGGTGAACCAATGGAAAAGAAGACATTTCTCTCTGTCTCTCTCTCTCTCACTGTCCACTCTGCCTGGAAAAAAAAAAAAAAAAAAAAAAAAAAACAGCCTCCTCGAAATCTAGTGGAGTAGTAAAGATCACCAAGGTTTCTTGATTTTCTACCATGTCGCTTGCTATAATCCAATAGTAAAAATTCAGTAGTAAATATCAGTTATTTGCATGGATTCTGGAGCTACATCACTCAAGTTCAAGTCCTATTTCTATCAATTACTAGCTTTGTGGCTTTGTTCAAATTATTTCACTTCTATATCCTTCAGTTTCATCAGCTATAAAACAAGGGTAATGACAGTATCTAACTCTTAAACTTCCTGAGAAGATTAAAGGTGGGAAGGCTTGTAAAGTGCTTAGTGTCTGGTACATAATAAGCACTTGATATTTACGTTCATGTTTTTTAAAATTCTGAGATCCATTTCCTTAGGGAAATATTTTCCTTCTCTCTTTCTGATTCTCCCTTTCTGAAAGCTATTCTTTCTGGCTTTCTCTTTAACTCCTACTCCCATGTTGACATGCTTCAGTAAGCTTCTGTCTTGGTCACTACTCTGAATCTCTACTAGATTTCACAATTTAGTAATCTCAATCCTCTCCCAGGTTTAGGCAGACTTGAACAGAAATATGAGATGAGCTGAGCACTGACTTCCCTACAATCTGAAGTTCCAAATCTAGCTCCACCAGTCTATCCAGGATCTTCAATACCTACAGGTTTTCCAAATTATGACTAAGATAGAATATATATCTGGAACATTGTGTCCAATCCATCTAATAGCAGTTCTGTAGCCTATTACCTCTTCCTCTAGCTGCCCCAAAATGGCAAGAACAGAAAATGTGCCAAGTTCAATGAAACAAAGCAGAAATCCCAGA
This sequence comes from Oryctolagus cuniculus, assembly GCF_964237555.1. Lineage (NCBI taxonomy): Eukaryota > Metazoa > Chordata > Mammalia > Lagomorpha > Leporidae > Oryctolagus > Oryctolagus cuniculus. The sequence goes on along the minus strand of NC_091453.1, from coordinate 92,604,549 downwards.
TTTCTTATCCACATTTTAGCATTTCTAAAAACATACAAGCAGAAATACATTTCCCAATGGGTAATCCCATTTTATTTGAGTGAAGATTTTGGATGATTGGCCAATAATATGGCCAATGGGGATTTTAATCCAGATAGACCATAAAAGTTGAAATCTCACTGAAAGACTTGAAAAGATACTAAAACTATGAAAAAACATAAAATAGTCTTACTTGATAAAGGAAAATTCAGAACAGGGAATAAAGGGCTTTTTAAGCCAGGTCTTAAATCTAAATAAGCCCATTATAAAAGTTAAAAATAAGTCTTATGGGAGACCAGGATAAGCACCTGGCTCCTGCCATCGGCTCAGCGCAGTGCGCCGGCCGTGGCCACCATTGGAGGGTGAACCAACAGCAAAGGAAGACCTTTCTCTCTGTCTCTCTCTCTCACTGTCCACTCTGCCTGTCAAAAAAAAAAAGTCTTATATAAATTGTACACCTATTTATAAAATATTTTCTTTCCCAGGATCTCAAAGCACTTTGCAGACATTAATGACTCATCAGTACCTACTTGTGGTATGACAATTACCATTGCCTACTAGATGATGAAACAAGAACAGAAAAAGGTCTTAAGAAACTTGCCCAAAGCCACACGGGGTATACTCTGAACAAGAACTATTTGTTGTTTCTGTGTTTGCAATAATGAGCAAATTAAAAGTGCAATAATTTTCTTTGTAATTCAGAAAAAATTGCTCTGTTAACAGTCGTTTCTAAACATGAAAAAGAAGTCTTTTTAACTTCCCTTAATGTGGATTTTTTTTTCAGATAACACCTAATTATGGTAAATTGCTTCATTCCCTAATTGTTACTGCAAGGCAACTAAGCATTGTTATGTTGACTACTGAAGAGTGGATTGTTAATGGCCTTAATCATCAGATAATCTGGTAATATAATCAAAGTAACTGAGAGATACCTTGTGGATAACAACAAGCAAATCAAGTATGAAACATGGACTTATAATGGAATGTTCAATTCTATTGTTTTACATTTACTTTGATACAAAAAAAATCTCATTTCACAAAGAAACCAAAGGAGAGATTAATGCTATTTCATAGTCCTAATTGCCAGAAGCCCACATGCTGGACTCTTACCACACCATCTTAGAACATTCTCTCCACAGGATATGAAATGCTGACATTTTCCCAGAAGACATTTCTTCAGAGACCTTGCCCTCAGTCTGCTTCCAACTGAATGCCTTTAAAAGGGGGCAGTTTGTGCATACCTCCCCAACTCATGACCTCTCATGTAAAAGGAGGAGAGGAAAAAGTGAGATTTCATTTTTCTTGCCATTCCTGAGGCTTGAAAATGGAAGAATTAATTCATATTAATGGCAAATAAGAGAGTGGGTGATGAAGGTCTCTGGAAAAATAATAACTAGAACTAAAACCATCAAGCTTTTCTTTCTTGAAAACAACAGATATAAATGCAAGGCTCTCAGCAGTTCATGCTGAGAACTAATTCTACTATAATTCATTGAATTAAAGGCAAATAGCTACTTCATATATTAAAAACAAAACAAGAACCCACATGTGCTCATGTACACAAACAGGTTTGTACTTACCAAAAAAAGTATAATTTTCTTGTGTTACTTCTAATATGTACCAATTAATAAGAACCACACAAATGCTACACAATTTAAAAAAAAAAAAACAGCAAATCTGACTTCTGCACCAATTGGAATTTTTACTAGGTAAGTCATATTATATTTAGGTTCCATTTAATGTTTCAATTTATTTTTTAGCCCAGAAAAACATAAAACGTAATGCAAAAAGAACTTTCTCTATGACCTGCATTTAAATAATACATTTCATTTGCTGTATCCCGTGGTATTTGATAACATGGAAATGTTTGTTGGTTCTAAAATCATCAATAGCTATTAATCTTTTCAAAGACTGTGAATACATTAGGGTAGCTGTCAAGAATTTTCTCTATTTTGTTGTCAGCAAAATCAAGTTGCACAGAACTTGACCTGCCCAATAATGAACAACATTGAAAGCAACACATTTGTCATCTATGGTAAATTATTCAAATCATAACTTTATTATTAAATCATAACACATTTAATCTCATCAATTTATATCTATATCAACAAGGTATTTTACAAATTTATTTTCATTTTATTTGAAAAAGAAATTGATATCTCTTCTCCACTGGTTCACTCCCCAAATATCTGCAATAGCCAGGGCTGGATCAGGTTGAAGTCGGGGGCCCAGAACCCTATCTGTGTCTCTTACCTGAGTGCCAGAGGACCCAAGTACTTCAGCCACCACCTGCTGCCTCCCAGGCTGCACCATAGCGGGAAGCTGGATCAAAAGTAGAGCCAGGACTTAAACCAAGCACTCTGGATGCTGGTATTTCTAAATTCCATTAAATGTCCAACCCCCAAAATGTATTTTAAGGTCTTCATTTATAAAATGATTTCATTATAAAAATATCCAGGTTGTTAAATAGATAATACATGCACATTAATAATAAATAACGTTGTCTCCTTCATAACCCTGATTCTTCAAACCCAAGTTTGTATGTCCCAAATGGTAACCACTGATTATTATTTTTTGCCCTTAGAGTTTTTATTATTCATAGACCAGTAGAAATATATATTTATCTGTTTCTTTGTCTATCTCTTTTCTACACCAGTGTTAGATTAACATACTGTACCTTAACAATTTTACTTAGCAATATATGTCAGAAACATTTTCATACCATTACCTAAAGAGCATTTTCATCCCTTAAAAAATGTTATAATCTCATTACATCCTATTATAATAATATGACATATTTTACTTAATCAGTTACCTATGAATATAAATTTATAACATATTCAGTAATTTCCTATTAAAACACTGCTCAATAAGTAATATGACACATGTCATTTTAAACATAAGCATAAAACTATTTGGATAATAAGTTCATAGGATAGATACTGCCAGATTAAAAGGTATATACATGGATTTTTATTATTTTATTTGTTTGAAAGGCAGAGAGAGATCATCTCTCAGGGAAGTTATGGGGGGAGGAGCCATTGTAATCCATAAGCTGTACTTTGAAAATTTATATTCATTAAATAAAAGTTTAAAAAAAAGATAGAATAGAAAAAGAAAGTACACAAATGAAAAAAAAAGTTGGCTTACAAGACACTCTGTCAAAAAAAAAAAAAAAAGATCTAAATGAAAGATCTCCGAGAGTGAGATCCAAGTGGAAAGAACAGGTCATCAAAGAAGGAGGTACCTTTCTCTGAAGGGAGGAGAGAACTTCCATTTTGAATACGACCTTGTCTAAATATGATCAGAGTCAGTGAACTCAAAAGGCTTCCATAGCCTTGGCAACTCATGACAAGAGCCTAGGGTGATTACTGATGCCATAAACAAGAGTGTCAATTTGTTAAGTCAACAACAGGAGTCACTGTGCACTTACTCCTCATGTAGGATCTCTGTCCTTAATTTGCTGTACATTGTGATTTAATGCTATAGCTAGTACTCAAACAGTATTTTTCACTTTGTGTTTCTATGTGGGTGCAAACTGTTGAAATCTTTACTTAATACATGCTAAATTGATCTTCTGTATATAAAGAGAATTGAAAATGAATCTTGATGTGAATGGAAGGGGAGAGGGAGCGGGAAAGGGGAGGGTTGCGGGTGGGAGGAAAGTTATGGGGGGAAAAGCCATTGTAATCCATAAGCTGTACTTTGGAAATTTATAGTCATTAAATAAAAGTTAAAAAATAAAAAAAAATTTTAAAAAGATAATTGAAAATGAATATTGATGTGAATGGAATGGGGGAGAGGGAGCGGGAGATGGGGAGGGGTGCGAGTGGGAGGGAAGTTATGAGGGGAGGGAAGCCATTGTAATCCATAAACTGTACTTTGGAAATTTCTATTTACTAAATAAAAGTTAAAAAAAAAAGAATCCCTCTTTACAGTATCAAGATTGAGGGGGATGGGAGGTGGGTTTACTCTGGTCAGGGGTGGTAACAGATTATGAATGAAAAAGATGACTCCAAAATAAAGACCTAGTTTTAAGAAACAAAACAAAAGAACCAACTGTGCCATAGCAGGTAAAGCCGCTGCCTGCAGTGCCAGCATCCCATATGGGTGCCAGTTCAAGTCCCGAATGCTCCACTTCTGATCCAGCTCCCTGCTATGGCCTGGGAAAGCAATAGAGGATGGCCCAAGTCCTGCACCTGCGTGGGAGGCCCAGAAGAAGCTCCTAGCTTCAAATCAGCACAGCTCTGGCCTTTGCAGCCAATTGGGGAGTGAATCGTGGATGGAAGACTTCTCTCTCTCTCTCTCTATCTGCCTCTCCTTCTTGCTCCTTGTAACTCTGACTTTCAAATAAATTAATAAATCTTTTTTTTTAAAAAAAGAACCAACTCTATTACATAAAGAAGCAAATGGAATGTTTTAAAGCTAAACCTTGTAGCATATATTATGGGCCAGGTGATGAACCTTTGAAGCCAGAAAAACTGAAAGATGAATTGTGGAGGTCAAGAAACAACTATTTTGGTAGCCTATTGGGTAACTAGGGCCTTCAGAAAGTGAAAAAAGGGCTGTGTGGAGAGAAAAACGTGACTCCAGAGAGCAACAAATGAGTAAGTGCGCTACTGAATCAGCTCAATGAACAGCTAACACAATACGTAAAACTGTTAATAAGGATCAATTTGGACTGCATTGAAATAAGAAGACAGTTTGTAGCATGAGTTTGTCAGAAAGAAATAATTTGAAACCACAATTGAATTCTCCCTTCAACAGGGTAAGTTCAGTACATTAACAACAACAAAAAGATGGTAGACTTGAGATAGCAAAAATTTTAAGAGGGGTGAATTAGGTAGAAGTGCCATAGATGGATAGTTCAGATACAAAATTAGTTAAAAACAAATTGAGTACAAAGAGTTGTTACTAACAGTTCAATACTGGATTGGGTGTATGTGTCAAGTATGTCTCTTAGGGGTCCACTCTGAGTTCAATACAATTCAATATTTTCATTTACTGCTTCAAGAATAGAAGAGAGAGGATGCTAATAAAATTTGCAGGTGTTTCCACACATTGCAGGATAAGCATAAAATAGAGCGTGAGCAGGATAATTTTTTAAATGGACAGAAATCAATAAAATAAGATTAAATAAAGCATTCATAAATGTAATGTGATTCACAAAGGATAGAATAATCAAATGCACCAATGTAAAACGGAATCACAAGAAGGTCTAAGGGTTATGGTAGAAAGTGAAATGAACATGTATCAGCAACAGGACTGTCAAACCTCAAAGGCAAGTGCTGATCAAGTTTCAAAAATGAATTTTTGTCTTAGAAAAAAAAGAGGAAATATTATGCTTGTTTATAAGGGTGTCAGCTTAAAGGATTAATAGATAAATGAAGTACAGAGAGGTGATTAGAAAATTAAAGTAATTCACAGAGGAAAAAACTAAGACAGGCATAAAACTAAGTTAAAGGGAAAAGAGCAAGTAAAGTATTTAAGGTAGTTAGCCAGAGCAGAAGCCAGGGAAAAAGGGCAGAGAAGGTAAAGGAATGAACAGAAGGGGGAGGAAAGTCAGATAAGGCGTTCAAAGGGAGAAGGGAAAGAACTGGAAGAGGAAAGGAAGCAGGACTTTTTAAAGTGAGGGAGGAGAACAATCAGAGAATCTCATGAAAAGAAGTTTATTTTGTGAATTCACAAATGAGTTATGCAGAGAATTGGTGGTGCAGACCCCAACAAATATTTTAATCAGACTGCTTCCATGGAATTCATCAGTACTAATTCAGAACCTCAGTTGAATATCATCTTCAGATTAGCAAAGTGTTTGGATTTTAGAGACACATTAGAGGGAAAAAAATAAAATAAAAGACTAGGGTCTCATAAGAAATTGGGAGGCAAAAAACACAGCTAAATAGGAGAAAGCATATTTGATATATATCTTTTTTGAAAAAACTGTAAAGCTCCAAGAATTCAAAAACAATGCAAACTATCCAACAACATGTCAACAAAAGAAAAGCAAACGGAGTGCAAGTTGGAGTCCCAACTGCTCAACTTCCAATTCAGCACCCTGCTAATGCACCTGGGAAAGCAGCAGAAGATGGTCCAAATGCTTGCCCCCCATGCACCCACGTGGGAGACCCAGAAGTAGTTTCTGGCTTCAGCCTGGCCCAGTCCAAGCTGTTGGGACCATTTGGGGAGTGAACCAGCAGATGGAAGACCTTTCTCTCTTTTACTATACCTTTCAAATAAATAAAATAAAATCTTTCAAAAAAAGTAAACAGAGTAGTACATTTCCTTTATAAACTAATGCTTGCTATTTTATAATTTTATAAATAAAATAAGACCGTAAGAAAATCTGAAAATTATTGAGAATTACTTTAAGATTTATTTATTTGAAAGGGAGAAAGGGGGAGGGGTAGGGGGGAGGTGGGAAGAGGGGGAAGGAAGGAAGAGGGGGAGGGGGAGAGAAGAAGAAATAGGTAGGTAGGTCTTCTATCTGCTGCTTCACTCCCCAAATGCCTGCAATGACTGGAGCTAGGCTGACCCAAAGCCAGGAGCTTCTTCCAGGTCTCCCACATAGGTGCAGGGGCCCAAGGATTTGGGCCATCTTCTATTGCTTTCCCAAGCCATTGCAGAGTTGAATCGGAAGTGGAGCAGCCGGGACTCGAACCAGCGCCCATATGGGATGCCAGCACTGCAGGCGGCAGCTTTAACCACTACACTACAGCGCTGGTCCCGATATTATTATTATTATTATTATTATTATTATTATTATTATTATTTTGACAGGCAGAGTGGGTAGTGAGAGAGAGAGACAAAGGTCTTCCTTTGCCGTTGGTTCACCCTCCAATGGCCGCCACGGCTGGCGCGCTGCGGCGGGCGCACCGCACTGATCCGAAGGCAGGAGCCAGGTGCTTCTCCCTGTCTCCCATGGGGTGCAGGGCCCAAGTACTTGGGCCATCCTCCACTGCCTTCCCGGGCCACAGCAGAGAGCTGGCCTGGAAGAGGGGCAACCGGGACAGAATCCGGCGCCTCGACCAGGACTAGAACCCGGTGTGCCGGCGCTGCAAGGCAGAGGATTAGCCTATTGAGCCGCGGCGCTGCCCCCGATATTATTTTTATAACTAAATTTGTTGGGGCAAGGGTTTACACTAGCAGTTAAGATGTCAGTTCAGATGTCTGCATTCCTCATCAGAGTATCTGGGTTCAATTCCTAGCCCCAACTCCTGATTCCAGCTTCCAGCTAATGCAGACCCTGGGAGGCAGTGGTAATGGCTCAGGTAACTTGATTTCTGCCACTCACATAGGAGAATTGAGTTAAGAGCTCAAGACCTGATCCATTCCAGGCTGCTGCAGAAATCTGGGGAGTAAACCAGTGGATAGCAGCTCTATCTCTCAAATAAAAATTAAAATTACCTATAATCTCATCAATAATTTTATGTGTGTATTGATTCTTTTGCACAATATACATTTTCTAAAATTAGTGTTATTTTGCAAATGCAGTTATGTGTCTGCATTTTCATTGTTTATAATTACATTAATATCTTATAAAGAAGTGAATTTTTTAAAGGTTTATTTTATTTATTTGAAAGGCAGAATTACAGAGAAAGAGAGAGAGAGATCTTCCATCTTCTGGTTCACTCCCCCAAATGGCCACAATGGGTAGGGTTGAGCCAGGCTGAAGCCAGGAGCTTCATCTGGATCTCCCACATGGGTGGCAGTATTTGTGCCATCTTCTGCTCCTTTCCCAGGTGTATTCACAGGGAGCTAGATCAGAAATGGAGTATTGGCTGGCGCCGTGGCTCACTAGGCTAATCCTCCGCCTAGCAGCGCCGGCACACCGGGTTCTAGTCCCAGTCGAGGCGCCGGATTCTGTCCCGGTTGCCCCTCTTCCAGGCCAGCTCTCTGCTGTGGCCAGGGAGGGCAGTGGAGGATGGCCCAGGTGCTTGGGCCCTGCACCCCATGGGAGACCAGGAAAAGCACCTGGCTCCTGGCTCCTGCCATCGGATCAGTGCAGTGCGCCGGCCACAGCGCGCCGGCCGCAGCGGCCATTGGAGGGTGAACCAACTTCAAAGGAAGACCTTTCTCTCTGTCTCTCTCTCTCACTGTCCACTCTGCCTGTCAAAAAAAAATAAAAATAAAAATAAAAATAAAGAAATGGAGTATTAAGAACTCGAATTTTTGCTCACATGAATGCCAGCGGCTTAGCTGGTTGCACCACAACTTTGGCCCCTGAAGTGAATGTTTTTGAAAATATGATTACTAGCTGTATTTTATTGCATTCATGAAAATTTATACACATTTCCCTATGGTTTGATATTTAATTATTCAACTTTACATCATTATAAATAATTGTTACCTACATAGCTTCTGTTTTCTTGGTGTACATTCTCAGAAATCACAATGTCAACATTTATTGGCTTCATGTATGTTGTGTGTTATATACATAGGAGGGATGGAGGTGGGGGGAGAGGGAGAGAAAGGAGGGATTAAAGCAGGAGGCAGAGAGAAATAGAGAAAGAAACTGATTTCCAGAAAGATTACTTGCACTCCTCCCAATAAACATGAAAATATTCACCTCACTTCATACACATCAGTATTACACAAGACATGTTAAATTTCTTTAATAACTATTTGATATTAAAATCCTTGTGAACTATCTTATGTATCTTGTCATCTTGTTACTTTATAGTTAATTGTACATTAAGAGCATTAATCTTTGGTCATATACATTAGAAATATTTTCTAATTTATTGTCTGATTGCTGTGCCATTTTTATACATTTTAGTGTATACAGTATTTATTCACATAAATATATCAAACTTTTACTCAGTTGTATCTTCATTGCTTTTATGCTTTGAAAGTTTTTCCCCAGCCTATTAATATAGGTTATTCTTCACATATATTCTATTCTAAAATTCATGAGTTTCTTTTTTATAGAGAGATCATGAACTAATTTGGAATTTACTTTAAGGCATGATATAAGGTGAGGTTTCTTTTTTTAAATATTTAGCCAGTTTTCTCAACATTGAGAATCTAATTCTTACTCATTGGATTGTTATGATCCTAAATCACAACCAAGTATGTTAATAAATTGGGTCTGTTTCAAGCATTTGGGATAATAAACTGATACTGAACAAAGAGAGAATTTACAAAGGTGCTTCCGTATGCAATGTAGAGAGAAAGATGAGAGAGGAAGAAATGGCAAACAGACACAATAACTAAAGAGGAACAAGCAGTGGAACTGAAAATGTGTGGATGGGTTTCCATTGCTTATTAGTAGCTGCATGAAGGGTATGGAGAAGAAAAGAAAGCAAGCACATGAAGAAATATACAAGTGTGGGATACAGAGTGGAGCACAAAGGAAGACGAAAGTGAAAGAGAACAGACTTCACTGTGTGTGTGTGCATGCACAAGCATGCACACAAGAGGGAAGAACTCTCAGGAGGAAGTAACACAGAAATCGAAGCAGGCAAAAGACACAGAAAGAGGCATCAAAAGACATAGAGGTGGTAAAGAAAATGACAGATGGGAGCTAAAGGTCAAGATCCACAAAAAAAAAAAAAAAAAGTAGATCCAGGAAAGTTTTACACAAAGACTCATCAAAGAGGGACCATGCTCATAAAATAAAATTTGATGGACTCCTGAAGACATTAAAACATGTTTAAGAAGCAGCAAGAAATAGAATAGGACTAGGTTGAGGAGTCATGTAGTCAGGTGGAAAGTTCTAATAAAAACAGGAAGTTAAAATTCTGTGGCATTAGGAAAGATCTCTACCCAAAAGCATATGGAGAAGGGAATACAGCAATAACTGGTCCCTGCATATGTTAAATTGTCATCATGAAACATTTTCAGACTCTGTTGGCTAAGCTTTATACATAAAAAAGTCAAGTTATAGATTTAAGATGTTCCATATAGTCTTTTTAAAAAAGATTTATTTAATTTCAAACTCAGAGAGAGAGAGAGAGAGAGAGAGAGAGAGAGAGAGAATCTCCTGTCTGCTGGTTCATTCCCCAAATGGCCACAACTGCTAGGGCTGGGCCAGGCTGAAGCCAGGAGCCCAGAACTCCATCCAAGTCTCCCACATGGGTGGCAGGGGCCCAAGCACTTGGGCCATCTTCAGCTGCTTTCACAGACACGTTAGGGAACTGTATTAGAAGGGGAGCAGCCAGGACACAAACCAGCACTCATTTGGGATGCCAGTGTCATAGGCAGCAGCATAACCCCCGCACCACAATACCAACCCCTCCATACAGTCTTATTAAAAGGAAGGGGAATTCAAAAAGTGAAATAATGATGGTCTTGAGCATTAAGACTCCCAAAGGGAAAACACAAAAGTTCCAGTGCCTACAAATTAATTAGGGACCCAGGAGAAAAAGCATCCGAAAGGATAAAGCATGTTACTCATTCATTCTTCATCTATTCATTTATCAAACATATATGGGGACACATTAAGCAGCCAGGGGAATGAATATAAGACGAATACTAGCCTTTATCTTCAGAAGTGCCCCATCTAGTTTAGAAAACAAAACAGTAAATAAAACATCCCAGTGCTATGGGATATATTCTATAATCAATTATATGTAATCTGCTATAGAAATAAGGGAAATGCGTAACTTTGGAGGGTTGTAGGGCTGAGTAATTGATTGAGGAGGAGAGGATAACCTGAAATTATTTTACAGAGGTGCTAATCTTTGACCTAAACCTTAAATACTACTTCAAAGTCGACCGCCTAGTCCAGGAAATAAATAAGGCAAAGAGGTGTAAGGATGTATGGTATTATAGAACGCAATTAAGGATGACTACATAGGCTATATGGAAAGGTTTAGTAGCAAATGAAGCCAGAAAGGGCCAAAAACCAGGTCTTTGAAGCATACCAAGGATAATGAGAAGCCTACAAAGAGATTGTTTTTCTTAAGAAGAGAGTGAACAGATCAGATTTGTCTTTTAAAAAAAAGCTGCACTGGTTTCAACCAGAAGGAAGACAGATTAGAGGTAGAGAATGCTCTTAGGAAGCTTTGTCAACAGTCCAGATAAGAAATTATGAAGACATAGGTTAAGAAAATGAGAGCGGAAAAGGAAAGATATGGTTATATTTGAGACACATTAAAATGTAGAAGTAGCGAAACTTGGTCATTGGTTGGCTATGAACTATGAGAAATGGGGAGGATTCTGATATGATGTTAAGGTTTCTGGCCTGCACTAGATAGATGACATTGGGAACACTGGAAGAGGTCCAGGTTTGTAGAACAAGACTGACAGCTTAATTAGGGCTAGGATGAGTTTGAAGGGCCTGTGAAACATGTGGTGAAAATACAGATAGTGTTGGATCTACCCACTCAGAACTCAGTAGAGAAGTCTGAGCTAGAGAGACAAATTTAGGACCAGAAGTATGAAAGGAGAAAGGTGAATGGATTCAAGCATTTTAAGAGCTAGAGATGACAAAATAAGTGACTTATGGGAAAGATGACAGCAAAAAGAAATGGGTCAGGAAAGCAATGAAAATTTTGTGTATAGAATTTATGGAACATGAATAGCTTATGTTGGTAGAAATTCTAATTGCTCTATAGGATATGAAAGGAAGAGTAAAAATGTATACATAAGTCCTCAAAGAGGCTTTCACAATAAAATGCAATAACAAATGCCAAAGTGTTTTTACATTAAGTATCAACTGCTAAAGTTTATCTGATGAGCTGCTCTTAAATCCATGTATCTGCTGTCCTGAAACAGTTATTTTCACTGTCTGCCAGAAGCGGTACTTCCCTTTATAAATCTTTCTTAATTTATCTTTCTTATGCTCAGGAATTGCAGAACAAGTGAGAGAGGTTGGAGCATAGCTTCTAAGAGCTATCAGAATGAGTGACAGGGTCCAAAAATAGAAACAAATCTTGACAAACTCTCTCTCAATCTTGCAAACTCTCTCTCAACCACTACATATTCCTAAAGGTAGCAAGGACCCATCCAGCATGTTTCGACTAGGACTTTCTTTTCTTCTTTTTTGGAAACTGCCCAAGTTCTGATACAAACATGAAAGTGTTGGAAATGCAACAAAAAAATTACAAAGACGGGGTCTCTTTCAGGATTTTTCCAAAAGAGAAATAGACCTGTGAATTGTCTTCAATGATTGCCCTTACACAATAAGTCAGATTCAAGGTCATAGTCTTAGAGCATTAAAAATTGGCTATAGAGCAATGGTTTTTCACATGTTGTGTAAAATACCATGATTTTAACACCCCAAACTCTGCAATTCAGATTTATTGTTCATCACATCAAGGCCTCATGAAATTATCACCATAATGATACTAAAAGGATTGAGGTAAAATTAAAAATATTTTTTGGGGCCAGCGTTGTGGTGTAGTAGACTAGGTCTCTGCCTGCAGTTCCAGCATCCCCTATGGGCACTGGTTTCTCTCCTGGCTGATCCTCTTCCAATCCAGCTCTCTGCTGTGGCCTGGGAAAGCAGTACAAGATGGCCCAAGTCCTTGGGCCCCTGCACCTACATGAGAGACCTGGAGGAATATCCTGGCTCCTAGCTTGGGATCAGTACAGCTCTGGCCATTGCAGGCATTTGGAAAGTAAACCAGCAGATGGAAGATCTCTCCCCCACCCTTCTCCTCCTCTAACTCTTCTTCTTTTAGATTTATGTATTTATCTGAGAGGCAGAGTTACAGGCAGGGCAGGAAGGGGTTCTTCCATCCACTGGTTTACTCCCCAAATGGCCACAAGAGCTGGAGCCAGGCCAATCCGAAGCCAGGAACTTCTTCCGGGTCTCCCACATGGGTGCAGGGGCCCAAGCACTTGATCCATCCTTCACTGGTTTCCCAGGCCATTAGCACAGAGCTGGATTGGAAGTGGAGCAGCCGGGGCTTGAACCAATGCCCATGTGGGATGTCCACACTGCAGGCAGCAGCTTATTCCACTACACCATGGCACTGGCCTCTAAAAATATTTTAAATTTAAGAAATGCTACCCCATGTTATCCCAGGTTTTATATTTTTTCTCTGCTACTTAAACTTATATTCCTTTATTTTCAGGATATTTTGGGTGTTGAGTTTAGCAATCTCTATACTAAAATACAAAAGCTAAAATGAACACTAATGCCATAAAAGAGACTGAAGATAAAATCATGTGCATGGTATACTTTTATTCTCTTTAACAAAGTACCTCAAATACAGCCATCAGGGGCTGGCACTGTGGCATAGAAGGTTAAGCCTCCACCTGCAGTGCCAGCATCCCATATGGGCACTGGTTGAAGCCCCAGCCACTCCACTTCCAATCCAGCTCTTTGCTAATGGCCTGGGAAAGCAGTGGAAGATGGCCCAACTGCTTGTCCCCTGTACCCACATGGGACACTCCTGGCTCCTGGCTTTGGATCAGCCCAGCTCCAGCTGTTGTGGCCATTTGGAGAGTGAACCAGCTGATGGAAGAACTCTCCGTAACTCTGCCTCTCAAGTAAAAAAAAAATCAGCCCTAGTTTAAATATGAAAGGAAGGTATTTCTTATATAATAAAATTTTAATTGAAAAAATTACAAGTCATCAGTAGATAAATGGCCAACATAATAAATGAGGTAGTTCTCACAATATAAAATGTAACTAACAAATGATCAATGGGAATGTGCTCAATCTAGGAAGTAATCAGAAATCTTTAACTTTTAAAATCTTAATGAGGTAACATTTTACCAGTTTGGTTTAGATGGTTTTTCTTTTCTTGCTTGCTTTCTGGCAAGGTTGTGATGCAATTAGTCAATTATCCCAAAGTTTTTGGAAATCACTTTGCAATATTTTTCAAGAAAATTTAAAATTTCATATCCTTTTACCCAGTAACTGAAATGCCTGGAGCTTTTGCTGAAAAATTATTAAAGAGATTACAAAAGCTGTTTGCAATGAGATGTTCATCACAGGATTATTTATAACAGCAAAAAACAAGAAACATTCTAAATGACTCATCATAATTTAACTAGTCTCTTGTGTAGGCACTAAAAATCATTATTAGGAACATATATAACAGTACTTTTAAAAGTTCATCGAAACTGCACATTACAGACTATGTATGGATTTCAATTTTTGTACCAAAATAAACTTACCTTTTAATTCCATTTTAAACAAGCTTTTTAAAGTATACCAATACTACATGAGAAATCATTTGTAAAATATCAAAGAGTAGAACACACAATATCTCCATTGTTTACAACTTTGTAAAATTAAATGTACATGTAAAAGTCACATAAAAACAATTTATGTGGAATGATGCTGTGATTTTTTTCATTCCTATGTTCTTGTTTGTAATGCATTTCTTGTACAACAATAAAAATTAAGAAGAATAAACCACAACTTCCCCTTAGATCCTTCCACTTCTTCCTCTGCTCATTCTACTGGCATCTGGTTTCTTATCACTCCCTAGGACTGCCATAAGGACTGCAGACAATTCACTGGATGGCAAAGGTCATCTATGGGAAGTCTGGCTACTTAGACCAGGCCTAGCTTCCCGTTTAGCCCTCACTCCTTCCCCAATTTCCATGCCAGTGGCCCACCCTCCCCATTGGTTTGCCTTTAAAGCAGCTACAGTCATTAGGAAAGCACACATGAAATGGATTTACATTCTGGGGTTGAAGTTTAATATTTTAATTACCATTAAAACAACAGAGGGAAGGAGAGAACAAGGAAAAAGTGGAAATAAGATCTGAAGTATCCAGGGTGAAACATTTTAAAACAAATAACACTAGATCTTGAGCCTTTCAAAGGTCAATTCCATAGACAATTTACTTCAGAAGATTTGGCTTCTGAGATAATTGGTCTTCATCCTTACTGTGGGGGCACTGCCACCGCTCTCCTGAGAATGTCAGCTTTCCCCATTTGGATTCACAGCATGGACAGGTGTTTTCTGTCTGGACCACATTACTTTAAGTGTTATATTCGTGGCCTAAATTGCTCAATGCCTATTTAAATTCCATAGATTTTTTGCTCCTCGACCTTCAATGGATCTAATTCCAATTCTGATAGCCATGAGAATAACACAGTGAAGAAGGTGCTTGGCCCTTGCTGAATGATGTGCACTGAGATTTGCAAACAGAAAGGACCATTTGCTGAGAGGGAGGAGTTGGGGGGGAGGGGCTACAGAAGAAGCACCCCTCAATGAAGGACATTATCTTAATAAATAACTTTATGCAAATTGTTGTTGCTTCTGTAACAGGTTATAACAGACTCAGTAAATTATAGTAAACAGTTTATTCAGCTCACTGTTCTAGAGGCTGGGAAGTCCAAGATCAAAGATATACATCTGGTGAGGGCCTTCTTGGTACATTACAACATGATATAAAAGCAAGTGAGCATTCACAAGACACAGAAAGTGAGAGAGACAGAATGATCTTTACAACAAATCCACTTCCCCAATAACATTAATCCATTGTGATGGTAGAGTCCTCATGAACTAGTCACCTCTTAATATTGTCACAGTGGCAATTAAATTCCAACATTCAAACCATAGCACCTCTTTGTTGGGCTTTCCTACATTTTTCACATGCCAAGAGAGGGAAAATAGGAAAGTCACCTTGGCCTCCCTCAATCCTGCTTCCGACAGCCCTGTTTGATTTCCTTCCTGCCACTACCCTTCCTGGAAGGCAATCTGAATGTTAATTTCAACATGATTTTATCTACTTCCAAGTGATGAAGAGGGAAAGACACACATTGCGATCCCCCCCCCCCACCCCACGTCCCATATCCATCCAAGGATGACCCTGGGCCCAGAAGCCCCCACAATATAGATACACAAACTCTGCCATGTATTATCAGCTGTTATCTTGTGCTTGCTTTACCTGTATGCCGTAGAACAGTCACCTGCGGCATGGGGTTCACTGATGTTCACAAAGCCTATCTCATGACCCTGTGCTAGTTTGAAAATGCCTTCTGAGTCATCACAGAAGGAAATTTTCTTCATACTAGTCTTCATGATGGGTGTGTTTTTATCACATTGTAATTTATTGAAAAATGAAGCATGGAATTTTTTTGACTGACTGATAAGCTTCTATTCAGTTAGCCATGTTGGATATGGGAGAATTTACCTAAGATACTATATAGATGAAAGAGTGGCAGCCTGGCGAATCACCCAAATGGCTAGAGAGCCTGCTGCCTAACTTTCCCTAGAGCTGCAGGACTATGTCAGAAATAGATGAGCCTGACTCAGTCAGAAATAGGCATGTAAGCTTCACATAGAGAATGTATGTTTGAGGGACCCGATGGCCTGAACTCTTATTTTTAGCTACAGCATCTCTGAGCTGTGTGTTTCCTTTCTGAGCGACAGTGCAGTCCTACCATATAGCATCTACAGAGCATCAGATAAAAGGTGTTACTTAAAGGAAAATTATTATTACTGTTAGAGCTATTATTATCCTTTTCCCAGCCTCAATGTCTGAGGAAGAAGATGTTTTAGTCACCAAAAGGAGGGAAAAGATAATTGTATGCAGTTCCTTTGAAGTTGCTTAGAGAGGGTGAGATAGAGACAGGTGAAGACAAGACTTCTTACTAAAAGCAAGTGCTTTAAGCAGTAGATCCCAACCTTTTGAATACATGGATATCTTATAAACATTAAAATTGTCTCTCCCCCTCTTTTTATGTCTCTATATCTATTTCAAATGTATGTGTGTCTCTTTTTAATACACACACATTCACTAGAGTTATATGTTTAGAATACATAAGTTGAGAAAATGCACAACAAAAAGTTACAACAGATTCAGCAACACTTATAAATGAGGTTATATTTTATTCATCATAACAACATCTACATACTTTTTGAAATATAGCACATGGATATGCAAAGCACATTATTTATTCACTCTACAAGCAGTGTTTGGTGGGCATATAGACTCTGACATCTCTCCCTATAGTTGCATACCACCCATAGTCAGGAAGCCATAGCCAAGAGGCACATAGTTAAGAAACACTGATTTGGAGCACACTGCATAAAGATGGGAATGTATGGGATAAATTCCTAAGAGCCACATACCTACATCTACTAGACAGTGTCCCTAGGCCTATCAGCACTCTGTTTTCTATAATGCATTGTATAGGCCTCTTTTAAATACAAAACAGCCTTTGTTCACTATGAATGAGTACTAATTAATACAAGGCAAACAATGGGAGACCCCACCCATGCCACTTTCTTAAAGATTTATTGGGACAGCACTGTAGCTTGGCGTGTAAAGCCACCGCCTGCAGTGCTGGTATCCCATATTGGCACCAGTTCAAGTCCTGGCTGCTCCACTTCCGATTCAGCTCTCTGCTATGGCCTAGGAAAGCAGTGGAAGATGGCCCAAGACCTTGGGCCCCTGCACCCATGTGGGAGACCTGCAAGAAGCTCCTGGCTCCTGGCTTCAGATCCACGCAGCTCTGGCCATTGCAGCCAGTTGGGAAGTAAACCAGTAGATGGAAGACCTCTCTCTCTCTCTCTGCCTCTCCTTCTCTGTCTGTGTAACTCTGACTTTCAAATAAATAAATAAATCTTTTTTAAAAGACAGGGTGACAGAGGAGAGGGAGAAAAGAAACAGAGACAGATCTTCCATCCACTGGTTCATTCTAGCAAATGGCCACAACAGCCAGAGCTGAGCGAGGTGCAAACTGGGAATCAGGAACTGCATCTGGGTCTCCCACATGGGTGACAGGAACCCAAGTACTTGAGCCATTGTTTGCTGCTTTTCCAAGCACATTAGCAGGAAGCTGGACCAGAAGCCAAAGAGCCAGGACTTGAACCGGCACTCTGTTACACAATGTGGTCATCACTTTTATTTGAGCCAAAGCTTTGTCAGGGCCTCTGTACCTTTCATGATAGTATAAGAGTACAGTTGTTAACTTCTCAGCCCCTTATGATTCAGTCTAGACCTGGTGACATCCTTATAAGAAACAGTCTAGTATTTCCAACATCACATTGATTAATTCCCGCAACTGCCACTTGATGCCCTCTTTATATTCCCAAGAAGAGGGTACCAGAGAAAGCAAATGGAGGTTTACCTTTTTTTTCTCTAAAACACATCTTGTGACAAAAGAACTCACCTTTCATGTTCCATGTCTAACTGTCTAACACTAGTTTCAACATGATTGTCTACAGTCAACCTCCAGATGAATTACAAGAAACTACAGGCAACTGGGACACTGGGCGAGGCCATGCAGGTCAGAGAAATCCACAGGTAGACAACAGCACAGACTGGTGGTTCTTGAAGCTTCCTTTCAGAGATTATAATGTTGTCTATGCCAACTGTTCTTTATTTATTATTTATCAATCAACATATGTGTTCATTTTATAAACACAGTAAAGAGCTTTCAAACAAATGCAAAACACAGGAAAATGACACAAACTGATGAGATAGCAAGAGGGACATCTTCATCACAGAGTCCTACACTGGAAGGCTTCGCTACAGTGCTGCGATACAAAGGAGTATTTGACAAGACTTACTCCTGCGAACATTTCAGCTGTTTGTCTTTCAGCCATGGTTACAAGGAAGCCTGCTAAGAAATCCCATCATCTATTGGCACTTACCAAAGGAAGCCTTAACAGTTTTGCTCTGATTTTTAACCGTTACAGCTATGGCTATCAAGTAAAAACAAAATATTTGTGCATATAGAGGCAGCCTTGGTGTGAATTATCTTGAGCCGAGGTACATCCAGGTGGAAAAGAAAAGCAAACTGTTGGGAAAGATAAGCTGATAAAAGCAGACCCACCTTTTCCTTTCCTCCCAAATACATGGCTATTTGCTCATATCTACTGATTCAAGTCCTGACTTTTACTTTTAAAAATCACTTGACCATTTTCAAAGTACATTATAATCCACAGCTTGAAAACAATGAGCCGTGTGATAAATAGGCCCTAGCGTGACACTCAACGCACAATCCCCTCCCCTTGAGTGGAGATAAAACCTGTAAACTGCTTTGAATCAACCAAACATAGCACAGGTATGAAACAGCACTCCTAGCACTCTGTTACATAACAGGGCAAAGGTGAAAGTAACTTTCAGATGTCATTAAGGTGCCTGACAGACTTTGTTCATCGAAGGGAGGTTATCCTAGTTGGGATAATCTGACTTACTAAAATGAGCCCTTTAAAATAGCGCTAGGGCTACCATAAAATGATAGCCTCCAAGGAGCAGAGATGCTCGCCACCGCACCCTTTAAAGATGCAAGCTGCCGTGAGTTCAAAAACTGCAGGTATAGATTCTGCCAGCATTGTGAATGAGATGCAGGCTGATCCTTCCCTAGCCGAGTCTCCAAATGAGAATGCAGCCTGATTGGCACTTTGGCTATAGCCTAATTAGATCTTGAGCAAGGATCCAGCTAAGCTGTACCCAGACTCCTGACCCAGGGATACTGGGAGATAATAAATGTGTAATGTATTAAGCCACTAAGTTCGGGGATTTTTTTATGCAGCCGTAGAAAACTAACACAGGCAAGCACATTTATTTTCCTCAGTTGTCTGAAGAAATCCTAAGAAGAAATGTGGCCCTAATGACAAGTGTGATCAAGTGGAAAGAATGCTAGATGAAGCATGAAGGCCTGGTTCAAGTCCTGGCTCTGCATGACCTGGAGCAAGCTACTCAACCTCTTTGTGCCTGTAACCTCATCCATCAAGTGGGGTTAATTTAGGCTGCCCAGCTCTTATTACAAGGTTCTGAGGGAAGACATTTAAAACTGTAAAATGCTGGACTCATATCAGATAGTGTTCGCCATGCTCCAGGTACTATCCTATTTTTCCTGTATGTATTCATTCATTTAATCCTCAAACAGCCCTGTAACATATGTGATCATCATTTCTATTTTCCAAATGACAACGTTGAGAATTAGAGGGGTAAAAAACCTCATCCAAGATGACAACATTTTCAGTAATAACAAACATTTTAACCCAATCTGGTTGCAAGTTCTGTATTCTTAAAACGTTACATTGTGTGTGTTGCTTTTTATAGCTTTAGTAAGTCTAACAAATCCACTATTTCGGGAGCAAGCTGAGCCTTGAGACCAAGATATTCTGAAAAAGATTCGAGACCCTCAGACTTGAGTGATCCTTATAAGCCTCTACTTTGATGCATTCTCTCAGATTTGTTATCTCAGTTTTTCTAACACAACCATGGATTTTTTTCAAAGAAATTCACCAGGAGGCAACAATCTTCTTTTTCTTCTATAAAGCATTGTCACTATCCACACTGCTCAGTCCCACTGCCTCATACCCAGCACTACCTCCTTCTACTGCTCCCCGTTACTGCTTAGCTGAGAGCACATGAACATCTGCTTACAACAAACACATTTAATTTCTTCTCAAACACAGATTCACATAAAAACCAAATATAAAGAGAATAGAAGCATTTTTATTGAATTGCTTTTAGGTACACTGCATGATTTCCATTATGTCTACTGTCTTATTTTACACATTTCTGAGCATGCAGGATCAGCTCTCAATTTATCAGAAAAACACAAGATCTAGAGGATCTCTTGCTTAAAGGATCATGTGGTTTATTCCCCAAGTTTTGGAAAGAGTTCCTTTTACCTTTAAATTATCTAGAGGTTAAAAAAAATCCTAGCTTTTTAAATGGGTTATTTTAGTACTTAAGCTAATATTTAAAATTCTTCCAGATATCTCTCTTGCTTCAATTTAAGGATTCTAGATTCCATTTAGGGTTAAAATTAGCTAAAAGGGGTGGGGGTGGGTCAGCATTGTGGCATTAGCAGATTAAGGTGCCACTTGCAACACCTGCATCCTGTACCAGAGCTCTAGCTCAAGACCTGGCTGCTCTACTTCAAATCCAGTTCCCTGTAAATGCACCTGGAAAAGCAGCAGAGGATGAGCCAAGTACTTGAGGCTCTGCAACTCATGCAGGAGACCCTGATGGAGTTCCAGGCCCCTGGTTCACAGCCATTTGGAGAGTGAATCAGCAGATAGAACACGTTCATCTCCCCCTGTCGTTCTGCCTATCAATACATAAATCATTTTGAAAAAATATACTTTTTCTGATACTCTTAAATTAGCTACTTATCTCTTCAGTATTCCAGGCAGACACACCTTTATTATTCTATATAATAATGTTATTTATATGTATATTTGTCACACCCCAACAGAGAGTCCTTGAGACTAGGTATAATGATCTACTTATCTTTATTTACCCAAAACCTGGAAGAGTGACTGCCACTTTACAGAGTTGAAAGAAAAGTTTGAAGCAATGAATGAAGCAAATTTCATACTGCCCCATCTGTGAGCAAATAATGAAGTTTACTCCTCAAAACCTTTCTTACTAACACCAATATTATTTTCCTTTTTGTCTCGTATTGAGTAAACAGCCCCCAAGTTCTCCTTGTCCATAGGACCTATTTTTTTCTATTCGATAGGCCACAGTTTCCTTCACTATTAATGTCTCCATATATATTTCAGTGAGGCAATCCAGGTCTGAATCATCGTGCTATATACACTGATAACTATGTTTAAATGTGCTTCTCTTTAAACAATTAGTTTCCTCACAAAAAGTTGACTGTGAATTGAATAATCACAAATCCATCTCTATATTACATTCACCAGGACAGCTTATTATTTACAAAATGGTGCAAATAATTCTAAATTTTTAAAAAATGTTTTAACTTGAATAATCTTCATTCCTCTACTTACTTTTTCTTAAGGTACAATATGGTATAGAGAGAACTACATCAGATTTTAAGTAAAAAGACCTGAGTTTTAACCTAAAACTTCGTGTATGTCCTCAGGCATCTCATTTCACTTTCTTGAGTCTGTTTTTTCTTCTGATAAATCGGGATACACTAGTAAGTAACTCACAGGGTTATTGTCAGTACTAAATGAACTTATAAGGTATATAAAATGACTTTGTTCAATGGGAAACCAATGTTAGTTACATGGAACTGGAATAAATTGACCTAAGTCAACATCTGTACTTGAATGATGAGTTGGAACAAAGGGCCCTCCCTCCATAAATGGTGAACTACAACCTAGCTTGATGTGCCAACAGGATTCAACTCTAGAATCTTTTAACAAACCAATCACAGTAGTTGACTCTCAGTCAATTCCAGGATAAAGGCTGTCAAACAGGACCAGCAGCTTAAGCTGCTACCTGCGACATCAGCATCCCATATGGGTACTTGTTGAAGTCCCGGCTGTTCCACTTTCAATCCAGCTCCCTACTAATGTGCCTGGGAAAGTAGTGGAAGATGGTCCAAGTGTTTGGACTCCTACTACGTATGTGGGAGACCCAGATAGAGTTCCAGCTTCCTGACTTCAGCCTGGGCCAGCCCCCATTTGGAGGGCCATTTGGGGAATGAGCCAGTGGATGAAAGATAGATCCCTCTCCCTCTCCCTCTCCCTCTCCCTCTCCCTCTCTGCCTGCCTCTAATTCTTTCAAATAAATAAATCTTTAAAAAAAAATCTGTCAAACACAGACTGCACCAATCAGGTAATCTTTGTGTTATTTCCTATTTTTGTGGGTTGTAAAATAGCTCACCACATAGTACGTGGAGCAGGGGGAAATAGGAATCATTTTTGCTTTGGAATGCTATGGATATCTAGAAAATTCTTCTTGCTCAAGTAAACTTTGTTCAGTTAAACTGATTTCTGGGTGAGGAGGTTAAGATTTGAAATTCATTCATTTATTATTTATTTGAAAGGCAAACTGACAGAGAGACAGAAAAAGAGAAATCTTCCATCTGTTGGCTCACTCCTCACATGGCTGCAACAGCTGGGCCTGGGCTAAGCTGAAGCCGACAGCCTGGAACTCCAACCAGGTCTCCCACATAGGTGGCAGGTATTCAAGCACTTGGGCCATCTTTTGCTGCCTTCCCAGGGCCATTAGCCACCAGATCAGAAGCAGAGCAGCCAGAGCTCAAACCTGCATTCCTTTACAGAATGCCAGTGTCACAAGTGCTGGCATAATCTGCTGTACCACAATGTGGGCCTCTCTGTTTTCTTTCAACAGTAGTTATTAGAAGTAATAATGAATTTTGTTTGCAGTTTTCATAAAACTGAGTTCCTCAGTCTAACAGGAAATCACTGCATTCATTTAATAGAAGTTCATTTTTTTTCACCATGGCACTGCATTGCTTGTTCATATTTAGCTTGAATTCAACTGTGACTCTCAGATCTTTGCCTTCACAGATGCTTGGGACAAGTCTGTATTTTTCAATCCTATTTTTGTGAATTTAAGTTTTTAATCTCCCTGTGGTAGTCTATGCTTTAAACTTATTTTTCCAGTAAGATACCTTATTTCTAATTTATCAAGGTCATTTTGCGTTTTCCTGACATCTGTCAAAATGCTTAGTGACAGGCAAGCTACAAATATATACATCAACCAGCAATCTGCACGCTCTTCTATTCAGGAAGTATACAGTTATGGGGGCTGTCTCTGTAATGATGCCAAAGATACAGGAATTGACTGAATCTGAAACAGTATTTAGGAAACTCTATTTATGGCAGATGGAGGAGAGAGATCTTTCTGCTAGTGAACATAACACAACTTTCCCAGATAGATAGAGAGGCCAAAGCAATCAGCTGTATTTTTATGTGAGCCTATTGGTAAATCAGCTTTTACTTGGTTTTCACAGGCAAATACTCAAAGGAAAAAAGGGAGAGGGCACATCAAACACTGATATATTTCAAGACATAAGCTCAGTGAATTACTTATTAAAAGGTACTGATCTGAGCTAACACCATTTGGGTAGTTTTAGAAGTGTTCAGTCTAGTGGTTAAGATGCCGTTAGGTGCAAACCCTGGAAAGCAGCAGTGATGGTTCAAGTAGTAGGGTTCCTGCCACCTGATGAGAGACCTAGATTCAGATCCCAGTTCTCAACTTCAGCTCAGCCCAGTCCTGGCTATGGTGAGCATTTGGTGGGTGAACACTAGATGGGAGCTCTTTCTTTCCCTCTGTTTTTGTGTCTCTGCTTCTGAAATAAATACATAATTTAAATGAATAAATGAGTGTTTTATTTAATAAATTATTGGGACCAGAACTAGAGAGGAAGGAAAAATGGTATCATTTAAAAAGAATCCAAATACCTTAAGATAAGGCTGCCTGATGATAGCAAAAATGAAGAGGAAAAAGGAAATGTTAAGTTTCACTTAGTAGATAAGTTCCATTTTACCAAGATATTGCCTCTGTTTTACTCCACAAAACATTACAGAGAAGTAAAACTTGCTGCATGTGTGACATGACATTGGAACAAAAGTACAGATTTAAAAACGAGAAGTGGTAGGAACATTCTTATATTTGAGACTGAATGTGAAAGATCATAAGATTCAGAGATAGATTTGGTAATTCAGAACACAAATATAAAAACAGAAATCTAGGAACTATTAAATACATTCTAGAAATTGAATCAAAATCAATTGTGCAAGGCATTGTGCTAGACAAAATGATGAGTGGGAGGTTTAAATGAATGAATGAGACACATCCTTTAGCCTCAAATAGCCCACAGTCTGAGACGTGTATATAAAAACATTTAAGCATAGAGGGAAGATAGACTAACGGTGGAAGATTTATCCTATTGTATACTAAAACATACTCCAAAGCTACAATAATCAAAATAACTTAGAACTGGTACAAAAATAGACATATTAATGAGAAAAATGCACACAAAAGACTCAGGTAATATAATTAAGACATATAAAAATAAATTAATGATAACATAAAACAGTATAAAGCAGAGAATATTCTATAAAGATAGAATATATATTATTCAAGGGAATAATTTATTTAAAACTTCACATCATATATCAACATAGTGGATTAAAGACTTAAATGTTTAAATATTTCTTTAACTACAAGAAAGTATGCCAATATTAACCTTCTCTCAGAATGAAACTCACTGAATTTAAGTGTAATACAAGAAACCACATGGAAAACAGTGATAAACACTAAAAATGTTTAAAGTTCTGCAATGCATGGGATGCCAAATCCCATTAAGGTGGCATGTACCAATGCCATTTTACTTGTTAAAGTGATCCGTTTAAGTTCATAATTGATCATAAAGATAGGATTAAGTGTCAAAGGAATCACATAAACAAGACCAGTGTCTCCTAATAATAACTGATAGAATTAAAAAGGGAGAGAACAATCCAACATGGGAAGCAGGATACACAGCAAACTCATAGAATGGCAGATGCCCTAAACAGCACTCTGGCCTCAGAATCAGCCCTTAAGGCATTCGATCTGGCTAAAAAGTCCATGAGAGGCCGGCGCCGCGGCTCACTAGGCTAATCCTCCGCCTAGCGGCGCCGGCACACCGGGTTCTAGTCCCGGTCGGGGCGCCGGATTCTGTCCCGGTTGCCCCTCTTCCAGGCCAGCCCTCTGCTGTGGCCAGGGAGTGCAGTGGAGGATGGCCCAGGTGCTTGGGCCCTGCACCCCATGGGAGACCAGGAAAAGCACCTGGCTCCTGGCTCCTGCCATCGGATCAGCGCGGTGCGCCGGCCGCAACGCGCCGGCCGCGGCGGCCATTGGAGGGTGAACCAACGGCAAAGGAAGACCTTTCTCTCTGTCTCTCTCTCTCACTGTCCACTCTGCCTGTCAAAAAAAAAAAAAAAAAAAGTCCATGAGAGTATTTCAGGCATGGAAAGCCAAGACACTGTGGCAAAAAAAAAAAAATGACCTAAATGAAAGATCTCTGCAAGTGAGATCCCAGCGGAAAGAATGGGCCATCAAAGAAGGAGGTACCTTTCTCTGAAGGGAGGAGAGAACTTCCACTTTGAATATGGCCTTGTCTAAATAAGGTCAGAGTTCGTGAACTCAAGAGGCTTCCATAGCCTTGACAGCACATGACAAGAGCCTCAGGTGATTACTGATGCCTTAAATAAGAGTGTCAAATGTTAAATCAACAATGGGAGCCACTGTGCACTTACTCCCCATGCAGGATCTCTGTCCTTAATGTGTTGTCTTTAATGTGAGAATTAATGGTAAAACTAGTGTTCAGACAGTACTTTATACTTTGTGTGTCTATGTGGATGCAAATGGTTGAAATCTTTTCTTAGTATATACTAAGTTGATCTTCTGTATATAAAGATAATTAAAAATGAATCTTAATGAAGAATGGGATGGGAGAGGGAGTAGGAGATGGGATGGTTTGTGGGTGGGAGGGAGGTTATGGGGGGAAAAACCACTATAATGCAAAAGTTATACTTTTGAAATTTATATTAAATAAAAGTTTTAAAAAATAAAGTTCTGCAATGAAAACATTATGTAAAAAGTACTTAAACTAATCATTTGAAAGATTTTCCAAAGATTTATGATCTTTATAATGAGCTCATTTGAATAAATAAGAACTACCATAGAAGCCTTAATATATTCATAAGCATGAAAATCAGCAATTTACTAAAGAGACATAGATGGCTGATAAACAAGGAAAAGTTTCAAAATTCACTGATATTCAGATAAATACATAAGAAAAAAATATCTATTTCAAAGCTCTGAACTTTTTTCACAGAAATTGAAGAGCTGATCCTCAGATTCATATGGAACTTCAAGGAGCCTAAAATAACTAAAACAATTTTCCCCACTTTTTTTTAGCTTTTAACAAGTTCAATATAATTCATACACACATTTTGGAGATTATGATGATATTTCCTTTCTCCCTCCCTCACACTTTCCTTCTCTCTCCTTTTCCCTTTCTCCCTTCTCCCCTTTACTTTTGAGACAACATATCCTTAATTAACATTGCAGTCAAGGGCTTAATGCTCCAGTAAAGAAAAACAAAAAGACCCTAGTTTAGCAGAAATATAGACAAGGGCTATAAGTAATAATCAAATGGAAAAATGACAATTTCACCCATATACAGTAAATTTAAAATAACAGATCACTAAAATTATAGTCATATATCATTCTTAACCATTAGTTTGACAAAGTTACAAAACAAAGCTTGACAAAACTATGTTTGCAGCAATACTGATACATACATGTATTTTGTGTGTTTTCTGATTGCTAAAAAGTTTAGCTCCCACATATAAGGGAGAATGTAAAATATTTGTATTTCTGTGTTCAGCTTATTTTACTCAACATGTCTCCAGTTGCATCCACTTTGCTGCCAATGGTATGTAATTTTCTCAATAGCTGAATAATGTTCCATTGTATATATCTATGTTACATTTCCTTTATCCTTTCATATAGTGATGGACACCTTGGTTGATTCCATATTTTGGTTATTGTGAACAGTGCCGCTACAAACATGGTAGAACTATCTCATTGATACAATGTGTTCCTGTCTTTGGATATATACCCAAAAGCGGGATTGCTGGATCATATGGCAAGTTTCTTTCTAGCTTTTTAAATAATTCTCCATGCTGTTATCCACAGTGGCTGCACTAATTTACATTCCCAACAACAGTATATAAAGTGTTCCCCTTTCTTCACATCCTCGCCAGCATTTGTTACTCTGTGTTTTGGATAATAGCCATTCTGACAGGAATGAGGCAATATCTCATAGTGGTTTTGATTTGTATTTCACTGACAGCTAGTGATGTTGATCATTTTTTCATATATTTATTGGCCACTTGTATTTCTTCTTTTGAGACCTCTCTGTTGAGGTCCCTTACCCAACTCTTAACTGGATTTTTTTTCTTGCCTAGTTTTTTAATTTGATGTTATATTTTGGATATCAATCCTTTGTTGGATAGATAGCTTGCAAATATTTTCCCATTCTGTTGGATGTCTCTTCACTCTGTTGATTATATCCTTTGTTGTACAGAAGCTTCCGAGTTTGATATAATCCTCTTTGTTTGGTTTTGCTTTTGTTGCCTGTGCTTCAGGGCTCTTATTCAAGAAATCGTCACCTACACCAGTGTCCTGGTGTGTTTCCCTTACAGTTTTGCCAGCAACTTCATAGTTTCAGTTCTTAAAGTTAGGTCTTTGATCCACCTTGAGTTGATTTTTGTGTATGGTGAGAAGTATTAATCTAATTTCATTCTACTGCAAATATGCACCCAGTTTTGTCAGCATCATTTGCTGAAGTGATCATCTTTACTACCACTGTATGGTCTGAGCACTTGTCATAAATCAGTTGGTGGTATGTATGTGGATTAATTTCTGGGTTCTCTGTTCTGATATATGTGTCAATTTTTATGCTAAAAAAAATCTTGAAAAGAAAGAATAAAATTGGAAGATCCACACATTCAAACTTTTAATCTTACTAAAAAGCTACACTTAAAAATCTGTGTGCTGGGGTCGGCACTGTGGCTTAGTAAGTTAAACTTCCGCCTGTGGCACCAGCATTCCATATGAATGCTATTTCAAGTCCCAGCTGCTCCTCTTCCAATCCAGCTCCCCACTGATTGCCTAAGTAAGCAGTAGAAGATGGCCCAAGTGCTTGGGCCCCTGCAACGAGGTGGGAGACCTGGAAGAAACTCCTGGCTTCAGATCGGTCCATATCCAGCTGTTGAGGCCATTTGGGGAATCAACTAGCACATGGAAGACCTCTCTCTTCCCATCTCTGTAACTCTACCTTTCAATTAAATACAAAATAAAATCTTTGAAAAAAAAATCTGTGTGTGTGTATATGAAATACATTTATTTTCTTTCTTCTCTTTTTCTTTTATCATGTAAAATAAGATAAACTGAGTTTGTGTTAGTATTTAAGTATTATTAATTTTACATCATATTTAAGTTACAGAATAGCAGGAGAAATTGAAACAACACCAAAAGATTGTACTTCCTCTTCCTGGGACTGGATCAGTAAATTTTTGGTTGTGTGCAGGGTAGTTGTACCATTTTAAGCAAAAATATCATCTTGTAATTATCTTTATTTGTACATTAAACATGTTTTAATGAGATGCATTTGGGGGAGGGGCCAAGATGGCAGTATAGCAACAGGATATCCTGAGTTGCGCAGGGGAAAATAGTTAATAAGCAAAGGGGATACAAGCCAGTGACAGAGTTGACAGAAGTTCATGCAGAGAAGCCCAGGAGTCCACCAGAGAATGGGCAGATTCATGCTAAGGGAGCAAAAATGAAGGGGAATTGGCAGAGGTGCAGTGGAGGCTCAATGAAGGTGCAGTGAAGAGGCTCAACAAGGAGATAGGCGCCAACTCCACAGCAAACCAGGTGAGAGGCCGCAATTCCACAGAGCTACAGAAAGTGGTGGGCCAGGGAGCTTGGCGAACTGCATTTGAAGCTCCAAGTGGGAAGAAGGAGAAACTATAGGGGAACAAGTGGAGAGGTTAGGAACACCCTGGTCCATCTATGTCTCTCCCCTTCCCCCAACCAGACCTACAGCCAGTGGGGAGAAGCTGTATTGATTGTTTACATTTTCGAGTGTAAGCAGGGGGCTGCCGTTGGCCTCCTGTGCACATGTCCATCAATTGCAGGGGCCACCTCACAACACCCCTCACCCGGGAATGAGGATCACAACATTTCAGAGTGATTTCCTCACCACCACTCAAGCTGTACAAGGAATAGTCCTAAACATAAAAAACCCAAGCTGATTTCACGCACCAGTGACAAGCGAGCTCAGCCCTCAGTAGGCAGGGTAATAGTACACTAAAGCTCTGGTACCCACCTCCATCACGATCTAGAAATAAACAGGGCTCCAGGAGGAGGGCTGCATGCTTAAACTTGCAATGCACAGACACATAGCAGCTCATAACAGAAGGAAATCACACCACAGGCAAAAAGTCAAAAATGAAAGACAAAATCAACCATAAATGCCAAAAAAAAAGGAAAAATTCTGAATAAGAATATGGAAGAGGGGCCAGCACTGTGGCACATTGGGTTAACGCCCTGGCCTGAAGTGCTGGCATCCCATATGGGTGCCGGTTCAAGACCTGGCTGCTCCACTAATAATCCAGCTCTCTGCTATGGCCTGGGAAAGCAGTAGAAGATTGCCCAAGTCCTTGGGCCCCTGCACTCAAGTGAGAGACCCGGAAGAAGCTCCTGGCTTCAGATTGGTGCATCTCCGGCCATTACAGCCAATTGGGAAGATCCCTCTCCCTCCCTCTCTCTCTCTCTCTCTCACTCTCTCTCTCTCTCTTTCTCTCTCTGCCTCTCCTCTCTCTATGTAACTGTGACTTTGAAATAAATAAATAAATCTTAAAAAAGTGAATATGGAAGACTCTATGAACCCCTAAAGGAACAATACAACTCTCCAATAAAGGAAGCTAAAGAAGAGGAGATCGAAGATATGCCAGAAAAATAATTCAGAAAATTAATAGATTACTTAGAAGCAATCAGAAACAAATCCATGATTTTAAATGAAAAATGCTCCCAAGAAATTGATATGTTAAAGAGAAGCCAGAATGAAATACTAGAAATGAAGAATTCAATATATCATATAAAAATGCAGTGGAAAGTCTTAAGAACAGAATAGATGAGACAGAAGAAAGAATATCAGAATGAGAAGACAAATTTCCAGAAATAACACAGTCAGAACAAATACAAAAAGAAATTAGAAAATGAAAAATCACAATTGGAGATTTACAAGATTCTATCAAACAACCCATCTTATGGATCCTAGGAATTCTGGAAGGTGTGGAATGAAAGAGGATTAGAAGGCCTTCTTAATGAAATAATAACAGACAATTCCCCAATCTGGAGAAAAAGATATCAAAGTACAAGAAGTGCACAGAACTCCCAATAGACAACAATGAGAAAAAAATACTGCTGGCGCCATGGCTCACTTCGTTAATCCTCCGCCTGTGGTGCCAGCATCCCATATGGGTGCCAGTTCTAGTCCTGGTTGCTCCACTTCCAGTCCAGCTCTTTGCTGTGGCCCGGGAGAGCAGTGGAGGATGGCCCAAGTACTTGGGCCCCTGCACCCACATGGGAGACAAGGAAGAAACGCCTGGATCCTGGCTTTGGATCAGCGCAGTGCCAGCCGTAGCAGCCATTTGGGGAGTGAACCAACGGAAGGAAGACCTTTCTCTCTCTCTCTCTCTCTCTCTCTCTCTCTCTGTCTAAAACTCCACCTGTCAAAAAAAAAACTTCACCACAACACATTGTAACAAAACTGACCTCAATGAAACACAAAGAACAGATCTTAAAAGGTGCAGGAGAAAAACAACAAATCACATTCAGAGAAAACTCATTTAGACTCACCCTGGACTTTTCATTGCAAACCCTACAGGCAAGGAGACAATGGCAAGACATATGCCAAGTCCTAGGAGAAAAACACTGTCAACCCAGAATACTGTACCCTGCAAAATTCTCATTTATGAATGAAGGAAAAATAAGAATCTTCCACAACAAGCAGAAATTGAAAGAATTTATAACTACTTGCCAAACCCTACAAAAGATGCTCAAGGATGTGCTACACACAGAAACAGGAACATCACTACAAAAGATGAACGCAGAAAATGACCCAGCAAAAGTACAATTGAAACCCAAAATACATAAACAGGATTATTTACAGAAACGTGGCAGGGCAAAAGCAGTACTTAACAATAGTCACACTGAATATAATTGGTCTCAACTACCCAACTAAAAGACACAGACTGGTTTAATGGATTAAAAAAGAAAACCCATCTATTTGCTTCCTAAAAGAAACACACCTTACCAACAAAGACACATGCACACTGAAATTGAAAGGTTGGAAAAAGATAATCCATGCTAACAGAAAAGAAAAAAGAGCTGGCGTGGCCATCCTAATGTGAGACAAAATAGACTTCAACACAAAAACTATTAAAAGAGACAAAGAAGGATACGATATAATGATTAAAGTATCAATTCAACACAAGGATGTGACTTATAAATGTATATGCACCAGCAATTTAAAATAATTGTTAAGGAATTTAAATGGAGATATAGACTCAAATACAATAGTAATGGGGGGGGGCGGCACTGCGGCTCACTAGGCTAATCCTCCACCTGCAGCGCCGGCACCCTGGTTCTAGTCCTGGTTGGGGCACTGGATTCTGTCCCGGTTGCTCCTCTTCCAGTCCAGCTCTCTGCTGTGGCCCAGGAGTGCAGTGGAGGATGGCCCAAGTGCTTGGGCCCTGCACCCGCATGGGAGACCAGGAGAAGCACCTGGCTCCTGGCTTTGGATGGGCAAGGTGCACCAGCCACAGTGCACCAGCCTCAGCGGCCACTGGGAGGTGAACAAACAGAAAAGAAAGACATTTCTTTCCGTCTCTGTCTCTCTCTCACTGTCCACTTTGCCTGTCAAAAAAAAAAATAGTAATGGGGGGCCGGCGCCATGGCTCACTTGGCTAATCCTTCGCCTGCAGCACCAGCACCCCAGGTTCTAGTCCCAGTTGGGGTGTCAGATTCTGTTCCGGTTGCTCCTCTTCCCATCCAGCTCTCTGCTGTGGCCCAGGAGGGCAGTAGAGGATGGCCCAAGTGCTTGGACCCTGCACCCGCATGGGATACCAGGAGGAAGCACCTGGCTCCTGGCTTTGGATCGGCGCAGCACCGGCCGTAGCGGCCATTTGGGGAGTGAACCAACAGAAAAGGAAGACCTTTCTCTCTGTCTCTCTATCTCTCTCTGTCTAACTCTGCCTGTCAAAAAAATAGTAATGGGCGACTTTAATACCCCACTTGCAGCAATGGACAGATCA
Organism: Oryctolagus cuniculus; assembly: GCF_964237555.1. Classification (NCBI taxonomy): domain Eukaryota; kingdom Metazoa; phylum Chordata; class Mammalia; order Lagomorpha; family Leporidae; genus Oryctolagus; species Oryctolagus cuniculus. The sequence continues at coordinate 92,572,045 of NC_091453.1, read as the reverse complement.
ACCAGACAGAATATCAACAAGGAAACAACAGAGTTAATCGACACCACAGACCAAATAGACGTAACAGATATCTACATCACCTTCCACCCTACAGCCACAGAGTATATATTTTTCTCCCCAGCCACAGAGTATATATTTTTCTCTAGAATTGACCATATGCTAGGCCATAAAATGAGTCTCAAAAATTCAAAAAAAATGAAATCATACCATGCATATTCTCAGACCACAATGAAATGAAGCTGGAAATCAACAACTGACGAATCTCTACATCATATGCAAACACATGGGGAATGAACAACATGTTTCTGAATGAACAATGGGTCACAGAAGAAATCAAAAGAGAAATCAAAAATTCCTGGAAACAAATGAAGATGACAATAAAACATAACAAAATTTGTGGGATATAGCAAAAACAGTGATAAAAGTTTATAGCAAGTGGTCCCTACATCAAGAAACTAGAAAGGCACCAAATAAACGAACTTTCTCTATACCTCAAGGATGTAGAAAAACAACAGCAAACAAAACCCAAAACTAGTAGAAGAAAAGAAGTAACTAAAATTGGAGAAGAAAACAACAATATTTAAATCAAAAGAATACAAAAGATCAGCAAAATGAAGACTTGGTTTTTTGAAAAAATAAATTTGACACACCATTGGCCCAACTAAAAATAGAGTGAAGACACAAATCAATAAAATTAGAGATGAAAAAGGAAATGTAACTACAGACACCACAGAAATAAAAAGAATCATCAGAAACCACTACAAATAGCTGTATGCCAACAAACTGGGAAACCTAGTAGAAATGGATAGATACCTGGACACATACAACCTACCTAAATTGAACCATGAAGACATAGAAAACCTAAGGAGACCCATAACCAAGACAGAAATTTAATCAGTAATAAAGACTCCCCCAACAAAGAAAAGCTCAGAACCAGATGGATTCACTGCTGAATTCTACCAGATATTTAAAGAAGAAATAACTCCAATTCTTCTCAAGGTATAAAAAACAATTGAAAGAGAGGGAATCCTCTCAAATTATTTCTATGAAGCCAGCATCACCTTAATTCCTAAACCAAAAAAAAGATGCAACAGAGAAAGAGAACTACAGACCAATTTCCCTGATGAACATAGACACAAAAAATCCTCAATAAAATCCTGGCCAGTTGAATCCAATGACACACCAAAAAGATCACTCACCTGGACCAAGTGGGATTTATCCCTGGTATGCAGGGACAGTCCAACATTCGCAAATCAATCAATGTGCACATCACATGAACAAATTGAAGAACAAAAATTATATGATCATCTCAATAGGTGCAGAGAAAGCATTTGATAAAATACAATACCTTTTCATAATGAAAACCATGAGCAAATTGGGTTTAGAAGGAACATTCCTCAACACAAAAAAGGAAATTCATGACAAACCCACAGCTAGCATCATACTTAATGGGGAAATTTTGGAAGCATTTCACTAAGATCTCATGCCAAACGGGGACGCCCAAACTCATCACTGCTATTCAATATAGTCCTGGAAATTTTAGCGAGAACCATTAGGCAAAAAAAAAAAAAAAAAGAAATCAAAGGGATAAAAATTGAGTAGGAGGAAGTCAAATTACTCCTATTTGCAGATAACATGATTCTATATAGAGAGGATCCAAAAGACTCCACTAAGAGACTATTGGAACTCATAGAAGAGTTTGGTAAAGAGGAAGGATATAAAGTCAATACACAAAAATCAAAAGCCTTTGTGTATACAAAAATGCCATAGCCAAGAAAGAACTTCTAAGATCAATCCTATTCACAATAGCTACCGGAAAAAATCAAATACCTTGGAATAAATTTAACCAAGGATGTCAAAGATCTCTATGATGAGAATTACAAAACATTAAAGAATGAAATAGAATTAGATACAAAAAAATGGAAAAATCTTCCATGTTCATGGATTGGAAGAATCAATATTATCAAAATGTCCATTCTTCTAAAGCAATTTACAGATATTCAACGCAATATCAATCAAAACACCAAAGACATTCTTCTCATATCTAGAAAAAAATGATACTGAAATTTATATGGAGGCACAGGAGACCTTAAATAGCTAAAGCAAGCTTATACAACACAGACAAAGCCAGAGGCAACACAATACCAGATTTCAAGACATACTACAAGGCAGTTATAATCAAAACAGCCTAGTACTGGTACAAAAATAGATGGAGAGACCAATAGAATAGAAACACAAGAAACCAATCCAAACATCTAAAACCAACTTAAATTTGATCAAGGAGCTAAAACCAATCCCTGGAGCAAGGAGAGTCTCTTCAACAAATGGTGCTAGTAAAACTGGATTTCCATGCACAGAAGTATGAAGCAAGACCCCTACCTTACACCTTACACAAAATTCCACTTGAATGGGTTAAAGATCTAAATCTATAAACCAACACCATCATATTGAGGACACTGGGGAAATCTGCAAGACACTACACAAAGAGTTCTTGGAAAACACCCCAGAGGCACATGCAGTCAAAGCCAAAATTAACAGATGGGATCACTTCAAATTGAGAGTTTCTGTACAGCAAAAGAAACAGTCAAGAAAGTAAAGAGGCAACTGACAGAATGGGGTAAATTATTTGCAAACTTCACAACTGATTAAGGATTAATAGCCAGAATATACAAAGAGATCAAAAAACTCACAACAACAAAACAAACAACCCAGTTAAGAGATGGGCAAAGAAGATGAACAGACATTTTTCAAAAGAGGAAATCCACATGGCCAATAGACACATGAAAGAATGTTCAGGATCACTAGCTGTCAGGTAAATTCAAATGAAAGTCACAATGAGGTTCCACCTCACCCCAGTTAGAATGACTCTCAAACAGAAATCAACAAACAACAAATGCTAGAGGATGTGGGGGAAAAGGGACCCTAATCCACTGTTGATGGGAATGTAAACTAGTAAAGCCAGTATAGAAGATAGTATGGAAATACCTCAAAAATCTGAATACAGACCTACCATATGACCCAGCCATCTCACTTCTGGGAATTTACCCAAGGGAGATGAAATTGGTAAAGAAAGAAAGAAAGAAAGAAAGAAAGAAAGAAAGAAAGAAAGAAAGAAAGAAAGAAAGAGAGTTATCTGCACCTCCGTGTTTATTGCAGCTCAATTCACAATAGCTAAGACATGGAAGCAACCTAAATGTCCATCAACCAAAGACTGGATAAAGAAATTGTGGGATATGTACACTATGGAATACTACACAGTGGTAAAAAATGAAATCTGGTCATTTCCAACAAAATTGATGAATCTGGAAAGCTTCATATTTAGTGAAACAAGTCAGTTACAAGGGACAAATACTATATGTTCTCCCTGATCTGTGTGAACTAATAGAGCAACTAAAACGAAAGCTGCAGAACTAAAATTGACACTTTTTAGAAGCACTGACTGGAACAACCCTTATCTTGATTGTCAAGCAACAATTTTTCATTTTTTTCTTCTCTTCTTCATACTATCTGTTGAACCCTTAACAAAGAGTTAATCATATGTAAATAAAGTTAACAGTAAAAAATAAGAGGGGGACTAAGAGAGGGAGGAGGAAGTTTGTAACTGTAAAGCAGTATAGCTCTGCATACATTCCTATGGAATTACCTCTAAGGGTACAGTTTAAAAACTTGACATGGGATTCCAAATATAGTTTAAATTGTTGGTAAAATGCCATCTTAATTGTTAAAGTGATCATATTAAGTGTTAAAGTAAACATAGGATTAAGTGTTAAAGAGATCATATAAATAGCATTAAGTGCCTGGTAATAATAATAGAATTAAAAAAGAGAGAATTCCAACATGGGAAGCAGTCCACACAACAGACTCATAGAATGACAATCACTTTAAGTAACACTCTGAACTCAGAATCTGCCTTTGAGGCATTCAGCTGCAAGTGAAAAACCTATGAGAGCAGTTCAGGCATGGAAAGCCAAGACACTGTGGCAAAAAATATCCTACATGAAGGATCTCTGTGAGACCCCAGTGGAAAGAAGGGGCCATCAAAGAAGGATGTACTTTTCTCTGAAGGGAGTAGAAAACTTCCACTTTGCTTATGGCCTTGCCTAAATAATGATGGATTTTTTGTCAGAAAAGGCTTCCATAGCCTTGGCAGCTCATATCAAGAGCCTCAAGTGATCACTGACCTCATAAATAAGAGTGTTAATTGTAAATGAACAACAGAAATCACTGTGCACTTACTCCCCATGTAGGATCTCTGTCCTTAATGAGCTGTACTATGAGAATTAACTGCAAAACTTGTTCTGAAACAGTACTTTATATATTGTATTGTGAGTGGGTGAAACTGTGGAAATCTTGGTATAGAGTTGGTCTTCTGTATATAAAGTTAATTTAAAAAATGAATCTTAATGAAGAATGGGATGGGAGAGGGAGTAGGAGGTAGGACAGGAGTAGAGTTGGGAGGGTGGGTATATATGGAAGAACCACTACATTTCTCAAGTTGTACCTATGAAATTTGCATTCATTAAATAAAAGCTTTAATAAAAAGTGCAAGGTTGACAAAGGGTAACTTGTGAAGGTTAATTTTATGTGTCAACTTGACTAGGCTAAGAGATACCCATATAGCTGGTAAAGCATTATTTCTGGGTTCGCCTGTGGGGCTGTTTACAGATCATATTAGCATTTGAATCAATATAGTGAGTAAAATAAATCCACCCTGACCAGTGGAGGTAGGCATTGACCAATCCTTTGAGGGGCTGAAAAGAACTAAAAGGTGTGGGAAGACAACTTTATCTCTTTGCTGGAGCTGAACATCAATCTTCTCCTACCCCGGCACTTCTCATTCATGAGCCATCAGATGCAGATCAAGACCTTATCATTGCCTCCCTGATTCTTGGGCCTTTGGACTCAGACTGGGACTCTGTCATTGGCTTCTCCAGTTCTCAGCCCTTTGGATTTGGATCACAATCATACCACTGGTTTTCTTGGGCCTCCAGCTTAAAAATTATATATCGTGCTTCTCAGTCTCCATAATAACATGAGCCAATCTGTCATAATAAATCTGTTTCCATAACCATAATGATTGATGGATTATACATACATACATACATGCAAGCACACATACATAAATATGGATATATCCTTTTGGATCTGTTTCTTGGGAGAACCCTAATATAGATTTATAGCCAAAGATAAAGTTATATCTTTCACAATGCCTAGGAAAAAAAGCAGGTAATATAATGATGTTAACAGGATTTACTGTTTAGATGTAGGACAGTGGATCTTTGTTATTTAAGTTATGTTATTGTACATTTTAAACCTTATAAAATGAATTTGTATGGTCTGTATAATCACAAATACATTCAGAGAAAAATAGGAATGGAAAAAAGTAGTCAAAAATATAAAATAAAGATGTCAAATATTTAAAACAGATAGTAAATGTCTTATAAAGTAAGGTCTTCTGGCCAGAGAAAGATTCCTAGAAGAGCTAGACTTCAGCAGATGCTGATAAGCTGAGAAAATGGCTGAAGTAGGCAGAATAGAGGTAAGAATTCTAATAGCACATCAACCTGGCTAGAGTTTATGTAGGGCAGAAGTCATAAACTGGCAGCTTTCAGCCATGTGTTGTTTTAATCAAATTACTTTCCTTAAGTGATTGGCAACATTTAAAAATGAAAATATTTCACATAAAAGTGTGGATTTATCCTCCTTTTGAAAAATGAAAAATCTAGAGACACTGGACTTACACTTCCCACATGGCAACAATCAGCTTAAATTTAGCCATAAGCTAGACCCTTTAATGGAAAACATGCTTTCTAATCACCATAGTCGTCACCTAACCAGACTCACCAATTTGTATTACCTGCCTGATGCCTATGGGAATTTGTGTTTGCAAAGAAAGCTATGAAAAGGGAGAACATCGAAGAGAGAGATTGAGGTCAGACAATAGATGGTTCAAAATATACAATTATGAAATTTGGGTCTTACCCAATAGGTAAGGGACAGCTATTGGAAGCTGTGAGTAGATGAGTAACAATATTAAAAGCTGGAACATTTGGGGAAAAAAAGAGTTGTATCAGAAAAAGCTGATTCAGTGAATAGCTTACTGAATGAATTTGAAGTTGAAAGATGGGTTTTATTTTTAACAACCTCAGGATGAAGACAGAAGAATCTGAAGAGCAGTGCTAATGGGGAAATGATGAACTATTTTGTTAGGGGTCTTCCAAAAGTTTATGGAAATGCATATTATGAAAAATTGTGCATGGATTTCAAAATGTCTGCATCAAAATAGGAAAGAGTTTTTTCATACTATTTGTTGAACTATTAGTATAATCTTATGTGTATAAAGTTAATTGAAAATAGATCCTAGTAAACAATAAGAATGGGAATAGGAGAGGGAAGAGGAAGAAGGGTAGGAGAGTGGGTAGGGTGGGAAGAATCACTATGTTCTTCAAGTTGTATTTATGAAATGCACGAAATTTATATACCTTAAATAAAAGGTTTCTGGGAAAAAAATCACTTCCAAAATAGTGCCAAGGTGAATGGTGTTATCAATTTTTTTCTTTAAATATTTCAGGGACCAGATAACTAAAACTTTTTCAGAATATTAAACAAAAAAATATTTATCTTGTACTTGTGTTTTTCCAGAAACTTTTTGAAGTTCCCTCATATGCACAAATATAGAATTGACACCACATGTGGTAACTAAATTCTCATGTAGAATAAGAGAATCAAAAATCAAAGGGTGAAGAAAAGTTAAGATAACTGGATGAGCCTGGGTGAAGAGAAAAATGATGATGTCAATAAGGAAGCAGGCAATTTAAGAATCAGAATAAGTCTACACTCAGAGGAATACAAGTTCATGCCAACTTTTACACAGGTTTGTATATCTGTTTTTCCTACTAAAGTGCAAGACTATGTCTTATTCTCTAAATCTTCAGAACTAGCATAGATTCTGGGATAAAAAACATACTCAACAAATGTAAATTTAATTCAGTATAACTTAAGGTATTATAGCAAATTACACAAATAAAAATTTTGAAGATAGGAGGCAAGAGCTCAGGAAAGAGATTAGAGGTAGATACATAGTTTTGAGAGTCATCACCAGGAATAAGAGAATGGAAAATATTTAAAAACCATAAGATCACTGGGTAGAAAATGAAATGTAGAGAGCCAAGGGCTAAAACTCAGAAAACAGCAACACTGAAAATATGGGAATATACCAAAAAGAAATAGCAAGCAGGATAAGAGACCCAGAATGATAAAAAAAAAAAAAACCAATGCAGAAAACACTTCTAAGAGAAGCTGGGCATCATATCAGCATGGATGAATTAAAGAAAACATAGAAGCAAGTCAAAAAGCATGGTTCTATGTACATAAACGTCAACACAGATAGAACCTAGCAATATGTGTAGAAATGTGTATATAAAATTTTTATGTCTATGCTTAAGTGTCTTTTTTAAAAAGAAGGTGACTAACAAATTCCAAATTAGTGATTACTTGGCATGGGCAGGGAGGAGGATATAGGGAAAAGAAACAAGAGAAGCCAATGTTCCATTTTATAATTTAGTAAAGGCTACATGGGACTTGCTATGTTATTACATTGTTCTGATATCAAAATGTAACGGGTTTGATAACATTTTCAAATCTAGAAATTTAGCCTATATATATATATATATATGTATATATGTTCACACAAGCAATTAAGTTCAACTGCACTTGCTTGTCTAAGCATGCTAACTGCAACACTGTGATAGCAATAATTTGGATATAATATAAATTTCTATCAGTGAGAGATCAGTTTAGTAATTTATCCTCATAAGAGAAGACTGTTCAGTCATTTTTAATGATGAAAATCTGCATATACTGATATGGAATCATCTGTAATACTTAAGTGGTGAAAATGATCTACAGAACCAATTATATATAATATAACCCAGTTTGTTAAAAGGTGTTTGATTATGCACAGAAAGTTTCTGGAAGGTTACACAATAAAACATTTTAATTATTAGGTCCTGCAAGTAGAAAATAATGTCTCCAGAGTAGGTTTGGGAAACTTTTACTTTTTCTTTGACATCTCTGAAAATGACCCCTCAAGGAAGGTTGTTCTAAAGATGACTATATTACAGGAGTGAAGAAGAGGATAAAGACGGGGATAAGCTATTATATTTGATTATTTCAAAGTCCCTAGGAGCCTTGAGTAGAATAGTTTCAGTGTGGTGGGAAAGAAAATGGAATTAAGCTAGTGGATATTCCGGTGATAAGAGTAGGCTATTCTTTGGGAAAATGTGGTGGTAAAAGGAGAAAGAAATAGTACAAATACTACTAAGTATAACAAAGATAAGTTAGAGGCCCTTTTAGGTCAAGATTTTCATGATTATGATTTGAAAGGTATTATAGAACTGAGACTGTTCATACAGAAAAGTGAATGGAGGGGGGCGGTGTTGACCATGGGTAAAGGAGAAAACCTAAAATGGCTCAGAACAAAGTCAAGGCTAGGGAGGAATAACCTGAAGATTTCTAAGAGAGCAGCTGAAAGGGAAGACACAGATGGAAGACTCTCCCTTGAGAGGAATACAGAGAGAGCATGAACTTAGAGAACCCCTGGGAGGAATAGCTGTCTGTAGCAGCAGACTTTCAGATAGGATGAGCCCAGAAAAGCATTCTCTTGACATGAACAATAGAGCGACATTTTTAAATGTATGGAAGAAAATTCATGAGGAAGAAAAGTCAAAAGTGGACTCTAAGGGATCAAGAAGAAAATCAGAAAAAAATGAAATCTAGGTTCAGAAACTCAAAAGTATGTCATTGATATTGGAGTTAAAGGAGAAAGGGGAGAAATACATGTACATATAAAATGTACAGGAGACAAGATAGAAAGAAAAGAATTAATGCTACACCAGATTGGATTTCAAAATATGTAGCTTATTATTGTTGCTGTTTATATATTTAGGGGGACATGCAAACAAAAAATAACTCTCTACAAAGTTTTCTGTAGGCCTATGAACATTCACACTGTGCTGCTTCTACTTTCTCCAAGGTACTTTGACTTTGGCTCCTGTGAAGGCCCCTGGAATCTGGCCCATTGAGGGCCTGTGGCTTCAAGTGCAAGTAACTCGTAAGTTCACAAGGGAGCAAGTCTATTTAAATGAATTAATCCACATTTTCCCTTCCTTGGGAAGCAGGCAGAGGCTTAGCCGACTATGCCACAGCACTGGCCCCTCAAATCTTCCTTTTTTATAGAGATAATTTCCCTCTTGGCCTATCTGGACAAGTCTGCTCACAACCAACTGAAAATGATGTCAAGGTTGCCGCTCAAACCTTTGCTTCTTGGAATCAGAATTTATCTTCCAATAACAGTTTTTACTTCTTTGACCTGATTTTTAACAGGATACAGCTTCCCCACCCCTGCCTCCCATTTTCACTAGCACGAGCTTTATTTTTATGATGGACCAAGTCTCTTCATAGTGTCATGCATGGCATAATCCTTGAAAAAGTCTAATGTGACATGACAGACGGCACAGCCACAAAAGAAAATCGCAAAGTGACCTTTCTTAAAACACAGAGAGGAAACACACAACTCTTTCCCTAAACCCAAAGTATCTCACAAGATGAAAGAGGCTACCAGCCTTTGTAGGGTAAAACTAACTAGTCAATTGGGAAAAAAAAGTACACTGACAAGTCCATATACTTCCAAATGATACATACAAACAAAATTCGCTTTATTTAGACACTAAAATGGTTGATTACCAGCAATAAAATGCATAATTGGGCCAAAAGGATGTGAAGTGTATTTAGGTACCATGTGGGCTATATTCCTTCTGTGAAGAATAAACAGACTGTAGGAGGGTGGATCCACCAAATCAATACTAAAGGTAGCTGCCTGTGCTACAAAATGGGAAGGGTCCCATGAAATTCTGAAGTAAGAACCCTCAAACCCTATTTCATTAGGATGAGTTCTGGACTTCTGAGTTTTTATCTGAAACAAAGACAATTCTTAAGTCGGTTAGGTGTATGAAGAGGTCACTGGGATTGGGAGGATGCCAATCTCCAGGAAGCATGGCCCTTCAGCATTACTAAGCAAGAACAGATAAGTGGTAAAAAAAACAAGTCACACAGCCGTACACTTGAAATTCATTATTCATGGACTCCATATTTGCAAATTCACCTGCTTGTTAAAATTTATTTATAACTCCAAAACCAATATTCATGGAGCTTTTACAGTTATTCAGACATGCATGTACACAGAGCAAATCTGCATTCACCATGTGCACATTCCCCACTAACTTAGAAGGTGACACTTTGCTTCTTGTTTTAGCTCTCATACTCTATGTAAACAAGTGTGCATTTCATGGTATATTTAGTGCCATGATTATGTTGTTGTGTTTTGTTGATTATTTCAATGTTTTTGATGGTCCCCAGGTGTCTTGCTGAAGCACTATCTAATGTTTCTAACCACAAAAAGGCTGTGATATGCTTTATGAAAGAAATGTATATGTTAGATAAGCATTCTTCAGACATTAAATGCAGTGCATTCCCTGAGTTCAATGTTGATTAATCAACAATATATGTTCAATAAATTATCTTTAAACCCGAACACATGTAAAACAAGGTTCTGTGTTGATTCATCAACAAAACATTGTGGCCAGAGGCTCATAGAAACTTAACTTTGTGTTTTTCCTAGAGACAATAATTCAGTGTTCATTAACTCTGTGTTCTCAGAAATTTTATAGAACATAACAACCAAAAATGATGAGAATTGACTGTATTTTACCCAGTTCTGACATAGGGAAGTGCTGTCTGTAAGAGTTAGGAATCTACCATCTCTCAATTTTTATTAATCTGGCAAATAAGAATGTTAGCTACAAGGCCACATTATGAGGACACTAATGATAAGGAAAATACGTAAGAAATGATTGGTAATGAAAAAAAATTTATAGGTCAGAACCTGACACCTAACATTTGATTGTGAATACAAGAACTTACCTCCAGATTTACTACCAGGAACCCCTGGAAATCAATAGACTGAAAAAATGTTGAAGTTCACATTCTCATCAGCCAGAGCAGAGAGATATCATTATAGATCACAGGATAAAGTCCTCAGAAATATATTACCATAATAATATAGCTAAGTTAGCCTAATATCCACATAAGCAAAACTTTAAAAACTATATACAAAATGATCCAACTGATCCCATGTAACATAAACTGTATGGCAAAACAAATGCACTCCTGACAAGAATACAACAATGCCTGCTGTCAACAATATCTAACACAAAATTAAAAATTACCAAGTTTACAATAAAGTAGGGAAATATGACCCATGGCCAGCAGGGAAAAAATGTCAATCAGTAGAAGTATACTCAGAATTGACATTATAGAATTAAAAGATAAGAGATGTTTAAACACTGTTATAAATGGTCTCCATATTTTCCTTTTAGATTGTGTATTTTTTGAAATTTTTTTTAAATTTTTTATTTAGTAAATATAAATTTTCAAAGTACAGTTAATGGATTACAATGGCTTCTCCCTCCATAATTTCCCTTCCACTCACACCCCTCCCATCTCCCACTCCCTCTCCCATTCCATTCACATCAAGATTCATTTTCAATTATCTTTATATACAGAAGATCAATTCAGTATATATTAAGTAAAGATTTCACCAGTTTGCACCCACACGGAAACACAAAGTGTAAAATACTATTTCAGTATTAGTTATAGCATTACTTCACATTGGACAACACACTAAGGCCAGATCCCACATGAGAAGTAAGTACACCGTGACTCTTGTTGTTGACTTAACAATTTGACACTCTTGTTTATGGCGTCAGTAATCTCCCTAGGCTCTAGTCATCAGTTGCCAAGGCTATGGAAGCCTTTTGAGTTCACTGACTTTGATCTTATTCCGACAGGGTCATAGTCAAAGTGGAAGTTCTCTCCTCCCTTCAGAGAAAGGTAACTCCTTCTTTGATGGCCCCATTCTTTCCACTGGGATCTCACTCGCAGAGATCTTCCATTTAGGTCTTCCTTTTTTTTTTTTTTTTTTAATCCAGGGTGTCTTGGCTTTCCATGCCTAAAATACTCTCATGGGTTCTTCAGCCAGATCCAAATGCCTTAAGGGCTGATTCTGAGGCCAGAGTGCTATTTAGGACATCTGCCATTCTATGAGTTTACTGTGTATCCCACTTCCCATGATGGATTGTTCTCTCCCTTTTTGATTCTATCAGCTAGTATTAGCAGACACTAGACTTGTTTGTGCGATCCCTTTGACTCTTAGACCTATCAGTGTGATCAACTGTGAACTGAAATTGATCACTTGGACTAGTGAGATGGCATTGGTACATGCCACCTTGATGGGATTGTATTGGGATCCCCTGGCATGATTCTAACTCCACCATTTGGGGCAAGTCAGCTTGAGCACGTCCCAAATTGTACATCTCCTCCCTCTCTTATTCCCACTCTTAGATTTAACAGGGATCACTTTTCAGTTAAAATTTAATTTTTTTATTATTTTTATTTATTTTTTATTTTTTGGCAGGCAGAGTGGACAGTGAGAGACAGATACACAGTAAAGACATAATGAAGTTAGGAGAAGAAAATCACAAAATAGAAAACAGGAAAATAGTGAAGAAAAATCAATTATACCAATGTCTGATTATTTGAACTAACCAATAAGATTGGCTAGTCATGGCTTAGAGGCAACAAGAGAAAAAAGAGGAAAGATGCAAATCAAAATATATCAAGAATAAAGGACAGGGGAGAGTTTTAAATATGGCAGATTAGGGAGCAACACGCTTTGCTGAGCTAAGGATAAACAGTAAAGAGAAAATTATAGGAAATACCACTCTCAGGGGAAAATTGGAGAGAAAACTGCATGGGAAGCCTCATGGGAGGAGGTAAAATGGCATGAACCTGTGTGGACACAAATGCTCAGCATGAGCTCAAGAAAAGATGCAACAGCGGAGAGAAGGAGCGGGTGACAATTTCAAGACAGAGGTGAGGACAGACTGTAACAACCCATGGTAATACAGCCAGAGGGAGAGCATGGTGTGCATTCCGACTGGAGCCCTGGGGGCTGGTGATTTCTGGCAGTTACCCATGGACTCAGTAGAAGTGTAGAAGGACAACTGATTCCCCTCAATCTTTCCAGAACAGCACCCACTATCTGGCTGGGAGAGGGTGGGCATCATTTTATATTAGGGCAGCAGCAGCTAAAGAAGCCTTCAGGTGTGTACATAGCAGCTGGCTAAATCAGGACACCTAATCAACAATACCAGCAGCAATGGTGAACAGGCACCTATGTTTGGCCTGTGGCTCACATGTGTGCATGTGATCCGGAGATTCTTGCAGAGGGAACAGGTCCACAGTCCCCACTGACTTGGAGCCTGACTGGGAGGTGGCTGGACAGCTACATGGGATGGTGGGGTACCCACACCCACAGCCTTCCAGGGTCAAAACACCTAGGTGGAGCTGCATTGGTGAATACTTGCCTTTCTGTTGATGGACAGACGGGCAGGGCAGAGAGAAACCTCTGGACACAGTGACTGTGGCAGCATTGTGTGCTGACATCTCAGGGACATTGTGATTACATGAGAAGGTGTAGGGTGTAGCTGGATATGGAGTTTTACCACCCCAACTTGGGTGTTACCTTGTAAACTTGCCCCACCCTAGAGCATTGCCCAGAGCTCCCTGGCCACACCCACTAAACATCTCTTGGTATCCACTGAAAGTGTCAATATTCCAATAAACCAAAGAAGCATAGCCCTAAGATAAAAGCCATCAGAAGAAAACAAAAACAAATAAGAACTCCACAAATGCCTAAAGATAAGAAATTCAAGAAACAAGAATAAGGAAGACACCATGACCCCTCCCCGCCTCCGACAAGGAACACAACATTTCAATATTAGAATGCAAAGATGAAGAGATTGAGGAAATGCCAGAAATGGAATTAAAAAATTAGTCATAGGATTACTCAAAAGAAATCAGAAGCAAATCGATGAACTAAAGGAAACCATACATGATGTGATTTTTTCCCATGAAATTGAGATTTTAAAGATAAATCGAAATGAAATATTAGAAATGAAGAATTCAATAGATCCAATAAAAAAAACATGGTGGAAATTTTTAACAGCAGACTTGGCAAGGCAAAAGAAAGATTATTCAAACTAAAAGACAAATCTTTGGAAATCTTACAGTCAGACACAGAAAAAAATAAAAAACAAGAAATTAGAAAACTTAAAAATAGTGTTGGAGATCTATGGGATACTAACAAATGAGGCAACATACGAGTCTTAGGAGTTTTTGAAGGTGTGGAAAGAGAATGGCCTAGAAAGTCTATTTAGTGAAATAATTACATAAAACTTTCCAATATGGAGAAACAAAGGGATGTTCAAATAGAGGAAGAACACAGAACTCCTAAAAGACATGACCAGAAAAGATCTTCACCATGTCACATTATGATCAACCTTTCCACAGCAAAACATAATTAAAAGATTTTAAAATGTGCATGAGAGAAATGACAGATTACCTTTGGAGGATCTCCAATAAGACTCACAACTAGCTTCTCATAAGAAACCCTACAAGCTAGAAGAGAATGGCACAATATATTCCAAGTATTAAGGGGAAAAAATTGTCAATCCAGAATACTATACCCTGCAAAGCTCTCATTTATGAACAAAGATGAAATAAAAACCTGCCACAACAAATAGAAATTGAAAGAATTTGTCACCACTCATCCAGCCTTACAAAAAATTCTTAAGAATGTAATACACACAGAAACACAGGAAAAATAGCCATTATTATGAAAGAAGTTGAAGAAAGGAAATCTCCCAGTAAAAGTACAAATGAAATCCAAAGTGAAAAATAGGAATATTTATGGAAAAATGGCAGGGCCAAGTCATTACTTATCAATAGTCACCTTGAATGTAAATAGCCTCCACTCTCTAGTTTGAAGATACAGACTTGCCAAATGGATGAAAAAAAAAAGTTCTACTTACTGCTTACAAGAAACACATCTCACAAACAAAGATACATGCAGACTGAAAGTGAAAGGATAAAAAAAGATATCCCATGCTAACAGAAACCAAAAAAGAGCTGGTGTAGCCATCCTAATATCAAACGAAATAGACTTTAATACAAAAACTGTTAGAAGAGACAGAGAGAGGCACTAGGTAACAATTCAGGGATCTATTCAACAGGAAGATGCATGAAGAAAGAAATAATTAAAATTAGAGAAGAAATAAACAAAATTGAAACCAAAAAATACAAAATATCAGTGAAACAAAGATCAAGTTTTTTGAAAAAATAAACAGAATTGATACACTATTGGTACTACTGGTGCAATTAACCAAAAAAAAAAAAAAAACTGGAAAAGAAAAAGTCAATAAAATCAGAGATGAAAAAGGAAATGTAATGAAAGATACCACAGAAATAACAAGAATCATCAGGAATTAATACAAAGAGCTACAGGCCAAAAAATGGGAATCTTAGAAGAAATGTACAACCTACCAAAATTGAGTTATAAAGACATAGAAAACCTAAATAGATGGGGCCGGCATGGTGTCATAGCAGGTAAAACTGCAGCCTGCAATACCAGCATCCCATATGGGTTCCGGTTCAAGTCCTGGCTGCTCCACTTCTGATCCAGCTCTCTGCTATGGCATGAAAAAAGCAGAGATGGGTCAAGTCCTTGGACCCCTGCATCCACGCTGGGGACCCCTGCATCCACATGGAGGAAGCTCACGGCTCCTGGCTTCAGATCAGCACGGCTCTGGACACTGCAGCCATCTAGAGAGTGAACCAGCAGATGGAAGACCTCTCTCTCTATCTGCCTCTGCCTTTCTGTAACTCTGCCTTTCCAGTACATAAATCAATCTTTAAAAAAAAAAACCTAAACAGACCAATAACCAAGATGGAAATTGAATCAGTAATAAAAAACCTCCCAACAAAGAAAAGCCCAGGACCAGATGGCTTCACTGCTGAATTCTACCAAGATCTAAGTCAAATTCCTCTCAAGCTATTCAAAATGACTCAAAGGGAGGAAATCCTCCTAAACTCTTCCTATCAAGCCTGCATCACCTTAATTCCTAAACCTGAAAAAGATGCAACAGAGAAAGAGAACTATAGACCAATATCCCTGATGAACAGATGCAAATATCCTCTACAAAATATTAGCTAATCGAATCCAACAGAATATCAGAAGGGGCCAGCACTGTGACACAGTGGGTTAAAGCCTTGGCCTGAAGTGCTGGCATCCCATATGGGCACTGGTTCTACTCCCAGCTGCTCCTCTCCCCATCCAGCTCTCTGCTATGGCTTGGGACAGCAGTGGAAGAAGGCCCAAGTCCTTGGGCCCCTGCACCCACATGGGAGACCTGGAAGAAGCTCCTGGCTCCTGGCTTCAGATCGGCATAGCTCCAGCTGTTGTGGCCATCTGGGGAGTGAACCAGCGGAAGAAAGCCTCTCTCTGTCTCTACCTCTCTCTGTAACTCTTTCAAATAAATAAAATAAATCTTTAAAAAAAGAACATCAAAAACATCATTCACCAGTATTGAGATTTATCCCCAGTAGGCAGGGATAGTTCAACATTTGCAAATCAATAAATGTGATACATTATATTAACAAACTGAAGAACAAAAATCATATGATTACTTCAACAGATGCGGAGAAAAGAAAAAAAAAAAGACAGGAGCCAGCACCATGGTGCAGCAAGTTAAGCCACTGTTTGCAGTGCTGGCATCTCATACGGGCACTGGTCCAAGTCCCTGCCATTCCACTTCCAATCCAGCTTCCTGCGCTGGTTCCAGGCCTGGCTGCTTCACTTCTGATCCAGCTGCTGCTACTGTGCCTGGGAAAGCAGCAGAAGATGGCCCAAGTGCTTGGGCCCCTGCACCCATGTGGGAGATCAGATGAAGCTCCTGGCTCTTGGCTTCATTCTGGCCTAGCCTTAGTCACTGCAGCAATTTGGGGAGTTTATCAGTGGATGGAAGACCTCTCTCTAATTCTGACTTTCAAATAAATAAAATCTTTTAAAAAGAATAAAGGAAAGAACATCACAACAGATCCTATTGATATTTAAAGGGAAATTAATTCCAAGTAACATGGATGAACACATGCCATTCTTTATTTCCAACTGAACACAGCTATAAGCCTGAACAGAATATAGAAACCAGCTATTTGAGGACCCAGTAAACTAAATCACAACAGTCTAGAAAATACCAGAATTCAAACTAAAATCAAGCCAGTGGTGATGTGCCATTTTTTTTCCTCCAACATCCCCAGTCTCAATAAGACCTGAAACCTAGCAGTGAATCAGTACTATGGTGCAAACCAAAAGACATCCAAGAGAAGTCTCACTCAAGGAGTGAAAAGAGACCTGATAATGCTCAACGAGAAAGGAGAAAATCTCTAAGTTATTTTCACTCCTTTTCCTCTGCACTCTCCTATTGCAGCTTCCAGGTAATCTTGTGGTGATAGAACCAGACCAAATGATTCCACAGGCCTTATAAAACCTACAGGCCATATGTTCCATACCATTGAAATCTATATATTCAAGAATTTGAACATATCCCAAACAGGATAAACCCAAAAAAATCTATACCCAAATACATAAAAATCAATTTGCTGAAAACTCAAAACAGAAAAAAATTCCTTGAGAGTAGACAGAGAAATGATGCATCATCTAAACAGAAATAACTCACATAGATCATGAATAATCATTAAAAATCAAGAGATGAGAAAGAAGTAGCATCATAAAATATATGTACTAAAAACAAAGAATTATCAATACAGAATTCTATGTCCAGCAAAATTATTCTCCAGAAAATCAAAATATTCTTAGATGAAAGAAAACTATGGTAACTTATTTTTATCATGTTCTAAAGGAATTTCTAAAAGGAAGTTATCAGGGCAAAGTGAAACCATACAAGAAAATTGTAATACAAGGAATAAAGGACACTAACAGAAATAGAAAACTAATTTTGTCATTATGACACTATTTTTACCAGAAAGCTACTAGTTTTACCAGTAACATAGTATTCTTCTGCTTTTTCATTCTTTAAAATATGCTTGATAGTTCAAACCAAAAATAATTAATATTGTTTGATAGAATTCAATGTATGTTTATAGTAGAAACACCTATAGTGTAGAGAAGGAAGGCAAAAGGCACATAAATGGTGTTACTATAGTCCAATTAAAGTGGCAAAATATTGATTTTAAATAGACTGTTATGTATATTGTTATTTTCTTTTTTATATAAAACTTTTATTTAATTAATAAATATAAATTTCACAAGTACAACTTTTGGATTATAGCCATTCTTTCCGCCATAACCACCCTCCCACCTGCAAACCATCCCATCTCCTACTCCCTCTCTCATCCTATGCTTCATTAAGATTCATTTTTATTTATAAAAGTTATATATTTTGGCCGGCACAGTGGCACACTAGGCTAATCCTCCGCCTTGCAGCGCCAGCACACCAGGTTCTAGTCCCGGTCAGGGCGCCGGATTCTGTCCTGGTTGCCCCTCTTCCAGGCCAGCTCTCTGCTATGGCCTGGGAGTGCAGTGGAGGATGGCCCAAGTCCTTGGGCCCTGTACCCGCAGGAGAAGCACCTGGCTCCTGGCTTCGGATCAGCGCGATGTGCCAGCTGCAGCACACCGGCCGCAGCGGCCATTGGAGGGTGAACCAACAGCAAAAGGAAGACCTTTCCCTCTGTCTCTCTCTCTCTCTCTCTCTCTCTCACTGTCCACTCTGCCTGTCAAAAAAAAAAGTTATATATTTTGTAATCTGTAGATCAACCACTAAAGGAATTATACAGAGACATAATCAAAATTACAAGAGATTTAAAAAAAAACACTATTGTACAAGTAATCAAAAAGAATCAAAAAGAGGGTTAAAATGAGAAGCAGGTTCTCCAAGCTTCCAACTTCATCCTGGTTCTTGGCCTTTCCTTGAAGCTGGTACCCAAACTCCCATCTTCACTCCTGCCTCAAACAAAGATGCCAACACCAGCTCCTGTTCCAAGGCCAGTGGACATATTGGCCTCCTGGTGTTTGCCAAGGGGAGAAAAAAGAACAAAAGGCAATTGAACATACTAACAAATTACAAAATGAAATAGACTTAATGAACAAGTCAGTGAGGAGATTTTGAAAATAGAACAGAAATACAATAAACTCTGTCAAAAATTTTTTTTCAGAAGCAGTCAGGTTGATCACCAAATTCCCAAATTTGTATAGCAGCATTTGTCAACTATCCACAAGTATCTGCACTGCTTGGGGAGGAGGATGAAGAGGAACTGCATTATCTGATTAAAGTTGAAATCTTAAAAAGACATGATTCAGAAGCCTACACTGTGGCGGAGTAGGCTACACCTCCGGCTGTGGCACTGGCATCCCATAAGGGTGCTGGTTCATGTCCCGGCTCCTCCTCTTCTAATCCAGCTCTCTGCTTAGGGCCTGGGAGAGCCATGGATCATGGCCCAAATGCTTGGGCCACTGTACCCACATGGGAGACAGGGAAGAAGCTCCTGACTTCGGATCGGCCCAGCCCCAGAGATTCTGGCCTTTTGAGGAGTGAAACAGCAGTTGGAAGATTGTGTCCCTCTCTGTTCCTCTCTGTAACTCTACCTTTCAAATAAACAAATAAAATCTTAAAAGAAATAAAAAATCAAAAAGACATGATTCAACTGTATGCTGTCTACAAAAAAACTCACCTCAAATATAATGACATAGGTATGTTAAAAGGAAAAGGAAGGGAAGAAATACCAGATAAAAACAAATCAAAAGATAGCTGAAGTGGTTTTAGTAATAAAAGTAAATTTAAGATAAAACAATTACAAGATAAAAAATGATGTTAATAAATGGGTCAATTCACCAAGAAGATGTAACAATCCCAATTATATGTATGCACCTAAATATAGACATTCAAAAGACATGAAGTAGAAACAGAATGAAAAAGAGAAATAGACAAATCCACAATTTTAGCTGAAGACTTCAACATTCTTTGTGACAGAAGTAGTAGATAAAATCAGCAAGAATAAAAAATGACTGAATAACAAAATCAAACAACTGAGCATAATTGGCATTTATACAGGTCATCCACAAGAACAATAGGATATATATTCATTCACAGGACACATGGAACATTCATTAAAATATACATTTTGTGTCATAAAACAAGCTTTACCAATTTAAGAAAAATGGAATCAGACAAAGTATGTTCTCTGACCATAGTGAAAATTTACAACAGAAAGAGATGGTCAAAATCACCAATCAATTAAAAATTAAACACACTACAAACAATACATAGGTTAAAGAGGAAATATCAAGAGAAATTTTTAAATATTTGAATTTAATGTAAATAAAAATATAATGTATACAAATTTGTGAGATACTGCTAAAGCCATGTTTAGAAAAAAATTTTCAGTTTACATTAGAAAAGAGAAAAAGTCACAAATAAGTAATCTAAGCTTCCCCCAACCAAAACAAAAAAAAAATAAAATAAAACAAATCCAAAGTTAAAACAATGAAATTATTAGGATAAGAGCTAAAACCCATAAAATCTAAACATAAAAACAACAAAAAAAAATCAGTTAACACAAAAACTGATTCTTTGAAAAGATCAAGAAAATTGCAGGGGCCAGCATTGTGACACAGTGCGTTAATCCTCCACTTGCGGTGCTGGCATCCCATATGGGTGCCGGTTCTAGTCCTGGCTGATCCTCTTCCCATCCAGCTCTCTGTTATGGCCTAGGAGAACAGTGGAAGATGGCCCAAGTCCTTGGGCCCCTGCACCCGCATGGGAGACCTGGAAGAAGCTCCTGGCTCCTGGCTTTAGATAGCTGCAGCTCCAGCCATTGCGGCCATATGGGGAGTGAACCAGAGGACGGAAGACATTTTTCTGTCTCTTCCTCTCACTGTCTGTAACTCTACCTCTCAAATAAATGAATAAAATCTTTTTTAAAAAAGCAAAGAAAATTGCAGCCAGCATCATGACACAGTGTGTTAATCGACTACCTACAATACCAGCATTCCATATGAATACCAGTGTGAGTCTAGCTGTTCCACTTCTGATCCAGTTCCCTGCTTAATAGATCTGGGAAAGCAGCAGATGACTCAAGTACTTGGGTTCCTATCACTCATATGGGAGACCCAGATGGAGTTCCAGGCTCCTGGTTTCAGCCTGGTCCAGCCCTGGTTGTTGGGGCCAATTAGGGAGTGAACCAGCAGATGGGAGATCTCTTTCTCTCTGTCTCTCCCTCTCTCTCTCTCTGTAACTCTAACTTTCAAATAAATAAGTCCTTAAAAAATCAATAAAACTGATAAACCTCTAACAAAACCTATAAAGAAACTACACAATTACCAATGACAGGATAGAAAACAGGACCTCATTATAGAATGAACAAATATTAAAAGGACATTAAGCAGATACTACAAACAACTCTAAAAAACTTAGATAAAAGGACTAACTTCTAGAAAAACCACAAACTACCAAAACTCACCCATGATGAAATTGATAACTTGAACATCCCTATTATCCTTAAAGAAACTTTTAAATATTCAATTATTCAGTTGAAAGGCAGAGTTACAGGGAGGCAGAGGCAGAAAGAGATCTTCCATCTGCTGTTTCACTCCCCAAATGGCCTCAACAGCCAGAGCTGACCATATCTGAAGCCAGGAGACAGGAGCTTCTTCCAGGTCACCTATGTGGGTGCAGGGGCCCAAGGACTTGGGCCATCCTCCATTGCCTCCCCAAGTACAGTAGCAGGAACTGGATCAGAAGTGGAGCAGCCAGGTCTAGAACCTGTGCCCATGTGAGATGCCAGCATCGCAAACAGTGGCTTCATCCACTATGCCACAGAACTGGCCCAAGAAATTGAATTTTTAATAAAGTAAGAAAAAGGAAGAAATAATTAGGCCCACACAGTTTCCCTGGTGAATTCTAACAGGCATTTATACAGTACTACTATTCAGCTATAAAAAAAATTGAAATGCTTTCTTTTGCAACAAAATGGATGCAACTGGAAACCATTGTACTTAGTAAAATAAGCCAGTCCCCAAAAGACAGACATTATATGTTTTCCATGATCTGGGGTAACTAATAGAGTACCTAAAATGTAATATATTGGAGTGAAATGGACATTTTGAGATTTGATGATTGTTTACAGTTCTTGTCTCGGCTATTGATGAGCAGTGGATTTTATTCTTTATACTATTTGTTGAACCATTTAATTACAGTAGGGTTAACTTTATAAGCATAAAGTACACTGAAAATAATCTTTACAAAAGTTAGCAGTGGGAATAGGAGAGAGAAGAGGAAGAAGAGTTGGAACTCGGGGAGGAAGGAATATAGGGTGGGAAGTATCACTATATTCCTAACTCTGTGTATATGAAAAACATGAGACTTGTATACCTTAAATAAAAATTTTAAAAAAACAAGCATTTAGAGGATAGATTATACCAACATTACATAGTACCTTAAAGAAAATAGAGTTAGGGAAACACTTCCCAACTCATTTTACAAAGCTTACATTATCTTGGTACCAAAACCAAAGATAGCACAAAAAAAGGAAAACAGCAGACCAACATTTGCCATGAATATAGACACAAAAATCCTCAACAACATATTAGCATATTGAATACAGCACTAAATAAAATTTATAATACATCACAACCAAATGCATTTTATCCTAGGAATGGAAGATTGTGCCAATATTTGAACAGTCAACCAAGGTAACTGAACATATTCATTGTCTAAAAAAGAAAAATCATATGGTTATATCAGTTGATACAAAAAGAAAACAGCATTTGATAAAGTGTAATACTTACTGATAAAAGCAGTCAGCAAACTGGAAATATATGAGAACCCCTTCAATTTTGATAAAGGGCCTTTATAAAAAAATTATAGCTAATACCATATTTCACAGAGAAAGACTGTATAGTTTCCCCATAACTCGGGAATGCTGAAAGCTGTAAATATCACTGAGATAAATTAAGGAAACTTCAATAAATAGAAATTTATCTGCCATGTTTATAAAAAGATAACACTATTTTGTTAAAATATAAATTTAACTAAAACTGATCTGTAACTCCAACACAAACACAATGAAAATCTAAGCAGGTTTTTTTTAAAGATTTTATTTATTTATTTGAGAGGTAGAGTTACAGAGAGAGAGAGGGAGAGACAGAGAGAAATGCCTTCTATCCACTGGTTCACTCCCCAAATGGCTGCAATAGCCAGAGCTGGGCCGATCCAGAGCCTCCTCTGGGTTTCACATGTGGGTGCAGGGACCCAAGCACTTGGGCCATCTTCCACTGCTTTCCCAGACCATAAGTAGAGAGCTGGATAAGAGGAGGAGCATCCAGGACACACACCAGTGCTCATATAGTTTGTCAGCACCACAGGTGGAAGCCTAGCCTACTATGCTGCAGCACCAGCCCCTCAGCAGGTTTTCTTTTTTTAATAGAAAACGACAAGCTCATTATAAAATTTTTACGGAAATGCAAAGGAATTAGGGTAGTCAAAGTAATTTTGAAAAACAAGAACAAAATTAGAAGATTAAACTACTTGATTTCAAAGCTTACTATAAAGCTAAAATAATCACAACAGTGTAGTATTGGTAAAAACAGAGAAGTAGATCATTCTAACAGAATAGAGATTCTATAAATAATCCCATATACATCAGACTAATTAATTTTCAACGTGTCAAGGTATTTCATTAAGAAAAGCACACTCAAACAAATTATATCAGAACAATTGGATATCTATCTACAAAAAGGACTCCCAATGCTTACCTTGCACAATATAAAAAATTTACTGAAATATATCATTTAACCTATATGTAAAACCAGAAACTATACAACTTCTAGAGGAAACCACAGGGGAAAACATTTGAAACTTTGAATTAGGCAAAGATTTTTTTGAATAAAGTACAAAAAGCACAAATCATAAAAGAATAAGAAAAGTAGGACTTTACCTAAATTAAACATTATCTATTCTTTAACAGCCATTAGAAAATGAAAAAAAAAAAGATTTAAGACACTAGATGAAAATATTTACCAAACATATTTGGCAAATGACTTGTACAAAAAGTTTGTAAATAACTCAGACATTCAATAAGCAGAAGACAATTCAGTAAGGGACAAAAGATTTGAATAAACATATCTCCAAAGATTATAAAAATGGCAAAAAGAAGTACATGAAAATATGCTCAACATTATTAGTTACTATAGGGATAGAAATTAAAATCACTGTGACATATTTGCACACACCCACAAGACAAAGCTAAAATGATAAACAATGACAATACCAAGTGTTGATTAGGGTACAGAGAAACTGCAACTCTCAAATTGCTTGTATTGCTGTAAAATTGTACAACTTTGGGAAACAAACTGATAGCTTCTTATAATGCTAAATATGCACTTAAACTTTGATCCAGCAATTACATCCCTGGTCACATAACCAAGAATAAAATATATGTGCAATCCAAAATTTGTACACAAGTGTTGACAGCAGGATTAGCCATAATAACCAAAAAGTAGAAATAACCCAATTACCCATCAACAGGTAAAGAGAGGAACAAAATATGGAATATTAACCATCAATAAAAGGAATAAACCACTAAAACATGTTTTAAAATGAACTAAATCACATATAAAAACTATATACTCTATTGTTCATATTTATGTGTAATTTTATAAAAGAACTATCACTGTTTATGTGACAGAAAGCAATAGCCCATGGTGAAAATAAGGAATTCACTACAAAATAGCATGGTAGAACTTTGACTTGATAAAAATGTAGAACATTTTTATGGTGGCAATCACATTACTATACACATTTGTCAAAGTGCATCAAATTGTATAGTTCATATAGGTAAATTTTACTGTGGTAAATAATATCTAACTGTATTGACTGTTGCAGACATTTGGAGAGTGAACCTGCAGCTGGGAGATCGATTCTCTCTCTCTCTCTCCCTCTCTTCCTCTCTCTTTCTCTCTTTCTCTCTTTCTCTCTCTCTCAGAACTTCAAATAAACAAAACCAGTTTCTAAAAGACTGATCACATTAGCAATATCAGAAGGGGATCTTTCTCTTTATGATCTCTTGCTTTCTCCTGTAACTTATTTTTTTTTTTGTACCAGGGTGCTTAAAGTTTATTTTGGTGCCAAACATTTAGAAATCCATGCATACTAAAGTCTTCACAGAGTTCATGAAAAACATGTATTGTGGAAAAATTACATGGGTTTCAAAATCTTTCACTAAAGTAAAAATATCTTTTAAGTAACTTATTCTGAAGGATTGATGGTGTTTATTCCTTGGGTAGAGATCCAGGGGCCCACAGCCTATATTTTGGGGCAAATTAGGAGACCTCTCCCCTCTTAAATTAAGGATCTAAAGAAAACTAGCTTTCCCTTAAACCGTCACCCTGCAATTATCCTTGTTCCATAGACGGGAGTATATTTACAGCATGAGTTATAAATTTGATACTGTTTTGACACTAAAAGATGACACATCCTAGAAAATTATCTACCTTTCCAGGAATATTGAAGTCCTGGAAGAAACTCCATATTCATGGAACTATTTTCAATTTCCTGGAAGCCAATCTTGCATAGAACATGGGGAAAGGATATTTGTAACTTAAAGAGCAAATGACTTTTTTGAATCCTTTCACTTAGCCATATGAGAAACTATAATGTATAACAAGAAAATCATGGGCTTGGAGAGCAACAATTCAAGCACTCACTAACTAGGCAATGTTGGCTAAGTAATTTAACCTCAGTCTTCTGATTAGTGAAATAGGTGTATAGAGTAGAGCTATTGTGACTATCCAAGTTTTTTTAAAGATTTATTTATTTATTTGAAGGTCAGAGTTACACAGAGAGAAGGAGAGGCAGAGAGAGAGAAAGAGAGAGAGAGAGGTCTTCCATCCACTAGTTCATTCCCCAATTGGCCACCACAGCCGAAGCTGCACCAATCCAAAGCCAGGAGCTTCTTCCAGGTCTCCCATGTGGGTGCAGGAGCCCAAGGACTTGGGCCATCTTATACTGCTTTTCCAGGTCATAGCAGAGAGCTGGATCAGAAGTGGAACAGCCAAGTCTTGAACCGGCGCTCATATGGGATGCCGGCACTGCAGGCCGCGGCTTTAACCCACTATGCCACAGCAACAGCCCCAACTATTAAAATGTGTGTGTGTGTGTGTGTGTGTGTGTGTATTGTCTGTTATAATACAGATGTGGCTAACATACATGAGAATGCCATTTTAAGACTCTATGGGGATATAGTGCTCACCTTTCTCTTTTAAAACATAAAATTCATGTTGTTAACAAAAGCTGACTTGGACTCAAAAGTCTAATCAAAACTTCAATTCTTCACTCCTTTGCTATTTCCAATCTCCACAGGTCACCCTACTCTGTTTGATTTTTTAAATTAAATGTCATAAATGAGGCTGGTCACCTCCAAAACAAATCTGTAGCCATGAGATGTGAAATTCATTTTTGCAAGGTGAAATAAAAATTCAAACAAAACTACACTCTTCTCTGAGTTGAATTTTTGGAAATTAGTCTGTTCAGCCATCCCTAATATTTCTATGGCATGTCTCATAAATGCTGGCCAATAAGTTTCCAATCAAATGTCAAAATAGAAGACCACAGAGTTCTAGAAAACAATAATAACTTGAACATCAGAACAACAACAAAGACAAAACACTCTCCTTCATTTGAAAGAATTCCCAGCAATCACTGAGGAAAGAAAGGAAGAACAAGTCAGTGATTGAGGGAGCAGATGTAGTCATCAGTAGTATCTTGAAAATATAACTTTTCCTTTAAAGTACAATCCCCAAACCTGCTGCTATGTTCTCAGAAGCAGATAATAAAGCAAAATGCAAAGCAGACTCTTATCTTAATACTGAATCCATATGCAAAGCAGCTATCAGCTGCACTGCAGAGGAATGCATGCTTCATTTTATCATTATTGCAGACTCATTCTGTGATTTCTCTCTCCATGGGTGGCCACAATAAGCCTGAAGGTAAAGCTGACTCTTTTGAAAGACCTATTAGAGTCACTCTTAAATGCCTGCCTCAGAGCTACCATTTTTGAAAACTCTAGGTTTTCCTTCATCCTCCAAGCAAGCTGAAACCTATACTTTCTACTGCTTCTGGAAAACAGAAAAAAGAAAATGCCCAATAACGCAATGAAGTCTCAAAGGTAGTTAAGTCAGTGGGCTCAGCTGGGATGCGGAGTGGTGGACTAAGTTTTCTTGTCTCTGGAGAATCTCAGGATCCACTTACGAGGAATTCATGATGTGCTCAGACCTAAGCGGTCAAGGCTCAATTCATGCATTCCACAGAGGGTTGAAGCAGGCCAGAGCAGTGGCAGAGGCATGGCTTTGTCAGTGGCTGAAGTGACAAGTAACAGCAGGGGAAAAGACTGAGCATGCCACCATCCTTATTTTGACTCCTGCTATGAAAGGTGGGTTTGACCAATGCTGCAGGCTGTCAACAGAGAAATTGATTCTTTGCTCCTGTCTCTGCCATGCTCACCCCAGAGGTGGAGTGCAGAGACTGAAGGGGAAAAGAGAAAGTTCAAGTTATTGTTTTAAACTTACTGACTTGACTAATGCAAAGAGTGGAGATATGCATAGCCAGCTGCCTTCTAGAATGGGCTGCTACCAACTCAAAATCTCTCACAAAGTGACCGGGAGGAAAAGACAAGATGGATGAGCTGAGAAAGTCCCTCAGCCCCTCCTCCCATAAGCAGGTACTGATTACTAAGGACATTTCCATGAGCAGTGCAGGACTTTTTTTCTTTTACACATGACCTTTAAAACTACCTGATAAGCTATTTGTACTGCCTACCCTAGAAGTTTCAATAGAGAGAGAGAAGATGAACATTAACCTTAATGGCTAAATTACTGAGTGTCACTCTAAAGGCCTTTCCCCTTGAGAGAAGCCTGTGCAGCAACCAAACACTCACTCCTTTGAAAATTATCAGAGAGGCTCCATTGAGATCAAAACTGCAGAGTTTTCCAAACTTGGGGACTTTAAAAGTCAACATGTTACCTTTGGAGATGGATTTTCTTTATATATACAAAAGGCAGCAATCTGGTCAAATAATTGGATACTACAATGTTAGATTGGAACCTAAAGAAAGTTTTCAGCTTAATACTTATAAGATGGATGCATATGAATTTGCCTATTCCAGCAAAGGAATAGAAAGCCCTGCATAAAGAAAAGCCATCTAAGCATTTGCAGCCATTCATTCTCCTATGGACTGTCCTCCAAGAACGACGAGAGATTCAGAGTATATGACAGTATAAAATCAGTTGTATCAGCGTAGTGGAGCGTACAAGGCTTAATCAAGGAATCACACAAATACAGAAAAAAAATTGTGGTGCTATCAATGAATGAGAGGTTCAGGGTACTGTGCTTCCACTCTGGCAGATTAAAAAAAAAATGACTCCCCAGAAACAGCCATGTTCTCCAAAGAGAGAGAGCAATGATAGCTCTCTGTCCCTTAGAACTACACCTGTACACCTTATAGCAGAAACACTCCTTAGTCTCTAGTAAGTCAAGTCTCATGAAACAACTAGCAGCTTCCTGACCACTAGACTCATGGTCTCTGGCCTCAGAACCTTGATTAACATGTTTCTCATCCACTCCTTCATTCACTTTACAAACATTTATTGAATTTTTACTATGTGCCAGAAACTGAGCTAGATCCCGAGTACAAAGATAAATCAGATGGAAACCCTGCCGTCGAGGTACTAGCCTACTGGGAAAGACGGACACAAATAATTACAATACAACACAATATTGCTCTACTAGAAAGAACTACAAGGTGCTATGAGAATTCAGAAGGAAAAAAAGCTGCTTTTCTAATACTTTCCAGAGCCTAATCCATCACCAAAAGCCTCACTACATGGGACTCATAGGAAAACACTGGCAGACCATTTGTCGTGTTGCTTGGCATTCTAGTGGCAGTCACAGGCTGCTGTCCAACAAAGGTGGGCAGGCAGTTGAAAAGCAGGCCGTGGCATTAACAAACATAGCACGCCATTTGAAACTCAGTGCACAAGTGAGTTTACTGCCTGCCAACTCATCCCTGACACCTCATGCCTAGAGAGAAGCCATCCCCACACCCGACTCTAACTGCCAGGCAATTGCTAAGGATGGATTTGTGTCTTCGAAACAACTTCTCTAACACATCTGTCTTAAGTACACTTACCTGCCACCCAGGACCCTCCACAACCTTTTTCCATTCTTTTGCCTTTTGAAATAGTTGCAAATATAATTTATGTCAAGCAGCTGATGAGAGCTACTGCTTCACCTCAGTCTACCCTTCATCAAAATACTTGAGGGAGCTGAAAATATGAAGAGGCAAGCATTTTTAAAAATAAAGTAAATACTGAAGCAAGTGCATACACCATAACTCTCTTTCTCCATCATCAATTACAGGGAAAGGAAGGAAATTCAAGTAACAATCAGCTATTGAATTGGCGGCATTCCTTACCTAAGTAAGTAGTTCCAAGAGGATGGCACTTGGTCCTTTAACTCTTTCAGATCACACCTGCAGCATCATGTTAAAGCTGCAAACTGCCCAAGAAGCCTTAAAAGAGAAAGGAAATTCCTCAGGTCTTTCAAGGGGAATCTCAAGCCTAAACTCTTGCTGAAAGCCGAAGGACTGAGTTTCTCATGCTAAAGCTATTCCCGACAGAAGTATTTGGAAAAAGTGACCTTAATGTCCTCAAGACAGCTCCCAAGAGAATACACATTGTGGAAATCAGTAACAAAACATGATTTCCCCATTACCACCTGGTGTATATTGTTTGACATGGGTAAATATGTCATCACTCATGACCATTATATGCCATACCTCTTCAAGTCACAGAAGCAGTCTAGGTGTTTGGCGTATAAATTCATTTCAAAGATGTTGTGACTCCTTACTCAGAACCACATCCAGTACTGATTGAGGTCTCCTTAATCACAACTCGTTTTTTTTCCCCCTACTCTATTTTCAGGATTACATAGACCTATTTTAGCATGGTAAAAAGAACCAAAATATCCCATTACTGCTTTTCTAAAGGTCACTCTCCTACTTTGAGCTGGGGTTATTTTTAATCGCAGATTATATATCTTAAAGGCAAGGCCCTTAGTTAAACTTCTAGTTCATTTTAAAAAGCCTCCAGACATACTGAATAAATCACAGGTCAGAAGCACAATGTAGTGATAGGCTCTGTACTTCCTTACATGCAAGGCCCTAGGGAGCTGATTTCCAACTGTCCCCACCTCCAATGCAAATTAGCTTTGTACCCTGCCAAGATCAAGATGATAGTGCTCATCTCAGCATACACAGCCTAGGAAACTGCAACCCATGGGGGGCCGTGGTACTGGTTTTCAATAAGATGTAGAACAAAAGGAACTGAACCTTATGGGTCACTTAAAATCTCCTGGGAGCCTTTCAGGAAAAGCAGCAGAGAGATAATGACCTGGATAAGTTCCAGGCCGAAGAACAGGGAAGAAGCTGGAATCTATGTTCACTTTAACTGCATAACTCCCATTCTTCACTTGAGGTGCCTCACTCTCAGATGCATTGGCGCCTGTTGTGATAAAACTGTCACAGTGCTAGCCGGATTTCTTTGGTGGCTGACATCAAGGAAATCTTATGGATAAAATTCATATTTGTTGAAACTCAAAAGCTGACATAAATAGCTGGTTATGGATTTTATTTTTCTCAGGCTATATCCTTTTGATTTATAACATTGTTTATACTACTGTTTAAGGTTAAAGCTGTGTTATATACCTGGAAATTATCAACGAATAGGCCAAATCTTGAATCAGATTAAACATTCAGAAGATAAAGTGGCTGCCAGCATTTTCATTTGTTTTAGTCTGAATTCCAAATAACAAATACCTTTCTCCAGATCTCAAAATTCAGCATAATGAATCAACTTCCCCATGTTCTATCATATTTTATATTTACTATGCTAATATGAATTTTTAGTTTCTAAAAAATTGAGCTGGAAGGTTCAATATAAAAAGAAAGAAGCATAAACTTCTTGAGAATGCAGTGGTCCACAAGCTTCATCTGAGTAAGTCCTGAGAAATGAAGCCCAATCACTCACTCTGCAGTAATAATTACTTGTACATTTGGCCGACTCATAGAACAGTCTACACAGATCTCATCACACTCTTCTATCACATAATGACCTATAATGAGTTCCTCTTATAAGATGAACAATGACCCTTAGGGCTAAAGTAACTTCCTCCCTATTTCTTAAGGGGGGGGGGTTATAAAATTAAATTGCAGGATCTGGCATTGTGGCACACAGGGTTAAGCCAATACTTGTGTCAACATCCTGCATAGGAGTGTCCGATCAAGTCACAGCTGCTCTGCTTCTCAACCAGCTCCCTGTTAATGTGCCTGAGAAGGCAACAGAAGATGACCCAGGTGCTTGGGTCCCTGTCACCCATATGGGAAACCACAACAGAGTTCCTGACTCCTGACTTTGGCCTGGCGCTGCCCTGGATGTTGTGGCCATTTGGGGAGTGAAACAACAAATAGAAGATATTTTCTCTTCCGTCTTTCAAATAAATAGGTAAATATTTTAAAAGATAAATTGCAATAAATAAAATTAATCAAATGAGCTTATACACTATGATCACTTTAATTCAATTATCCTATCTGCCCATTCTTGGGACATTTAAAACAAGGTATTTTAGGTGCAGTTATTTAGCCTAGCAATTAAGCCACTTGTTAGGGCTCCCAAAACCCACATCAAATTACTTGAGTTCTATTCCCAGCTCTGGAAACTGAGTCTAGCTTCTAGCTAATACAGGAGGTAGAGGTTATGACTCAATTGAGTTTCTGCCACCCACACGGGAGACCTAGATTGAGTTCTAGGCATTGTGAACATTTGGGTAGTGAACCAGTGCATGAGAGATCTCTTTCCATCTCTCTGTATCTCAGAATTTTTTTTAAAAAAAAGGGTATCTAGGAGTATATTTAAATGAAAATTAGAGTTTCATTAAAATTATAAAATATTTATAGATAGCTTTAAGTTCAGACAAGTTTGATTTAAAAAATGCACCCTTGAAATAGGAAGTTAAACATCAAATTAGATAGCATTTGAAATAAGAAATTCATATAACTTTTTAAAGAAACATTTTAGAGATCACAACAGACCAGATGCTATATCTAGGTCATTTTCTTCAGAATATTCTCTGTCTTCTTCACTAAACTCAATTCTTGCTTGATGAATAGGAATAGCATCAAGTAATCACCCAGCATAACACCATAATATTTTAAAGCTAAACCAAGACTTTTCAAAAATATATTCATCTAGGTTTTCTTTTTTAAAATTTACTTATTTATGTATTTGAAAGGCAGAGTGATGAAGAGAGAGAGAAAAAAGGAGTTGGAAAGGGAGAGAGAGAGGTAAAGGGAGAATCTTCCATCCACTGGTTCACTCCCCAAATGGCCAAAACAGCCAGGACTGGGCCAGGCTGAAGCCAGGAGCCAAGAACACCATTGCGGCAGGTCATCTTCTGCTGCCTTCCCAGGCACATTAGCAGGAAGCTGGACCAGAAGCAGAACAGCAGGGACTCAAACCAGCACTCAGGTACGAGATATGGGTGTCAAGTGGCAGCTTAACCAACACTGTGCCACAACACTAGCCACTTTCTTTAGGTTTTTAAGAAAATCATCCAGTAGACAATGTTCCTTCTGTGCATAGAGGTATCAGAAACTACAAAAAATTTCAAGTGTTTGTTGTTTGCTTATTTATTTTGTATTGCAGCAAGCAATAATTTTACAAGTAGAAATAATTTTTCCTTCCTCGGCTTGGTCCATTCCTAATTATTAAATTGTTTGTAAACTGAAAAAAGAACAGTTCATTGTTCTTTTCCAGATTATAAATTAATATGAGGAGGAAGATTAATTCTGGGCTAAATAACAATTTCTTTTACAGGCCTGGAAGAAATTATTTTTCTTTGCTTATTAAAATTCTCTTTATAGAATTACAGCAATTCAAACTTTAAAGTGTTTGTATATATTTTAAAAATAATATGTATTTGTTACTAAAGGAAAAAACTATGACACTAAACATTCTTAATTTAGTGAATGTAAGTATCCAATGCTGGTCTAATACACTGTGACAAAAATATTGCCCAAATATCTGATTAACTCATTGAATTTTAGATGGGTCACCTTCAGATGGCTTCACAAGTAACTTCCAATTAGTTTGGTAAATACAATAACTACATAATCTTCAATTTTCTTCTGGAGCTACAAATTTAGTCCAAGAAAACATCACATAAATCATGGCTTGAAAATGTACAGCATATGCCTTCTAAAACCCAGGTGTCTCCAAGTATACATATTAAATGTTTATAAAATATGCACAGTTACTTCCAGTACTCTCATCTTTTGATCATTGTCAAACTTGATAACAAACTATTTTTGCAAATGCTTTTTTGCTCTTCCCCTTAGAAAATGGTGCCCAAGGTCCCTCCCTTTGAAGCCCAATAGGCCTTTGGGACTGCCGAAACAATACAGCAGAGGTGGCTACATCAGCTCGGGTGCACACATCTGGCAATGGGCATGTAGAAGGACACATTCAGACATCAGTATCAGCTGCAGAGACTCTTGCATGTGCCCAGCAACCAACAAGGCTGTGGCCCACAGCTCCGGTGTATACACGTGTTCCAGGGATTTTACCAGAGGCAAAAATCCACGTTCCCCACTTACTTTGAGTTTCGCTGGGAGGACTAATAGGGACGTGGGCATCCACATAGGACTGTGATGTGCCCCTGGCCTCTCAACATATCGCAGGCTCTGGGTCTCAAACCACCTAGACAGAGCACCCACAGGCAGCTGGCTCTGGGAATGTCTCAGCCTCTCTGTGGATGGGACAGGTTAGCAGGATGGAGTGGATCCTCTGCATGCCAGGACTGTGGGAGCCCTGTGTGCTCAAACTGTGGGGACTCTGTGACTGTACAAGAGGAAACAGGGTGTAGCTGGGTCTCTAGAAATCATTGCATGTGGCTCCACATGCTTAGAGCTCCTTCATTGCCTAGAGTGGGTCACTTCAGTGGGATCTATGATCATGGTGAGAAATGTACAGATCCTTTGTGTGGTTCATGTGGCAGCGTGGTTGAGTATTGCACTTACTGTGGGCTAACACTCAAGCATTGATCACCTTGCAAGAGAGGAGATGAGGGTATAATTTTGACAACATAAGTAATCATACCCCCCTTTAGTCAAGAGAAGAGATCGAGATCTACCATGCACAACTTGGGTGTCAAATTGGATACTCACCCCACCCTGGAGCATGGACCAGACCTTCTGGCCACACCAATCAGACACATTGTGTATTCCCTGAAAGAGGAGACGCTCCACCAAGCCACAGAGTTCAAAGACAAAGGCCATCAGAGGAAAACAATCAACAATTATCTCCACAAATGCCTAAAACAAATGTAGAAATTGAAGAAACAAGAATAACGAAGACAACATGACCCTCCCACCCTAAAAAAGGAATATATCAACACTTCAATGTTAGAATGTGAAGATGAAGAGATTGATGAAATGCCTGAAAGAGAATTCAAAGGATCATAGTATAACTCAGAAGCAATAAGAAGCAAATTAATGAATTAAATAAATTAATATATGACATGAAATTTTTCCCATGAAATTGAGATTTTTGAAGAAAAATCAAAATAAAATATTAGAAATGAAGGTTTCAATACGTCAATAAAAATACAGTGGAAAGCCTTAACAAAAGACTTGGGGAGTCAGAAGGAAGAATATCTGAGCTAGAAGACAAATCTTTGGAAATCTTTCAATCTGACTAGAAGAAGAAAAAAAGAAAAGAAAAAGAAGAGAAGGAAGAGAAGGAGGAAGGAAAAGAGGAAGGAGAAGAAGAAATTGTCTACAGGCTAGGAGAGAATGGAAAGACATAGGTCAAAGTCTTAAGACAAAAAAACTGTAAACCCAGAATACCATACCCTGCAAAGTTCTCATTTATGAATGAAGGTGAAATAAACACTTTACTTAACAAACAGAAATTGAAAGAATCTTTCACAACTTGTCCAGCCTTACAAAAGATGCTTAAGGGTATGCTACACATAGAAACACAGAATGATAGTTATCATTATGAAAGAATGTAAAAGCAGAAAATCTGCAGTAAAATTACAAAGGAAATCCAATGTAAACGATAGGAGTATTTATGGAAAAATGGCAAGGCCAATCATTAAATATCAATACTAACGTTGAATGTAAATAGCCTAAATTCTCCAATTAAAAGATAGATGCTGGAGGAATAGATTAAAAGACCCACCTATTTGCTGCCTACAATAAACACACCTCAGCAACAAAGATATGTGCAGAATGAAAGTGAAAGGATAGAAAGATATTCCATGCTACAGGTAAGCAAAAAAGAACAAGTATAGCTATCCTAAAATCAAACAAAACAGGCTTTAACACAAAAACAGTTTAAGAGACAAAGAATGGAACTATGAAATAAGTAAAGGATCAATTAAATGAGAGATGTTACTATAATAATTGTATAGCACCCAATCCCAGGGTGCCTGGCTTTTAAAACATATGTTAATGGCTCTAAAGGGACCCAAATACAATAGTAACGGGGGATTCAATGCCCCACTTTCATCAATGGACAGACCAATAAAGCAGAAAATCAAAAAAGAAACAGTTGGCCGGTGCCACAGCTCACTAGGCTAATCCTCCTCCTGAAGCACCCCGGGTTCTAGCCCCAGTTGGGGCACCGGATTCTGTCCCAGTTGCTCCTCTTCCAGTCCAGCTTTCTGCTGTGGCCCGGGAGTGCAGTGGAGGATAGCCCAGGTTCTTGGGCCCTGCACCCGCATGGGAGACCAGCAGGAAGCACCTGACTCCTGACTTCGGATTGGTGCAGCACACCGGCCGCAACACACCGGCTGTAGCAGCCACATGGGGGGTGAACCAAGGGAAAAGGGAAGACCTTTCTCTCTGTCTCTCTCTCTCTCTCACTGTCTAACTCAGCCTGTCGAAAGAAAGAAAGAAAGA
The DNA here is from genome assembly GCF_964237555.1 of Oryctolagus cuniculus. NCBI lineage: Eukaryota > Metazoa > Chordata > Mammalia > Lagomorpha > Leporidae > Oryctolagus > Oryctolagus cuniculus. The sequence continues at coordinate 92,536,000 of NC_091453.1, read as the reverse complement.
AAGAAAGAAAGAAAGAAAGAAAGAAAGAGACTTATTTGACATTATGGTCCATAGTGTAAAATATCTACCGATATTTTCATCCCACAGTTGCAAAATACACATTCTTCACATCAGTGCATGGAACTTCCTCTAGGGTAGACAGTATACTAGACCATAAAGCAAGTCTCAGCAACTTCAAAAAAAATCATGCTTTGTATCTTCTCTGAGCCTCTGACAACAATTTAATGAAGCTGTAAATTAACAAAGAATCTCCAGAAAATATGCAAACACATGGAGACTGAACAACATGCTCCTGAATGAACAAAGGGTCATAAAAGAAATCAATACAGAAATTGAAAAATTTCTGGAAATGAACAAAGAATACAATATAACAAGATAAGAGATACAGGAAAAGCAGTGCCTGCATCCAGAAATTGGAAAGGTAACAAAGACCCCTACCTTACACCTTACACAAAAATCCACTCAAAATGGATTAAAGACCTAAATCTACAACTGGACACCATCAAATTATTAGAGAACATTGGGGAAACCCTGCAAGATATTGGCATAGGTAAACAGTTCTTGGAGAAGGCCCCAGAAGCACAGGCAATCAAAGCCAAAATTGAAAAATTGGATTACATCAAGCTGAGAAGTTTCTGTACTGCAAAAGAAACACTGAGCAAAGTGAAGGGGCAAGCAACAGAACTGGAGAAAGAATTTGCAAACTATGCAACTGATTGAGGATTAATATCCAGAATCTGCAAAGAGCTCAACAAACTCCACAACAATAAAATAAACAATACAGTTAAGAAATAGGCTAAGGACTTGAATAGAGATTTTTCAAAAGAGTGAATTCAGATGGCCAAAAGACACATGAAAAAATGCTCAGCATCAGTAGCCACAATAAGGTTTCACCTCACCTAAGTTAGAATGGCTCTCATACACAAATCAACAAACAATAAATGCTGGTGAGGACATGGGGAAAAAGGTACCCTTATCCACTGTTGGTAGGAATGTAAACTGGTGCAGCCATTATAGATGACAGTATGGAGATACCTAAGAAATCTGAATATGGACCTACCAAATGACCCAGTCATCCCACTCCCATCAATTTAACCAGATGAAATGAAGTCAGCATGCGAGAGAGTGATCTGAACCCCCATGTTCACTGCAGCTCAACTTACAATAGCTAAAATATGTAATCAATCCAGATGTCTATCAACTGATGACTAGATAAAGAAATTATGATATACTTACACCATAGGATACTACTCAGTTGTTAAAAGAAATGAAATCCTTTCGTACCAAAATGGATGCAACTGGAAGCCATCATACTTAGTGAAATAAGCCAGTCCTAAAAAGACAGATACCATATGTTTATGCTGATCTGTGGTAACTAATAGAGTATCTAAAAGGTAACATACAAGAGTGAAATTGACATTTTGAGATTCAATGATAGTTTTTCAGCTCTTGTCTCAACTATTGAAGGACAGTATTTTTTTTCCCTCTATACTGTTTGTTGAACTCTTTACTATTGTAGGGTTAATCTTATAAGTATAAAGTAAACTGAAAATAGATTGTTGTAAGAATTGAGTGGGAATAAGACTGTGGCCTGGGAGGGCAGTGGAGGATGGCCCAAGTGTTTGGGCTCCTGTAACTGCATGGAAGACCAGGACGAGGCACCTGGCTCCTGGCTTCGGATTGCCACAGAGCCAGCCATAGCGGCCATTTGGGGGGTGAACCAATGGAAGGAAGACAACTCCTCCCTCTCTTATTCCCACTCTTATATTTAACAGGGATCACTTTTCAGTTAAATTTAAACACTTTTCAGTTAAGTTTAATTAAAGAGTTCAACCAATAGTATTAGGTAGAACAAAAAAAAAATACTAAAAGGGATAAGGTATTAAGTTATTCATTGATAGTCAGGACAAGGGCTGATCAAGTTACTGTTTCTCATAGTGTCCATTTCACTTCAACAGGTTTCCTTTTGGATGCTCGGTTAGTTGTCACCGATCAGGGTGAACATATGATATTTGTCCCTCTAGGACTGCCTTAATTCACTCAGCATGTTTTCAGATTCCTCCATTTTGTTGCAAATGACTGGATTTCATTTTTTACTGCTGTATAGTATTCTATAGAGTATATATCCCATAATTTCTTTATCCAGTCAACTGTTGATGGGCATTTAGGTTGATTCCAGGTCTTAGCTATTGTGCATTGAGCTGCAATAAACATTGAGGTACAGACAGCTCTTTTATTTGCCAATTTAATTTCCTTTGGGTAAATTCCAAGGAGTGGGATAGCTGGGTTGTATGGCAGGGTTATATTCAGGTTTCTGAGGAATCTCCAGACTGACTTCCATAGTGGCTTGACCAGTTTGCAGTCCCACCAACAGTGGGTTAGTGTCCCTTTTTCCCCACATCCTTGTCAGCATCTGTTGTTGGTAGATTTCTGTATGAGACCATTCTAACCGGGGTGAGGTGAAACCTCATTGTGGTTTTGATTTGCATTTCCCTGATTGCTAGTGATCTTGAACATTTTTTCATGTGTCTGTTGGCCCTTTGGAGTTCCTCTTTTGAAAAATGTCTATTGAGGTCCTTGGCCCATCTCTTGAGTGGGTTGTTTGTTTTGTTGTTGTGGAGTTTCTTGATCTCTTTGTAGATTCTGGTTATAATAGAATAGTTTTTAAAAGTTAAAGTTTTTAAAAATTTATTTTAAAATGAACGTACATGAAAATACATAAAGCAAGAGAAGGAATGGTTTTTAAATGTCCCTATTGGGGGCCAGCATTGTGGCACAAAGTGTTAAGGTGCCACATGAAATGCCAACATCCTATATGTTAGAAACATACCAGGGGATTCCAATTCAATCCCATCAAGGTGGCATGTACCAATGCCATCTCACTATTCCAAGTGATCAATTTCAGTTCACAATTGATCATAATGAAAGGACTAAGAGTCAAAGGGAGCACATAAACAAGTCTAGTACCTGCTAACACTAACCGATAGAATAAATAAAGGGGAGAGTGATCCAACATGGGAAGTGAGATACTCAGCAGACTCATAGAATGGCAGATGTCCTAAATAGCACTCTGGCCTCAGAATCAGCCCTAAAGGCATTCGGAGCTGGCTGAAAAGCCCATGAGAGTATTTCAGGCATGGAAAGCCAAGACACTCTGGCAAAAGATCTCTGTGAGTGAGATCCCAGTGGAAAGAACAGGTCTTCAAAGAAGGAGGTACCTTTCTCTGAAGGGAGGAATGAACCTCCACTTTGACTATGACCTTGTCTAAACAAGATAAGAGTCGGAGAACTCAGAGGGCTTCCATAGCCTTGGAAACTCATGACTGGAGCATAGGGAGATTACTGATGCCATAGACAGGAGTGTCAATTGGTAAAGTCAACAACAGGAGTCACTGTGCACTTACTCCTCATGTAGGATCTCTGTCCTTAATGTGCTGTGCTTTGAGATTTAATGCTATAACGAGTACTCAAACAATATATTTCACTTTGTGTTTCTATGGGGGTGCAAACTGTTGAAATCTTTACTTAATGCATACTAAACTGATCTTCTGTAAAAAAAAAAAAAAAAGAAATTATCAATTCCCAACTTGACTCTCACTGGGATTAAACATGACAATAGGTCTGATCTGATTTCATCATCATTTAAAAAAAATCATCTATTATTTTTCACTTTATGTTTCTGTGTGGGAGCAAACTGTTGAAATCCTTACTTAATGTATGCTAAACTGATCTTCTGTATATAAAGAGAATCGAAAATGAATCTTGATGTGAATGGAAGGGGAGAGGGAGTGGGAAAGGGGAGGGTTGTGGGTGGGAGGGACGGTATGTGGGGGAAGCCATTGTAATCCATAAATCGTACTTTGGAAATTTATATTCATTAAATAAAAGTTAAAAAAAATAATAAAAAAATAAAATGTTCCCATCATAGAGAAGCACACGAATCAAGATACAAACACTGAGGTGAGGTTCACTAAATGTTGCCCTCTTCTAGGACTGTAAGTTCCTTCAGGGCAAGTTCTGTGGTCTACACATCTCTGCATTGGTAAGGCTATAAAAATGATCATAGTACTTTGCTTCTCATTTAATAAATTTGTCTTTATTAAATATTCATCAACTTATTTGTACCTCCCTTCCCTGGCAATGACTTCATCCTGGCACATAGCTGGACTTTCCAGGAGAGCAGCAGCGCTGCAGTCAAATGGAGCTGGTGAGACTGGGCCCACCCTAACACTCTAACGCAGCAATGAAACTCCTCACCTTCCACACCACACTCCGGCATCCATGAACGTTGATTGTGTGAAAGAAGATGATGCATCTTATGAAATGCAGAAATTTGCCAAGCAGGAATTCAAAATCCATCATCATGATGCAAATTCAAAATCCATAATTATGATGCAAAAGGTACACCACATCGCCCAATTCAGGATGCCTATTCTCATTATGTACTTAATTAGCATTACTTCTAACTAAATGTTCACTCAGCTATATTTATCAGGTGTTTCCTATGTTTAACAGCACAGTGCTTGGATTAGAGGCTGGGGAGTTCATGAAGTATAAAATGTATAAAATGCAACTCCTGCTCTCAGAAAATTTACAGTCTTGTTAAGAAGATAAAAGACATAAGAAAATAACTATAATACAAAGAAAAGAATCATAATCACAAAAAAATTTCTAGATGAAGTCCTAGCCAAGTCAAAGAGTAATAAATACATATGGGATAAGGAAGATTTCCTAAGGGAGGTGATACTTGAATTAGAACTAAAATGAGTAGGCTGTGAATATCTAAAGAGAAAGAGAAAGAGCATATCTATCCTGCATTAGGTTTCACTGCGCTGGATATTTGGTGAGGACTATCGGTTATCTACTGCTGCAGTAACAATTTACCACACACATAGTGCTTTAAAACAATACAGATTTATTATCTTATTGTTCTGGAGGTCAGAAGCCTCCTATAGGTCTCCTGGGTGAAAATAAAGACTGGGATTCGGCCTGAGGACTTAGCAGAGTATCTGTTTCCTTGTCCTTTCCAGCACCCCAACTTTTGATTCTGCCATCATTATTCCCACTCCCTCGCTTTGCTCTCCTGCCTTTGGGATTACCTAGGCCTATTCTGATAAATCAGGACAATAATAACCCAATATAATATTCTCATTTTAAGATACTATCTTGCAGATAGTCACATCTGTAAACTTTCTTTTGCCATGTAAGGTTAACATGATCAATAGATCTGAGGATCAGAACATGGACTTTTTTGGGGGGTGGGGGGCATAGGTACTTAATTCAGTATTTGGTTATTTATTTTCATATCTTAACTACACATTTACAGCCACAAATTTATGTTTCTAGGACACATTTTCTTTTTAAAAATTGAATAAACAGGGTCTGGCACTGTGGCACAGCAGGTTAAGCCACCACCTGCATTGCTGACATCCCATATGGGTACTAGTTTAAGTCCTAGCTGCTCCACTTCTGATCCAGCTCCCTGCTAACTCTCCTGGAAAAACAGGAAAAAAAAGATGGCCCAAGTGTTTGCCCGCCTGCTTGCATGTGGGAAACTGGATGAAGCTCCTGGCTTTGGCCTGGCACAGTTCTGGTCAATACAGCTATTTGGGGAGGGATTCAGTGGATGAAAAAGATCTCTCTCACTCTAACTTTCAAATAAATAAATATTTTTAAAAATCAAATAGAATTTCTTCATTCTTTTCAATTGTTTAATTCCTAAAATTGCCTGCTTTCATGATATGATTGGTAATGTAATTGAAGAAAAATCATAGGACTGTACCTGCCCACAACAATGTGCCTAGCCACCTACCCATCCTGGCAAACTTGCCATGAAATCTCTGGCCCAGGGGAGTAAAGTGCTTATATTAATAGCAATCAGATTTCTTTTGGAGATATTACTCTTCAAATTCACAAAAATTATTTGATGGGGAGGCATGGGATGGAAGGAAATGATGTGGGAAGATAATCTCAATGAAGCTGATGTTCAGCTATACCAAAGTGTGATGGGATCAAGTAGTGAATATGCAGGGTGTAGCACCACAGTGCTCCATTTGCATTGGGTACTTTTGAGTAGGAAGAAGCATGTGTGGGAGCAGGACAAAGGAGAGGGAGGATGCAGTATAAGGTATACTGCTGCCCATGTCTGGCAGTATAGACTCATGTCTAAGATCTGTCTGTGATAAGGGAGGGGGATGCTATAGGCAGAAATCGAGAAGCAATTTTTATGAAGGCCTCTTTGAGACATGTAGACTCAGGTACTACTACCTGGGTGTTACAGTGACAACACAGAGCTCACAATGAGGAAAAGGATCATCTCTTCATTTTTCCAAGAGTCAGAGAAGGGGCTCAGCTAAATGAAGACTGCAAGACATTCCATATCACTTTGTTTTCAGAACTAAATGATTGATATTGGGGAGATAAAAGGAGCCTCAGTAGTGGAAGGTAGAGAAGAGAGAGCTAGACATCTATCATTAATTCAGTAAACACATAATCTAATGGAATTTTAAGCTCATGATATGTGTCCTACCCCCCATCCATTTTTATTTTCAAGCTGGTAACTAATGAAAAAACTTGGAAGATCTTGGTTATGTCTTCCCTCCAATATCTTACCAACAAGTGTTACTTGATCAGGTGGCATAGTCATCAATTGGGAGTCCAAAGTAAGTTATCCCCTGAGGGGAGGAACAAAGGACAGGTGAGGGATGATACAGATAAGTGCAATGTGACTATTTTTTTAATGATTTATTGATTATTTTACTTGAAAGTCAGAGTTACAAGGCCAGTGCTATAGCACAGTGGGTTAAAGCCACAGACCTGCAGTGCCAGCATCTTATATGGGCACCGGTTCTAGTCACAGATGCTCTTCTTCTCATCCAGCTCTCTGCTGTGGCCTGGGAAAGCAGTACAAGATGGCCCAAGTCCTTGGGCCCCTGCACCCATATGGGAGACCTGGAAGAAGCTCCTGGCTCCTGGTTTTGGATCAGCACAGCTCTGGCCATTCTGGTCATTAGGGGAGTAAACCAGCAGATGGAAAACACCTCTCTCTCTCTCTCTCTCTCTCTCTCTCTCTCTCTTTCTCTCTCTCTCCTCCTTTGGCTCTACTTTGCTCTGTAACTCTTTCAAATAAAGAAAATAAATCTTAAAAAAAAAGAAAGAGTTACACAGAGAGAAGGAGAGGCAGAGAGAGAAAAAGAGGTCTTGAAAATAAAAATGGATGGGTAGTAGGACACATATCATGAGCTTAAAATTCCATTGGATTATGTGTTTACTGAATTAATGATAGATGTCCCCAAATGACCAGAACGACCAGAGCTGTGCTGATCCGAAGCCAGGAGCCAGGAGCCAGGAGCTTCTTCCAGGTCTCCCACATGGGTGCAGGAGCCCAAGCATTTGGCCATCTTCTACTGCTTTCCCAGGCCATAGCAGAGAGCTGGATCAGAAGTGGAGCAGCCAGGACTTGAACCTGTGTCTATATGGGATGCTGGCACTGCAAGCGGCTGCTTAACCCACTAAGCCACAGCATGGGCCCCCAATGTGACATTGTTATAGGAAAACAGCAGAGAAGAAATTATTGTTACCTCAGTTCTTTGTCTCACAGGGAAGAAGAATTTCCAAAGGGACAGCAGAGAAATTTACATGGATTTATTAAAGTCAAAGACCTCCAGCCTGAGCGGCATGGAGTGGGGCTTCCAAGAGAGGAAAAACCCCAAAGGGATGGGTGGTAGTGGGCTTTTTAAGTGCAATTTCAAAGGGAAAAAAAACTTGATCATCAGATTGGCATTCAGTTACCAGGCTGGGAAAACCCATCAAAAGGCCTGATTTACAGTTCTCCATCCTGTCTGGCCTGCTCGTAATAAAACAAAAAAAGCATACAGAAGAGTAGGATAGGTAACTTATTTTCACAATAAGCTGTGAGCTCAGGAAGAGCTCCCTTGCTATTCTCATGGTAAAGTTGGAGATTCCAAAGGAAGGAGGGCTGCCTGTTTGTTCTTGCTAAAGATAACGTGTTGGGGAAGGAAGCAAATATTTTACACCCCAAATTCTATTGGGATCTCCTGACTACCTATTAACCTATCTTACTCTTCACAACATGAAAGACATGAAGACAAGGACAACAAAGGATTCAGCTGAAGAACTAGATGTATCTGGGGCTAACAGAATGCCATTTGCCTAGATTTTCCTACCTGTCATTTACTGGCTCTTTACCTAAGCCAGTGTTGTTGAAAACATGGCCCTAGCATCGCCTTTATAGGATCATCAGAAGTGTACGTTAATAGGCAGCTTATCAATCCCCACCTCAGCATTACTGTTCAGAATCTTAGGGAAAAAAAAGAAAGTAAGACCTAGGTGTTTATGATGTCTTCTGATGAACAACTAATATATCATTGAATAAATACCTCCCTTTGGTCTTAGCTCCCTCTCCCCACTCCATTTTAAGACAAAAGACAGCAAAAAAATCCACTTTGGATGAATTTGAATGAATGTATTCTTTGTGTGGTGTCTATTCCATTTCTTTAAGCAATAAAGAAGTTCATTGAAAGAGGTCTTATTGTTTTATTTTTTTTTGACTGTCAAAGCAACAAAGCCCCACAGTGATAGGGTCACAATGTCACAATTAAACACCCAGTATAGAGAGTGTAGGTCTTCTCTATCCCTGTTTTTGAATGACAGTTTTGCTGAATATACAATTCTACCATAGAAATAATAGCACAAATACTTCCTTGAATTATTCTTTAAGTTCTTAAAAAAAAAAAAAAAGCTTGGCTATTTCATAGACAGCTGTGCACTGGATATGTTAAAAACCCAAAGCTTTCAGGGAGTACTGGACACTGACTTTTAGTTAGCAATCCCCAGGGAGCCATCAGTTGTACAGTGGGGTCTTACAGGTTTCAAGTGATAAATGAACTATTGACTTGAGTTTGCATCATGGTCCATTTACTGAAATCTTAATGCTATCTTGAATTTATTTCTCCAGTTTCTAAGTTAAATAGACATGTTTAACAGCTAGGAGTTATATTCCATGAGCAATGCATGAAGAACTATTCTGTGAGAAAGTAAAATTTAGATTTTATTGTTTTATTTTTTTGATGGTCAAAGCAGCAAAACTCCAGTGGTAGGGTCACAATAGTCACAGAGGGATACATACAGTAAAAAGCATGTAAGTCCTCTCTATACAAAGAAGGCAGCAGTATATATTAAACAAATAGAAAAAGGTACTCATCAAAAGCTTTAATTTCCTACTTCTATACTTTTTTGATTTCTATTATTTTTTTCATTCTCAATACTCATCCAATTCTCAGTACTTTTTGATTGAACAGACACAATACTAAACACTATGTTCAGCTCTGGGGTTGCAGAGATGAATAATCCACAGATTCTATTCCCAAGCAATTCACCATCTAGCAGTTACAACAGGCATGAAGACAGATAATCATAATAACAGGCATATTGCTACAAGTGGCGTCACAGGGAGATCATCTCTGCCTGTCCTACTTGGAAGAAGGGCACCAGGAAACTTCTGAGGTAAGTCTTTCGTGTAGTTGAAAAATTCTAGGTGCATGAGCATTCCAGGCACAGAAAACAGAGTATGCAAGAGTACAGGCACACGTTATAACCTTCTAGGAACTACAGGTTAGTTTGGCATTACCAGAATATAAGGTGTATGAGGAGTAGTGGCTAGAAAAGTAGGCAAGAAGTGGATTAAAGAGGGCCATTATCAATTAAAGTCCAGGCAGCTAATCTATGACACAGTCATATAAGGTAGGTAGAGGAGAATTCCACAAATGGACTCACAAAGGTATTTGGTAAGGCTTAGGACAGGCAATGAGGGGTGTAGTACTCTGGGGCAAATAATAGTAGGTGTCTACTACCCTTAAGCTGTGATAGAGAGGAGCCCACAGGAATTGTAAAACTCAGTAAAAAGATGAAGCCAACCTACAACAGCGTGACAGGGCAGAAGCCTGGGGAATAAATATCCCAAACACACTCAGCACCTTCTGCAGTCTCCTGCTGATACCTCCCATTGACCCAACTCAGCTGGAATCCAGAGGTCTAGGGAATCCATTCATGCTGTCCATGTGGGCCAGCCTCCCTGGGCACAGAGCAGGAAAGAAAAGGGTAAGTAAACACGTAGGAGCAAGAGGAAATTTTCCAGCACATATGCTATGCTAAGACGGTTAAGCTTGATTTTATAGATGATGGGCAGTCAAAATGATGTTTTTTTTTTTTTAAAGTGACGATCTGATTTCTGATTTAAACAGATCACTCTGGTAACAACACGGGAAGAAAAACATCTTAAAAATTCTTCCAGAAAATAACAGTGACATACAAGTAATTTAATTAATTGAACAAATGACTAGGTGACCTCAATGGCAGAAAAATCTTTGTCCTATCAGGACAATCACAAATACTCAGAGCCAGGCCTTGTGAATCACACGTTCATCAAGCTGCATGATATGGGTCGGCTCAAAGATCCCGTGAAGACCAGAAGACATAATATCCCCGTTCTGTATGATTCTCTGAAGATAATGTTCAAAAGGAGATTCCTGATTCCTGTGAATATTGCTTAGCAATACACACCCTGTCCTGTATACTCAACAAGCAGGCATACTGATCAGAGAAATGTTATCCCAATATGACAGGGGATGAAATCATCAATGATTAAATTGTAGATAGGCTACAACTGAGATGTTTTAGGTAAATATTGACTTGTGCATGGAATGTGGTCCAAAGATTTATAGTAGTGCTACAGCCCCTTAGGGAACCTTTTCTATAAAGCAATTCATTCTATAAATATTTATTGAATCCCTCCTTTGTGCTGCTTACTGTGTTGGGTGCTAAAAAATAAACTATAGAGAACAAAACATACAGGGTCCCTTGCCCTTATATAATTTAAGACTAGAGGGTGAGACAGAATGAACTGGGGGCCATGTGTAATACAGGTAAAGCCACTGCCTGCAATGCCAGCATCCCATATGGGTGCCAGTTCAAGTCCTGGCTGCTCCACTTCTGATTTGGCTCCCAGCTGAGAAAATAGTGGAAGATGTCCCAAGTGCTTCGGTCCCTGTCACCCACATGGAAGATGTAGTTGAAGCTCCTTGTTTCGGCCTGGCCTAGCTCTGGCTGTTGAGGCCATTTGTAGAGTGATACAGAAAATGGAAGATTAATCTCTCTGTCCCTCCCTTTCTGTCACTCTGCCTTTCAAAGGAATAAATAAATTCTTAAAATAATACAAGAAAGAATAATCTGATAATAATATTTTTCATTTTTTTATTTAAAGGGCAGTGAGACAAAGACAGAGACCTTTCATCTGCTAGTTCATAGTTCAAATGCCTACAGTAGCCATCAAATGGGCCAGGCTGAAGTCAGGAGCCAGGAACTCAATTCAGGTCTCTAACATGGGTATTAAGGACCCAAATACTTGAGCCATCACCTACTGCCTTCCAGGGTGTGCATTTGCATGAAGCTGGAATCAAAAGTGGAGGTGAGACTCAAATCCAGGCACTCTAATGTAGGATGCAGGCATCCTGAGTGGTACGTTATCCACTGTGCCAACACCCACCCCTCAGACCATTTTAAGTCCTACAAGAAAACAGATTTCTCTTATAGGCAGTAACAGAGGATATCTACAGACTGGAGATTACCATTTTGCTCCTAAGGCACCATCCATATTTGTTACAAAGAACTTTGCTACCATTTCATAAAGCACGCAGTGTCCTGAGTATACAGGATACTAAGAGAAAAATCACTTCTCCAGGATAGAACACAGATCCACAGGACAATTATCAAAACTACTTGGCTTTTGGAACACAACTGGATCAACCAGCATTCCTAAAGGACCAGACAGCTCCATTAACACACCTAGTGACTCTTGTCTCTAATTACACCCACATGGGGGCAAGTACTACTCCCAAATTGGAACTCAGGCAAATAGGAATCTTGTCTTTCAAAAACAGGTATAGTAGTGGGGCTTTTATCAATTTGAAAGTGAGTTTTCATGTTTATCACCAGTGCTTTTTAAACAACCCACACAAATTGTTTCACAAGCCTTCCAAATATTTTAGAAGAAGCATGTTGAACTTGGAAGACATTTCAATATAAGCATTTTATTGAAAAAAATACACAAATGTATTTTTTAAACCATTCATTGGGACCTCCTGTTAAGCAATGCAATGGCATTAAGGTAAGAATGGTCCCCTGATGTCACGCACTAGCCAAGGAAGCTTTTTTATGAAAACACAATATTGTGTTTTTCCCCTCCGTTCAATATAACACTGGCAGTTTGTTGCTGACAGCTATTCAGTAGCCAGTCAATAATAACTTGGGAAGCCATAGTTTAATTCCATTTTTAGTGAGCTGGGATGCAAACAAAAGCATCCAAACCTTGGAAATCATTCTCAACCAAGCAGCCTGACTATATCTGCAGCCCTTCCCAACCACAGGCACCTCCAGAATAACCTAACATATTAGCTTTAGATTCCAATAAAGTGACATACATTCATCAGACTACGTCAGCTTTGGGCCTATGAGCTTTAAATGTCAGCCTTTCCACCCGTAAAACAAAACAATTAACCCTGTCTTTTAGCTTCTCATTCAACTGGTTCAAACAACTCCAGACACTATTTACTAGACATTATTATCATTGCAATTGCTAAATATCAGATACAACAAGGTCCCTGGACTTGCCCATTAGCACCATATCAGACTGATATTTTATTGCCATTTTCTGGAAGGGACCTCCACTCCAGAGGAAATTATTTGTTATCAGGACTAACATCTGGAATGAACATTAAACTTACTAGAAGGAATTTGGTTTGCACAGAGTGTGGAATTAAGCAGTTAAAAGGAATTCAGTTAGTTACATGACAGATTGGGTTTTATTTTTCAACCATTCAAAAAGTCATCAAACAGTGAGGGAAACTGGAGCTTTCTTCTAGTGCTGAAGTCATCAATGCCATCCTGGCTCGCTGCCAGCATTGCAGGCTCAGCTTGGCTTGCCTCCCTGTTTCTCTGCTGCCCAATTCCCAAATGCCCCTTCAATGCTTATAGCTATATAAGGAAAATACATGTTAGACAAAGGTGGAGAAGGGAACATATGGGGGGAAGAAGGAAAGTAGGGATTTTGTTGTTGTTGTACTGATCAAAATAAACAACTACAAAAGAACCCCATGGCTTTCGGACCCAGAAGTTTCTATGTTAAGAGCCAAACCCTTTTCCAAATGCAGCCAACTCTGTCCTCACGTCCCTTGGCAAATAAAATTCATGCACCAAAGCTCGAGTGAAAGTTCATGAAGAGTGTACTTTGCAGTAATGGGCAAGTTATCCTGTTCCAGCCCTCAACAAATTCACCACCAAAATACACTAGTGTAGCTAACAATGACACAGACACATGTATGCTAGCAAGCTAAAATGCATAAAATAGAAATAGCTGGCCCTTAAGCTCTTACTGTGTGCTAGACTCTGTGTTGTGATTAATATGGACAATTTTTCATTCTTATAACTCTATGGAATAGATACTATTGATGTTTCCATTTTACAGATTAGGAAAATGAAGTACAGAAATGCAACTTTCCAAGGTCACACAGCTAGTAAATGACAGAACTAGGATTTCATCTAATGTACTCTGCTTCCAGATCCCACATTTCCCCTTTTCCCATCATAACATTCTTCCTCATTATCATATATTTCCTCTCTACTCCACCTATAGAGTCATTAAGGAACTTATGACCATATTAGTGCTTTCCCTACTTAAATTGAGGAAATCTAATCTAATGCTTCACTCCCACCTTGTCTCCTGTTCTCCTCCCAAATGACACTTTTTCCTTTTCGATTTCCTCCCACCTTCATGACTCCTTATCTTTTGAGAAGAACTCTTTTCTGCTCTCTGACCCTGAATCTGAACTCTTACATTGATTCTACTTGATGTCTTAATGTCCTGATTTTATCGATGTGTTTTTAAAAATTCATCAGCACTTTTGTGTTTTATGTGTTTTTTAAAGTTAGCTCCCATTATATTGTCTTTCTCCCTGATACCTTATACATTTTCTTACAAATGAACCTATGAACATATTCTTCATAATCATTTCCAGGTTCAAGCATACAGGTCCGAGTTTCTCACCAGATTTGGAATAGGCATTTGTACATTCAAGCACCTGTTCTAGGTATCCAAGTGTGAACATTAGCACTCCACATATACATCTCAGTTTATATAGAATGCTTAATCACTAAGAGTCATTTTGTGCATGATTCTTCCCTTAGCAGTTGGTGAATACACTATTATCATAAAGCTATGGAGGGGATTTCTTGGCTGAATTACTCAGGAAGAGTGTCAAGTCAACAGTTGAATCCATATGTTTATACAGCTGAATAACCCCATCTGGGCAGACAGCAAGAGGTGATGATGAATAGTCCTCCTACTTAAAATCCGTCTTTGTAAGGTCCACTATGGAGCTGTTCCTAAGCCATGCTTCCAGGCATTACTCCCCAAGTTATGCTTGCTGTATATCATAGTGGTTGGGAACACAAACTTTGATAATAAACTTGGAATTTAACCCTGGCTCCACCATTTATTAACTGTGATGTCAGACAAGTGATCTTACCTTCCTAAATCTCAGTTTTCTCATCTATAGAGATGATAGTCATATCTACATCAGAAGTTCATCTGAGCTTTAAATGAAATGGTACACGCAAAGTACTCATGCAATGTTTGACACATAGGGAGCAATCCATACATGGTAGTTACCACAGACAATACAGCTTCCCAATTCTACAGAAGTATATATTCCACCTTGAAGATTCATGAAAAGGGGCATATATAGGGAACTGAACAAGTTTTAGGCCATGAAGAGCTTCAAAGAAAAGCTTAGGGCTCTCTGAAGGTAAAGAAAAAAGCTGAGGCTACTATGTTTGCACATTTGGTCCAATCCCATTTTGGTTGATGTCAAGATAGATAGGCACACATGCTGGCATTTGGCATTAAAAGCAGGAGGAGGAAATTGCAAGAGCGTGAACACACACAACAAGATGCTCTTAATTTTCCTCGTAATGAAACAGAATGAAAGTGGGTCATTAAAATCTTTCATTGGGAAATCAAGTGGCTCTCATATTAGCACATGTGAAATAATGGTAACATTGGCATGATTTTGGAATGAGAATGTCAGTGGCAAAACCCAAATGCCAAAGGGAAAATCGGTTGCCTTAAGTTTTTTTCATTATTAATGTTTTTTTTTTTTTGTCTACTGAATTCTGGAGATATTTTATTTAAATTCAATGTTTGTATGTAATCTTGCCTGTGCTTGGCATTCTTCAATAAAAATGCCTCAGCAGAACAAAAACGAAATCTAGTAATTATGGCTGTAGCTACAATGTTTGTTACAACTTGAAAGCAGACAATAGAAATGGTTGTTTAATCACTGAAATTCAAAGAACAAAAAACATCTCCCTGTTACCCTTTTCTTGAACCTGGCCCAGTGAAAGAGAATTACAGCTGAATGAACCAATGCAAATGTGTGTCTCTTTTAAAAATATTTCTAAGGTGCAAAAGAGATTTTCCAAAGCAAGTTTGGTGCTGATGAGTTTTCTTCATTGGTAAATACTGCCTACCAGCCTTCAGTTGCCAACACACGAGACAGGTGAAAATATGATTGTAAGAGGTGTGATAACAGCTCTCTCACTATACTTTATTAATTCTAAGATGCACTTGTGTAGGTGTTAAGTACGTTTTTGTGCCTCTTACTAAAAGATTTCAGGATATTTTGAGCAAATGTGCCTAAAAGGTGATAAAGAAACTAGCTAAGTTTGTTTACAACATAATGGAATGGCAGTCTTGTGCCACTATGTGTAGTGGTCACTCAATCATTTATTACATCCTTAAAGGAATAATCAGCCAGTGCCTACCACGTGCAAGGGAAACAGCAGTTTACCCCAGAAATGTGATTCATGGCTTCAAAGAGCTTACAACAAACAAATATAATAATTTCAAGTTCTAGATAATGCTATAAAGAGAACAGAGCAGGGTACCCATCATGAAAATTCCTGTGGGAGAAGAAATGCTCTTAGAATGGATTGAGTTGAGTCCACTAGGGAAATTTTCCAGTTGGATCACTTCATTGATGAATGTACCACATTGAAGCATGAAGATTAATGTCCATGATAAATTTGGCACTACTACCATAGCAGCTCGTAACATTTAATGTTACCTAATGAAAGCTTATCAAAGGAAAAAATAGGTTGACATGCCTCATTTCAATAAATGTCCTCATTTCACATTAAAAATGATCAGCTTTAACCACATTTACCCCTAATGGTAGAGTTAGAAACGTGCCAGGGGATTCCAATTCAATCCATCAAGGTGGCATGTATCAATGCCATCTCACTAGTCAAATTCATCAGTTTCAGTTCATAATTGATCATAATGATAGGATTAAGTGTCAAAAAGATCACATAAACAAGACCAGTGTCTGCTAATACTATCTGATAGAATTAAAAAGGAGAGAACTATCCAACATGGGAAGCGGGATACACAGCAAACTCATAGAATGTCAGATGCCCTAAACAGCACTCTGGTCTCAGAATCAGCCCTTAAGGCATTCGGATCTGGCTAAAAGGCCCATGAGAGTATTTCAGGCATGGAAAGCCAAGACATGGCCAAAAAAAAATGACCTAAATGAAAGATCTCTGCGAGTGAGATCCCAGTGGAAAGAACGGGCCATCGAAGAAGGAGGTAAAATCAACAGCAGGAGTCACTGTGCACTTACTCCCCATGAAGGATCTCTGTCCTTAATGTGTTGTACTATGTGAAGTAATGGTATAACTAGTACTCAAACAGTACTTTATACTTTGTCTATGTGGGTGCAAACTGTTGAAATCTTTACTTAGTATACACTAAATTGCTCTTCTGTATATAAAGATAATTGAAAATGAATCTTGATGAAGAATGGGATGGGAGAGGGAGTGGGAGATGGGATGGTTGCAGGTGGGAGGGAGGTTATGGGGGGGGAAGCCACTATAATCCAAAAGTTGTACTTTGGAAATTTATATTTATTAAATAAAAGTTAAAAAAATATCATCTTTGAGCTTCCCTTGAGATGGCTGCTGTTTAATTTCACAAAACATTCTCTTCTTCCCCCATCATAGGAAAATGTAAATAAATGTACCACTCTGCCATCCCTCAGTCATTAATCATGTTTGCATATGTCTTCCCCAGCCCCTCCCCTCCTTTAAAAATAGAGATAGTCTGGGGTAGTTAAACCTTCCCACCTTTAGGTATTTTTCACTTTGATATTCATCTCTCTTGCTCAGTTTTGATTTTAACTTAATTCTCTTTTTTAGTTGGAATACTGAGCATGAAATACAACATCCCAAGCTGTCATCTCACTTTCAGCAGCATAGGAGTCTTTATTACATTACTTACAGGATTCCATGAAAATGTTGGAGTATAACCATTCCTGTGTTTAACCAGTGTCAGATCTGGCCAGAACAGCACAAAGGAACATAGAAAAGTCTTAGATATGTAACGCATCTGTTTAGCTTCTACAAAGTGGAGCTACTGAAAGACCTTGCCCTTGATGCATCTGTGAGCATTGCTTAGCCCATCTTTCCTTCAAAAGGGCTGTTTGCTGTGGGGGTGGTTTGTTTGATCTTAGAACAATAAAATGATCGAATTCTGACAAATTCATGATGCTATATAAAATCATGGTAATTCATCAACTTGGGGCACATTTCCTGGCACTCATACAGGGTCACTGCCCCTGATCAAGCCCTTCTCTGATCTTCTTTGAACTCTGTCAGAAGCAGAGACTGTATTGTTTGTTATCATCATTCCATCAAGGTACAGCTTTCCCTCAGTCCTTCCCCTCCCAACCTTATTCCAAACTAATTTGTTGCTTCTATCTTTTATACCATATCAAATCAATAGCTTCTTATTGGAGAAAGCTGCAGTGACTGACAGGGAGGGCCAGGGGAATCATGGTATAAGAAAAAAGCAAAAGTATGGCTCATGAGTTATTTGTGTGGAGGTTTTTTTTCTTTTAGTTACTGTGGCTATTTAAAAAAGTAAGTTAAGGAGCCAGTGTTGTGACATGGCGAGTTATGCTGCTACCTGTGATGCTGGCATCCCATAAAGGCACTGGTTCATTTCCCAGTTGCTCCACTTCTGATCCAGAGGCGTGCTAATGGCTTGGAAAAGTAGTGGAAGATGGCTCAGGGGCTTGGGCCCCTGAACTCACATGGGAAACCCAGCTGAAGTTCCTGGCTTCAGCCTGGCCCAGCACTAGCCTTTGACATCATTTAGGTAATGAACCAGCAGCAGATGGAAGATATCTTTTTTTGTGCCCCTCTGTAACTGCCTTTCAAATAAATATTTTTTTAAAACAGTAGCTTGAGACAAAATCACAGTCTTCAAAATATATTTAGCAACAGATGGGGATCTCTAAGTTGTAGGACAGGCACAAAAATGGTTTAGTCAAAGGAATTTTTAAACTACAGGGCAAGTTTTGGCATTTCAACAAGGAGCTATTAAGTTCCAACTGTATATCCAATAAGCTGGTCTTTAAATAATGTGTTCTTAATAGTCTCTTTTTATTTATTTGAAAGGTAGAGTTAGATAAGAGAGAGAGAGAGAGAGAGAGAGAGAGAGAGAGAGAGGAGGATATCTCCCATCCACTGGTAATTCCCCAAATGGCTGCATCAGCCATGAGCTGGCAACACAATCTGGGTTTCCTATGTAGGTGGCAGAAGTCCTAACATTTGAACCATCACCTGATGCCTCCTAGGCACATTAGTAGGAAGCTGGATCAGAAGCAATGTAGCCTCCTGCACCACAATGCTGGCCCCATAAGAATATTTTAAAATCTTTGTTCCTTTGTCTATATAAGAGAGTGAGAAAATCCTCAGCACCATTACCTAGCAGTGTACCAAATTCCTATATTTTTGGTTGGTACTCAAAGCAAGTTAAATCATAATTCTCACATAACCCATCCATCGGGATTTATGTGTACCATGAAAATCAAAACAGTGAAGATCCTATCAGTCTTTTTTACCAGTTTCATTGGTTATAGAGAGAGCACTGTTTGCAGTATACTGGTAAATGGTATTCTCTATATTGGCATTCCAAATACATGGAAACATCTGCCCTGGGTAGCAATCCAATTGGGCAGCCACTATCCATGTGTAATCAGATCTCGTTGAAGGTTTCATAAGAACCAGTGAAAGAAAGATATGCCTCTCATGTCAATTCACACAATCATCAAATTCTGGAGATGATGATGCATAGAAAACTTGCACATAGTCATAGAAGAGGTTAGTTTATGAGCTTTCTGAAAATGTGTGTGCTTTTATAAAAAGCTTAATAGCAGGTCAGACTAAGAACACAAGAAACAGGGAAGCTCTGAATGGTCTTTTGAAAGATGTTCCTTTCCACCAAAAAGCCAAAACTGGTGGAAAAGAATGGAAGGATGCCTTCCTGGTAGGGTGTTAACACAATCACTCAACAAAGAGCAGCAGATATCACAGGAAGCAGAAATAAATGAATTAACAACCTTGTCCATCCACACATGGAACCATAATGCAAAACAGCTTCTGACAAACTAATCAAGGCTTAGGTTAATTATGAGGTCAAAGAGGTGGCTTGGGAAAACTCTTCCCCCAAGGCACTCTAAATTTTAAAAAGATAATAAGAACAATATTTAATAGTGCTTGCATGAAAATATTTTTGGAATGCCTGAAAACACTTACTTGATATGTATCATACAACCTAAGCAACAAGACTATACTACTACACAGTTTTAAGGCAAGTCTCTTAGGCCCACAGTCAACTAGATAATAACTTCCCTTTACCCTTTCCTGTATATAAATTTTGGAGGCCCCACAGGGGATTGAAAGTTAGAGGGTACAATGGGGTAGTGTTAGATAGGTTTCCACTATAGTTACTAAGGAGGAGGTAGGCATTCAATGCAGCAGTCAGCTTATCACTTGGGATGCCAGCATCCCATATCAGAGTGCCTGGATCTAAGTCCTGGCTGTGCTCCCAATTTCAGCTTCCTGCTGATGCATACCCTGGGAAGCAGAAGATGGTTTATTAAGTACTTGGGTACCTGGTCACCTACATGGGAGATCCAGGTTGAGTTCTCAGCTCCCAGGTTTGGCCTGGTCCAGCCTGTTGCAGGCATTTAGGGAGTGAGCCAGCATTTCTCTTTCTCTCCTCCCTCCTCCTCCCCCTCCCCTTTCTCTCACTCATTCTCTTTCAAATAAAATGAAAATAAATCTAACTTAAAATCGGGTTTTTATTCAAACCTGCATTAAATTAAATGAATGAAAACCAGGAAAGTCTAACTCAAAGCTTAAGCATAGTCCTTGACTTCCCTTCCTGATACCTCATTAATCTTGCTACCCTGAGGCTTAAAAATACTGTGGTAGTATGTAGGGTGAAGGGACAGTTCCATATTTGTCATTCATTTTTATATGGTCTAAATGTTTGGGCTCCTCCAAAGTTCCTATTTTGAAATCTTAACACTCAAAGTGATCGTATTAGAAGGTGGGGGCCTTGGGAACTAACTAGGCCATGAGAGTGGGGCCCTCATGAATGGGATTAGTGCCCAATAAAAGAGGCCCAAGAGAGACTCCTCTCACTTATGACCCAGAAAGTAGGCCTTCACCAGACACTGAATCTTCCAGCGTCTTAATCTTGTACTTCCCAGCCACCAGAACTGTGAGAATCAATTTGTTGTGTTTATAAGCTACCTAGTGTATGGTATTTTACTACAGCAGCCCCAGTTAAGACACATCCCTGTTAACTTCAACCTTAAATAAGTTTTTACTTGTGTAATAAAAATATAAATGTATTCTGCATCAGATAAGCTGAGAGAACGTGCTTTGAAAAATGGGCAGGTGTTGTACAGAGTTCAAGGCTTATAATTACAAATTCAGCTGTAGCTTTGCCATAAGCAGGGTTTTAAGGAGTCCACAATTTCACCACAATAGTGCTGATGGTCAAAACAGGCAATTGGGCACTATTCTTAGGTAGCCTTTGCTAAGGTAGGTCTTGTTGTGCATTCAAAACTTGATATTCTACCAATCTCAACCCCTATAACAGTGGAAAGAAAATCTCAGTGAGCTCCAAATACAGATTAAATAGGAGACCATCTCTGCAAAACATTAATGTTTAGTTATCAAACTCCCATTAGACTAAAGAAGCTATTTCAGGAGATGCTATGTATTTGCACTGTTAGTAGCTTTAGTGACAATTGAGTACTAAATTGGGACCTGAATGGGATTTTTAGTACAAAAGTCACCTTTGTGAGTCACAGTCCAGCTGGCCAAGGGTTACCCTCAAAGACTCATTTAGGATTTTATTTTTCCAATGTGTGCAATGTACTCAATTCATGAGTATCCTTGTTGACATGAAACACGCTGAGTTTAGGTACATAAAATTAATCATTCCTTTGTATTTAAACATTCTTTCTAAGCAATCTCCCTGAACTGATATCATGATGCTGATTTGACTTGTACCAAATGGAGCCTTATCTTCAGATATTTGAAGGTCAAACTCACAAACCATCAATTAAGATGACTTATCAAGCCAAATGCAATGATATTTAAGGTAAAGGGTGTATGAGAGTACTTCAAGAAGTTCAAAGAAAATGCATGTTCTGAGAAAACTGTGCATGGATTTCAAAATTTTTTCACTAAAGTAAACTTGTCTTTTAATTCTATTTCCCATGTATGTTTGGAAATACCCTTATATCAATCAAGTAAACAGGCTAACAAAATAAGTATATGTAGCAAAGTTCTTGGTTTTGCTTTCCCCAGGAGATCTTGAGAGAAAATTCAAGAGCAAGTTTTTTGGAGGGACTGATTACAGTATGCAACTATACAAAAATGAGGAAGTGAGACAGGAAAGGCAAAGAAGCCAATATAGGTTGAATCACAGGAGCTCAAGCTTTGTTAGTCACTCTGGAGAAATTTATCCTGAGTTGTGGAACAAGGAAGCTAGAATAATTCTTCACAAAATTCCCCTCAGACATTGAGGTCTGCTTCCATGACCATAATACTCTGGCACTTCAGGCTTGCCTTGCATTAGGGCAAGTGCTCCCACAGGCAATAAAAACCCTCTGGCAGATAGACTAACATGTTAACAGTAATAAGGCTCCAGTGCATAGAGGTGGGTGTCAAGAAATATGGATGAGGTACCATCATTGTCTGATATACCCTTACTACCCAAAGTGTGGCCCATGGAGCAGAAACATCAGAATAAACTTGGATCTTGTTAACTACGTGGAATCTTAGTCCCCGCCTCAAATCCACGCACATCAAAATTTGAGAGGCACTATGCTACTCATAAAACATGATGCACGTACAGATAAATGTAAACCCCTTCAAACTGAACTAAGAACATCTAGGTGCTACTTTGAGCCAAAAGCAGCAAGAGAGTCACCCGGAATTCTAACAAAGGAATTCCTCCACAGTTGTCCACTAACATACATTGTTGAACCAAGTGATTTAAAGTTCCATAGACAAACATAAAAAGAACCCCAGCAGGATGAAGATACTTGTAGGAAAAGATTCCTGTGGCTTTACTACCTGAAGGACAGAAGACCATTTGCTTGAAGACTGCCTAGAGCTTTAGTGTATTATCTCCAAGCAGAAAACCAGTCAAAATCATCATAGTAGGTGCTTAATAACTGTTTCCAGGTGATGGTTGTTGTGATCCAAATATGACCCATTGTCTCAAGAAGGATTTTAGAAAATGCATCATAATGAGGAAATGTTGAGTGGCCTATAAAATCAGAAGTAGCGATTGACATTGTTAGGCTTTTCAGACTCCCTGAAGCAATTCTTCAAAGAACCATGCTGTAGATCATCAAGAAACAATTTGTCAATGCTAGATCCTTCCATATACACCCATGGAAGATACAGCTCTGTATACTCATTGAAAGTGAATAAATTCTAAGAGAAATGGCAGGCTTAGAATTAGCATCTGAGAAGTATAATGAGTTAACAAGGCCAAGATCACAAGATAAAAGCTTCAGATGGAGAAAATCTGTTACAGAGACAATCAAGCTTCCATCTGAGAACTTCATTATCATGTTTACAAAGACATTACTGAAATCTGAAGTGTCAATTCAGTTACAAATGTTAGCAAGTTTTAACTATATATTCCCTTTATAAAATTATCATATACATGACATCTAACATGTATTGAGAATTTGTATACCACACATATGCACTTAACTACTCTCACCCTTATAAATCTCAACCAAATGAGGTGAGGAAAAATCTCAGCCATTTTACAGGTGAGAAAACTGAGCTAAAAAGTGTGTGCCAAAAGTCACACAAGCAGTGGTTGCAGAGTTCAGATCTGAACATAGACCTATGGTAAGTCTGGAACCTACACTCTATCCTCTTTTCCTCAAGGTTCCTCTATCTCATTATAAGATATGCTATCCTTTATTAGTGAGGCAAACATATTCTAGAAACCAGTGCATCAGAATTCAAAGCAGGGTTAAAGCTCACTGGACTACCATTTAGGCTAGAACTGGAGGATTTTCTTTTCTGGTCACTGAGCTTATTTTCCAATGTGATATCGGTCAGTGCTACATTTTAGAGCCTGCTCATTCCCTCGGGTTTCAACAAGTCATTTCAAATCAGGCCCTGAGTTTAGTGGGAAAAGGTATGATTTTCCCAGTAATCCAAAGGAAGATGGAAGACTGAAGAGAGCAGAAAGGTATGAATTCTTAGGTGCAGTGTCCTAGTCAGGTTTCCTGTTAAATTGCAGGAAGTGAGGAAAGGAGATAAGGAGAGAAGAAGGGAGGGAGAGAAGATGCCTCTGCCCTCCACCCCCACCGTATCCCCAAGAGAACTTAGTAACAATGGCTCAAATCCATCAAATATGCCCTAAGGTGACCCAGCAGACACCTCTGTGTACAAACAGCACAAGATCCTCCAACGCTGTTTTCGTCCAGCACATTTATCACCCTCTTGGAAGCTAGTATCATGCGGAAGCATTAGGACACCTGAATGCATCCTGAGATCAAATTCCAGAAGAACCAATTCAGAATTATTTCTCTAGTGCTCACCCAATCTACCTGAAAAGGAAAAGTCAGGAACTTGTTAGTAACTTTCAGATAAAGAAAATTCATGGGAAATGTGCTATTAATAATGGTATCGAGTTTTATGGGGCCGATATAGGAACAGATGGGGCGAGGGTGTTCAAGGAAGCATCCGTGTACAAGTGTGAAACTACAGAGAGGTGTGAAGAGGCACCTCGTCTCCCCCATCTAAGGGCTTCTGTGGGCATCTGTCACTGTCTCATCTGAGAATTCACAGAAGAAACAGGGAGTCAAATCTTTGAAGGGCACCTGAGGGAGTCCTGTTGCTTATTGGAGAAAAAAAAATATCAAAGAATCAAATTGGGAACAATTCCACAAACCCCCAGGGCATTAAGTGAGAGGGAATGGGAGGAGAAATCAATTAAAAGGTTATTTAATGAAATTTCTTGCCTCCCTTCAACTCTAAAGTTCTCCAAAATATTGAAGGTTGCAGATGCATCTGCCAAGTAGAAGAACATAGTGCCTGACCATAAGCCAAACCTGAAATCTAAGCAATTGATATCAGTAGAAAATACGACACTAAGGAGCGGCCATATTCTCAGTGGCCGTTTTCTCATTTGGCCAGTTCACTAAAGCAACACAAGCTTTGAATCAGTGACATATGCTCACAGGCAAGGTTAAATGACCTAGTTTGTTTTTCTGCTATAAAGGACAACAGAAGGAAGAGAAGAAAGAAAGAAATTCTGGGAAGCCAACTAAAACAATGCCCTCTTTTAGAAAAAGAGGGAAAAAAATCTTTAGCTATAGCTGGCTGCAAAGAAGCTTCTGGAGTAGACAAGTCAAGCAGTGTACATACAGCTCAGTATCACAAACACATTATTCCTGCTAACCGTCCACAGCATTGTTATTCCAAAATAGCTCGATTCTCCCAGAGCCCAAATCCATGATTGGCTGTAAAATCCACAGTGAACTCTGGAAATGGAAAACTTTACCTTGACAGCATAGGGCAATGTTGATAAATTCAACAAACAATGGAACATGATATTTTTGAATGTGATAAAATACAAGAGGGATAAAACTGTTTTATATACATGAAATACAAATGCATATCATCCAAGCACCTAAATTCACGGCACCCTTGGCTATAAATAAGTAATCATGTTCTAATGATCAGAACTCCTGATGGTGCAAATATCTCACAGTTCTTAACTGGAACTAATGGGAAAAGGCCCACTTAACAGTCCCATAGAGCTGACCAATGGATGCCCTTAGTGAAGAAACAAGGTTACTCAAGTTATCATTTATCACTACTGTGCAGCCTGGATTCCTGAGAATTCTCTTGGGAGTTTTGAGGGGCCTGTACATCATCAGCCAATTAGAAAGTGATAGCCAATTAAAGAGAGTTCAATCAATAACTTTGCTTTAAATCTGACCACAGAACCATCGTCTCTTCCCTCCTTTGCAAATGGGAATGATTGAACTCCATCCCACAGGACCAGCATGAAGAATCATTGCAAATCACTCAGCTCTTATACTCTACATCGATAGCTGCAATGATAGTGATTGCAGTGGTTTATAGCATGAACAATGAACCTAGTATTTTTCCAGGGAGGCTATCACAAACCACAAAATCATTTCCCTATCTCACATTCGCTTAATTTAGAAGTTTTGTTTCTGGGCATTAGAGTGGCCAGAATATTTTAACAATTAATTACCCTAACCTCACTGTGCTGCCTCCCACTCTCTTATTATCCTCCTCTCTTGAGAATCAGGATATATGTTTTTCTATGAGGGCATTTCAAAATGTTTGTATGAAAATGGAATTAAAGTTTCCTTTCATGTAAAAAAAAGATTTGAAATTGCATCATTTAGTTACCACTGTCTTCCATTGGTCACCTCAACTATGCACCTAAATTCTGCAGTCTTTGCCACCACACTGTCATGCTCTCTAGCTCATTTCTAGACATGAATCTGAGTGCCTGAGCCATGCTGCATACCCAACCATAGAGCCCACAGCTCTTTAACCTCCATCTTTAATTTTCTCCTCCATTCCACTTTAGAATCCTACTCCTAGGGCCATATGTTGGACTTCATCTCCCACCAGAACTGTTCCACTGCAGAAGTTTTCAATACAAAAGTCCTTTCTTTGGCCATTACCTCTTTGTTGAACTTACTCCATGACTCCCACTTCACCTGCTCTTCATCTTCACTGAGTTTCCCAGTCCTATGACCCGTCTGTTTGGGTCAGCTTATTGGTCCATTTCTGGCTTCATTTTGTTCTCTCTATGGCATCAAGTTTATGATCCAATCTCTAAGCATATTTTCCCAGTATCCTCAATTCCACTATTCTTAGGCAATTCTACCAAATCATCTCAAAAATCGCTAGCCTTTAATCAATGCAACTACATACCCTTTTTATTTCTACATTGACCACGGTTGAATTTTTAAAAACATACAAAGGTTTTTGGTGCTTTGAAAAGTCATGGTATCCAAACTAAGTTAGGTACCAATTGATTATCCCATAGGTACCCAACAATCCTTCCAAATACCTTTAGGCCACAGTCTGGCTTCTTCCCTCTGGAAAAGCTTCTATTTCACTCATCATACTGGAAGGTAGTGACAAAGGTTTTTGTGCCCCTGAGAGCGTAGTATAGCAATACCAATTTGCATCATTGGCATTTTGCTGAGTAGGGAATGAAGAAAATGAGAGGTGACTTTACCAGAGTATGTGAACATTCCATGACCTTCAGCATACATATCAATGATGTATGACAACAGATTCATGTAGATAGTAAAGTAAGAAAAATAAAACATTTATACTTTTTGGTTTCTATTCCCAACACTCAGTGAGTGATCAGAGCCAAATTAAAAGAATGAGGGGCCAGCGCCATGGCTCACTTGGTTAATCCTCGCCTGCGGCGCGGGCATCCCATATGGGCACTGGGTTCTAGTCCCAGTTGCTCCTCTTCCAGTCCAGCTCTCTGCTGTGGCCCGAGAGGGCAGTAGAGGATGGCCCAAGTGCTTGGGTCCCTGCACCCGTATGGGAGACCAGGAGGAAGCACCTGGCTCCTGGCTTCAGATCGGCACAGCTCCAGCTGTGGCGGCCATTTGGGGAGTGAACCAATGGAAGAAAGACCTTTCTCTCTGTCTCTCTCTCTCTCTCACTGTCTATAATTCTACCTATCAAATAAAAAAAATTAAAATAATGCAACCATGGCATGGTACTAAGAACTAATGAATCCACGTGAGTTTTAACAACATAACAGTTTTCATTCACTCATTCATATTACCAAGCTCTAAGTACACCACTCCACCATGAGGCTTCCTTTGGTTCTTTTATTACACTACAATTATCCAGCTCATCAATCCATTGACCAAGAAGCATTGAAAAGTATCCTGGAATAGCTTACATGAAAGTCTATTTGCTCTCTACCAGTTCATTCCAGATAATCTTGAAGTTATTACAGCAGCACCCCTTCCCATATGTAAATGACACAAACACCCATAGTCAGAAAATGATGCCTGAAATGAGATGGCCTAAATGTCTCCCCTAAATCTATGTCAAAGCAACTCCTAACTGCATCTCAAAAGTATAGGAAGGCGATTTCTTTGCAAAGCCAGCTCAAAACTTTCTCCTTTGGCTTTCGGGGCATTTTTCATTTAGCCTCTCATTGCTTTAAGTCAGCACACCATCCATTTACGAGTCAACGGGCACATGTACACTTTCTTTAGGCAGGGTAAATTAAGTCCATTTATAAGCTCTTGAAGCAGTGAATTTTCTCAGTAGGTTACTCCAGAGTCATTTAGCTCAAGAGTCTGTGTAATTGTGATACATTGAGACAATTCTCTACTGGAACACTGGGGGTTCAATACAAAGTGCATGAACGTGCAGGTGCTGATGTGAAACTTGAAGGACTGCACTGTGCCCGAGTGAGTGAAATTCCTCCCTAGCAAAAAGCTTCTCCAAAGCTCTGAGTCATCCAAAGTTGGGAGGGTTTCAAAGGAAGCTCAGAGGGCGAAGGGTAAAGAATAACAGAGTTAATTAGGAGGGCTATTACCACTGGAAGCTTCAGGCAGACAGAAACCCCAGTTAACAGACTCCCAGACATAAATCACCAGTACTTACCAGCTACATAGCGAACTAGCAGGTTTTACAAAAGACATGGTTGGCTTCCCACGTCACACCACTGGAGACGAGGGAGTGGAGGAAAATGAGGAGGCACAGTTGCAGCCGAGATCGCCAAACTGCTACAGCGATGCCCCCTGGGAGACTCAGCTGTGCAGAGCGGGAAGCAAGTGGCAGTGAAATCATTCTGCAGTGGGGCTTTGTACCTCGCCATGCAATGCACTTGTAATTGTATGTATTTTTATAAATTTTCAATTAAGCCATTGGATTCTCATCTCCGTAATTTGATACCTCAAGTGCTATTTGCTCCTCTGGTAATGCTTCTTTCCTGTGACAGTGTGCAAGGGGCATGAGCAGAGGAGCCACCTGGAAGTGGACAGGACTGCAGTAGAGACAGGTTCAGGATGGCACACACACACTGCTCTAGGCCCTTGCTTTCACACTCACTTAAAGCTTTCCTCAGCCTCCTTCCTCTGGGGTGGTGAGGACTGCCCCCTGCCCTCAGGGCCTGGCTACCGACTGTTGAAGTAGACAGGCTCCACGGAGCAGGCACGTGCTTGCATTGGGGTCACTACAGGAGGACTAGATGTCCTCACACCTGAGTCTTCTGGAAGAAGAGAGGTTTGGGCCTCCCTCTCCTCCCCGCAACACACCATCCTTCCTTCTTTATCGAGGCTTCCTACCCAGATTCTTTTTCTCACTATCCTTTGCTAACATCTTCAATGAAACCTTCTCCAACCATCCCCTGAGTTAACACAGACTTGCCCCTCTCCTGTGCAACTATGGCACTTAGGGAAGCACTGTAGCACAGTGAGGAAAAGAAGCAAACGTTGGAGTCAGACAAGCCTAGACCTGAATGCCAGCCCCAGCACTGACTCGCCTCGTAACTTTGGAGGTTCTTTCATCTCTGTAAGGCTTAACTCCCTCATCCATAAAGTGAGCATAACCACAGAAATGTTAAGTAACTTGCCCAGGGTCACACAGGTAGTGAATTGTGAGGAGGTGAAAGGAGGGAGTTGAGCAACCACAATCCAGGCCCTTAACCGCTATAGCATAATGACATGCTATCTGCAAAGGATTTAGCAAGAAGTACAGCAAATAATGAATGACCAGGAGGAATGAAGAGCTCCCTCCTTGTTTGTCTACAAGATAGAGTATGATGTACACCATAGAAAGAGTGTAGACTCTGGAGCAGGGGACAAAATTCCCAATCTGTCACTTACTCACTGTGTGACAATGGCAAAAATCATTCTACCTCTCTGCACTTTAGCTTGCTCACTTATAAAACAGAGATAATACTAGCATTGACCCCATATGATTACTGTGAGGGATAAACAGCCTGTGTAGATGCTCAGCTAATGCCAGTTTACATCTTCATTGTGTGTACCCATCATCTGACACTTCCCTAGGCTGCCTCGTATTGTTGTTTCTCTCTTCATTTGTGGGTCCAGCCCCTTCCCCAGAATTAAGACCATACCCTAAGTCTCTTGATAATCTTTAGTATCATGCCCTTACAAAGTCCTCATTGACTGGAATCTTAACCTTCATTGGGCATATCCTGATGCAGGCACTATGCATGGTGCTCACATGCATTGTCTCCTTCAATCTCAAAACTGTTTTCTGTGTCGAGGAATTTTATGTTTCCAGGCATAAAATACCTCTGAGAAATGGGACACATCCTTTTCTTTAGGATGAATCTCAATGGGTGAGAATAATTTCAAAATTCCCAGGCCCTCATAGAAATGAACCTTCCCTTACCCTCCTTTCTAGACACCCTTGACTTGGTGACACTTTCTAAATGATTGTAAGGGTTTGTGAGGTGGGAGTCAGATTCCTCCACTGGGGCTCAGCTGTATGAATCACCTTGAGATTCTTTTCTCTGGGACCTTTACCCTCAGCTCATTTTCTCCCCCCTTTTGTTTTATTCATCATATTCAAACCTCAGAGGACACATAGGCAGGGCGGTGTGACAATACTCATTCCTAGCATATGGAGGGCCAAAGAGGAGAAATTAGAATTGTGTGTAAAGAAATTAACCCTGGAGCTTTATTTGAAAGGACCAAAGAGTCATAACACAGACATGTTGAACCATGTATCTGTGCTCATT
Source organism: Oryctolagus cuniculus (assembly GCF_964237555.1). NCBI lineage: Eukaryota > Metazoa > Chordata > Mammalia > Lagomorpha > Leporidae > Oryctolagus > Oryctolagus cuniculus. The sequence continues at coordinate 92,505,720 of NC_091453.1, read as the reverse complement.
ATTGGCATGATTGTGGCTTCATAATTGCTTCTGATGAAAAGCATGGAGATGAAAATTCAACACTGAAGCATAAATAACCAACAAACCTGACTGTGTGGGAAATACACTGGACTAAAGGATTTACTTTCTCACACAAAAGAGTGAAAATAAGTGGAGTTGCTGCTATTGAATTCAAAGAAATTGAACTCAGCTTCTCTCTGTAGTTCAAGTTTCTAGCAAATAATTTACAGTGTAAACATAGCAGTTTTTGCTGAACAAATGGTGGGTATTGCGAACGGGATATAAATTAAGAATACTCTTTTTCTAAACGTGCAAGTAACTTCTTGTCATGTCTCCTACTGCACTGCAGTTCTCTTTCCACGTGTGGAATATGTCACATGGAGTCTGTGTGGAATATGTCACCTGGAAACAAAGCCATGGAAATCAGCATCTAGTCTGGTGTGCAATCACAAAGGGCAGAGGAGAACAGTGATACACTGTGGTACTTTAATTGGATGCAGTTTAATGCCACAATTTAGGAATATCAATTTCTATTACCTACATTAAGGCTAAGCTATTGGATGTAGCAGTTAGAAGTAGGAGAGGTTGGAAGCCACACATTGAGCTTGACCTGCTTAAAGAGTCACCTGCAGTTGTTTTTAATCCCCTTGGCTCTGGATCAAGATGTTAAATGCCCATCACCAGAATATCTAACAACTCAATAATCTAATTGGATCACTTCTAATTAATGAAATGGGCACCATTACTGGCTACCTATGATCCACCAGGCTCTCTATTAGACATGTTGCTTATCTTGTTGAATTTAATCTTTACCACAACCTTACAAAATAGACACCATGACCTTAGTTTTATAGATTTGGCAACTGACAGTGGGGTTAAGTAACTTATCCAAGGTCCCAAGGCTTCTAATTTATATAGCAAAGGCTAGACCAAGTCTGTGTGAATGCAAAGCTCGTGCCCTTTCCAATGCCACTTGTCGCCTCAGCCTATGTGAGGGGCAGAGAAAAGGAAGTGATCATTTTGAGCAGTACACTTGACCTATTGGCGAGAGAAGGTTCCATGCCATCTCAAGAACCCCTTCTGCTGGAATTTAATGGTAAAAAAAATCATTATAGTTACCAATATGGACTTTACCACCAGAAAGACCTGGGAAAGCTCCAATTCTGCCACTTTCTAGTTATGGGATCTTGGATAACAGACTTATCTCTGGGTCTTTGTTTTCTCATTATGAGGGTAATAGTGCTATGGTATATACCACATAGAACTGCAGTATGGATTAAATGAGATCAAGCACATAAAGCATCTAGCATAGTGCCTGGCATATACTAAGTGCTTAATAAATCTTAGCTATCTTTACTAGAGTACTATGTAATGTTTTCATGTGTAAAGAAATTGTCTTGCCTCCACTTGAAGCTGTGCCTGGCTGAGCCCTCTAGCACAAGTCCAACTGTGGCATCTACCTTCAAGCACCCCTGCAAGCTACATTCCAGTTCTAATAATCATAAGCTGTAATATGGCCTCAGATCCTATAAGATCTTTGAAAGTGTCACTCCAGGGGAAAGTATTTCTTATAGAAGCGAAGGTCTTACATTTTTTATATGAACATAACATCATTTTTTCTCCACACTAACCAAATGCACCTAATCAGCCCTTCAATCCACATGCCTCAGGCATCTACCCAAATTTCAGAAGCTTTCCTTATAGCCATGCTCCCTGATTACCTCTTCACTGAATTATATCTCAAACAGACTTTTTGAGTCTCCTTCATAATAGCCTTTTTTTCACTTTTGTTACAAAGATACACTTCCTTTGAAACACTATACAAAGAATCAAATTCTTCAGGTAACTTGACTCTATAAAAACCTGAGTTCCTAGCCCTCACACTGAAATATTTAGTGCACGTGTACAATACAGTCATATTATCATTTATTTTCAATTGCTATATGATCATTTTTGCTTTAAGCAACTGCACTGCTTTCATTTCAAGAAAGTAAGCAGAAGCGGTATATATAAAGAATGAACTTCATCCCTAGGGTCAACCAGCTTAGCAAGATTGAGTCAAATGGACAATTTACAAAACTATGTTTAAAAAATTCCCATACAGGGCTGGCACTGTGGTGTAGTGGGCAAAGCCTCCATGTGTGGTGCTGGCATCCCATATGGGTGCCAGTTCTAGTCCCAGCTGCTCCTCTTCCAATCCAGCTCTCTGCTATGGCCTGGGAAAGCAGTACAAGATGACCCCCAAGTGCCTGGGACCCTGCACCCATGTGGGAGACCCAGAACAAGCTCCTGGCTCCTGGCTTCAGATCAGCTCAGCTCTGGCCATCACAGCCATTTGAGGAGTAAACTAATGGATGGAAGACCATTCTACCTCTCAAAAAAAATCCATAAAAAATGTCCCATATATTAAAAGAAACATTTATAAAAACACTAAAGTGCTTTAGTAACAGATTTTAGTAACAAGTTCCTAAATCTGTTACAACTGCAACCATATATTAAGCCTTTAGTATAGTGGAAGTCATTTTATGATGCCACCCTCTACCCCACACTACAGCACAGTGTCTAAGTAGCGATCTGTCTTCTGCATCAGCTAATAAGGGGGAAAATGGTACATCAGATGACAACCTGGTACCTCAAACTTAGTGGTAAGACCTAGTTGAATCGACAGGCAATCCCCATCCCTTCACTCTCTGTTCCAGCTGAGGTCCATCTTCCAGCTATTCCAATACACCATGCTCCCTCTCCCAAGTCTTTTTTTTAAAGATTTTATTCATTTTATTTGAGAGGTAGAGTTACAGACAGTGAGAGGGAGAGACTGAGAGAGAGATCTTCCATCTGCTGGTTCACTCCCCAAATGGCCACAATGGCTGGAGCTGTGCCAATCCGAAGCCAGGAGCTTCTTCTCGGTCTCCCATGTGGGTGCAGGGGCCCAAGGGCTTGGGTCATCTTCTACTGCTTTCCCAGGCCACAGCCCCTCTCCAAGTCTTTATATGAGATGCTACTTCTGCCTAAAATACCCTTACCCTGCTACTTCACTTGTCTTACTCATCTTTCTGATCTCACTAAAATGTCACTTTGTCCAAAGCATTCCCTGACCACCCCCTCCACACAAGTCCGGGCTACATGACACTACCGTATGTGACCAGAATACTATAGAATAATATTATAGTATGGCGTGATATGTGTATACATGAGGGAAAAAAGTTTGTGGAAAACAGAATTAAAGGGCGGGTTTATCATGGTGCAAAAGATGTTAATAAATATTTTGAAGTGCATAAATGTATGTATACACATGTGTGCATAAGTATATAAATACATATATTTGTCAGAGTACCCTCATGTATATATTCTGAAGTACTCATGTGTTTGTGTGTTGCAGTCAGAGCACATATACAGCACACCAATACACTGTACTATAATTGCATATTTGCTTGCCTAATCATCCACATTAAATTGTAAGCTCAACAAAGCAATGTGTTTCTTTTTCACCATTATATCTCAGTGCCTAGCACAAACTATATTTAGTAAATAAACATTTATTGAATTAAAGAAAGTTGGATATAACTATTTTTGAACTTCCATAGATAAGCAAGCTACTGAAAGAGTAAACTGACAATTGGGAAATCTAACCTTTTCTGTCAATATGTCATGGATGTTAAGACATGGATTTTAAAGTCAGTTAACCAGACTGTAAGCTTCACAAGAACAGTTACCATAACTGTCATTTTCACTATTATGTCCCCAGTACATTGAACAATATTGAGTATATGATGGAAATTCAGTAAATATTGACTAAATAAATGAACAGATTAAGGAATGGGATGGCTGTCATTTTAGATGGTTTTTCCCAATCAATAAATATTTATGGCCTTGGAGCACAAATGGATTCCTTCCACACACTAACACAAAACCTACCTTTTCCATGAAGCCATCTCTAACCTCCACTATCCCCTCCACTCAAACAAGAAGCTTTTACCCTCTGAATAAACTCAGAAGGTAAAGCTATAAAATGTAAGCATTGCACAAAGTTTAGAAGAAATAGTCAATAGGATGGATGACCAAATCAAGATTCAAAATGATCTCAATAAACCAGAATAAAGCACCTAAACCAAAAAGATTCAATTTAACTGAATTATGCTGTAAGTCCAGCATTCAGGTTCAAATATCAATTTCACAAGTACAGCATAGGGAAAGACCAGTCTTGACAGCAGTTTGTGTGAAATAGACCTGGGGATTTTAGTTGGCTTCAAGATCGATATGAGGCAGCAGTGAGATGTGACTGCTAACGACACCAGTACAATCTAAAGCAACACCAGAAGAAGTATTCTGTCCAGTTCACAAAAAGCAACGGAGCCAGAGTACCCTGTTTCAGTGCAACCACATCCATGATGCTGTTAATTTTAAGATGTATTTATTTAAAAGGCAGAGTAACAGAGAGAGGTCTTTCACCTACTGGCCTACTCCCCAGATGCCTGCAACAGCTGGGGCTGGCTCAGAACAAAGCCAGGAGCCAGAAACTCCATCCAGTTCTCCCATGTGGGTAGCAAGAATGCAAGTACTGCTGCTTCCCAGGTGCATTAGCAGAAATCTGGATTGGAAGTGGAGTTAGGACTCGATCCCAGGCATTCCGATATGGGGTGCTAGTGTCCTAAGAGGCAGCTTAAGCCACTGTATCACAACAACCACCCTTGTGACCTTATTTGTAATATTTTAAGTGAAACATTTAAAAATGAAATTAAGTTCATGATGGATCAACTAGAATAGTAACTACAGAAAATATATGATGGAGAGTTGAAGGACCTGAGGACATATGCACTGAGAACAGTAAATTTGAGGTGAGGGGCTAGCATTGTGTTATAGTGGATTAAGCTGCCACTTGTAACATTAGCATTCCACATGAACACTGGTTAGAGTCCTAGCTGTTCCACTTCTAGTCCAGTTCCCTACTAATACACCTGGAAGAGCAGTGGAAGATGAACCAAGTACATGGGCCTCTGCCACCCACATGAGAGATGAGGATGGAGATCGGGTTCCTGGCTTTAGCCTGGCCCAGCTCCAGCCATTGTGGCCATTCGGGGAGTAACCCAGTGGATGGAAGATCTGTCCCTGTGTGTGTGTAACTCTGCCTTTCAAATAAGACTTTAAAAAAAAAAAATGGAGGTGAGCAATGTAGCAGCATCTGTGGGTAGGAGGAAAGGATCAGGCAGTACGAAGTGGTAAAAGGTATGTATGAGCTGAGAAAGTCCCACAGATAAGACTAACACAACCACAATGCTCACCCCACATACATGGTTGGAAACCACTGTTCTCGAGGAAATAAATGAAACCAGCTGGCTGAATATTATAGGATAGGATACACATCTTTAAATATTATAATGTTATATTAAGTGATAAAGCAATTGCCTATGAACCAAAGAAGACTCCTATCACTGGAAATATTTAAATAGAAACTGGATGCCCCTTGTCAGGGATTTTAGAGATAAAATTGTTTATAGAGTCCTGTGTTGGAGAGGATGGTTTGAATAACTCATCCGTATTTCAAAGGTGCTATGATTCTATATCTTTCTACTTCTCTGAATCCCTCAGTCATCCAATTAAGCCTGTTCCTCTGGCAATTAACAGGCATTTCTTCAGACAGTATTTATATAAGATCTTTTTGAGAGTCATGCTAGTCTAGAAAGTAGATTCTATGCCCATTTTATGCAGAGTAGACCACCAAATATTTAGTGAATAAATGAACCCTTGAATTTATAAAAATAATATTAGGAGCTTACAGAAAACTTTTAATACCTACTGGAAAGATACTGGTTTTGAATTCAGAATACCTGGGTTCTAGACCCAGTTCAATCACATGTTGTTCTTTTGACCCAGAGTAAGTAATTTACACTAGGATAATTTGTATTTTTCATCTATAAAATAAAAATAATAATGCCTGTTTTCACTAACACATGGGAATAATAACTAATTGAAATAGTATATTATAAAACCCTAAGGTGAAAAGTGTTTCTTAAACTATAAAGAACCAGGCATCATTCAACCTACTGACCTATGAATAAATGGCTGACTACCTCTTTAGCAGATTTCTTTTGTTATTGTCAACATTACTTCCCACCCCACCCACCACCATCCTCAATCCTTAAACATAATCTTTTTGTTGATTCAAATCAGTTAGCCCTCCTTATGAAGCCATATTGCTAATCCTGCTTATAACTATGAGCACAAGAAACTTCCTATCAATGTGTTAAGAAGAGGAAAACCATTTGGTAGTGAAAAATGGGTTGGGTTCCCTACAGCCTTTGCAGCCTTTTAAGAGTCTCCTCCACTACCCTCATAACAACTAGTTGTGCTCTCAATTTCTTCCCCTACCCCTATGCTGATAGGAAAGCCATCCTAGCACCCTACAGTCTTCCCTTTCCCAGACAGTCCCTGGGCCTTCCTTCCCTTCCTTTTCACTTTAGTAACTGACTGACTTTGGCTTTCTTCTGAAAAATTGTTTCTTAATAAGGTTTTGAAAAAAAATCTTCCAGGCCAAAGTATGAAACACTGGCATGCCCTTTTCCCTCCTTCTCTGGGAGCTATTCATTGATAGGGAACAAATACTTACTTATTCCAAAGGAATGGGCCACAGGGAGACAGGATTACCATTATTTGGGCATAGCCCTTTCTGGAATCCTTCACATACTACTATGTAGGCAAAATAAGCATAGACTAGAAAGAAATGCCTCTCCAGTCGATTTCTACTTGATGAGCCCCGTTACCTTCTAGCCTGTATCTAGATAGAAATGGTTGGCTACATAAGCTACCTTGGGGTTTGAAAAAATGCATAGCTGAGAGCACTGGGATCCCAATCATTTGTAGGTTGTGGTTTGGATATGAATAATACAGTGAGAACCTATGCCCCTTCAATTCGTCAATGTGATTTGAATTTTTGACATCAACATGGCAAATGTAGAGTCACTGGTTATGCAATGTAAATTGGTGCATTTGAGGCCCCACATAGCAGTGGGATTCACTGACTGACTCTAAAGCAACACAAACATTTAAAGTGATGTGAAGAGGCAGCCTTACCAACAATTGTAGATTTAAAAAAAATGTGCTAAAGCCCCTGGCAAGGTTTCATATTTAGACAGTAATACAATTTAAACAATTTTTGAAACCTTTTGACTTAAGAAATCATTCTTTGTATTTAACTTCTCCCTCTGCTTACTCTTGTAAAGTCAACTAGATAATAGAATAAATTAAATCAATGCAACCAGCTGTGTATCCCAAATCACATTCATCTCCTTATACATACAGGCACAGTCCTAAACTTACATAAGTTTCTCCAGACAAGTTTATTAAAGTAGAGTTTACAACATGAATTGTTGTAAGAAGAAAATTGTGCTTTTTAAAAATTGTTGATAATACATGGACTCTCATATAATTCAGGATCTATTCTAGGACTGCATACAATCGCCTAAAAGACTCATAAGATTCATGTTTTATCCTTACTTCTCTCAGTAACCAGCCTGGAATCCCTAGGAAATCATTTCCTTCTCTGAGCCTCACTTTATTCAACTCTAAAAAGAATGTAGTTGGGCTCAGTCAATTGTTCCCAAATAACATTTCATAGGCAGGTACCAACCTGTTACAAGACATTTATCAGTCCTTTCTGAGAAAAAAAGATAAAAGCAAAATACTAAGTTTTTCATTAAGCTAAATATATTCAATTTTTAAACTTCTGAGCAGGTGGTCTCATTGCTATTGGACAAAAAAGTCCATTATTTTGGTACAATGGTGATAGAAATGGTAACACTTTAATAATATCTTTCCTTGACAAAATTAAAAGATTGCAAATATATCATTTTATCATGGTTTAATTTTTTAGTTTTATACTTATTTATTTGAAAAGCAGAGAAAGAGAGCAGGGAGGGAGGGAGAAGGACAGACAGAGACAGAAACAGAGACAGACATACATCTTTTATCTACTTGTTCATTCCCCAGATGCCTTCAATATTCAGGGGTGGACCAGGCTGAAGCCAAGAGACAGGAACCCCATCCAAGTCTCCTACATGAGTGGCAGGGACCCAAATACTTGCGCTATCATTTAATGCCTCTCAGGGTACACATTAGCAGGAAGTTAGATGGGAAATGGAGTAGCCAGGACTTGAACTAGGCACACCAATATGGATGCAGGTGTACCAAGAGGTGGCTCAACCACTGTACCACAAACCCACTATTATGTTTTAATTTTTAAAATTTATTAGGCATATTGTAATCAAAAGTCAATTAGGTGTTTGTAGGATCCATTATGCCAGCCCTAAAGCTTCTAAGACTGTGTATCCAATAACCTTTTCCTTTTTAAAAAAAGATTTACTTATTTGAAAGGCAAAGTGACAGAGGAAAGAGAAAGAGAGAGAAACACTATCTTCTTTGTACTAGTTCACTCCCCGAAATATCCACAATGATAAGAGCTGGACCAGGATAAAACCAGGAGTTAGGAAATCCATCTGCATCCCCTACATGGGTGGCAGGGACCCAAGCACTTGGGCCATTATCTGCTGCCTATCCAGGAACATTTACTGGGAGGTAGATTGGAAGCAGAGTAGTCAGGACTTGAACTGGCATTCAGATATGGAATGCCAACATTACAAGTAACACCAGCCCTTTAATAAACTTTTCTTATTTGGGCTTTGTCATTCCTTTAGATCTGCATTCAAAAGTTTTATCTTAAGAACCACTGTATAGAGAACTTATTTCAGAGGTATCTCCAACAAGCCATATTAAAGGAATCTGTTAAAAACTCGGTGGGTTTCTTTTGTCCCCTCAGTCTCAATCCCAGTATAATCTAATCAACGATGCCCAAATATTGGCCACTTCCCACATTTGAAAGATTCACCTATGGCTTATATTACTCACACATGCAATGAGGGGTGGGGTGGTGGTACAAGAACCCTACATTCCCTCTACCCAAAGGATTGTGGAATTTCAGTGGTGTAGCCTTAAACATCTCTGGAAACAACAAGCCTCAGTACCACACACTAATGAGCTTGCCAAGTGTACCCAGCTTACCCTCAATGAAGTAGCCACAAATCCCTTTTAATCCACAATGATACCACCACCTCACATAAGTACAAAGTTTTATGGTTTTCAGCAACCTTCCCAATACTTTTTATCCTGTTGGAGCTATTTGGTGTAAACTGTGCTTACTGTCTAAGATAGCTCACTGACATGAAATGTATGGCATAAAACCAAGTAGTTACCACTCGAGAAGAACCTAGCGGGCGGTGCTGTTGCATAGCAGGTAAAGCCCCAGCCTGCAGCACTGGCATCCCACATGGGCACGGGTTCAAGTCCCAGCTGCTCCACTTCCAATCCAGCTCTATGCTATGGCCTGGGAAAGCAGTAGAAGATGGCTCGAGTCCTTGAGCCCCTGCACCCATGTGGGAGACTCAAAAGAAGCTCCTGGCTTCAGATCAGCTCAGCTCTGGCTGTTGTGGTCATCTGGGGAGTGAACCAGTGGATAGAAGACCTCTCTCTCTGGTTCTACCTCTCTCTGTAACTCTTTCAAATAAATAAAGTATATCTTATAAAAGAAGAAGAAGAACCTACAGTATACTAATTTGAAGTAGTCAGTGGTTTTTTTTTTTTTACAGATTTATTTTATTTATTTGAAAGACAGTTACAGAGAAAGAGGGAGGGAGGGAAGTAGGGAGGGAGGGAGGTCTTCCATCTGCTGGTTCACGCCCAAGATGGCTGCAACAGCCAGAGCTGAGCCAGTGTGAAGCCAGGAGTTTCTACCAGGCCTGCCATTCAGGTGTAGGGGCCCAAGTACTTGGGCCATCCTTTGCTGCTTTCCAGGCACATCATCAGGGATCTGGATCGGAAGTGGAGCAGGCAGGACTGAAACTGGCATCCATATGAGATGCCAGTACTGCAGGCCGAGGCTTTAATCCACTGAACCACAGTGCTGGCCCCCATGGTTTTTTAAGGTGCTGTTTACTGTTGGAAACTCAAATGAACTTTCATTGTTTTTGTTTGGATTATATGTATGTGTACACACAGGCAACAAAGGATGTTTTTAAAACACAGCTCCAAGTCAAGTTTTTCCTGGATATATTGGTGCCAAATCAAGTCTGGTTTTGCTGCTTTTGAGAATACTTCTCCTAAAGAGAATTTCTAGAAAGTTGTAGGACATTCGCCTCATGACTGGGCCAAGAGGTTTTCAAAATGAAAAAGAACATCAGAAACCTAGAATGAGGAACTACTAGGAGTGAAATGAGCAGGAAAAGGGATCTTTGATATCCTGTTTCAAAGACATTTGAAATGATCAAGAGTCTCCTCAACACAGAGCCTTTGAAACCAAAGTTGCACTTCAGGATAGAAGCAATGTGAGAAATGAAAGAACTTCTATTAATTATCCTATTCCTAGACAGAGAAGATTATCTAAAAGTTAGTGGCTGGTAAAGTTTCTTACCAATGACTCTGATCTGTGTCAGCTTATCACTCTTTTCTTCCCTCCGCCATATAATAGAGGAAAGGATCACCAGAATCAACAGGTCACTTTGTCATGAGGTGGTCCCACAGAAGAATAGCCAGCCATCACAGTGCCTGAGATATTGGGCGGGGGGCAGGGGATGTATTCAAAGTTTGATTGCTTATTCATGATCAGAAGATGAGCATATCATTTATCATTCACACTCGGAGATTTTTCTGAAAGTGTCAGCTATTGAAAATTACACCAGGACATCAGTCTTCTCAAGCAAACCAACATGTCCAATCCCTCTAGTTGTAAAGAGTAGGAGTCAGATGGTGGATTTAATTCCAGACATTACTAAAGAGAGACTGTGCAGACAGAGGAGAGTCAGTGTTGGGAGCTACTGCTTAACTCTGGAGAAATCAGGTGATTTCTCAAAGATGGCCAGATGTTCTCCAAAAACTCAAGATTGCTGTGCTTGTCTCTAATTTTAGGTTTATGATGTTTTTAATTATGTAAAACTACTGATTAGAAAAGACAACTGTCACAGCACTGAATAAAAAATATATAAACAATCCAACTGTATTATCATATTACTGAAAGTATGTAACAGGCAAAAACTTTCCACTGAAGACCTCAAGAGGGCAAGAGAATTTTTTCTCTTGCACAGTCCTCACAAACACTTCACTTCACTGTCAACAAGCTAAATTACACCAAGGTCCAAATAGGCCCTACTGTGTTGATTAGCCAAATCTTCAGGCCTGCCCTGATGGCTAGAGTTGGAGGCTGGGCCCTTCGGACTCTTATAAGAAACTACATAGTGCAGTGGATCCACACTGAAACCTCTCAGCAAACATCCAACAGAAATCTTTCTGAATCAAGAGACAGCCTGCCATCCAGTCATGTAGTAGCCATTTTTTCCCAGTAATTTTTTCAGCATTCTCAGAAAAGAAACTTGCCAGTCAAGTTGATCAGAGTTACAAACTCTACCAGCCAAGGCCATGTGACCCACCAGCAATCACTTGGCACCCAAGTCTGGAGTCGCTGGAAGCAATACAATTCCTTGATTCTAAAATTAAGGAATCTCAGCAGTCTCAACCAAATTGGGAAGGGTTATCTCAGATCCTTCTGGGAGAAGACAGTTTCTGTATCTGTTAATGTCAAGGAATCATCTTGCTCAAAGCCAAGACAATTAGAGGATACAGAAAAATGTACTGAGAACCACAAACCCAGTAAACATTCTTACTTCTATGCTGCAAATAGGAATATTGGAAGAGAGAGTTTTCAAATTACCCTCATAGCATGTGTCCTGGCAAAGCACCAAATGGCCCTTTCTTCAATAGCCAAACTAATGGAGAAATGATACATCCATAGATGAAAACAGGTCCTGTACTGAGGCAATCGTTATAATCTTATCTCCCGCCAATGCTTTTACCATACATCAAGCAGCTATCAAAGTACCAGAAAAATACCCAAAAGGTGATCAGCATAAGGGAGGTGTGATCTGACTAGTCACAAGTCTGGATGATCATTCCCGAGTAATTAAGAGCTGTATTAAACATTCATGGTTCATAACCTTACATGTAAGACCAGCTCCTAACTCTATGCAACTTTATAATTCTCCCATCCTATCCACCTTTTATGGAGTTACCTGGTACTATACCAAAAAAAAAGGGCTTGCTTATTTTGATCAATTAAATCCTTAGATACTATGTCTCTGCCTATTCATATTGTTAAGGAGAATTTAAACAAACCACTTGACTTCAGAGATAAGCAAACCTAGAGTGGGGTAGAAGATAGAAGACAACCTGATTTAAGGTATAAAACACTAAAATGGTAGTCAAAAATTTTTTTATATTTTATTTTATTTAATGAACATAAATTTCCAAAGTACAGCTTATGGATTATAATAACTTCCCCCCCCATAACTTCCCTCCCACCCACAACACTCCCCTCTCCCATTCCCTCTCCCCTTCCATTAACATCAAGAATAATTTTCAATTATCTTTATATACAGAAGATCAATTTAGCATATATTAAGTAAAGATTTCAACAGTTTGCACCCACACAGAAACACAAAGTGTAAAATACTATTTGAGTACTAGTTATAGCATTAATTAAACACCTAAGAGTAATTGTGTATTAATTAGAGTTCAACCAATAGTTTTAAGTAGAACATAAAAAATACTAAAAGGGTAAAGTATTAAGTTCCTTTTTTTGCTTTTTTTTGTTTGTTACATAGTTATTTTTTTATTTAATAAATGTGAATTTACAAAGTGCAACTTTCGTATTGTTGTGGCTTCCCCCCCAACCTCCCTCCCTCCCGTGGCCCTCCCCTCTCCCACTCCCTCTCCCATCCCGCCCGCCCTTCATCAAGTTTCATTTTCAATTACCTTCATATACTGAAGATCAACTTAGTATATACTAAGCAAGGATTTCAACAGGCTAACTTTTTCAGTAACTCACTGGTTTACCTTGAAGTTATCCTACCTTCATATTTTCTTTTTTGTGCAGTGGAAGCTTTGAACTAGACAACCTGTTATTACACTTCCAGTATTGATAGTCTAAGTTAACTTCAGTCTGAAGAAACTTCATCTACAAAGAGGGCTGACCTTGCTCAAAAGTTTTATCTGTGTGGATATCTAGGCCCACCTCTGCCCCACACTCAAATCCAAATATTTGAGTGATCATCTCAGCCATGGCACTGGGTCATCTTGAGTAACTCACTTAACTTCCATGGGCCTTTATCTTTCTCTGTAAAATAGAGAAAATGTACCAGTAATTTTCAAACACTTCCATGGAAGCCTTGGATTTTACATGTCTGTTCAGCTAGGAGTGTCTCAAGCTGCTTTAAGAGAAGGCAAGAAGGAAGGCCCAGAGGAAAGCCAGTTACATACAACTCTTGGACAGTTGTCTGGATCTCGACAGAGCAGTTCTGCTTTAATCTGTATTGTATTTGGGGGGGGAGGGTGTCTCAATAATATTTCACTGTAAAAGGGGGTTCAGCATATAGAAGGAAACTTAAAAACTATAGGACTAGTTGTTCTCTGAATCCTGTTTTAAGAAGCACTTAATATTTGTTAAGTGGATGAATCCTTTCCAAACCAGGTGTTGGCAAACTTTTACTGGAAAAGTACAAACAGTAAATATTTTAGGCTGTTTGTACCATAAAGTCTGTCACTACTATTCAACTCCACCAATGTAATATGTAAATATCCTCCTCAGGCAATAAATGAATGAATTGGCATGGGTGGCTCTGTTTCAATAAAACTTTATTTATGGATTTTGAAAAGTGAACTTCATGAACTGTTCATTTGTCATGAAATAGTATTATTCTTTTCATTATTTCTAACCACCTTAAAATATAAAAAAAAAAATCATCCTTCGTTTCCAGGTCATATAACAGGCAATGGGCCAGATTTGGCCCACACACCATAGTTGGCTGACTCCCGTTCTAAACCATCTGTACCAACACGGTATTAAAGAGAAAATTAGATAGAAATAAACACATTATTAAAAGCTACACTCAATAAATAAATTTAAGAAAATATTTACTTATAGCTAAACTAATCTTTCCTTGATGTTATCTCCAATATAGTCTGGGGAAATGATAGCACAGGAGTCAAACAAATATGGTTCAAAGTCTAGTCTTCCACTCTCTAGCTTTGTGACCTTGAACAATTTACTTGACCTCTCTGGCCCTTAATCTCCCTGTCACACAGAATTAAAGGTCTTTTACATTCTGAAAGATGGAATGTGATACAAATTTTGGGGAGGGAAATTTAGCAAAATCCATCAAAATCATAACTGTACCTACTCCTTGACTTATCAACTACACTGCTAGGAACATAACCTAAGGATAAGGGTAGGGGCCAGCATTGTGGCATGGAGCATAAAGCCACCACCTGCAACACTGACATCCTATATGGCACTGGTTCAAGTTCGGCTGCTCAACTTCTGATCCAGCTCCTTGCTAATGTGCCTGGGAAAGCAGCTGAAGATGGTCCAAGTGTTTGGGTCCTTGCACCCACATGGGAGACCAAGAAGAATCTCCTGGCTTTGGTCTGGCCCAGCCCTGGCCATTGCAACCATTTGGGGAGTGAACCAGTGGATGGAAGATCTCTGTGTGTCTCTCCCTTCCTCTCTCTGCAATTCTGCCTTTCAAATAAATATTTTTAAAAAAATGATAAGTGTACCAAATTTCAACTGATGTATTTTTATTTATACTAGCACAAAACTGGGACCAACCCAAATGACCCTCCCAATAGAGGGCTGATTAAATAATATATAATCATCTGCTTTGTAACCATTAAAAAAATAAGACATCTGTATAGAATACTAAAAAACTACCTCCAAGGAAGAATATTAAGTGGTAAAATAAACGATGCAAAAATCACAGTTTATAGCAATTTTATTTGCTAAGTAATTATTTAATGGTGATAACGGTCCTACTTCATAGAGTTGTTATAAGGATTAAATAAGACAAAACATGTAAAGAATGGTGATTTACCTTTTTTGGAGACAGGGACTTTTTCATCATTGTATGCTACAAAACACCTGAGACTGTGCCTGACACATAAAGGTCCAATATAAAAATGTGAAAGGCCCTACATAAAGATGTGAGAGAGCATGAGGTTTTCTGTTTGATGGAACTGGGTTTGAATCCTAGTTTTACTTTATTAATTGTGCAATCTTAAACAAGTCAGTTAACTTTTATGATTACTGGATGCATTATCTGTTAAATGGGAGGAGAGGATAAATATATCACACAAGGCTAATGTAAAGCTTAAATCTGATAACAGCTATAAGATACCTAGTATACAGACTTCGGTGGATATTCTTTCTATAGCCCTATATCCATTCTCCACCTCTCCACTCTACTCTGGGTCTCAAGAAGGAAACCTTTTTGGACAGCATCAGTTGGGCTCCTTTGCCCTTGGGATTTCATAGGGGTGCAATGGCAAGAAATGAGAAGGTGGAAGGAGAGAAAAGTCAGATTATTTTTTCTAATCATTCCTCCTCTGCCAGGCTATGATTTGATGGTTTCTATCATGAAGTAGTCCTTTCCTTATGGATCCCATTTCCAGATTTCAGTAGCACTAAGCTCTCCCCTTGTCTCTTCATGTCATTCCTACTATAGCTAGTCCCAGGGTACCTCACCACCACTTAACCTTGTTAACACTCCTGTAAATGCTCTGTTCATCAGTACTTCTTCCATTGTGAAGTGTGCCATCTGCCTCCATATAGAATACATAAATGTTAAATAAATATTTTTTACCCCATCTGGAGTACACATTTCTCAAAATCCAGAAGTAACCACCCCAAGATATACTGCTGGTCCAGATCAATCATCTAAGCAGAAAGCTTACCCTCTACCCAAACCATTATGATCCTTCCGTGAAGAATTATCAAATATTACAAGTTTCATAAAGTCTTAGCCTCATGTTTGCAAGTGCTTACAATCCACTGGATTAAGGAAAATAAAGGTAGGAAACATGTCTACTAGATTTAACAGAAAGCTCTATATAAATTGATTGATTCCTTCAGGGGCAAAGATTATCTCCTCTTTACCTCTGGGAGTTGCAATTCTACTTTCATGGACCTGTGGACCAGGCAAATGGCAACCTATAAACATATAACTCCAGTGCAATCTTCTAAAACTGATTATTCGTAATAGAAACACTGGAGGTCTCAAATAGAACACTGATAGTTTTTCTATTTGTTTCTTTGTTTAAATAGTATAATGTGTTGGTAAAAGAGGAACAGATCATTTCACTAATGATCAATAAGTGCAACATATGTAATTTTTTGAAAGAGTTTGTGGAAAAATAAAGGATAAAGTATGAGATTATTCTGGTTCAAATCTTTTGAAACTCATGCATAGTTTTCATAATATGCATTTTCTTATAGACCAGTTCCTGATGCTCCAAATCCTCTTCAACACTTTTGTGTTATTAGATGCTAACATTTTTGCCAATTTGATGACTATGAAGTGGAATTTTTGTTGAGTATCCCTGGTAATTAGTGAGGTTGAACTACGTTTGTGTGATAATTGACCAATACATTAGCCTCTTCTGTGAACTGTTTGTTCCTATCCTTGCCCAGATTTCTTTTGGGTTGTTTGGTTTGTACTGATTAGTAGCTGTTTTTTTATCCATTCTAGAAAAAAAAATCCCTCTTTGGTTATAAACATCATTACAGCTGCATTTTTTTGTACAAATGCTTTCACTTTTTTTAAAAAAGATTTTTAGTTTATTTATTTGAAAGAGAGTTACAGAGAGAGGTAGAGAGAGAGAGAGAGAGGTATTCCATCCGCTGGCTCACTCCCAAGATGGCCACAATGGCCGGAGCTGCGCCGATCCAAAGCCAGGAGCCAGGAGCTTCCTCAAGGTCTCCCTTGTGAGTGCAGGGGCCCAAGGGCTTGGGCCATCTTCTACTGCTTTCCCAGGCCATAGCAGAGAGCTGGATCGGAAGTGGAGCAGCCAGGACTTGAATCAGTGCCCATATGGGATGCCAGCGCCACAGATGGAGGATTAACCTAGTGCACCACGGCACCGGCCCCATATATTGCTTCTAAGATGAGTCTACTTAGCTATCCCTAGGCCAATATCACATTGCCTTAACAAAGAGAATTTTATAATTCATTTTATTTTTAACTTTTATTAATATAAAGAGAATAGGCTTCATGATTTCATAAATACAATTCTAAGATAACCATACATCCCTCCCTCCACTTTTCCCTCCCTCCTTCTTTTAATTTTTGCAAAAACATAATTTTAATCCATTCTATAATCACAGGTTCAATGCACCACTAACTGTAATATCCAACATGCAAAAAGTACAAAGTCCACAGTTCCACAAGAGCTAAAAACAATCTAATCACAAGATGTCCCTTTTATTCCTATAACTTCTTTGTATTCTATATTTTGATATCTTATTTCCCATACACACTCTCACTATCCTGCTTCTTAAATTTTCTTGGCTCTTCTTGCTCTCATACTCTTCCATATAAATTATAGGATCATCTTATTAATTCACACATACATGCACATGCACGCATACACACACATACACACACACAAATCCTCTTGAAATTTTGGATCAAATTGTATTGCAGTTTAATTTTGGAGGAATTGTCATATTCTCAGTAACATGGCATGCTCACATATGAACATGATTTATTCTATACTTTATTAAGACCTCTTTTTATATCTCTCAAGTTTTATACCAGTTTTCTACGTCTATTAGATGTCTCAGTTTATGTGTTTTTCAGTATGTTTAAAATGTATATCCATATTTCTAGTAGTATATAAAAACATAGTTGATGTGTTTTAATTTTGTAGAATTTTTCAAATTGTATCTCTCTGCTCCTGTGTGACTCATATCAGTACATTTAGCTCTATCTTATTTTCATATACCTCAAATTAATCATTATTGGTATTGATGCTTTATACAGTTAAATGCTTATTTAACTCATTGTTTACAAACTTCTATATTTGCCAGCTCTTCTTACATCCCACTCTTTCTGAATTCAGTGTTGTTCATTACTTCACCCAACTTTGAAGCCATTATTCCACATTCTTCTAACTTCTATTGTTGCTGCTGAAAATTCTGCTGTCATACTAATTAGCATTCCATGCTGGTAAACTGTGCTTTCTTTCTGCTGCCTTTTAAGATACTGTCTCTGTCCTATATGCTCTGTTGTTTTGGTATGATGGGTATTTTCTTACCCTGCTAGGGATTCATTGTGCATCCAGAATGTGGATTCAAGTCTTCCACTGATGCTGAAAATTTCATAGTCATTATTTCTTTCAATTTTGCCCCTCCCTTGGTCTATTATTTCTTTGAGATGCCAATCATATACATTGTGTGTGTGTGTGTGTATGTGTGTGTAAATTTGGCATTCCAAGTGTGTCCCTTATAAACACACACACACTCTCACACACACATATTTTCTCTATGTATATTAATCTGTTTCATGTTTTCCATGTTTCATTTTGAGTAATTTTCTTCACTTTTTTCCAGTTGAATTCTCTCTTGAACTGTCTCTTATTTTCTATGAAGCCTATTTATTGAGGACTTTTTTACTTCAATGCCTATATTTTCATTTTAGATAATCTTTTTATAAAATGTTTTTATAGGTTCTTATTATTTAAGAAACAGAGAGAAAGATATAGACAGAGGGATCCCATGTGGTCCACTTGTCAAATGCACACAATGACTGAGGCTGGACCAGGCGGCAGCCATTGAACCAGGAACTCCAACTAGGTTTCCCAGATGGGTGCCAGCGACCCAACTACTTAAGTCATCGCTGCTGCCTCCCACAGTCTGTATTGGCAGGAAGCTAGAATCAGGATTCACAGTCAGATATCAAATCCAGATACTCCAATAACCACTAAGTCAAATTCGTGCCCCTGTTAATTTCATATTATTATTATCATTAATGCTTTCAGTGCTTTCTCTTATTCTGTTATGGTTTTAAGCATCGTAATTTATGGACTCTATTGTGTTGTTCCATTTTATGATATGCTTGGGATTCTAACCCTTTTTGTTGTATTTGCACAGCTCACTTAAGGTGATATGGTTTTTTCCATGCATTTTGAGTTGTAAGCTCTTCTTCAGCAGGTTATATAAATCTTTTATCACTGCCCTGGAACCAATTTTATGTTAAATTCTTAGTTTGCAAGTTCCTAAACCCTGCAGGGAATGTAAATAACTCCAAACCTGTGAGAGACATGGACTTGTTATAAATTTCCAGGAGACACTTTTTCCTCATCCAAATCCCAAACATATATGGGCTTCCTTGCTGTTTCTCTGTATTATTGCATGTATTTTTTCCCATTCACCCCTAAATTGCAGTTGCAGACCTTCAGGGCCCCAGTTTTATAAGAGAAGTACTTTTCATTGCACTGACCCAGAGCTTTATCTCTTGTCCTCATATACATGTTAAAGAACAAGCTTTTAGACTACTGAGCCTAATGCCCCCCTTACGTCTTCATCTAGAGCATGTTTTGGATCTTTTTGCTTTGACTCTTCTTTGTTAGTAAATATAAATTTCCAAAGTACAGCTTATAGATTACAATGGCTTCCCCTCCCCCATAACTTCCCTCCCACCGGCAACCCTCCCCTTTCACTCTCCCTCCCCCCTTCCATTCACATCAAGATTCATTTTCAATTCTCTTTAAATACAGATCAATTTAGCATAGATTAAGTAAAGATTTCAACAGTTTGCACCCACATAGAAACACAAAGTGTAAAATACTGTTTCAGTACTAGTTATAGAATTCACATTGAACAACACATTAAGGACAGAGATCCTACATGAGGAGTAAGTGCACAGTGACTCCTGTTGTTGACTTAACAAATTGACATTCTTGTTTGTGGCATCAGTAATCACCCTAGGCTCTAGTCATGAGTTGCCAAGGCTATGGAAGCCTTTTGAGTTCACAGACATCGATCATATTTAGACAAGGTCATAGTCAAAGTGGAAGTTCACTCCTCCCTTCAGAGAAAGGTAACTCCT
Source organism: Oryctolagus cuniculus (assembly GCF_964237555.1). Lineage (NCBI taxonomy): Eukaryota > Metazoa > Chordata > Mammalia > Lagomorpha > Leporidae > Oryctolagus > Oryctolagus cuniculus. Next base: position 92,485,741 of record NC_091453.1, on the reverse strand, counting down.
TCTTTGATGGCCCATTCTTTCTACTGGAGTCTCACTCATAGAGATCTTTCATTTAGGAGTTTTTATTTGTTTGCCAGAGTGTCTTGGCTTTCCATGCCTGAAATACTCTCATGGGCTCTTCAGCCAGATCCAAATGCCTTAAGGGCTGATTCTGAGGCCAGAGTGCTATTTAGGACATCTGCCATTCTATGAGTCTGCTGCGTATCCCACTTCCCATGTTGGATCATTCTCTCCCTTTTTTTATTCTATAAGTTAGTATAAGCAGCCACTAGTCTTGTTTATGTGATCCCTTTGACTCTTAGACACATCAGTATGATCAATTGTGAACTGAAATTGATCACTTGGACTAGTGAGATGGCATTGGTACATGAAACCTTGATGGGATTGAATTGGAATCCCCTGGCACATTTCTAACTCTACCATTTGGGGCAAGTCAGCTTGAGCATGTCCCAAATTGTACCTCTCCTCCCTATCTTATTCCCACTCTTATATTTAACAGAGATCACTCTTCAGTTAACTTTAAACACCTAAGAATAATTGTGTGTTAATTACAGAGTTCAACCAATAGTATTAAGTAGAACAAAAAAATACTAAAAGGGATAAAGTATTCAATCAATATGATATACCACATTAACAAACTCCAGAAGAAAAACCATATGATTATCTCAATTGATGCAGAGAAAGCATTCGATAACTACAACACCCTTTCATGATGAAAACTCTAAGCAAACTGGGTATGGAAGGAACATTCCTCAATATAATCAAAGCAATTCATGAAAAAACCATGGCCAGCATGCTATTGAATGAGGAAAAGTTGGAAGCATTTCCACTGAGATCTGGTACCAGACAGGGATGCCCACTTTCAGCATTGATATTCAGCATAGTTCTGGAAGTTTTATCCAGAGCCATCAGGCAAGAAAAAGAAATTAAAGGGATACAAATTGGGAAGGAAGAAGTCAAACTATCCCTCTATGCAGATGATATGATTCTTTATTTAGGGGATCCAAAGAACTCTACTAAGAGACTATTGGAACTCAGAAGAGTTTGGCAAAGTAGCAGGATATAAAATCAATGCACAAAAATCAACAGCCTTTGTATACACAGGCAATGCCACGGCTGAGGAAGAACTTCTAAGATCAATCCCATTCACAATAGCTACAAAAACAATCAAATACCTTGGAATAAACTTAACCAAGGACATTAAGGATCTCTACGATGAAAATTACAAAACCTTAAAGAAATAGAAGAGGATACCAAGAAATGGAAAAATCTTCCATGCTCATGGATTGGAAGAATCAATATCATCAAAATGTCCATTCTCCCTAAAGCAATTTATAGATTCAATGCAATACCAATCAAAATACCAAAGACATTCTTCTCAGATCTGGAAAAAATGATGCTGAATTTCATATGCAGAAACAGGAGACCTCGAATAGCTAAAACAATCTTGTACAACAAAAACAAAGCTGGAGGCATCACAATACCAGAATTCAGCACACACTACAGGGCAGTTGTAATCAAAACAGCATGGTACTGGTACAAAAACAGATGGATAGACCAATGGAACAGATTAGAAACACCAGAAATCAATCCAAACATCTACAGCCAACTTATATTTGATCGAGGATCCAACATCAATCCCTCAAGCAAGGACAATCTATTCAATAAATCGTGCTGGGAAAACTGGATTTCTACATGCAGAATCATGAAGCAAGACCCCTACCTTTCACCTTACACAAAAATCCACTCAACATGAATTAAAGACATAAATCTACGACCCGACACCATCAAATTATTACAGAACATTGGAGAAACCCAGCAAGATATAGGGACCGGCAAAGACTTCTTGGAAAAGACTCCGGAAGCACAGGCAGTCAAAGCCAAAATTAACATTTGGGATTGCATCAAATTGAGAAGTTTCTGTACTGCAAAAGAAACAGTCAGGAAAGTGAAGAGGCAAACAACAGAATGGGAAACATATTTGCAAACTATGCAACAGATAAAGGGTTAATAACCAGAATCTACAAAGAGATCAAGAAACTCCACAACAACAAAACAAACAACCCACTCAAGAGATGGGCCAAGGACCTCAATAGACATTTTTCAAAAGAGGAAATTCAAATGGCCAACAGACACATGAAAAATATTCAAGATCACTAGCAATCAGGGAAATGCAAATCAAAACCACAATGAGGTTTCACCTCACCCCGGTTAGAATGGCTCACATTCAGAAATCTACCAACAACAGATGCTGGTGAGGATGTGGGGAAAAAGGCACACTAACCCACTGTTGGTGGGACTGCAAACTGTGGGGAGCAATCCGGACTGGACTGAGTTACTGGAATTAAGACTTATTCTATGCATCTGCTCTCCCACAATATGGCGCTGGGAGAGAAGTAAACAGCTTCCGCACAGCTGCCTCCAGTTCAACTAATAAACTGTAGGACTTGCTCCTGATTGGAGGAGAGCAGCGTACTCGGCGTGTGGGCAGCCGAGTTGGGATTGGCAGAGGAGGACTATAAAGGAGGAGAGAGACGGCATGCACCAGGAACATCTATGGGGAACATCTAAGGAGGAACATCGAAGAGGAACACCTGTGCAGCCCCCGAGAGAGCCGGCCGGCGGTGTGCCGCTCCCCCGCGGAAGTGGGGAATGTGGCAGGGGGAACCGCCCTTCCACGGAGGTGGAAGGGATGGTAGCCAACCCGGGAAGAACCAGCAGCAAACCCGGGGAGGGCCGAGCGGATGAAAGAACAGCGCAGGGTCCTGTGTCGTTCCTCCACGAAGAGGGGGAGCGACATAATGGTGCCGTGACTCGGATATGAAGCCTAGGCAGGGTTTAGTGTCGTTCCTCCACGAAGAGGGGGAGCGACACAAACTAGTAAAGCCACTATGAAAGTCCGTCTGGATATTACTCAGAAACCTGAATATAATCCTACCATACAACCCAGCCATCCCACTCCTTGGAATTTACCCAAAGGAAATTAAATTGGCAAACAAAAAAGCTATCTGCGCCTTAATGTTTATTGCAGCTCAATTCACAATAGCTAAGACATGGAATCAACCTAAATGCCCATCAACTGAAGACTGCATAAAGAAACTATGGGGTATGTATTCTATAGAATACTATGCAGCAGTAAAAAAAAAATGAAATCCGTCATTTTTTTTTAAAAAAAAAAAAAAACCTAAATGAATGATCTCCGTGAGTGAGATCCCAGTGGAAAGAACAGGTCATCAAAGAAGGAGGTACCTTTCTCTGAAGGGAGAACTTCCACTTTGACTACAACCTTGTCTAAATATGATCAGAGTCAGGGGCGGAGCCAAGATGGCGGAATAGTGAGGGCGCGCACCGATAGTCCGGGAAAATTTAGTTTAATAAAAGGGGAGTTACGGTAGCCTCAGAAAAAAGAACCAGGAAAATATTGCAGACAAAACTCTTCTGGATCCAGTGGGCGTGAATCGGAGGACCTACTGGGAGAACAAGGTCGCCCACCGCGCGCGAAAGCCGAACCGCAGGACCGAGCAGCGGGACTGAGCTGCGCAAGCTGCAGGGTCTGCCCGCAAGTGCTTGAAGGGGAGTGCAACAGCGGGGAGACTTGGGAAGTCCAGGGCTCCGAGTCCACACATTGGCGCTGGAAGGGGAGCAGACCTGCGTGGAGAGCGTGGGAGCCCACAGTTCGGGACATCAGCGGCAGACTCAACACACCAGCGCTGGAACACGAGGTGAGCCGAACCTCAATAACCCGAGACACCGGCAGGCAAGCGGAGAGAGGAGACTAGAGGGAACGACCCCCGGGGCGGGGGGGACTTCACCAAGCTAACTGGAAGAGAGAGAGGGGGAAAAAAAAAGGTGACTGGTATGGACACGGGTTTCTCTCTCTCCGCTCACCTCTCAAGGGCGAGCAAGACAAAGAGCAGGCGCCATCTTGGACATACGTCATAAGCAGAGCGACCTCAGGTCTGCACCGGCCCTGAGCCTAGCAGAAAAACCTGACTCTGGGTGGGGCGAATTAACAGGAGATTAGGACTTAGTAAATTTATGGTGCTACTGAACTGAGACTGTGAAAAAAGAGACGGTGGGGGAGAGAACTCACGGAATTCACGTGAGCACTCTCCAGAGACGCTACAATTCCGTAACTTTGGCAACCCAGTGGGAGACTGAAGGAGAATTTGAGCCCACTCTAAGGGCCGAACAGATTCCCTGTGTGGTCCTTGGGAAAGAGCTTCTGATCTCTGGCTCCTGTGGGTATATCATTCGCCTGCTAACTACCTCCAACTTTGTTCAGCTGTGCAGAATAACTTCCCTGTTGAATCAAAAAAAAAAAAGAGAGAGAGAGAGAGAGAGAGAGGTTTACCACGCCTAACCTGGGAGTGTCACCCTAGGCACACCAAACAGAGCTCTCAGGCCACACCCATCTCAAGCCCTAAGGCTCCCTCAAAAACAGATAGTCCACTTAATCTAGAGTCGTAGTATAACAAGAAAAAGCACCACAGTGAAGAAACCAAATATCTCCAATATGACAAATAACAAACGCAAAAACCAAGGTAATAAAAACAAGGAAGTCACCATGAAGCCCTCAAATGAAAAAGACACCCCAATTCAAGATTATGAGGATGATGACATAGAAGAAATGCAAGAAGCAGATCTCAAAAAATTGATAAGAACATTAAGAAGTTCTCAAAAACAAATTCTTGAACTACAGAAATCCTTAATGGACAAGATAGAAAATCTCTCTCGTGAAAATGAAATATTAAGGAGGAATCAAAATGAAACGAAACAACTAGTACAACAGGAAACTGGGATAGTGACTGAAGTGAAGAATTCAATAGATCAAATGAAAAACACAATAGAGAGCCTTACAAACAGAATGGGAGAAGCAGAAGAGAGAATATCGGACTTAGAAGACAGAGAACAGGAAAGGATACAGTCAGACCAAAGAAAAGAAGAGGAAATTAGGAATCTAAAACATATTGTCGGGAATCTTCAGGATACTATTAAAAAACCCAACATTCGGGTTCTAGGAGTTCCTGAAGGCATGGAGAGAGAGAAAGGATTAGAAGGCCTTTTTAGTGAGATATTAGCAGAAAATTTCCCAGGTTTGGAGAAGGACAGAGAAATCCTAGTACAGGAAGCTCACAGAACCCCTAATAAACATGACCAAAAGAGACCCTCACCACGGCACGTTGTAATTAAACTCTCCACAGTGAAACATAAAGAAAAGATCCTAAAATGTGCAAGAGAGAAACGTCAGATTACTCTCAGAGGATCTCCAATCAGACTCACAGCTGACTTCTCATCAGAAACTCTACAAGCTAGGAGGGAATGGCAAGATATAGCCCAGGTACTAAGAGAGAACAACTGCCAGCCCAGAATATTATATCCTGCCAAGCTCTCATTTGTGAATGAAGGTGAAATAAAGACTTTTCATAACAAACAGAAATTGAAAGAATTTGTTGCCACTCGTCCAGCCCTGCAAAAGATGCTTAAAGATGTGTTACACACAGAAACAAAGAAACACGGTCATCAATATGAAAGAAGGTAAAGGAAGGAAACCAAGAAAGGAAAGCTCACAGCTAAAGATCACAGGGAATTCAAAGCATATATTAGAACTTATCTTTGGCAAATGGCAGGGCAAAGTTACCACTTATCATTAGTCACATTGAACGTGAATGGCCTGAACTGTCCAGTTAAAAGACACCGTTTGGCTGATTGGGTTAAAAAACAAAACCCATCTATTTGCTGCTTACAAGAAACACATCTTTCCAACAAAGATCCATACAGACTGAAAGTGAAAGGCTGGAAAAAGATATACCATGCCAACAGAAATGAAAAAAGAGCAGGCGTAGCCATCTTAATATCAGACACCATAAACTTTACCACAAAAACCATTAAGAGAGACAAAGAGGGACACTACATAATGATTAAGGGATCAATTCAACAGGAAGATATAACAATTATCAATGTATATGCACCTAACTACAGGGCACCGGTTTATCTAAAAGATTTGTTAACGGACTTAAAGGGAGACTTAGACCCCAATACAATAGTACTGGGGGACTTCAATACTCCACTCTCAGAAATAGACAGATCAATAGGACAGAAGATCAACAAGGATACAGTAGATTTAAACGACACTATAGCCCAAATGGATCTAACAGATATATACAGAACTTTCAATCCTACAGCTAAAGATTATACATTCTTCTCAGCAGTACATGGAACCTTCTCTAGGATTGACCACATACTAGGCCATAAAGCAAGTCTCAGCAAATTCAAAAGAATTAGAATCATACCATGCAGCTTCTCAGACCATAAAGGAATGAAGTTGGAAATGAACAACTCAGGAATCCCTAGAGCATACGCAAACACATGGAGATTGAACAACATGCTCCTGAATGAACAATGGGTCATAGAAGAAATCAAAAGAGAAATCAAAAACTTTCTGGAAGTAAATGAGGATAACAGCACAACATACCAAAACTTATGGGACGCAGCAAAAGCAGTGTTAAGAGGAAAGTTTATATCAATAGGTGCCTACATCAAGAAATTGGAAAGGCACCAAATAGATGAGCTTTCTATTCACCTCAAGGATCTAGAAAACCTACAGCAAACCAGACCCAAATCTAGTAGGAGAAGAGAAATAATTAAAATCAGAGAAGAAATCAACAGGATTGAATCAAGAAAAACATTACAAAAAATCAGCCAAACGAGGAGCTGGTTTTTTGAAAAAATAAACAAAATTGACACCCCATTGGCCCAACTAACTAAAAAAAGAAGAGAAAAGACCCAAATCAATAAAATCAGAGATGAAAAAGGAAATGTAACAACAGACACCACAGAAATAAAAAGAATCGTCAGAAATTACTACAAGGACTTGTATGCCAGCAAACAGGGAAACCTATCAGAAATGGATAGATTCCTGGACACATGCAACCTACCTAAATTGAACCAGGAAGACATCGAAAACCTAAACAGACCCATAACTGAGACAGAAATTGAAACAGTAATAAAGGCCCTCCCAACAAAGAAAAGCCCAGGACCAGATGGATTCACTGCTGAATTCTACCAGACATTTAAAGAAGAACTAACTCCAATTCTTCTCAAACTATTCAGAACAATTGAAGAAGAGGGAATCCTCCCAAATTCTTTCTATGAAGCCAGCATCACCTTAATTCCTAAGCCGGGAAAAGATGCAGCACTGAAAGAGAATTACAGACCAATATCCCTGATGAACATAGATGCAAAAATCCTCAATAAAATTCTCGCCAATAGAATGCAACAACACATCAGAAAGATCATCCACCCAGACCAAGTGGGATTTATCCCTGGTATGCAGGGATGGTTTAATGTGCGCAAGACAATCAATGTGATACACCACATTAACAGACTGCAGAAGAAAAACCATATGATTCTCTCAATAGATGCTGAGAAAGCATTTGATAAAATACAACACCCGTTCATGATGAAAACTCTAAGCAAACTGGGTTTGGAAGGAACATTCCTCAATACAATCAAAGCAATCTATGAAAAACCCACAGCCAACATCCTATTGAATGGGGAAAAGTTGGAAGCATTTCCACTGAGATCTGGGACCAGACAGGGATGTCCACTCTCACCACTGCTATTCAATATAGTTCTGGAGGTTCTAGCCAGAGCTATTAGGCAAGAAAAAGAAATTAAAGGGATACAAATTGGGAAGGAAGAACTCAAACTATCCCTCTTTGCAGATGACATGATTCTTTATTTAGGGGACCCAAAGAACTCTACCAAGAGACTATTGGAACTCATAGAAGAGTTTGGCAAAGTAGCAGGGTATAAAATCAATGCACAAAAATCAACAGCCTTTGTATACACAGACAATGCCATGGCTGAGGAAGAACTTCTAAGATCAATCCCATTCACAATAGCTACAAAAACAATCAAATACCTTGGAATAAACTTAACCAAGGACGTTAAAGATCTCTACGATGAAAATTACAAAACCTTAAAGAAAGAAATAGAAGAGGATACCAAGAAATGGAAAAATCTTCCATGCTCATGGATTGGAAGAATCAATATCATCAAAATGTCCATTCTCCCAAAAGCAATTTATAGATTCAATGCAATACCAATCAAGATACCGAAGACCTTCTTCTCAGATCTGGAAAAATTGGTGCTGAAATTTATATGGAGGCACAAGAGACCTCGAATAGCTAAAGCAATCTTGTACAACAAAAACAAAGCCGGAGGCATCACAATACCAGATTTCAGGACATACTACAGGGCAGTTGTAATCAAAACAGCATGGTACTGGTACAGAAACAGAAGGATAGACCAATGGAACAGAATTGAAATACCAGAAATCAACCCAAACATCTACAGCCAACTTATATTTGATCAAGGATCTAAAACTAATTCCTTGAGCAAGGACAGTCTATTCAATAAATGGTGCTGGGAAAATTGGATTTCCACGTGCAGAATCATGAAGCAAGACCCCTACCTTACACCTTACACAAAAATCCACTCAACATGGATTAAAGACCTAAATCTACGACCTGACACCATCAAGTTACTAGAGAACATTGGAGAAACCCTTCAAGATATTGGCACAGGCAAAGAGTTTCTGGAAAAGACCCGGGAGGCACAGGCAGTCAAAGCCAAAATTAACTATTGGGATTGCATCAAATTGAGAAGTTTCTGTACTGCAAAAGAAACAGTCAGGAGAGTGAAGAGACAACCGACAGAATGGGAAAAAATATTTGCAAACTATGCAACAGATAAAGGGTTAATAACCAGAATCTACAAAGAGATCAAGAAACTCCACAAAAACAAAACCAACAACCCACTTAAGAGATGGGCCAAGGACCTCAATAGACATTTTTCAAAAGAGGAAATCCAAATGGCCAACAGGCACATGAAAAAATGTTCAAGGTCATTAGCAATCAGAGAAATGCAAATCAAAACCACAATGAGGTTCCACCTCACCCCGGTTAGAATGGCTCACATTCAGAAATCTACCAACAACAGATGCTGGCGAGGATGTGGGGAAAAAGGGACACTAACCCACTGTTGGTGGGAATGCAAACTGGTCAAGCCACTATGGAAATCAGTCTGGAGATTCCTCAGAAACCTGAAGATAACCCTACCGTTCGACCCAGCCATCCCACTCCTTGGAATTTACCCAAAGGAATTTAAATTGGCAAACAAAAAAGCGGTCTGCAGCCTAATGTTTATTGCAGCTCAATTCACAATAGCTAAGACCTGGAACCAACCTAAATGCCCATCAACGGTAGACTGGATAAAGAAATTATGGGATATGTACTCTTTAGAATACTATACTGCAGTAAGAAACAATGAAATCCAGTCATTTGCAACAAAATGGAGGAATCTGGAACACATCATGCTGAGTGAAATAAGCCAGTCCCAAAGGGACAAATACCATATGTTCTCCCTGATCGGTGACAACTGACTGAACACCAAAAAGGAAACTTGTTGAAGTGAAAGGGACACTATGGGAAACGGTGACTTGATCAGCATAGCCCTGACTGTTAATGAACAACTTAATACATTAGCCCTCTTAGTAGTTTTTTTGTCTGTTCTACTTAATATGACTGATTTAATTCTGTAATTAATACACAGTTATTCTTAAGTGTTGAAATTTAACTGAAATGTGATCCCTGTTAAACATAAGAGTAGGAATAAGAGAGGGAAGAGATATATAATTTGGGACATGCTCAAGCTGACTTGCCCCAAATGGTAGAGTTAGAAACATACCAGGGGACTCCAATTTAATCCCATCAAGGTGGTATGTACCAATGCCATCTCACTAGTCCAAGTGATCAATTTCAGTTCGCAATTGATCATAATGAAAGGACTAAGAGTCAAAGGGAGCACATAAGCAAGTCTAGTACCTGCTAACACTAACCGATAGAATAAATAAAGGGGAGAGTGATCCAACATGGGAAGTGAGATACTCAGCAGACTCATAGAATGGCAGATGCCCTAAATAGCACTCTGGCCTCAGAATCAGCCCTAAAGGCATTCAGATCTGGCTGAAAAGCCCATGAGAGTATTTCAGGCATGGAAAGCCAAGACACTCTGGCAAAAGATCTCTGTGAGTGAGATCTCAGTGAAAAGAACAGGTCTTCAAAGAAGGAGGTACCTTTCTCTGAAGGGAGGAGAGAACTTCCACTTTGACTATGACCTTGTCTAAACAAGATAAGAGTCGGAGAACTCAAGGGGCTTCCATAGCCTTGGAAACTCATGACTGGAGCATAGGGAGATTACTGATGCCATAGACAGGAGTGTCAATTGGTAAAGTCAACAACAGGAGTCACTGTGCACTTACTCCTCATGTAGGATCTCTGTCATTAATGTGCTGTGCATTGAGATTTAATGCTATAACGAGTACTCAAATAATATATTTCACTTTGTGTTTCTATGGGGGTGCAAACTGTTGAAATCTTTACTTAATGCATACTAAACTGATCCTCTGTAAAAAAAAAAAAAAAAAAAAAAAAAAAAAAAAAAAAAGAAAAGAATAGAAACTATCAACTCCCAACTTGACTCTCACTGGGATTAAACATGACAATAGGTCTGATCTGATTTCATCATCATTAAAAAAAATCATCTATTATTTTTCACTTTATGTTTCTGTGTAGGAGCAAACTGTTGAAATCCTTACTTAATGTATACTAAGCTGATCTTCTGTATATTAAGATAATCGAAAATGAATCTTGATGTGAATGGAAGGGGAGAGGGAGTGGGAAAGGGGAGGGTTGTGGGTGGGAGGGACGGTATGGGGGGGAAGCCATAGTAATCCATTATTCGTACTTTGGAAACGTATATTCATTAAATAAAAGTTAAAAAAAAAAAAAAAAAAAGGCTTCCATAGCCTTGGAAACTCATGACTGGAGCACAGGGAGATTACTGATGCCATAAATAGGAGTGTCAATTTGTAAAGTCAACAACAGGAGTCACTGTGCACTTACTCCTCATGTAGGATCTCTGTGCTTAATGTGCTGTACATTGAGATTTAATGCTATAATGAGTACTCAAACAGTATATTTCACTTTGTGTTTCTATGGGGATGCAAACTGTTGAAATATTTACTTAATGTACACTAAACTGATCATCTGTATATATAGCATATTGAAAATGAATCTTGATAAGAATGGCAGGGGAGAGGGAGTGGGAAAGGGGAGGGTTGCGGGTGGGAGGGAAGTTATTGGGGGTGGGGTGGAAGCCAATGTAATCCACAAGCTGTACGTTGGGAATCTATATTCATTAAATAAAAGTTAAAAAAAAAAATAAAAAAAATAAAATAAAATAAAATAAAATATGACATTAAAAAAAAAAAAAATATGATCAGAGTCAGTGAACTCAAAAGGCTTCCATAGCCTTGGCAACTCATGACTAGAGCCTAGGGTGATTACTGACACCATAAAAAAGAGTTTCAATTTGTTAAGTCAACAACAGGAGTCACTGTGCACTTACTCCTCATGTAGGATCTCTGTCCTTAATGTGCTGTACATTGTGATTTAATGCTATAACTAGTACTGAAACAGTATTTTTCACTTTGTGTTTCTATGTGGGTGCAAACTGTTGAAATCTTTACTTAATCTATGCTAAATTGATCTTCTGTATATAAAGAGAATTGAAAATGAATCTTGATGTGAATGGAAGGGGGGAGGGAGAGTGAAAGGGGAGGGTTGCGGGTGGGAGGGAAGTTATGGGGGGGAAAGCCATTGTAATCCATAAGCTGTACTTTGGAAATTTATATTCATTAAATAAAAGTTTAAAAAAATGAAATCTGGTCATTTGCAACAAAATGGAGGCATCTGGAACACATCATGCTGAGTGAAATAAGCCAGTCCCAAAGGGACAAATATCATATGTTCTCCCTGATCGGTGACAACTAACTGAGCACCAAAAAGGAAACCTGTTGAAATGAAATGGACACTATGAGAAATAGTGACTTGAGCGGCCCTTGTCCTGACTTTTGATGTACAACTTAATACTTTATCCCTTTTAGTATTTTTTTTTTGTTCTACTTAATACTATTGGTTGTTTCTGGATCTTAGCAATATCCTTTGCTTTCTTAAGGTCTAAGCTATATATTTAGTAGGAAACTTGTTATAATTCATCTAACATTTCTAGAACTCTACTAAAGGGTACTCATGTTATCTAATTCATATTAAGCCTCTCAATATCACTTTAAAATAAAAGTTGAAAATTTGTTTCAAAAGGTTAGATGGAAACAGCATGAATGAAATTGTAAAATAATGCTGGAATGGAAAAAGGTTTTGCAAATGATGATATAAAATCAGAATTTGTGAAGAAAATGTTTGATAAATTTGGCTAAATAAAATTAAAACATTCTGTATGGGAAAAATTATCATTAAAAAGCACAAGATAAATGACAAAGTAAGAACAATATTTGCTATTTATCTGACAGGAAAAGAGGTCTAATTTGTTTCATATTCAAGAGCAAATGATGCCACACAAATAAAAAGAATCATCAGGAATAATTACAAAGAGCTATATGCCAACAAATTGGAAAATCTAGAAGAAATGGATAGATTTTTGGACACATAAAATTTACCAAAAGTGAGGCATGAAGAAATAGAAAAATTAAATAAACCAATAACCAAGATGGAGGTTGAATAAAGACCCTCCCAAAAAAGAAAAAACTGGATGGCTTCACTGCTGAATACTAGCAAGCTTTTAAAGAACAAATTCCAATTCTTCTCAACCTATTCAAAATCATTGAAAGGGAAAGAATCATCCCCAACTCTTTCTTTATGCCAGCATCCCCTTAATTCCAAAACTAGAAAAAGAAACAGAAAGAGAACTATAGACCAATATCCTTGATGAGTAGATGCAAAAACCTCAAAAAAATATTAGCTAATTGGATCCAACAACACATCAAAAATTCAACCCCCCAGACCAAGTGGGATTTATCCCTGGTATGCAGGGATGGTTCAACGTATGCAGGGATGATTCAACATATACCAATCAATAGACATGATACATCTCATTAACAAATTGAAGAATGAGAGCCATATGGTTATCTCAATAGATAGCATTTAGTAATATACAACCTTCTTTCATGATTAAAAACCTGAAACAAAGTGAGTATTAAAGGAACATACCACAATACAATCAAAACAATTTATGACAAACCCATGGCCAGCATCATATTGAGTGGGGAAAAGCTAGAAGCATTCCCACTAAGATCTGGAACCAGACAAGGATACCCACTTTCACCATTGTTATTCAATACAGTCCTGGAAGTTTTACCCAAAGCCATTAGGCAAGAAAAAGAAATCAAAGGGATACAAATTAGAAAGGAGGAAATCAAATTATCCCTGTTTGCAGAGGACATGATCCTATACACAGGGGACCATAAAGAGTCCACTGAGAGACTATTGGAATTCATAAAAGAGTTTGGCAAAATTGTAGGATATAAAATCAACAAACACATGTCAATAGCATTTATATACACAAACAACCCATGGCTGAGAAAGAACTTGTAAGATCAGTTCCATTAGCAATAGCAAGAAAAAATTTTACTACCTAGGAGTAAATTTAGCCAAGGATGTGAAAGATCCCTACAACGAAAATTACAAAACATTAAGAAATAGATGACACAGAAAAATGGAAAAATCTTCCATGTTTGTGGATTAGACAAATTAATATCATCCAAATGTCCATACTACTCAAAGTAATTTACAGATTCAATGCAATCCCAATCAAAATACCAAGGACTTTATTCTTGGATCTAAAAAAAACTAATCTTAAATTCATATGGAAACACAAGAGACACAGAATAGCTGAAGCAATCTTAAACAACAAATACAAAGCCGGAGGCATCACAATACCAGATTTCAAGACATACTACAGAGCAGTTATAATCAAAACAGCCTGGTTCTGGCACAATAATAGATACGTGGACCAATGGAACAGAATAGTAACCCCAGAAATTAATCCACACACCTACAACCAAATGATCTTTGACAAATGAGCTAAAATCAGTCCCTAGAGAAAGGACAAGTCTCTTCATTGTTTGAAACCAAAATTGATTTAATTCTAAAACCAGACAGGTATACAAAAAAGAAAAAGAAAGCTATAAGGACCAGTGTTGTGGCTCAACAGGTTGAGCCACCACCCACAACACTGGCATCTCCTATAGGAGTGCCAGTTCAAGTACCAGCTGCTCCACTTCCAATCCAGCTTCCAGCAACTGCGCCTGGGAAAGCAGATTATGGCCCAAGTGCTTGGGTCTATGCCGCATATATGGAAGACCTGGCTTCAGCCTGGCTCAACCCTGGCCATCGTGGCCATTTAAGGTGTGAACCAGCAGATGGAAGATCTCTCCCTCTATCTCTGTAACTCTGCCTGTCAAATAAATAAATAATTTAAAAAGAAAACTGTAGTTTTCTTTTCTCTCCCTCTATCTCTGTAACTCTGCCTGTCAAATAAATAAATAATTTAAAAAGAAAACTGTAGTACAATCTGAATTTTAAATATGAACAAGAATTTTTAAAATGAAAAAAGAAATTTGATAATAAAAACAAGAATAAATGCCAAAAGGAATTGTGCTCCACCATATAAATACAGGGCAGCAAAAAGGAAAGGAGAAGGGAGACTGAGATCCAAGCAAACACTGAGCTACTGTGTTTCTGGCTGCTTCTAGAGATACTACCCATCTAGAGATGAGGGACAAAGTGGCTATGAGACCACAGGCTCTTCAATGAGGAGAAGTAATACCTGGTTATCACATGCTTATTTCTATGCTGAAACTGTTACCATATTACATTCTGCACTATAATACTCTGGGTTAATTTGACAATTTTCATTTTCTTTCACATTAATCGTAATTGCATTCTTTCAATTCTTCTTTGAGGAATACAGGTGGCAGCCATTATAACTAGCTATTTACCAAGTGCACAAACATATAGAAAAGATTTATTAATATAAAAACAAAGAAAACAGACATATGCTAGCAAGAATTACGTTTTGAGAAATCCAAACATGATTAAATCCTTTTCTTTGCTAGCTCAATTTGTAAACCTTTAATCTCAATCCAAATGTTCATACTCCCCTAAGATGTTGCCATTTCACTTTCATAGAACATATAGTATACAGGCCAAGTACAGAGAGGACAGCTTTATCATTAGACTGGCTTCAAATCCTGGCTCTGTAACTTTCTAGCTGTGTGTGCTTGAGCAAGCTACTTAAGTTTTCTGAGTTCCGGCCACAGTTCCCTCATTTGTAAAATGGAGATCATGAAAGCGCCAACAGGGGCTACTAGGAGAATTAAACAAGGTAATTAATGTGTGATGCACTTAACTACAGTAGCTGATGCATGCTCAATAATTAATATGTGTGAATAATCAATAAATTGTATATTGAGAGCCCAGACCATGGTAAGAAGATATAGGGGGCATTCTAATCTCTTAAGATGATGTTGGATAGAACATACAAATTCCAAGCTTTACCCACTGAACACTACATTGTTCATTGGCCAGTGCCCAAGCAATCTCACCCTCAAAACAAAGGTCCAGTGGTTAAGGTGGTAGGAAGGAGCCTCATGGTTATAGAAAAAAGTAAATGCAGGGAGTGGGAACACCATAATTTCAATAGGACTAAATAGTTAAAATCCACAATGTTGATTAGTCTCATAGCATATGATCTGAAAACAAGTCACTAATCATACTTTCATAGCTTTACAAAGCCAGGCCTAGATTTGATTTTGTTGATTTTTATATGGGCTAGCCAACCAGGCAGTCGCTACAGAGGAGAACAGGCGACCCCTTCCACAGATGTTCCCCAGAAAGAATACATCAATCCAGCGGCTTACATATAGAAGACAATTGCATCTGATGGTGCTGGAGGTATTCCTGCAGATGATGACTACTACATCAATATCAACTGCTAGTGAATCCCAGAAGTGTTGCTACACATTACAAATGACAGATTTGGAACTAGTCAAACTGCCATACAAGCACAAAGTATTAGAGCCACAAAGGATCTTAACTCCCTCAAAGTGCAGACCATGGCCTGTGCACATCAGAATTGCACAATCAGTAGGTACTTGTTAAATGTAGATTCCTGGACCCAACTAACTTCAGATATCTTCATTTTTATCAAGCTTTCTGTGTGGTTCTGTGCAGTCTAAAATATGGGGGCCATGTCTTTAAAGACCATAGTTTCATTTTATAAAACATGGTCTTCAGCTAGGTAGAAAGTTAAAAGCCATAGGACAACTAAGAAACATTGTTTTTTCTTGAAAGTGTCATAATGAAAGAGCATGAGTCTGAAATAAAACAGTCCTAGTTTGAAATTCTGCCTTACTAAATAAATCTAAGCATACATGGTCAACAAGAGAACCAAGAGGACACAACTGGGAAAAAGATAGCCTCTGAAATAAATGGTGCTGGGAAAATGGGACTTCCTCGTGCAGAATAATGAAATTGGGTCTGTATCTTATACCACATACAAAGATCAAATCCAAATGGATAAAAGATCTAAATGTAAGACAGGAAAATATAAATAAAGCTTCTAGAAAGGAACACAGGGGAAAACTCCTTGCCATTAGCCTCAGCAATGATTTTTGGGTATCACACCAAAAGCTCAGGGCACAAAATCAAAAATAAAGACATGATGAGGGACATTTGGCCTAGCAGTTAAGATTCTTACGCCTCACAGTACAGTACCTGGGTTTGATACCTGTCTCCAACTCCTGGTTCTAGCGCCTGCTAATGCAGACCCCAGGAGGGTCCTGCCACCCACATGGGAGGCCTGGACTGAGTTCCCAGCTCTCAGCTTCAGCTGAAGCGTCTATATTAAACCAAAGTTGTCTTCTTAATAATTTTTGCCCATTAGGGCTAGATCTGACCTCTGGAGCGCCAGAGAATCTCTGCTCACCTACCCACGTGGTGACCAACCACATCTTAGAAGGCAGCTCTTCAGTGTTCCTGAGTCAGGCGTAAGAGGGGAAAACATTCATTTTCCTTGGACTCATGTACAACATGAACATGTTCTCAGAAACATCCTTGTCCCAGTGCAGCCCACCCAAAGGGGAAAGCATTTTGGCAAAAATAAAATGGAGATAGAAATGGGTCTCGTGAAATAATCACTGCTAAAAACAGCAACTTGTTGGGTAGCCTCCAATTCACAAAAGCAAGCAGCCAGCACAAATGTGTTCAAGCACACAACTGGGAAAAATGGATCCACTTTTCCTTCAACAATTGTACTTCCTGAAATTGAACAATTTCTCACTATTTTATATTACACACTGATTCTTCCCTAATGCCACTGGAATCTCCTTCACTAAAAAGTCCCAAAGAAAACAAAAGCTCTTCTCTGCTACCACCCTATTTCCATTGTCCTGGGCAAGGGTTTATTTGTCCCTGGAATCTAGGAGGAAACTGGAATGCACATGGAACCTATGAGCATGAAACACGTGTTTTTATGAGATGACAAGGGGAATAATTGCACTTGCAGAATTTCACAGCAAATCTGAGAGAACATTGAGGATGTGAAGAATTTTACAAGAAATATTAACATTGTCAAAAGTATCATATTTCTGTGAAATTCTCTAAAATTCAGGCACACTCTTCTCACAAGGAAATTGGTCATAACCTAATGGAACAGATTTTAATTTCATACTCTATCTATGCAACTTTCATTTACAGTTTAACAGTTTTAGTGAGGGGTTCATATTGCAAACTTTTACCAAGCAGATTCATATTTTCTAGATGGATTTTAGGAACTTATTTCTCTCCACAAACTGGCTATATCCTACCTTTCTGATTGTAGTTTAGAATCTACCCCTTTATAGATTGGTCTATTAGCCTATTCACCAAGTATGCAATGCTTCTCTACTTTTACAATTTCCTTTTAGTCATTTCCTCCACCACAAAAAGTCTCATTCCCTTGCTCACATCCCTCCACATACCATTACACTGTGTCTTTCAAGGCCCAGCTCAAAGTATTCTCTACAAATCTTCCATAGTCTCCCTCCCCCATCAAATGTCCTTCCTCTTAATTTTCAGGGTAATATACCTATATGCAAGGTCTTCAAAAAGTTCACAGAAAATACATATTATGAAAAGAAACTATGCATGGATCTCAAAACTTTTTGCACCAAAATAAACTGATCATTTAATTTCATTTTCCATGATCTTTTCTGGGGTGATTTTGTACTTGTGTAGAACCAAACCACATCTTAGTACTGGTGAGAAGGGGAAAGATGATGCTAGAAATCAAGGAGATAAAAAAAACTAAATGTCAAAAGCCAAACCCAAAAAAAAAAAAAAAAAAGAAGAAGGAAAAGAAAATACCTGCTGCAGCAAATTAAAAAGCTAGACTTGGAGTTACTTCATAGAAAATATGTATCTAACAAATACCTATTGAGTACTCACTATGTGCCAGGAACCCATAGAGACACAGTAGATATGGTACAGAACAAAAGGAGACAATATCCACAAGAAGCAGGCATTGATCAAATAATTACTGAAATATAGACCAAAGATCTTTTGCTCTAGCCACTGGATGGGTGGTAGTATCATTCACTGAAATGAGGAAAACTGGGAGAGCACAGGTTGAGGTGGGGAGTGCTTGGGACTCAAGAGCTCAATTCTGATCACTTCAAGTTGATGAAATTTGAGCAACATCCAAGTGGGAGTGTCAAGCAGAAAACTGTATATACAAGCCAGGGACTCAGAAGACAAGTTAGGACTAGCAATAATAGCAAGAGTGAAAGTCAACAAGAAAGAAGTCAAGAGACAGTTGAAAGCAAGTAAAATTGGGCCAGCCTGTACTCAATTCTGTAAATGCTGAGTGTCTCAAAAAGCATTCCTTTTCTTTATTGCTGATAGGATTCGCAGGGTCAGGAGAGGAATCCTAAGAAAGCTACACTATGCTTATTCACATTTTCTTACAATGATATATAAACTTATCTCATACCTCCTGCTGAACTTTGGTAGGGATGGCATGGCGTGGAAGCCAAGTAAATAGCACTCTTCCGAATTCTGGGTGAGTTTCAAAATAAACAAAGAAGTCTGACTAGTGGAAATTAAATATGGCCTTTGTGGAGTGGGAACTTGGGCGAGTGGTAATGACCCCTATATCCCACATTGGAGTACCTGAGTTCAAAAACTGGTTCTGGCTCCTGACTCCAGGTTTCTACCAATGCAGATTCTGGTGTGCAGCAATGATAACTCAAGTAGTTGCGTTCCTACCACCCACATGGGACACCCAGATTGAATTCTAAGCTCCTGGCTTCAGCCTGGCCACTGCAGGCATTTAGGGAATAAACCAATGGATGGGAGATCTCTCCCTCTCTCAAATAATACATTTTTTAAATACCATCCTTGTTACTGCTAATGTCTAAGATCAAGGATGTAGCTTCTGAAACCCAGAATTTCACAGACACAATCACTCAATCGCAAATGGCACTGGAAGCCAGCAAGCCTCCCCATATGGGGACCTGTACCTATCTGACTTAAAGCATGTAGGAGCAAACCAGAATGTGTGTTTTCTACAAAGCAGTTTACTCTCAAACAGAAGCAGGAGGGCACAGCTGAGCCTCACCTGCCCAGTGCCATCTCTCAAACTCACCAATCAGAGCAGCCACTTTTGTCAAGGAAGGGAGGGCATGAGGAGGCAGAGAAAGGCCAGGAGTGTTATGCTGATGAGATGCCTTTCCATATGGAAGGAAACATCCTGAGTGGGGAATAAATGAAGCTACTTAACAGGCTTGAAACTCCTGGGGGATGACGGGGCTGGAGCTGTGTATCCCCCAAAGCACCCTGCAGTGCCAGGCTAGAACAGATGCCAAATCAATACTGACTGAAGGAAGGAATGGTGCCAGGAACCCTGTGTGGATTTGTTATGGGCTTCCTTCATGTGAAACTCGGCTTAAAATTCTCCTCATCGGGGAAGCCTTGGCTTATTAACCTTTCTTCATTGTGACCACCTCTTTCTTCTGGGCTTTCATAGCTCATCCCTATTCTAGTTATACCATATTAATTTGCACTTAACTTATATGCAGTTTTGCAAATGTTACTGTAAGCCACTTGTCACCCCCTACACACACATACCCCCCAAAATTATTTCTTTTTTTAGCTCTCACAAGTTCCTTGTGAGCACGCACTTTATCCTTTCCCTTGGGCTCTGTGCCTAGACAAGTGCTGGGCACACAGAGGGAGCTCACACAGCACTGTGACTGGCATTGCTAACGCAGAGCACAGTACCCTCCAAGACAAAAGACTCTCCGCTGAGCCTCCGACTTCTGTGCTGGATGCATTTCTCACTGCCCTTCTGTACGAGGCTCTCAGAACAAGATTCCTTGCCTACTGGCTTTTTCTATCACAAAGCAGCACATAAAGAATGACAGGCTCCAAACAGACTGAGCTTCTTCCCGCCCTTTTGCACTGAAGGAACACTCAACAGTGACAAGCTTCTGAAGGAGATGACAAAGAGAAGCAGCCACATGAAAGCTGATGACTAGAGCACTTCTCCGCATGTGGACTGTCTCACCCTAATTCCTCTGTGAGCTGAATTATGGAGTCATCATGGGTCATGCAAATTGATCATGTAATTGATAGCACATTAAAAAGGGCAGATAGGGAAAATTCTGGAAATCAGCTTTCACTCTAGTGGAATTCACAGGATAGGGAGCTAACCCAGCAGATGTCACCTTAAATGCCAATTCTAAACCTATGGGCCTTTTCAGTTCCTAGTCTCTTTTTGACTTCATGCACTGCACAGTGATTTGGCATATACAAGTGGTAAACTAAAAATAAACTCCACGAGGGAGGCACAGCTTCAACACGTTTAACATCAAAATGTTTCCTGGGATCAAAGTTCATGTCTTAGCATGTCTATACAGCATACTGCCAGCATGTAGTACGTATGTGTGGTAAACAGAAGAAGTGGCAGGGGGTGATCAAGGGGAGGCCTGTGTGATTACAGGTAATTATCCTGATGTGGAAATATATAAAACATCAGAGTTGGAAAATCCTTTAACAAACATCAAATTCAAAACCCTTATTCTATAAATGAAGGAAAGGAATCAAGAGAGAGAGTGTGTATCAGTTCTCAAACCCAGGCCTCTGACTCCTAGTTGTGTCACTCTGCTCCCTGTAGGTTGGGCACTTGTAGAGGACAAGCTAGTTATTATGACAGTTCTCAACTGGTTCACCCTTTATAACCTCATAAACTACAGTAATTATATATTTTTCATCATTTCACTTCTATGTAACTCCAGAGCCAGTATTTATATTATGCCACATCACTGGAAATTAAACACCAAGTTTTCATTTTGTCATCTGGCATGTGGCAACACTAAGGGGCAGTGGCAACATTTTTCCAAAATCATACAGCTAATTGTAAACCCTAATATCCCACTTTTACCCCACAGACATAGGGAAAAAAATCAACTAATCTCCACTGCTTCCTGAATATGCCAGGTGTTTTCTCTGTGCTATACCTTTACCAATATTATTCCTTTGCCTGGAACATCTTCCTACCAGCCTACCCATCTCCATCACAGTCTATCAAGATTCTGACAGTCTTTCATGGCACATGCCAAATATTACCTCCTATCTCTAATGCCAGGCCCTCGAAAAAATGATGTCTGTCTTCTTTGAATCTGCAAAGTCCTCGGTTCCTGCTTCCCTGAAGTACATGTCACATTTTTCCCTTTGATGATGATCACTTGTTGTGGCAAACACTATTGGTCACCTACTCAACAATTTCCTCAATTTTCTTGCCAAAAGAAACCTTTGTTGGAGTAGCAATGTGTCTAGCCCCATGAACAACTTATAACTTACCTAAGCCAAATATGATTATTTTGTTTTTCTTTCTTTGTCACAACATCTCTGTCTCAACCCCCTTGCAGTGAGGGGTGGCTATATAAAAATAAAATTCTGGCCAATGAGACGCAAGAACTGTGAAGGGTCAGATCCTACCTTACAAGATAACAAGTTAACCTGCCACAGCATGGTGGATGCTGGCGGAAGACACACCACATCTTTTAGCACAGAGACAAAAGGCTTATTACTCACAGCAACAGCAGAGGTCAGAGTTTTAGCATTTTCTCATCTACTTTCTAATCCTCAAATCCTATAGGCTTATATCAAAAGGACCACATAATATCTGCACACTCAGTGGGATGTATTACAAGAGAACTCCCAAGTATAGGAAATCCAAGTCTTTTATAACAGGCAGTAAGTATGCCTGTCCTTTGCCCTGGAAAGACATTATCTCTGTCTTTCAAGGCTACTTACCATGCAAACATTGACAAAGAAAGACCAGAACAAAGTAGACAGTGTCTCTGCTCACAAGATGTGCTGAAATGCAAGTGACTGTTGGAAAATTGTCTCCTAACAGAGACATAAATAGAAATCTGCTATGGGGAATCTAATAAATTCATTTTAATCAATTTTTTTCAATCCCCAACCCTACCATCCACTGAATATTTTTGAATAAAAATGTTACCAATTATAACTATAGGGTATACACAGTGTAGAAAATTTGAAAACAAAATATTTTTAAAAATAAAACTTGGGGAAAAAACAGTATTACATCACCATTCAAACTCAACTAATGTTGTCATTTGGTTACATTTCCCTGCCACCCCCACCCTTTTTACTGTGCATTTAAATACTTATTGTTAAATATGGTTGTTTTTGCTATATATATAAAGGCATGTACTTATTTTTCTCCAGTTAACAACATAAGTATCTTCTCATGTTATTAAATCTCCTTGTAAACATATTTTTTAATGACTGTCTAGCAGTGCATCATATGGACATGCCCTACTGTACTTAAACATATTCCCACGCTCCCATTCATTCTGGTTATATCCAGTATTTGGCTAAAATAAATGTCACAATGAGCGTATCTGTGCCTAAAAGTTTACCTACTTAATATCACTCCCTGAGGATATATAGATTCCCAGAAGTTAAATTATCACATCAAAAAGGATATAAACACTGCCAACTTGTTTTCCCAAAGAGTTGTACCAATTTATAGTCCTGTCAGCAACATATGAGTGTGACTATTTCATCATCTCTTCTTTGGCTCTAAGTATTTTCATTTTCCCTCCTTTACTGTTTTGATGGGGGAAAAGAAATCTCAATATTCTAATTTGCATTTCTTTGATTACCACTGAAGCTAAACATTTCTTTCCATATGTTCCCACTGAACCTTTTGATCAGAGAAGCTGACACGTTACAGATCTCAGTGATTCACACTTCCCTGATTCCTATTCTGGAAGCAATCCTCAGAAGGAAGAGGCAGAAACAATAATCAGAAAAAGCCTCAGAGGTCCAAGTTGGCTCCTAAATAACTTCACTTGATCTGTATAAACAGTTGGCTGGAGATTCTCCTTCCCACAGTATTCCCTGCCTCAATATCTGTCCTCCACAAACATTTCAGTTACTGACTGTGCTACATCTGAGAGGCAGGAAGTGAGGTACTTTCCCACTGCCTCTGGGTTTCATAAACAGAACTTGTAAGCGGCTGATTAAAGAACAAGCCAGAAGTGCCTGCTTTGGAAACCTCAGAAGATGTTGCTTAATAGGTGCTTAAATCAGTCGTCATGCTTGCTTTTAAGTTTCCTTACCTCTAAGAGGCCTCTCGATTTATAAGGGTTACAAGACATTACTGGAAGTCTTTGTGCATCAAGACCTGACAGGTTTCTCACACCTGCCTCTCGTCCCACCCCCTCACACCCTTGCAGT
Source organism: Oryctolagus cuniculus (assembly GCF_964237555.1). Lineage (NCBI taxonomy): Eukaryota > Metazoa > Chordata > Mammalia > Lagomorpha > Leporidae > Oryctolagus > Oryctolagus cuniculus. Next base: position 92,462,003 of record NC_091453.1, on the reverse strand, counting down.
TGTCAGCGGCATGCCCCAAAGGATGATTTAGGCTGACCTCACTGGCTCTCCACTCTATGACAGGAGACTGGGGGGGGGGGGGCAGGGCGGGGCAGGTTCTCCACGAGTGCGCCCCATGGGTGAATGCCTGAATCTTCAAAGTCAAGGAAGGGATCTGGACAATCCCTCCACCAGTTCCACCTGCACATCACGAGAAATATTTCCAAATTTTCTAAAAAGTTGTAGACGCTTTCCAGCCAGGTCTGCCACCAGGTCCGACAACATGACTTTCCTGCGTGAAGGAGGTGACTTTGCCTTTGAGGGTGTTTGAATTCAGAGAATTGAGGGGAAAAATGTTAAAGCTGTTTGGTATATGATGTGGAAATTTACTTCAGCTTGATCCTGATTCCTCTGCTTGACTTCAAAAGTTTAATTGGATCCAAGAACAAGCTAGCATCATTTTCTGAAGCAAGGCCACTGTTGTGTTAGCCAGGCAACATCATAGATCAACATGACAGGGGAAACCACTGAAGGTGTTTTAAGATTCCAGCCCATTTACACTTACCCAGCTTGACATAAAGTCGGCACAAGCTTGCATCTCTTTTAAAACATAATGGGCATTCTGTTATGCAGCTCACTGAAATCAAGAGCACGAGGCTTGTAATGGAGGCATCTACCCAGAACCATTTTCAGGAATAAATCCCCATAATAGATGCTTGCTTTGAGGCTGAATGTACCCTTATCATACCATCGTGGCCTGACTGTCATGTCCTGCCCACCCCTCTTCTCAGCAGCCCTCTGATCCACTACTGACACATCACACAAGGCAAAGCCAGGAAATTACAGAGTTGCCCTCCAGGGAGCACATCCCAGTTAGATTCAGAGAGATGTGAGTTCCATTCACAAATCCCCTTTGCAGGCTCAATGCAGAACCTTAACTGTCTTTTGTCTTCATTTTCAAAAATACCACTTTCTGAGTAGAGTGCCGGGCTCGGGTGCCAGTGCCATCTCACAGAAGTGAATCTGTTTTGCCTTAACACACACATTCAGCACCAGAGCTCAGTGCCTGGCATTTGCTTAACATGCAATAAATGTTGAACTGAACTGAATAGAACTGAACTGAGCCACATGTAATCAAATCAAATTAAATAGAATTCAATTGGTCTGGATGTATTAAAAGGGGTCTTTCCTTTCACATAGGTGGCACCCTTCCAAATGTCTTATTTCAGACTTCCTCAAACAATCTGAGAAAAACCAAATTATCAATAACACACAGCATATACAAAGAACAAAGATAGAGTTGAAATTTTGTTTTTATAATAACCACCTAACTAAAAGAGAAGGATAATTATAGAGTTGGCACTGAAAGCGGACAACCTAAGGCAAAGTTAGCTTTTAAAAGGAGGGACCTGTGCTGTGGCAAAGCAAGTTAAAGCCCCAGCCTGCAGTACCGGCATCCCATATGGGCACCAGTTTGAGTCCCGGCTGCTCCACTTCTGATCCAGCTCTCTGCTATGGCCTGGGAAAGCAGTAGAAGATGGCCCAAATGCTTGGGCCCCTGCACCTGCATGGGAGACCAGGAAGAAGGTCTGGCCATTGCAGCCATCTGGGGAGTGAACCAGCAGATGGAAGATCTCTTGCTCTCTCTCTGATTCTACCTCTCTCTGTAATTCTATCTTCCAAATAAATAAAATAAATCTAAATACATATAACCTTAGAATATGTAAGAAAGAACTACATAGGTGAATAGAAAATCCATTACCATAGTTGAAATAATATTTTTAAAAAATCATGAACAGGCCAACAGTTGTCCTCAGAACCAATGACCTCTCCATTGTAGACTCTCCTCTGGCCTTTTCAAGCTTCTAATACTTTCCAGTATCTTCATAGTCTCTCCTCTATCCCTTCTCTTAAAAAAACGCAAATTCAATAAAGGATGAAATGCAGAAATGCATGCTAAGATGTACACTACAAGAAGTCTTGTAAACATCAACTCTCCCAGCGATTCCTGAATAGTATATTGATGTAAAAGCTTATGCTGGCCGGCGCCGCGGCTCACTAGGCTAATCCTCCACCTTGCGGCACCAGCACACCGGGTTCTAGTCCTGGTCGGGGCACCGGATTCTGTCCCGGTTGCCCCTCTTCCAGGCCAGCTCTCTGCTGTGGCCAGGAAGTGCAGTGGAGGATGACCCAAGTCCTTGGGCCCTGCACCCGCATGGGAGACCAGGAAAAGCACCTGGCTCCTGGCTCCTGCCATCAGATCAGCGCAATGCACTGGCCGCAGCGCGCCGGCCGCGGCAGCCATTGGAGGGTGAACCAACGGCAAAGGAAGACCTTTCTCTCTGTCTCTCCCTCTCACTGTCCACTCTGCCTGTCAAAAAAAAAAAAAAAAGGCTTATGCTGAAGGGAGGAGGTAGCCCATCAGCAGTCAGCAGTTGGGGAGAAGCTCTGAAGGCCAAGTTTGCCTTGGTATACTCTGCAAATCATACCACACCAACAGGAAGTAATTCTTCCTCAGATTTTTACTTGACCCCACTAGAAAGTTAGAGGTTTGGGTGTTTGTTTTATTTTATTCTTTCATGATTTTTTTAATTAAGCCAATAGCTTAACCCCTGTAGTTCTCAACTTCTGCACAGGAAAAAGAAAGCACAGAGTTGAAAATCAGGCAATTCTTCTTGGAGGCTCTTCTGGTTAACAGTTTGGAAGGTTACTCAACTGAACACCCTATTGGTTTCTTAAGTTGTTTATGACTCTAGGCTGAGATGCTTGTGAGTGCATTTCTAAAGAGTTAGTAGTAAAGCAAACCAAATATATCCTCCAATTGCCTCATTCTCTTCCCCAGGGAAAACCTAAGCTGTGCACTTGGCAATATCCCATAGTAAATCAGTTCCACTGTCTCTCCCAAAAACACTCATTCCCATCAGACTAGATAGTATGAACTCTTGGCCATAGTCAGTTTGGGGGTAAGAAAGTTGCTGATGAGTGTACTTGGGAATGGAATGATTTAAAAAAAAAAAAACAGGAACTTTGTATTCTTTAGAAAGAGAAAAATCGCTGCTCTGTTGTTAAGGCTTACCACGTAGATACAGTAATCTAGACAGTGAGTTACTGGCACAAGAATAAATAGGTAAGTCAATGGAACAAAACAGAGAACCCAGAAATAGAATGCACAAACATGCCCAACTGAATTTTGACAAAAATGCCAAAATAACTCATTGGAAGAATAGCCTTCTCAACAAATGGTCTACACACCTGAGGAACAGTGGTTTTTCTACTAACTACTTATTGACTTCTTTATTTAGTGGAGAACTAAGCCTGCAATTATAAAGTAAACTGAAAGTATGTCAAAGCAAAAGTAAAAGAAAAATAAGAAAGCAGAAAGAGGGAGGGTGGGAAGAGTATCATTATATCCTTAAAACTGTATATATGGGTCCGGTGCTGTGGCGCAGTGGGTTAAAGCCCTGGCCTGAAGCCTGGCATCCCATATGTGTGCCAGTTCTAGGCCCGGCTGCTCCTCTTCTGATCCAGCTCTCTGCTATGGCCTGGGAAAGCAGTAGAAGATGGCCCAAGTCCTTGGGCCCCTGCACCCATGTGGGAGACCAGAAAAAAGCTGCTGGCTTCAGATTGGTGCAGCTCCAGCTGTTGTGGCCATCTGGGGAGTGAACCAGTGGATGGAAGACCTCTCAGTCTCTACTCTCTCTGTAACTCTGTCTTTCAAATAAATAAAATTGAGAGGCTGATGCTGTGGCATAGTGGGTAACACTACTGCCTACCATACCTGGATCCCATGTGGGCGCTGGTTTGAGACTCAGCTGCTCCACTTCTGATCCAGCTCTCTGCTATGGCCTGGGAAAGCAGTGGAAGATAGCCCAAGTCCTTGGGCCCCTGCACCCACATGGGAGACCCAGAAGAAACTCCTAGCTTCTGGCTCCTTGCTTTTGATTGGCCCAGCTCTGGCCATTGCTGCCATTTAGGGAGTGAACCAGTGGATGGAAGACCTCTCTCTCTGCCTCTGCCTCTCTGTAACTTTTCCTTTCAAATAAATAAATCTTTAAAAAAAACTGTATATATTAAATACATAAAATCTTTTCCTTTTTATAAATAAATGGTGCTGTACTAGTTGGACAACTGTATATCTATGAGTAAAATAACAATTTTGAGACCTGAGGCTGGAAAAAGAGTTCTTACACTTGACACCGAAAGTATGCTCTATAAAAGGAAAAAATTATAAACATGGTCTCATTAAAACAAACTTCTTCAGTCCATTTTAACCAAAAAAAAACCCCTATTTGCATGAAGACACAAATTACAGACTGGGAGAAAATATTTGCAAACCACCTATTTGACAAAGGGTGTCAAGAATATACAAGGAATTTACAAAATCCAATAATTTTTAAAAAATCAGGGAGCTTCCAAGATGGTGGAGTATGAAGGGAGCTTAATGCTCTAGTTTAGGAGAAGATAGTTTATTTATTTATTTATTTATTTTAAACATTTTTTTATTTGACAGAGTTAGACATTGAGAGAGAAAGACAGAGAAAATTCTTCCTTCCATTGGTTCACTCCCCAAATGGCCGCTATGGCCAGCACGCTGCACTGATCCGAAGCCAGGAGCCAGGTGCTTCCTCCTGGTCTCCCATGCAGATGCAGGAGCCCAAGCACTTGGGCCATCCTCTACTGCTCTCCTGGGCCACAGCAGAGAGCTGGACTAGAAGAGGAGCAACCGAGACTAGAACCCAGCACCCATATGGGATGCTGGCACAGCAGGCGGAGGATTAACCAGTGAGCCACGGTGCCGTACAGTGTCAGGGAAGAGTTAGGGAGAAAACAGCAGAGGACATTCTACACAAATTAGAGGGAGACAGTGAACATGCAAGGAGGGCATGGACACCCACAACTCAGGACCACAGCAGCCAAGAGCCTATGCACCAGTACTGGAAAGTGAAAGGCATAGTACAAAGATAAAAGCCACCACAGGGAAAAAAAAAAAAAAAACAACAAAGAAGAAATCAATGAGTATTTCTACAAAATCAATGAGTATATCCCAAAAGAAAACAACATTTCAATACTAGATTGTGAAGATGATGAGATTGAAGAAATGCTATAAGTAGAATTCAAAAATTATTCATAAGATTACATAGAAGTTGGCCGGCGCCGCGGCTCACTAGGCTAATCCTCCGCCTTGCGGCGCCGGCACACCAGGTTCTAGTCCCGGTCGGGGCGCCGGATTCTGTCCCGGTTGCCCCTCTTACAAGCCAGCTCTCTGCTGTGGCCAGGGAGTGCAGTGGAGGATGGCCCAAGTGCTTGGGCCCTGCACCCCATGGGAGACCAGGAAAAGCACCTGGCTCCTGCCATCGGATCAGCGCGGTGCGCCGGCCTCAGCACGCCGGCCACGGCGGCCATTGGAGGGTGAACCAACGGCAAAGGAAGACCTTTCTCTCTGTCTGTCTCTCTCACTGTCCACTCTGCCTGCCAAAAAAAAAAAAGATTACATAGAAGTAATCAGAAGCAAATTCAAAAACTACCAAAATGCATACAGGACATGAAAGAAAATTTCTCCCATGAAATTGAGATCTTAAAGAGAAATCAAAATTAAATAAAAAATTCAATAGTACAAAAAATGCAGTGGAAATCCTTAATAACAGAATTGGTGAAGCAGAAGAATATCAGACTTAAAACACAAAGACAAAAACAAGAAGAGGTAATCAGAAAACTAAAAAACAATGCTGGGAATATACAGGATACTAGCAAATGACCCAACATATGGGTTCTAAGAGTTCTTGAAGGCATGGAAAGAGAAAAAGATTAGAAGGCTTCTTTAGTGAAATAATAGCAGAAAACTTCCATAATTTGGAGAAAGAAAGGGACATCCAAGTACAGGAAGAATATAGAACTTCTAATAGACATAACCAGAAAAGATCTTCACCACGACACATTGTAATCAAACACACCACAGTAAAGAAAAGTTTCTAAACTATGCATAAGAAATGACAGATTACTTTCAGAGGATCTCAAATTAGACTCACAGCAGACTTCTCATCAGAAACCCTATAGGCTAGGAGAGAATGGTGAGAAATATTCCAAGTCTTAAAAGGAAACAACTGTCAACCCAGAATACTATACCCTGCAAAGCTCTCATTTATGAATGAAGGTGAAATAAAGACCTATCATAACAAAAGAAATTGAAAGAATTTATCACCACCTGTCCAGCCCTACAAAAGATGCTTAAGGATGTGCTATACACAGAAACACAGAAACATGACCATCACTACAAAAAAGGTAAAGGAATAAAATCTCTCAGTAAAAGTTCAAAGAAAATTCAAAGTAAAAAATAGGAATATTTTTCAAAATATGGCAGGGCAAAGTCATTACTTACAATCACCTTGAATGGCTTCAACACTCCAGTTAAAAGACACAGACTGGCTGAATGGATTAAAAAACAAAACCCATCTATTTGCTGTCTATAAGAAACACATTTCACCAACAAAGATGTATGCAGACTGAAAGTGAAAGCATGGAAAAGCATATTCCATGCTAACAAAAAATCGAAAAACAGATGGTATAGCCATCCTCATATCAGACAAAATAGACTTTAACATAAAAACTGTTAAAAGAGACAAAGAAGGACACTATGTAATGATTAAGGAATCAATTCAACAGAAAGATGTAAATGTTATAAATGTATGTACACATAATTACAGGGCACCTGGCTATTTAAAAGAAATGTTAAGGGACTTAAAGGGAGGTATAGGCCCCTATACAATAGTAATGGAGGGCTTCAATTTTCAGCAATGGACAGATCAACCAGACAGAAAATCAGTAAGAAAACAACACAGTTAATCAACACTATAGACCAAATGGACCTAACAAATATCTTTAGAAATTTTCAACCTACAGTTGCAGAACACACGTTTTTCTCAGCAGTGCATGGAACTGTCTCTAGGATTGACCACATACAGAGCCATAAAGCAAACCTCAGCAAATTCAAAAAAATTGAAATCATATCATACATCTTCTCAGACCACAATGCAACAAAGCTTGAAATCAGCAACTCAGGAACTCCAAGGACATATACAAACACATGAAAACTGAATAACATGCTCCTGAATGAACAGCGGGTCATACAAGAAATCAAAAGAGAAATAAAAAAAAAATCCTGGAAACAAATGAGGACAATACAACATATCAAAACATATAGGAGGGGCCAGCACAGTGGCAAGGCAGGTAAAGCCACCACTGCAGTGCCAGCATCCCATATGGACACTGGTTCGAATCCCAGCTGCTCCACTTCTGATCCAGCTCTCTATTGTGGCCTGGGAAAGCAGTGGGAGATAGCCCAAGTCCTTTGGCCCCTGCACCCATGTGGGAGACCTGGAAGAATCTCCTGGCTCCTGTCTTCGGATCAGCACAGCTCCAGCCATTGCGGCCAATTGGGGAGTGAATCAGCAGATGGAAGACCTCTCTCTCTGCCTCTGCCTCTCTGTAACTCTGCCTTTAAAAGAAATAACTATTTTTAAAAAAACACATGCGATATAGCAAAAGCAGTGTTATGAGTAAAATTTTTGGCATCTGGTGCCTACATCAAGAAATTGGAAAGGCACCAAATAAATGAGCTATAAATGCATCTCAAGGATCTAGGAAGGTAAAAGCAAACAAAACCCAAAACTAGTAGGAGAAAATAATTAATATTAGAGAATAAATCAACCACATTTAATCCAAAAAATATATAAAATATCAGAAAAATGAAGAGCTGGTTTGTTTTGAAAAAATGAACAAAATTGACACACCACTGGCCCAATTAACCAAAAAATGACACTTGTCCAATTAACCAAAAAATGAGAGAGACGATCCAAAGCAATAAAATCAGATGTTAAAAAGGAAATGTAACAACAGACACCACAGAAATAAAATGAATCATCAGAAATTACTACAAAGAGCTGTATGCCAAAAAACCGGGAAACCTAGAAGAAATATATAGATTCTTGAACACATAAAAATTACCTAAAATGAGCCACGAAGACATAGAAAAACCAAACAGACCATAACCATTATGGAAAGTGAATCAGTAATAAAGCCCTCCCAACAAAGAAAGTCCAGGAGCAGATGGCTTCACTGCTGAATTCTACCAGACATTTAAAGAACTAACTCCAATTCTTCTCAAGTTATTCAAAACAATTAAGAGGAAGGGAATCCTCCCAAATTTTTTCTATGAAGTCAGCATCACCTTAATTCCTAAACCTGAAAACAGAGAAAAAGAACTACAAACCAATTACCCTGATGAACTTAGACACAAAAATGCTCAACAAAATTCTAGCCAATCAAATCCAACAATGCATCATGAAGATCATCCACCCAGACCAAGTGGGATTTATCCCTGGTAAGCAGGGATGGTTCAATATTCACAAATCAATAAATATGATACATCACATTAAAAAATTGAAAAACAAAAACCATATGATTACCTCAATAGATGCAGAGAAAGGATTTGATAAAATTCAACACCCTTTCATAATGAAAACTCTTTCAAAAAACTGAGTATAGAAGGAATATTCCTCAACATAATCAAGGCAATTTATGACAAACCCACTGCCAATGTCCTATTGAATGGGGAAAAGTTGGAAGCATTCCCAGTGAGATCCAGAATCAGACAAGGATGGCCACTCTCATCATTGCTATTCAATACAGTCTTGGAAGTTTTAGCCAGAGCCATTAGGCAAGGTAAAAGAAATCAAAGGGATACAAATTGGGAAGAAGGAAGTCAAACTATCCCTATTTGCAGATGACATGATTTGATATATAGGGGATCCAAAAGACTCCACCAAGAGACTATAGGAACTCAAAGAAGATTTTGGTAAAGAAGCAGGATATAAAATCAATACACAAAAATCAATAGCCTTCACATACAAAGACAATGCCACAGCTGAGAAAGAATTTCTGAAATAAATCCCATTCACAAAAGCTACCAAAAAATCTAATATCCTGGAATAAGTGCAAACAAGGATGTAAAAGATCTCTAATATGAGAATTACAAAACATTAAAGAAAGAAATAGAAGGTACAAAAAATGGAAAAATCTTCCTTGTTCATGGATGGAAGAATATCATCAAAATGTACATTCTTCAAAAAGCAATTTATAGATTCAGTGCAATCCCAATCAAAATACAAAAGACATTGCTCTCAGATATAGAAAAATTGATGCTGAAATTCATATGGAAAAACAGGAGACCTCAAATAGCTAAAGCAATCTTATACAACAGACACAAAGCCAGAGTCATCACAATACCAGATTTCAAGACATACTACAAGGCAGTTATAATCAAAACAGCTTAGTATTGGTACAAAAATAGATGGACAGACCAGTGGAACAGGGCAGAAATGCCAGAAATAAATCCAAGCATCTACAACCAACTTATATTTGACCAATCCCTGGAGCAAGGACAGTTTCTTCAACAAATGCTACTGGAAAAACTGGATTTCCACATTCAGGAGTATGAAACAAGACTCCTACCTTACACTTTACACAAAAAATCCACTCAAAATGGATTAAAGACCTAAATCTACAGCTTGATACTATCAAATTACTAGAGAAAATTGGAGAAACCCTGGAAGACATTGGCACAGGCAAAGAGTTCTTGGAAAAGACTCCAGAAGCACAGGTAATCAAAGGGAAAATCAACAAATGGGATGACATCAAATTGAGAAGCTTCTGTACTACAAAAGAAACAATCAAGAAAGTAAAGAGGTAACTGACAAAATGAGAGAAATTATTTGCAAACTCTGCAACTGATAAAGGATTAATAACCAGAACATATAAAGAAATCAAGAAACACCACAACAACAAAATAAACAACACAGTTAATAAATAAGCCAAAGACCTAAATAGGAATTTTTCAAAAGAGGAAATCCAAATGGCCAACAGGCACATGAAAAAATGCTCAGAATCACTAGCCTTCAGGGAATGAAAATCAAAACCACAATGAGGTTTCAACTAACTCCAGTTAGAATGGCTTTCATATAGAAATCAGCAAGAACAAATACTGGCAAAGATGTGAGGAAAATGGTACCCTAATCCACTGTTGGTGGGAATGTAAAATTTTAAAACCACTATGGAAATCAGTTTGGAGATACCTCAGAAAACTGATTATAGACCTACCATATGACTCAGCCCTCCCACTCCTGGGAATTAACCTAAGGGAAATGAAATCAATAATTAAAACAGTTATCTGCTCCCCCATGTTTATTGCAGCTCAATTCACAATAGTTAAGACATGAAATCAACTAAATGCCTGCCAATCGAAGACTGGATAAAGAAATTATGGGATATGCACACTATGGAATACTACACAGCAGTAAAAAAAATTGAAATCCAGTCATTTGCATCAAAATGGATGAAACTGGAAAACATATACTTAGTGAAATAAGCCAGTCCCAAAGGGACAAATACCATATATTCTTCCTGATCTGTGAGAATAGCGCACCTAAAATGAAATCTGTGGAAAGAAAACTGACTTCGAGAAGGGATGATTTGAGTTGCTCCTGTCTTGACTGTCAAAGAACAGTTACATTTTTCATTTTCTTTCTTCATACTATTTGTTGAACTCTTAAAACATAAAATAACCATGTGTGTATAAAGTCAATTGAAGATAGATATCAGTAAAAACTAAGAATGGGAATAAAAGAGGGAGGAGGAAGTTTGCAACTGTAAAGCTGTATAGGAGGAAGTTTGTAACTGTAAAGCTGTATAGTTCTGCATACATTCCTACAGACTTACTTCTTTTTTTATTTTATTCTATTTAATGAACATAAATTTCCAAAGTCAGACTTACTTCTAAGGGTACAGTTTAAAAACTTGTCATGGAGGGCTGGCACTGTGGCACAGTAGGTTAACCCTCTGCCTGCAGTGCTGGCATCCCATATGGGCACCGGTTCTAGTCTTGCCTGTTCCACTTCCAATCCTGCTCTCTGCTGTGGCATGGGAAAGCAGTAGAAGATGGCCCCAGTCCTTGGGCCCCTGCACCCACATGGGAGACCGGGAAGAAGCACATGGCTCCTGGCTTCAGATTGGCACAGCTCTGACCATTGTGGCCATTGGGGAGTGAAGCAATGGACGTAAGACCTTTCTCTGTTTCTCCCTCTTACTGCCTGTAACTCTACCTCTCAAATAAATAAGTAAAATCTTAAAAAAAAATAACTCGTCATGGGACCCCAAATCCTATTAAGCTGGGTGGTAAAAATGCCATCTTAAGTTTTGAAGTGATTATATTAAGTGTTAAAGTGAACATATAGATAGAATTAAATGGATCATACAAATAGGAGCAAGTGTCTGGTAATAATAATAGATAGAATTAAAAAGGAGAAAAATGTTCCAACACAGTAAGCCATCTGTACAGCAGACTCAAAGTATGACAATCACTTTAAGTAACACTCTGACCTCAGAATCAGCCCTTAGGGCTTCCTGGTCTGGCTGAAAAGGCTGTGAGAGCATTTCAGGCATGGAAAGCCAAGACACTGTGGCAAAAAATGTTAAAGAAGGATCTCTGTGAATGAGACCCCAGTGGAAAAAGAGGCCATCTCTAAAGTGAGGAGAGAACTTTCACTTTGCTTATGACCTTGTCTAAATACTGACGCAGTTTGTGGATTCAAAAGGCTTCCATAGATTCAGCAGATCATGTCAACAGCCTCAGGTGGTCACTGACCTCATACGTAAGAGTGTGAATTGTTAAATTACCAACAGGAGTCACTGTGCACTAACTCCCAATGCAGGATCTCTATCCTCAGTTAGTTGTATTATGAGAGTTAACTCTAATACTAGTTCTCAGTTTTTGTGTTTGTGTGTGCATGTATGTGCAAATTGTTGAAACCTTGACTTAGTCTAGAGTTTGTCTTCTGTGTACAATGTTAATTGAAAATAAATCTTAATGGAAAATGGGACTGGGAAGGGGAAAGGGAGGAAGAGGGGTGAGAGGGTGGGTATGATGGGAAGAATAACTAATTTCCTAAAGTTGTACTTATGAAATTTGTATTTCTTAAAAAGTTAATGAAAAAAATCAGAAAATGGACAATAGACATTTCACCAAAGAGGATACAGAGATCGAGAATAAAGAATTGAAATTTTTAACATCATTAACCATTAGAAAAAGGAAACAAATCTATCAGGATGACTAAAAATTAAGGTGGTCATTTGGCCTAGTAGTTAAGTTGCCCATTAAAATGCCCACTTTCCATATTGAAGCTTCTAGGTTCAGATACCTGTCTCTACTCCTGACTCCAGCTTCTTGCTATTGCAGACCTTTATATTTTTCAATATTTATTTATTTGTATGTCAGAGTTATATACAAAGATGGAGAGACAGAGTTCCATGCACTGGTTCATTCCCCAAATGGCTGCAATGGCCAGGAGCTTCATCTGGGTCTCCCACACAGGTGGCAGGGGCTCAAACACTTGGGCCATCTTCTACTGCTTGTCCCAGGCTATTAGCAGGGAGCTGGATTAGAAGTGGAGCAGCCTGATTCAAACAGGTGCCCATATAGGATGCGAGGATTGCAGGTGCTGGCTTGCCGGCCCCTAAATCACACCTTTAAGGCAGCAGTGATGGCTTGGGTGATTGGATTCTTGCCACCCACATGAGAGGCCTGGATTGAGTTCCTGATTCCCCACTTTGGCCCCAACCAGGAGCTGTTGAAGACATTTTTGGAGTACACCTGTGAATGGGAGCTATATCTCCCTGTTTCACAAATAAAATAGTTTCAAAAAGGTGAAGTTTTAAAAAATAACATGCCAGATACTAGTAAGGGTGTTGATAAATGAGGTCATTCATATATTGCTGATAAACTGATGAACATATGCATTGATACACTCATTGTAAAATAATCTTGTGTTTCTTATAAAACTAAATGAGTAACTGCTGTATGACCCACAAATACCTGTACAGTAATTTCCATAACAGCAATATTTGTAACAGCTGAAAAATGGAAACACCTATGACTGCCTTTAACAAATGAATGATTTTTTTTTAACTTTTATTTAATGAATATAAATTTCCAAAGTACAGCTTATGGATTACAATGCCTTCCGCCCCCCCCATAACTTCCCTCCCACCCGCAACCCTCCCCTTTCTCGTTCCTTCTCCCCTTCTATTAACATCGAGATTCATTTTCATTTCTCTTATATACAGAAGATCAGTTTAGTATATATTAAGTAAAGATTTCAACAGTTTGCACCCACATAGAAACACAAAGTGAAAAATACTGTTTGAGTACTTGTTATAGCATTAAATCACAATGTACAGCACATTAAGGAGAGAGATCCTACATGAGGAGTAAGTGCACAGTGACTCCTGTTGTTGACTTAACAAACTGACACTCTTGTTTATGGCATCAGTAATTTCCTTAGGCTCCTGTCATGAGTTGCCAATGCTATGGAAGCCTTTTGAGTTCACCGACTCTGATCATGTTTAGACAAGGTCATAGTCAAAGTGGAAGTTCACTCCTCCCTTCAGAGAAAGGTACCTCCTCCTTTGATGGCCCGTTCTTTCCACTGGGATCTCACTCGCAGAGATCTTTCATTTAGGTCATTTTTTTTTGCCAGAGTTCTTAGCTTTCCATGCCTAAAATACTCTCATGGGCTCTAGAGCCAGATCCACATGGCTTCAGGGCTGATTCTGAGGCCAGAGTGCTGTTCAGGACATCTGACATTCTATGAGTCTGCTGCGTATCCCGCTTCCGATGTTGGATCGTTCTCTCCCTTTTTTTGTTCTATCAGTTAGTATTAGCAGACACTAGTCTTGTTTATGTGATCCCTTTGATTCTTAGTCCTATCATTACGATCAATTGTGAACTGAAATTGATCACTTGGACTAGTGAGATGGCATTGGTACATGCCTCCTTGATGGGATTGAATTGGAATCCCCTGGCATGTTTCTAACTCTGCCGTTTGGGGCAAATCATCTTGAGCATGACCCAAATTGTACATCCCTTCCCTCTCTTATTCCCACTCTTATATTTAACAGGGATCACTTTTCAGTTAAGTTTCGACCCACAAGTGAATGATTAAATAGACTGTAGTATATCCACATTGAAGAACATTACTCAGCGATATAAGTAAAGGAACTATAGATACACCTAACACCTTAAATGGACCTCCAGGGAATCATGCTAAATGAGAAAAGTTTATATACTGTGATTCCATTGACGTAACATTCTTGAAATAATGTAATACTTAAATGGAAAATATATTAGTGGTTTCCAGAAACTAAGAGCTGGAAGGGAGGGATGGCTATTAAGTGGTAGCATAAGATTGCATTGGGATGAGGGAACAGTTCACATGTTAATTGTGTTGGTAGTTACATGAAACTAGGCATGTGATAGAATTACACAGACCCATACACTCACACTAACACACACAAATGGGTGTATCTGTAACTGGTGAAATCTGAATAAACTGTGGACTACACCAGTATCAATTTCATGGTTAAAATATTATACTACAGTTATGCAAGATGAAAACATAGGGAAAGGAGGAATGAATAGTATGCAAGATCTTTCGGAACTCTTCTGTAACTGCATTTACATTTATAATTATTTCAGGGAAAAAATTGAAGCTGAAAGCCCAATCCTAACATGAGTGGGTTGCTGCTTCTCACTGTGGGGTCCTGACTGATAGGTTCCAAGAAGAGGAAAGCTAGCAGTAAGCAGGCACGTCAGTTTGCAGAGACCTGACCTTGGACTCTCCCTGGGACTAGCCCCTAGCAGCAGTAGCTACTCCTGGCTTTGGATTTTTTTCCTGCCTCTGCTAATGCATTAGATCAGAGCCAGATGCAATCAAATAATTTGGGTTGAGACTGATTTCTTTCGAGTCCTTGAAACAGGGAACCTGGCAGAAAGAGAGGAAAAAATAGATCTCCCAGGATACAGTCAGGGCTAAGAGAGTAGCATGGAAATGGGCCTCGAGGGCAGACATCAGGGCACTTCCTTGAAGAAACCAGGACATTTGGCCATCACCCTTTTCAGGAACCAATCAAAATAAGAAAGGGGCCAGAAACAGCCTATCTTACAAAGTTGTTTTTAAACTGAAAGATATTATGCCTGGCTGTTCTACTTGCTGGCTTCCTCCCCTGTGATGTGAAGAAGGAATGAGTTTTTGCTTCACTGAAGATTCCACTTCTAAGTTGTGTCCTTAAGGTATTACATGTTAACAAAATGTTGACAGATCAGACAGCATTTTTAAATGCTGCTGCTGCTGCTTTTCTTTTTTTCTTTTTTTTTTTTTTTTTTTGGACTTTTTTTTTTCTTAAGCAGAAGTACTGCTAGCAGCACCTTCAGTGTTCATTTCATCAAAGGACTCTCTAAACATATCGTATATTTATTGCATCTTTGGGAGTAATAATTTTCTTCCCAGCTTTCAAATTACTACATATTTGTTACTGCACCACTGAGGGAGGAGATCATTTGTTATTAGTTCCTTGTCTGACGTGAAACATTTAATTTGAACTGAAACCACTGCACAAGAAAATAAACAGTGCATTTCATACGCAAAGTATCTGCTTCCCTCACTGGGAGGCAGTGGGTATCATTTTGACCATATGGTGGGTGTTTATCACTGGATGGCTCATGAGCATCCCTGCTGTCTACCTCCCATTTCCCCTCAGACCTGGGCACTGGCTCTTTTTCAAAGAAGCCCGGTCAGCTTGCTTTCAGACAAAGCTTCTAAAACCTGGAAGCTCATCAGGATCCCCAGGGGAGATTTTAAAAAAAATCCCAATGACCAGGTCACACAACTCTCATCTCTGTCCATGAAACTCTCCAGGGGCGAGACAGTTGAGTGAAGCGATTATTCTCTTGGCCTCTGAAGCCAGACATGATGTGCAGCTTTGCTACTTACGACCATGAGAGGATGGGCGAGATAGTCACCTTCTTTGGGACTTAGTTGTCTCAAATACAGAGTGAGGGTAATAATACAAGGGTACCACAAAAAGCTCATGGACGGTGGAGTTAAAAGATCAAGTCTATTTTGGTGTAGAAAAAATTGGAAACTCATATGTATGAGAAATGTTCAAAGAGGTCACAAAAAATGTATATAATGAAAAACACTATGCATGGATTTAAAAATTTTGGCACCAAAATCATCTTTTACTTCTAGTTTCCATGAACTTTTTGATATATCCTGCTCATATCACCTAAATCATAGGCTAATGGTCAAGACTAAATGAGAGGGCACGGCGCGGTGGCGCAGCAGGTTAACACCCTGGCCTGAAGCGCCGGCATCCCAATATGAGCGCCGGTTCTGGTCCTGGCTACTCCTCTTCCGATCCAGCTCTCTGCTATGGCCTGGGGAAAGCAGCAGAAGATGGCCCAAGGCCTTGGGCCCCTGCATCCACGTGAGATACTGGGAAGAAGCTCCTGGCTCCTGGCTTCGGATCGGTACAGCTCCAGCTATTGCAGACATCTGGAGAGTGAACCAGTGGATGGAAGATCTCTTTCTCTGTCTCTCCTCCTCTCTCTGTGTAACTCTGACTTTCAAGTAAAATAAACAAAATCTTAAACAAAAAAAGACTAAATGAGAGAACTCATGTGAAGTAATTCAAGGGTACTAGTAATATTGGCTATTGCTTTTTTCTAAGGAGCACCCCCATTCTTAACTGCTAATAAGAAAGCTAGGAGTTGTTTTCCCACAAGCTGTTCTTACCACACTTTTCCCCCAGTCTTTGTGAATTAAATCCCAAACACTTGTGGGGAAAAAAAAAAAAAACTCTACAGAAGAGGAAAAAGCCCAGGGCCAATTTCAAAGCAGGCCCAATACAAGGCAGGTTGGATCTATTTGTTTTGCTTAGGACTCAGAAATGTCAAAAATGAATGAAAAGAACCCTTTGAGGAAACCTGATGCTTTCTGTTTGAAATTTTTCAGTGCACACACATGGATGTATGCAATGCCAAAATGCTTCAGTATTCCAAACTGTATGTCTAAATATTTTTGACCATCAACATATTATTAAAATGTCATGTGCAAGCCGGGAAGAAAGAAAGAATTCATCATCCAAATGATCAGAGTATTAGGATAGGTGATGACAGACACCTGACAGCTACAACAAACACCATGGTATTCCTTCTTATACCTAAACCTAGATTGATTATCCTGATCATTAGGCATCTGTAAACTCACACCCTGCATTCTGGATTGCTTCTAGGTCCTTAGCCCTATTGGATGAGTTAAATTCATGGGAGTTGCTATTGCCTTGAAATATGTCCTTCCAGCTTCACAAATACATGCACCATTGCGTGGCTCTTTAGATTGAAATCTTGTCGTTACTAAGCAGCCTCAGTAGTTTGCCTTGATTTTGTAGTTTTCCACATGTTGATGAATTTTCAACAATATAAAGCAGTGGAAGGGATTTGACCCAGCAGTTAAGACACTGGTTAAGAGGCCTGTAACCCACATCAGAGTGCCTGGGTTCAAGGTACAGCACTGCTCCCAATTTCAGCTTCCTGCTAATGCACACCCTGGCAGACAGCTGGTGGTAGCTTAAGTTGTTGGGTCCCTGCCACTCACATGGGAGACCTAGAGGGAGTTCCCCGTTCCCAGCTTTGGCCTCTGGCCCAGACCTGGCTTTCGCAGGCATTTGAGGAATAAATCAACAGAAAGAAGGTAGTTACACACACACACACACACACACACACACACACATAGCAGTGAGAGAGAAAACATTGGGCAGGGCTCTGAGAACTCTCATTTTACATGTGAAAAAGATGATAATTCTTTCTGTTCTTCCCATGGAAACTAGCACAGTTCTTTCTACAGAGTAGGTGAACAATTAAGGTTTTGTGACTGTTGAATAATGTGCCAAGTGTTCTGTACCCTCAGAAGAGCTTTCAACTATTTAGGATACACTGCATTATTGCTAGTGTCTTTAATTTTTATTGCTTAAAAACAAAATAAGTCTGGGGCCAGCACTGTGGCATAGTGGGTTAAGCCTCCCCCTGCAGCGCTGGCATCCCATATGGGCACTAGTGCAAGTCCCGGCTGCCCCAATTCCAATGCAGCTCCCTGCTGATGGCCTGGGAAAGCAGTGGAGGATGGCCCAAGTTCTTGGGCCCCTGCACCCACATGGGAGACCCGGAGGAAACTCCTGGATCCTGGCTTCAGCTCAGCTCCAGCAGTTATGGCTGTTTAGGGAGTGAACCAGCAGATTGAAGACTTCTCTGTCTCTCCCTCTGTCCGTAACTCTGCCTCTCAAATAAATAAATAAATCTTTAAAAAAAAAAGCCTTAAAAAATCTTTTCCCAGATATACAAAAAGGAGAATGATAAAAGGTCTTTACTTACAGTAATTTTTGGATCTCTTCTGGTTATTGCTTATTTTTTTCACCACTTGTATTCATCTTCTTTTATTGATGCTCAACCACAAGTCATAGCTCTGTGTTTATTATGGCTTATTCATAACTCTGAATGAAACATCATTTGATAAGCATGCATGAATCACTATCTTCTGTTATCTAAATATATCCCTCTACATATTTCTAGTGTCCATTAACCCATCAGCCATAGGTACTAAGCCAAATATATTAAATATATTGTCCTTTCCTGTTAGAGATAGGAATGACACTTCAGCACAAATTTTAAGAGCCTTCAAATCACATTTTGACTGCCATTTTCAAAATGTGAATATATCATGTTAAATTTAACCCCTGAATGCAACTACCTGTCTGTAAGTGAGGCTGTTAAAGAAACCAGCTTTATTGTTAAAGGCTTGAACTTTTCTACTTCTGGCCACAGCAGTAAGTTAATACAATGGAAAGTTACAAACATGCAATATTCTTTTAACACAGTCCTATTATAATGAGATTTTACTTTTAGGTCTTTGAGCAATGTAAAACAGTCTGGATTTCATTATCTTAAGAGAATGAATGACCAAAAAAAAAGAGGAGAGGACAGGGAGAAAGAAAGCATATTTAAATCAGAAAGCTAATGGCCTTACGCAAAAGGAAACTTCTCAAATATTTTTCCTTTAAAATAAAATCGGACAAAGGCCAACTGATTGCTGAGGGAACAATGCTGTCACGTTTAAAAGGAAGTGAGTTAATTGACCTGATTTATTCTTTTCTAATCTGATAGCTATGACTTTATCATCCCGTTCTTACAAATGTATCCTCAGACAAATGGTCTGTGATCTTTCCATGTGCACAGCACAGCGAAACATGTAACTATCTGAGCTGTGCCCTCAACAAAAGATTGATGTCAAAGTCAGTATATGGGGAAATCTTTTTACACAGAAGACAATGTATACTCACTTGGCATTTGCAGGTTCAAAGCTACTAGACAAGGAACTCTCCAGGAAGCAATCTGGTGAGGTGACAAACTTCGATCTCCAATGCTCAGTGAATTTCTAGTCCATGCCACTTCCATCTGCTCAAAGTATAGCAGCCCCAGCTATGGCCCCTCATTCCCCATTGAGAGCAGATGTTCTCTCTGGAAATAGGTTTCCCTTTTAAAGATGAACCATCAGACTCCACTATGGTCTGTTCTCCTGTCATTTGCATTGTTACACTTTTTGTGCCAACAGACCAAACATTTTAACTGAAGCTCTGTAAAACTGCTAACATCTAGCAATAAATATTAATGCTCAACTGCTACATGATAACTAGAGGTAGATATAAAGTTGGCTAACATTTGACAGTAAGTGGAAAATCATTATTTGATACTAATTTCTTAAGATTTATTTACTTATTTATTTGAAAGGCAGAGTTACAGAAAGGGAGTGAGAGACAGAGACAGATCTTCCATCCATCGGTTCACTCCCCAAATGGCTCCAACAGCCAGGACTGAGCCAGAATGAAGCCAGAAGCCCAGAACTCCATCCAGGTCTTCCACAAGGGTGGCAGGGGCCCAGGCACTTGAATCATCTTCCACTGCTTTCCCAGGCATTAGCAGGGAGTTAGGCCAGAAGTAGAACAGCTGGAACTTGAATCAGTGCTCATGAGATGCCAGCATCACAGGTCTGGGGCTTAACCTGCTGCACCACAACACTAGCCCCTATTTGGTTCTCATGTTAATGAATGTGGTCAGAGCCAGTGCTGTGGCATAGCAGGTAAAGCCACCGCCTGTGAAGCCAGCATCCCACGTGGGCCAGATTCAAATCCTGGCTACTCCACTTCTGATCCAGCTCCCTGGCCTGGAAAAGCAGCAGAGGATGGGTCAAGTCCTTGGGCCCCTGCACCTACATGGGAGACCCTGAAGAAGCTCTTGGCTTTGGCCAGGCCCAGCTCTGACCCTTGTGGCCATTTGGGGAGTGAACCAATGGATGGAAGATTTCACTGTCTCTCCCTAATTCTTTCAAATAAAATTAAAAAAAAAATGTGGTCAAGAGTAAACTCTTATTAGTATCTATATGAAATATGGTGTTACAGGTAATTATATAGCACTTTCTAAAGGAAAAAGGTGGAAGGATGAATGGCAAGGAGGTTTTTGTAGTGTAGTCATTTGGGCTAGCAACTGGCAACAATGAGATCAAGTCCGTTCTTTTACACCCATAAGCGTGCATACACATGTGCTCACACACACACACACACACACACAGCACTTAAGAAATAAGTAGTTCTCCTAACCCTTTTTCTATAAAGACTTTTCCCTATTATAGTCTATAGGAAAGTTTTCCTGTAGTGCTGTGGAACCAGGCTACAGAGAGGTTAAGCAACTTGCCCAAGTTCTCTCAGGTGGAAAGATGGGTAGAGTGGATTTAGACTACAAGTTCCTTAAGTCTAAAGTTTAAGGGTAGGCATTTGGCACAGCAGCTAAGACACCAGTTGGACACCTGCATCCCTTATCAGAGCACCTGAGTTCAAGTCCCCACTCTGTTTCCAATTACAGTTTCCCACTGGTACACTCCCTGGGAGGCAGCAGGTGATCATTCAAGTAGTTGAGTCCTTGCCACCTATGTGGAAGACCTGGATTCTGGATTGAGTTCCCTGCTCCTGGCCTCACCCTCACCACAGGACAGGATGTTGCAGGCATTTGGGGAATGAATCATTAGGTATGTGACATTCACATTCTCTCTTTCAAACAAACAAATAAGAATTTATTAAGGATGACATGTTTACCTATTACACTACACTACTTGTTCAGCCGGAACACAATGCCATCTTTGAAATGTCCTTCAACAGCAGCCTTTAACACCCGCACAAAACTATCAGACTTTCTAGAGACATCAGACCAGCACTGTTTCAGAAACTGAGCAGGTGACTAAGGTAGCCTTCCAAAACTCTCACAGCAAATTGCATAATTCTTATAGCATGAATGTGCTAGCAAAGATCAAGAAATATCAGCGATTTGAAAGTAAGTGGAAAGAGGGGGCAGGCATGGGAAAATTACAATCTCATTACTCTGTCAGACAATGTGTTCGTGTATTTGGGTAATGCATTTCGAACACTAATTTGGAGAGCACTACATTTTTTTTTTCACTGTTAAGGACATCAGATGCAGAGCCTGACAGTAGGTTCATTTGTAAAATGGGGTCAGCATGTCATCTCTCTTTTAGGTTAGGGGAATTAAATAAAAGAAAGCGTGTAAAACTCTAAAGAATTGGAACCTAGTAAACAAATTTTTTAGTGTTTTGCAATGGTAAATGTTTGCCCACTTCCCCAAATAGTTCCCAGTCTCTTGAATGCAAAGACTTATTCCTCTTTGAAAAACAGTAGAATGCAATGGTTAGCAACAGTCTCTAACCACACTAGCTAGGTTCTACCACTTACTGTCTGAGGGCTTTCTCTCTCTACATCTCAGTGTTTTCTTCTATAGAATGGGGCAAATGGTAGCATCAACATCATAAATGTGTCATGAGGACTGCAGTATAAATTTCATCAGTGCAAACATGATTTTGTCCATTTTGTGCAAAGATATAACCACAGAGTCCAGAATATGCCTGGAACACAGTGCTCTATATAAGTGTACCAAAGCATATATAAGTGTATACAAAGCAGTTGAAGGAGACCCTAGTACAGAAATATGAAAAGGATAGCTAGTACTATCATTTGCACTACTGGAGCTTCGGATAGTGTTTAGCACAGATTAGACTCTCAAGAAATGTTTACAGAATGAACAAATGAATGAATGTTGTCCCTCTAGCCTGACCCAGTCCATCTCTCATCAGAAACTGTGAAATTAGTGAAGTCTGGTCTTCAAGCCCATGGCCTTGTTCACCCACTTCACATGCTGTCTAAACATCCTTAGTAGGAATCAAATAACATAAGATACCAGACATAGATTCATAATTCAAGCCCTTCATTTTTCTCTTTTAGTCAGTACTTATTCAATATTTTTTTTTGACAGGCAGAGTGGACAGTGAGAGAGAGACAGAGAGAAAGGTCTTCCTTTGCTGTTGGTTCACCCTCCAATGGCCGCCGCGGCCGGCGCGCTGCAGCCGGCGCACCGCGCTGATCTGATGGCAGGAGCCAGGAGTCAGGTGCTTTTTCCTGGTCTCCCATGGGGTGCAAGGCCCAAGCACCTGGGCCATCCTCCACTGCACTCCCTGGCCACAGCAGAGAGCTGGCAATATTTTTATTAAGCACCTACTATCAGCTTGACCCTAAGTTTCCTTCCAGCTAAGAGATAAGAAATAATATGCTCATTAAAATCATAGATTTTCAAATCAGGCTACTTGTTTTTGAACCTCATTTCTGGTACTTAACAGCTATTTGAGCCCAATCAAGTAAAATATCTCCAAGCCTCAGTTTCCTCATCTGCAAACTGGGAATGATAAAAGCTATCTTGCTATCATATTGGGTAGACCAAGTAAGAATGTACAAGGGTACTTCAAAAATGTTCATAGGAAAGTGAAATTAAAAGATGAATTTACTTCCGTGTAAAATAATTTCAAAATCCCTGCACAGTTTTTCATGATATGCATTTCCCATGAACTTTGTGAACATCCCTCACTCATACAGATTTAACTTTGATAGTAGCTGGCACATACTAAATGTTCGACAAATGGTGGCTAATATTACTCAAGTCCTGTTCAATCTGTAAGTCACTAGTTGGGAAACTGCTTCCCTTAACTATAGAGGCCAAATAGGGCCAAGTTGTATAGCAGATATATTTTTGCTGAAATCTCTTTGGATTTCCCCTCCTTTAACCAGGCCTGAGTTGCAAGATGAAAAAAAAAAAAAAAGCCTTGCACAGCTTTTTCTTACCTGTGGCACGTTGCTAGGAAGCATCAGGGCTCCTAACCACCTCTAGGAGGCATTAGGAGTGTGGTCTTATTCCCTCAAGGTTTCCAAATGTGCAATTCTTATGCTGTGCTGGAACGGAAGACCCTCTCATACTCATAGGCCGCCAACAGAGGCTGCTGTTTTGATCCCATTACTTCATGGTTGATTTAAGCCAGGTGCAGCTTCCTCACAAATAGCTGGGAGGGATTTAAAACATTTTCAGCTGCCATTGGAGACCGCAGGAGGGATGGGGTCCAGGGCCATCTGAAAATAAGTGAAAAACAACTATATGCTCAGCTTAAGCTCCATCCAGGTGCAGGTCTAGGACCAGCCCAGTCCTATGCCCCACCATCCCCCAGGACCAGCCTGGGCTAAAGGAGCAAGACCCTGCCTGACACAGCCACACTTTAGTGCTTTGTGTCAAACTAGTTATTAGATCCCCTCATTGGTAACAATTACTGACCAAAAAAAAGTGGAAACCTTTGTAGACACCCAGTTCCCAGAATCTAAGTACACTTTCCCATAAATACACATCCACACATATGCCTGCCCACACACAAATACATGCACCTGTCCAACACAATCAAGGCTCAGGGAAACAGTACTGAAAATGGTGCAATTCATTCTATGAGGAAGCACTGTCGTAAATTGCAAAGACCTTCCATCTTTTACAAAAGGCAGAGCTTAAACTTCAAAAGTCAACACGTTGCAAAAAAAAAAATACAAAAAAGTAACTGTTGGCAAAGTACATGATGGTTCCCTCAGATTTCAATGAGGAAGTATCACATCGAGTTAGTGTTAACTCAAAAAGAAAGCAGAGGGGGCAGCACTGTGGCATAATGGGTACAGCCTGCAGCGCCGGCATCCCATAAGGGCGCCGGTTGAAGTCCCGGCTGCTCCACTTCCGATCCAGCTCTCTGCTATGGCCTGGGAAAGCAGTAGAAGATGGCCCAAGTCCTTGGGCCCCTGCACCTGCGTGGGAGACCTGGAAGAAGCTCCTGGCTTCAGATCAGCGCAGCTCTGGCCGTTGCAGCAAATTGGGAAGTGAACCAGTGGACGGAAGATTCATTTTCTCTCGTGCGCACACTCTCTCTCTGCCCCTCCTCTCTCTGTGTAACTGACTTTCAAATAAATAATCTTAAAAAAAAAAGGCAGGAAAAGCTCCAAGTAGAAGGAATACACTGAGATGACTACTTGGAGGAGACTTTTCCTCCTCCAAATCCAGCAACTCCATAACTTCTGTGGGTGTGCTCCTCCAGCAGCTCCCGTGTTGTCTACTTTTCCTGAGTAGAATTTTCCCAAATCTAAAATTCATCATCTCCCCCTCACTCTCACCTCCAGATGGTCGTCAGCCTTCGTTACAAGCTGAATTGGGCCTAAATTAATTTTCCAGACTCGTCTTTTACTTAGAGCAGAATTCTAAGTACAGACCCAAACACGGCATGCAGTGTGATAAACTGTGTAAAAAAAAAAAAAATACACACTCATTAGGGCTTTATTAAGGGAGAATGGGGCAAAGGAAGGGAATTATCAAACCCTGCCCTGCTCGACCTGAGTCCAAGAGGAAAACAGGGAGAGCTTCCATTTTCCTCACTTTTTTATGAGCTTAGAAAACAGAAGTGTTTACGTGGTACCACCCCCACGTCCCAGGTAAGAGGAGGTACTTCCTGGGGAAGGGGCCCTCTGATTGACAGGTAGATGAACATGGCAACATAGAGCAAAGGAGGTGGGGCTTCCAGCTCATGAACTTAAAATTATCTATCAAAGCTGCCCCACATCATCTTCAAAATCTGGAGTTGCCTCCTATTTGCGGACTATACATGGAGTCTTGATTGCAGGGAGATCAAAATGCCTAAATTCCTTGGGGCCAGCCCATTTGGCACAGGGATTAAGCCACCTGTTCACTTCCCGGCTGCCCCACTTACGCTCCAGCCCCTTGCTAATGTGCCTGGGAAAGTAGCAGAAGATGGCTCAAGTACTTGGGGGCCTCTACACCCACATCAGAGACCAGGCTAGAGTTCCAGGTTCCCTGGCTTCGTCCTGGCTCAATGCCAGCCAGTGCTGCCATTTGGGGAATGAACCAGCAGATGAAAGATCTCTTTCTCTAACTCTGCCTTTCAAATAAGGGAAGGAAGGGAGGGAGGGAGGGAAGGAGGGAGAAAAGTGGCTGAACTCCAAAAGACAGTCTAACCCAAGGTTGGCACTTCCTCTTCGTTCTCTACAAAATCCAGAGTGCAGGCATATTGCTAAGTATCAAAGTCTTGCAGGGGCCAGCACTGTGGCATAGCGGCTTGAAATCCTGGCTGCTCCACTTCTGATCCAGCTCGCTGCTATGGCCTGGGAAAGCAGTGGAAGATGGCCCAAGTGCTTGGACCCCTGCACACACGCGGGAGGTCCGGAATGGGCTTCTGTCTCCCGGCTTCAGATCGGCGCAGCTCTAGCCGTTGTGTCCATTTGAGGAGTGAACCAGTGGATGGAAGACCCTCTTTCTTTCTTTCTCTCTCTCTCTCTCTCCCTCCCTCCCTCCCCCCATACCTCTGCCTTTCAAATAAATAAATAAATCTTTTTTTATTTGACAGGCAGAGTTAAGACAGTGAGAGAGAGAAAGGTCTTCCTTCCATTGGTTCACCCCCCAAATGGCCGCTATGGCCGGAGCTGCGCCGATCTGAAGCCAGGAGCCAGGTGCTTCTTCCTGGCCTCCCATGCAGTTGCAGGAGCCCAAGCACCTGGGCCATCCTCCACTGCCCTCCTGGGCCACAGCAGAGAGCTGGACTGGAAAAGGAGCAATGTGGACTAGAACCGGCGCCCATATGGGATGCCAGCGCCGCAGGCGGAGGATTAACCAAGTGAGCCACGGCGCCAGCCCCTAAATAAATCTTTAAAAAATATATCTGGACTGAACACCAAAAAGGAAACCTGTTGAAGTGAAATGGACACTATGAGAAACTGTGACTTGATCAGCATAGCCCTGACTGTTAATGAACAACTTAATACATTATCCCTTTTAGTAGTTTTTTGTCTGTTCTACTTAATATGACTGGTTTAATTCTGTAATTAATACACAGTTATTCTTAAGTGTTGAAATTTAACTGAAATGTGAACCCTGTTAAACATAAGAGTAGGTATAAGAGAGGGAAGAGATGTACAATTTGGGACATGCTCAAGCTGACTTGCCCCAAATGGTAGAGTTAGAAACATACCAGGGGACTCCAATTTAATCCCATCAAGGTGGCATGTACCAATGCCATCTCACCAGTCCAAGTGATCAATTTCAGTTCACAATTGATCATAATGAAAGGACTAAGAGTCAAAGGAAGCACATAAACAAGTCTAGTACCTGCTAATACAACTGATAGAATAAATAAAGGGGAGAGTGATCCAACATGGGAAGCGAGATACTCAGCAGACTCATAGAATGGTGGATGTCCTAAACAGCACTCTGGCCTCAGAATCAGCCCTAAAGGCATTCGGATCTGGCTGAAAAGCCCATGAGAGTATTGCAGGCATGGAAAGCCAAGACACTCTGGCAAAAAAAAAAAAAAAAACCTAAATGAAAGATCTCTGTGAGTGAGATCCCAGTGGAAAGAACAGGTCTTCAAAGAAGGAGGTACCTTTCTCTGAAGGGAGGAGAGAACCTCCACTTTGAATATGACCTTGTCTAAACAAGATAAGAGTCGGTGAACTCAAAAGGCTTCCATAGCCTTGGAAACTCATGACTGGTGCATAGAGAGATTACTGATGCCATAAACAGGAGTGTCAATTTGTAAAGTCAACAACAGGAGTCACTGTGCACTTACTCCTCATGTAGGATCTCTGTCTTTAATGTGCTGTACATTGAGATTTAATGCTATAACGAGTACTCAAACAGTATATTTCGCTTTGTGTTTCTATGTGGGTGCAAACTGTTGAAATCTTTACTTAATGTATACTAAACTGATCTTCTGTAAAAAAAAAAAAAAAGAAGAAGAAATTATCAATTCCCACTTGACTCTCACTGGGATTAAACATGACAATAGGTCTGATCTGATTTCATCATCATTTAAAAAATCATCTATTATTTTTCACTTTATGTTTCTGTGTGGGAGCAAACTGTTGAAATCTTTACTTAATGTATGCTAAACTGATCTTCTGTATATAAAGAGAATCGAAAATGAATCCTCATGTGAATGGAAGGGGAGAGGGAGTGGGAAAGGGGAGGGATGCGGGTGGGAGAGATGATATGGGGGGGAGCCATTGTAATCCATAAGCCGTACTTTGGAAATTTATATTCATTAAATAAAAGTTAAATATATATATATATATATATATATATATATATATATATCTGTGCAATGAGGACATTGCAATCTTTATACCAGGCTCTCAAATACCAGGTTTGAAATTTTTCAGAATAAAGTTCAAAAACGCAAGGCCCAAACAAGTTCCCGGTACTACTTACTTGGCTTCCAGCCCTTTAGCACCAGGAAACGATGCTAAGTTGTCATCTACCACCAGATGGTCCTGGACCCCTGAAGTAGGCATCACACACTTGGTGATTGAAGAGCAGACAAGAGAGAGGGATTTGCCTACAGCCTGCTCATGCAGGGAGTACTACTCCCAAAATGGATGGGGCTGTTCTGACTCATTAATTACTTTTCTCAGGGCCAATTAGAATTTCCTTTTGCCTCATTTAGCTTGGAGAAGAACAAGTATCTCCCTAATATATACATATAAAAAAGAACAAGTTCATTATTTTAAAATGCTGCAAATCAAGTTATCTTGCGGGGAGATAAAGTGAAACCCACAGTGACGGTCAAAAAAATCCATCAGAAGCGCCTGGTGCTGAAAACAGGTTTAAAACCCATTCTAATCCCCTGCCCTTGCTCTCCCACGTGGCCCTGTTTTCAGTTCTCCCAATTCTCTTTCCTCCCTCCCCCTCCATTGCCTGCTGTGTCTTAGCCACTAGGACCCTGAACATCCCTAGATGTCACAACTGTTCTTTCCAGTGTCCGGTCTTTATTTGCTGTTGATATTTAGTATTGGTATTTGTGGGCGCAATGAGACAGTCAAGAATGAATCCAGACCAGATCACTTCTCACCCCCTCCACAGTCACCAGCCTTCTCCTACCTGCCATCTTCTCTAGCCTAGAGTGTTGCCATAGTCTGCTAATTGGCTTTCCTGCCCTGCCTTCAGTCTGAGTGATACTGCTAAAAACCTGAGTCTCATTACCGCTCTGCCCAACACGGGAATCTGCCTCCTGTGCCTGGACCATGTACTCACATCGCTACTAACTGGGTTTCCTTACATCCTTACTCAGAGAGGTCTTCCCTGGCAACACTACCTAAAGTTTCAGGAACCGTCTAGACATTTAATGTCCCCAGTTCCTGTGTGATTGTTCTATCCTTGGGTTGATGACCCTCTTTTATTATCTACATTGTAGTCCATGTTTTGTACTCTCTGAGCTCATGTACTATTTGACTTCCTCACTGAAATGTAGCCTCCATGAGAGCAAAAATTGTATCCATTTTGTACATTATTGTATCCCCACCCCTCTCAGAATTTCTACACTATACTCTCAATTGATATTTGTTTATTTAACCAGTGAATTGGAAACCACAATGTGTGAGCACATTTATTTCCACGTTGGTATTGGTTAGTAGGATTTTAAGTGGAGATGATAGCATAAGAAATACTCTCAGATGATCATCTTCCTCTAAGTAGGCCTTTACAAATTCTCCCATTTATCAACCTTTTTCTCTCATTCTCCCCCTTTTACCTCCAATCATGAAATAAGATCTGTTAAGTTTTCCTTTCAGGACCACTGCCACTAACTGAGGTCATCACATCTCACACCTAGTTTGTAATAACATTTATCCACTTCTTCCCAAAGTCTGACCTGATCCACAATCCCATTCTCTCCACAGAAAATCCAGTACTCAACAAGCACTCAGAAGTGATGGTTTCCCAGCCCCTCAAAGCGGCTGAGGGCCCAGGGCTGTGAAGGTAGAGTTTTGGCATAGGAGACTCAGAGTGACCTTCCTTGGGAAGGTCAGAGAGGGACTTATACTTGAAGACAGAGTTGAGCTGAAGAGGAAAATAATTGGTTCCACTTCTCAGGTATGATGCTGATGATCAAAATGAGAAGAGTCAGAAAAAGAGATTGTAGCAAAAACTACAAAGATTCTAGCTGCAATATTCTTCCTCAAATGTGTAAGGTGTAGTACCGTATGAAAATGTCAGGCTGATGTGTTTCTCGGAGTGGTGTTCTTTGAAAAGGTTCCTTGGTAAAGTGGGCATAGAAATTGAATTTATGTTAAATTGTGCTTTACTTGCTATATATGTTTATATTCACTTATTTACATATACACAAAAAAGCATTATATACAAGACAGCGCTTCAAAAACTTCTTGGAAATGTCAGCATTGTGGTGCAGCAGGTTACGCAGCCACTTGGGTCCCCCACATTCTATATTAATGTGCCCTGTATTGAGTCCTGTCTCTGCTTCTGGGCCATCATCCCACAGCATAGGAACGTTCAAAGTACTCAGTTCCTGCCACTCACGTGAGAGACTTGGATGCAGTTCCTCCATCCTGGCTTCAGCCTGGCCCAGCCCTGGCAGTAGCGGCCACTTGAGGAGTGAACCAATGGATGGAAGATCTCCCTTTCTCTTTCTCTCTCTCCCACTTCCTCCCCCTCTCCCTTTCAAGTAAATAAATAAACAAAATGTGTTAAAATTATTGGAAAATGGAATTCTAAAACAATGCAGATTTCTAAGAATTTTGAGAACCATTTGTATTGAGAAAAAGGAAGAGCAAGAATTTGTTTTGAGACTTTTGATCTTGATTTTTTTTTACCCTTTATAATGATTGGGAAAATTATTTTCTAGATCATGGCTTGCCAATCAAGATTGAATAAATACTTCATTTTTGCTTCTATGGGAAGGAATGTAAAGATAAGAGGTATCAAGGTGATGTTGGTGTGGAGTTGCTCATAATGTGGGCCCATAAGTAAGGCATTGTGTGACACTTCAATGTCCCTAATTAGAACATTCACCACCTCCAGTAGAGGAGGGATACTCTGCACACTGAAAACCAGGGGATCTTTGTCTAAAGGATGCAAAAAGTCCCTGGAGTTGAAAACAAAAGCACTGGTGTGTGCAACTACAATGAGAGAGTGTAATAATTGCAATACAGACCATATGGTCCACAAAGTGCAAATATTCACTATCTGACCCATTACTGAAAAGGTTTGCTGGCCGTTGGTATTCAGAGTTGAATAGAAAAATCTCAGAATACATCACAGGCAACAAGAATAAGTATTTTTGTGAAATGTTCATTTCAGTTATGAGTGTGGGATATTGAATTGTGATGCAAAAATGCATTTCTTATTATGAGGAACAGACAAAAAAATTGAAGAATACTGCTGTAGTCCATGTTAAGGAGATTGGATTTCATCGTCAGAGAAACAAGTGAAGGGTTTTAAGCAGAGTTGTGATTTACCCAGTGTTGTATTTTAGCAAGATCCCTCTAGCTGCAGTATAAAGGATGTGATAGAGAGAGGCACGATGAGTGAGAGGAGGCAAATTAGGAAACGACTTCAGTCATCCGGGTGAGAGATGCTGAGGCCTAGAGCACTCTGCTGGTGGTGTGAAAGAAGAGAGCTTAGGAGACAGCTTTTGGAAAAGTTCCTGAGTAGTGATTTGGGGGTACTTGGTCTCTGACAGTATGCATAATTTTTTCTGCAGAAACAAAGAAAAGAGACTGCTAGAACAGTGTTGTTAAAGCATCTCAGTGTTTGCCATTGTGTGTAACCCCAGTCACACATCGAAAACCCTGAGAACTACAGCCCTGGCTGAGAAAGTGCCAGGCCACTGAGGCAAAATGGACAAGAACACTTCAACAACAGAAATTGTAAAAGTGGAGTTGTCTTTAAACTCTTTATATGGAGGCCTTCTTTGGGGTGGGGGTGGGGGGAGCTGGCCTATTCATTACCAAATCCTTTTTACCATGTAGTTGGGACCATTCCTCTCCTTCCTTCCCATTTTTCTTTATCTGACCCTAACTTCTTAAGTTAACTTCTTGTCAGAGCCCTTGCTGACTTAGATCAAAGGCCTTTGGGGCCTAGCAACACCTCTCCAAATCTACCTGAACCATGGGGCAAGCATAAGAACCAATTCCCAGGCCTCTAGTGGCCCAGGCTCACAACCAATTCCGTCACTTTTTCCTCATTTTTGCACTCCCTGATACCCTTCCTTGCAGTAGCCTGGGGTTTTATTTTCTTCTTGAAACATGGCTCCCCTCCCACTGCTACCACCCTGCTTCAGCCTTCAATTTCCCTCACCCTTAATCAACTGTCTGCATCTAAAGAGTAACCTGGGCCTGTTGTGAACATATATCGGTATTGACTCCAGCTGTGCTGACCTGTAGCACACATGAATACATCCTTGACAGATTGCCTGAAACCCAGAGGGACAGATGAATATAGGGTTACCAGACCTTCATTTCAAGGGCTGTTGGCTAGCTGGAGTGCACAGACTCTAAAAGGAGCCACCATGAGGCCATGCATGACTAATGCAACTTGAAAGGCAGGCACTGGGTAGAGAAGAAGTAGGGAGATGCCTAGGAGGCTGAGCAAAAGAACCCTGGTCTGAAAATCCCAGAGCAACAATCACTTCTTTAGACCTTGACATTGGGGTCCCAAAGATCTCAGTTAAAATGTCAATTTGTTCTTCAGGATGGATAAATGTCTTAAGACATTAGCACTAACTTACTGATACTCTAGACAAGAATAACCAAAATGATGAAAGTGATCTGGAGATCTTTCTGGAGCAACTGTCACCTCCTATCAGAATTCGCTCTTAAGCATTAATTTGCAGCATGGTTTCTTGACCCCGCACACAGCATAACACTGATATATATGAGGTGTATCACAAGCACTTTGTTACCAAAAGTGAAGTAGATTATTTTAAGTTTGCTTTTGTTTTATAAACTTGGGTTTTTTAAATAATTTTTATTTATATCAGATGCACAGATTTCTTGTTTTTCAGATATACAGATTTAGGAGCATAGTGATCCTTCCCACCCTACTCTCCCACTCGCCAAAGCTCCTTCCACCCTCCCTCCTCCTTCCTTTCTTATTCCTTCTTTCAATTTTTACAATGGCATACTTTCAGTTTATTTTATAAACATAAGCTTAGCCCTCCACTAACTGAAGAATTCAACAAATAGAAGAAAATAAAAACAAAAAGCACTGTTATAATCTTACCACCTTCCCACATTTACGCAGAGTTACTCTCTTCATCCATGACCTTGGATATGCGTGTGTTGCATATATGAATGCCCTTCATGGTGTCAGAATTTATTTTTCTCCTGTTCACTCCTTGGAGGATCTTATTTTTTTTTTAAGATTTATTTGTTTATTTGAAAGTCAGAGTTACACAGAGAGAAGGAGAGGCAGAGAGAGACAGAGAGAGAGAGAGGTCTTTCATCCGTTGGTTCACTCCACAATTGGCCACAATGGCCGGAGCTGCACTGATCCGAAGCCAAGAGCCAGGAGTTTCTTCCAGGTCTCCCATGCTGGTGCAGGGGCCCAAGGCCTTGGGCCATCTTCTACTGCTTTCCCAGGCCAGAGCAGAGTGCTGGATCAGAAGTGGAGCAGCCAGGACTTCAACCAGTGCCCACATGGGATGCGGACACTGCAGGTGGCAGCTTTACCTGCTATGCCACAGTGCTGGCCCCTGGATCTTTTTTTTTTAATTTATGTATGTATTTATTTATTTGAAAAGTAGAGAGAAAGAGAAAGAGAGAGAGAGAGATCTTTCATCACTGGTTCACTCCCCAAAAGTCCACAATTACCAGGGCTTGCCCAGGCCAAAGCCAGGAGGCAGGAACTCCATCCTAGTCTTTCACATGATGTCAGGAACCGAAGTACTTGGCCCATCATGTACTGCTTCCCAGTTGCATTAGCAGGAATCTGAAACAGAAGCTGAAGCAGGACTTAATGCCAAGCACTCCCACACAGGATGTGGGCATTGTTAAACCACTGTGCCAGAATGCCCACTCCCTGGGAGGATCTTATTTTAAGGTGGAAGTACCATTCCCTTTTGAGCCCTTCACCACAATGTAAACAAACCAAAGGCCAATGGAAGAGAGTCAAAGGAACTCTGTCTCTTTGTGCTTTTCCTATGGACTAACCCAAAAGCACTCATATGGTCTCCTGTGACTTAATGGCCTGCAAGCCAATGACAGAGCAGTTTCTTTTCAACATGCCTCCATGAAACATCTCTGAGTCTGTGTGAACATCTAGACATACATCAGTGTATGTGACTGTGTCCCAGTACGACTGTGCCTGCATTCGGATGCAGCCCCTGATATACTGGCAATTGCTGTGGCTTTAGGGCTAATGCTAAGAAATGAGATGCAATCTCAATTTAATACAGGTGAGCAGAGATAAGAGTGAGATGGAGAGCCAGGGGACAGTGGATTTCCTTGACATCATTTTAATTGTTTAATGAGAACAGGTCACGCTGAAGTAGTTTAGCCTTTAACCACTAAAGGTATTATTTGGAAAAGTTCTGCCATGCCCCCGTTTTTTCCTCTACTCTGATTTTTTTCCCTGTCAGTTGCAGCCAGAATGAATACTTACAGTCCAACTGCTAAGTCCCAGAGAATAATGGCTTGGATAAAAAAAGCTTGTCAGAGCTTCCTCTGCAGCTTTGCTACGTGCAAAGTCAGAGCCTCTCCTGTTGCTTCGCTTTCAAACCTGAAGGCATCAAAGGGGCAGCCAGGTCATCTTTGTTTTAAACTCTCTTTTCCCCTGCTGTCAGCCTCCACTATTTCTCACTTTTTAAAAAATTAATTCTTCAGGGAAGCCCCACTGGGAAGTTGCCCCCCAAAACGATTTCTTTTAAAGAACCCTTTTAGCTCCTGCTGAAAGTACCACCTAGGACAGTCTTCACCATCCTGGATGCGAATGGGTTTCCATCAGGAAATGACTGGCGTCTGGCTGTGGGGAGAGGCCCCTTTTAGTTGGAGAGATGGTGATTATGTGAAATGGGAAAGGCAAAGGAAACCCTAGGTCTAGAAGCCACCCCCCAACACCCCCAAGGCAATCAACACTCTCCAAGACACATTTCGCCACTCGATAATTTTCCATAATAGCCTTTAATACTAAAATGCATTAAATTTTTGAAGCAGAGAAAACACATTTAAGAGGGAAACAGAGAACCACCAGATAAAAGGAAACAATGTGGCAGGTAACACCATTTAAAACATAACTGTAATAATTTAATAAAGCTGCTTTATCATCTTCATAAAATAGACAGAGTGGTGATTCTTTTTTGTCTTTTTTCTTTTTACAATGATTCAATCACTGTGAAAATGTACATAACATACAGATCAGCATATACAACAACTTCATCTTCATATAATCAGCAACAGAGACTGCTTAGTGAGACATACTGTACTTGCATCCCTCTCAGTTTCCACCCTGGTTTGACAGGTAAACAGTAATAGTGTCATCAGGCTCATTCCCCTCACTAGAGGAGCGAAGGCGTAAGCCTTTGGCAGCTAAATACCTTAGCATTCAAATAGCACAAGGAGGTATTTGCTGCGAAATTTCTAGCTCAAGCTAGTCTGGCTCTTGGTCATTAAAGTCTGTATCCTAGCCTTCCTCAGCTGAACGCCAGCCAGTGCCAGTAAAATTCTACTTAACCAGTGTTGTAATGGTGTTAGCTGGTTTGTCTGCTAAAGTTGACAGCAACTTTCAGTTAGTAACAAGGTCATCTTTAATTGCCAACGCAGCTGGAGCAACAGTCAGCATCATCAGTTTTCCCTAATGACCTACAATGCTTTCCAATCAAGATCAGGTGTTTGTGGGTTGTCCTTTACCAAGAGCATTTATATATATGTATATATTTATATATATATACATACATACATATAGTTCAGACAAGGTGGTCAGTTTTCTTTGTTTTGTAAAAGCAACATGATTCCTATTTGAACTTAATTCACTTTTGCACAACAAATGACCCACAGGCCAGTTCCAGCCTCACAAGAAAACAAAGAGAGCTGCAACAACTTCATTAGGACAATGTGTTTTGCTCTGGAATATTTCATTATCAATATAAAGCCACCCGGTCCCAGTCCCACCCCCACACATCCCCTTTGAATATTACTTTGTTACATACTTAAACTAAAGAACAACATCTCAATACACTTCAGTGTCAGCAGATACAATTTGACTCATGAAATGACAACCTTAAATGTAATTTTACCAAGAAGGCAAACACTAGGACTGTATACAATGGACTTCTTAAGCTCATTTATGCCAGTTTTTTCAAAGTCAGTAAGGGTCTTTTTACCCTAGGTAAAGAGCCAAGTGGACCAGAGTCAGAATGCTTTGGGGAGCATTCAACATCAAAATGATCCCTATAAAGTGGAATTCCAGCCAAAACTGCTATTATGTACAATAAGAATCCTTTTTTCACCTTGGATGCCCAGCTGAGCTATCCCATTCACCCCTGCCTCTCCCCAAACTGCCCTTTGTCTTCGCTCCTTCCAGTGGACCACTTTTGTTTTGCTTTTTGATGATATGATAGCACTAGAGAAAAAGTCAACTGAATTCCCTTCATACAATCAGTCGAGTGCTGAAGCAACACCATGGGGATGATACTCTGGGTGGTTCCAATTTTCAAAATTCTAAGTTGTATTTCCTATAACATTTTAAATTACTTTTCAGTAGGTCACCACGTCCAGGAATTCGTTTAAATGGGATCCCCTCAGGTGCAATTAGCTCTATTTAGGCAGTGTTACTCTGGAGCAGTTCTACTCAAAGTGTAGGCCCTGGGCCAGCTGTATCAGCATCACTGAGGGATTTTTAGATAGGCAAAGACTCAGGCCCCAGCCCAGACCAACTGAATCAGAAAGCTAAGGGGGCTGGGGGAGGCAGCTGTAAAGCTGTGCTTTCACAAGGCCTAAACTAGTGGGCATCTGATTCATCTGGAACGCTGAACCCCATCCCCAGGGTTTCTGATGCCACTGGTCTTGGTGGGGACAGAGTATTAGCATTTCTAACAAGATCCTAAGTGATGTTGTTATTGCTGGCCCAGGAACTAGACTTTGAGAACCACTGCTCTGCAGGAAGTACAGGATAGGATCCCTTGGTCCATCACCTATTTCAGCAATCAGATCGGCCATAAGTTAGCCTGCTGGCTTCAAGAGGATCAAAAGGATGATAAGTTTCATTCTGAACAGGTTCGTAGATTCGTCAATATAGGGAAGAGAAAATAGGAATTCCACATAGCATGGTTCCCTTCTCCCTAGTCCTTGTTATATTGTATTTCCACATTGAGAAAAAAACATTCAATCAATGCAAACTGAACCCCTTATAATGCATGAAGTTCACCTGCCCAGGGAATTGCCAAAGGAAGTTGTTAGTAAAGGGTGTCACATTTCAACACCGACTCCTCCTCAAAAGGGACATCAAAATAAATGGAATAGGGCTCCCTAGGCCTGAGGAAAGGAAACTGTTCCCTCATGTTTAAGTGTGTAACACAAGTAGAGAGGAAAAAGAATCTTTGGCCCTCTGGCTCTTGTAGCTTTTTGTGGGACATG
The DNA here is from genome assembly GCF_964237555.1 of Oryctolagus cuniculus. Classification (NCBI taxonomy): domain Eukaryota; kingdom Metazoa; phylum Chordata; class Mammalia; order Lagomorpha; family Leporidae; genus Oryctolagus; species Oryctolagus cuniculus. The sequence continues at coordinate 92,425,238 of NC_091453.1, read as the reverse complement.
TTAAAAAGGAGGGGCAGAAACATGAGCCAAAGGGAAACTTGGGGTCCTTGCACAAAATTCCTACTTGCAGGCACACCCTGCCTACAAAACCAGCTAACAAAGCCTTCCTCAGATACACTTGTGCTTCTCAGAGGGCACATACATCAAAGAACTGAAGGAAGAAAGCAATATCTTCTTAATGAGAAAAATTATCTCAACTTGCTCAGTAAAAGGTTTGGAAGCCAAAAATATATCTGACTGCCCACTGAGAACAAAGCATTTGGACAGGGGAAAAGATGGATCTAGAGATTAGAACTGAGTTCTAATAAGTGAATAAATAAGTGAATAAAAGAAAAGCCCACGAGAAAAAGCAAAACAAATACCATTGCTACTCTAACCACTTGAAACATGGCAGCCAGTGGCCTCTCAGGCTCAACAGCCACCTAACGCATGTTCCCACTTTCCACCATCTTTTCAGCTCCCTTGTTCCCACTGAGCATAGTAAGAAGTACACCTGTAGAAAACTGTCAAATCTGACTTCAAAGTGACCTTCAGTTGGTAGCTAACAACATACTATCAGGATGGATCAGGGTGAGGGATAGTCTACATTCTATAGGCAGCCATCATAAAGGGAAAGATTTCTAAGTTTTAATGTGTTAAACACATAGTCACTCGCAGAGAGAAATAAATACCTAATTCATAAGCTGCTACCAAAATGAAATGGATTAGAGAAGGAAAAATGTATGAGGGAGAATGAAATAAGCAAAATGAAGATTTCTAATCGTGTCAGTTTCAGAGGGCAAGTTTCAGCCACACCAATATTTTGCATGAGGTAGTATTCAGCACAGAATAAGAAATAAGCATGGATTTGTAGCTTCATTATAGGTTCTTTTTCAGAAATGTTCTCCCCTACCTAACCCCATCCCTAGTGTCTCTCCCACCCACCCCCCACTCAAAACCTTTCCCCTTCCCATAAAAGAAAAATCTGCCTAGTAATGTATAAAGCTAGGAACTCAAGCAAAAGTAACCAAAGCCTTCAGAAGAGCTATCTATATACCTAAACATAAGAAAATAAATCCTCTTTCACATTCTAGTGCTCTAACCTCTAAGTCGTCTTTCTGGGTAATCTTGAATTTCAAAAAAAAAAAAATGAGAACAGAACCACAGAAACTGGTTTCTCTAGAAACAACCTGTTTGTGATCAAGGCAGAGCAAAGGTGACATATTTGTTTCATTTATTTTAAATAACAAACTCTTAGGCTGCAAGAATACTATGTTGGCTAGTAAATATTAATAGACAAACAACAAATGGGGAAGTTAGAGGGATGTTAAAACAAACCAAAAAGAACGTGCAGCTTGTTAATAATAAAAAAAAGTTATAGTCCTAGTCTACAGAAAAAAGAGTTAGCTAAATGTAAAGGGTTTTTAAGAGTTTCCTGTTCACATTTTTAATCAAAAAAAGTACTAGTCATAAAAAAGACGAGTTCAAGTGTCTGAGTGTCTCCATTCAGAAGGCACGGGAATTGAATTTGTGATGCTGTTGCTTGTTACCTGTTACCTGTCTTTTCCTAAATGTACATTTTGTACTGCTTACTCTGTTGGTTATTTATAAGACTAAGATACAGAGCAACATGGAGTTCTCAATTCCAGCCCATGACTTGCTTTACGGTAGAATTCCAATCATGATTGGGAAACACTGAATCAGGAAGTGCGTGTCTGAAGAGATGCTAATTTAGATCTCAAAATAGAGCCAGTCATTTTGAGTTTTAAATGACTGGAGACAGGGAATTTCTAAGCCTGGAAACCGATAACTTCAGGAACAACTTTCCTGTTCAGGGCCTGAAAATTACAAAAATGGATCTCATAAAAGTTTCACCACAGTATTTCTGACAGCTGCAAATTAGATAGCAGCATATCCAAAACGACTTTCTGCAATGATCTATCATGGGCCTAGGCAGAAGACTGAAAGGCAGGAAAAATACTTTGCAAGGTGGTGAGCAATCACTCCATGGGTTAAAAAACGTGAGTATTCTCCAAGTACTCAATCTATATGTGTGGTGTTGCTCATTCATTTGCTGTCTCAGCTGTTTGCACTTAGTTTTTGTCTGTAGTTTTATTATTTTTTTAAGAAAAAAAAACACCAATCTTTAAAAGCCTTTTGCCATCACCACACACATAGCAATTTGCAATATCAAATACAACAATAGCACAGCTAGCAAAAGGGTTCTTAAAGCAGGGGTGTCCACAGCAAAGTAGCGGCATTGGAAAGTACTGGAGCTTCAGAGACAACCTTTTAGGGGCTCAATTTCACATCACTGAGTCAATGAATAGTACACAATAAATGACCATTAACTTGTCTACACTACGAAAAACAGTGGCGAGCTTACTAAAGGTGTCCAGAGCTTTTTTTTTTTGACTTTTGCTTTTTTTAATGTAATCCTCCACAAACAATGGTAATTTATATTATAATTTTGACATAGAAAAATATATAAATTCAAACACTTAATACATAATACTTTTCACAATTGAATTTGTCTCTGTTTCCCCAACATCAAGGCCCCATGGACAACTCAAGCCAAAGCTAATTTGCTCCAACTGAACACCCCTGCTGCCTGTTGAAACGAGAGGGATTGTCACAGAATGATAGTCATTTATTAACAACTCATTTAGGCAAAGCTCTGCAATACAGCCACTCAAGAACCAACCATTGCTGAGCAATTAAAACGAGCAGCTCCTGCTTCTTCGCTAGCCAGCGTGGTTTCTTTCTCTTCTTCCCCAAGACTGATTTAGAGAACGATATCCTTCAGACGCTTCACGCCAGGGGACTCTTTGTCACAACCCTCCTTCAGAATGGGGTTGACCTCATGCATGACTTTCTCGCTGTCAGCTCCACGGGGCTCAGCTTCAGAGGGGCGAGAAGGGCCATTGTTGACATTGTTGACATACTGCTCCAGATCACGGGCTGGGGGAGCCAGGGCAACCGTGTAAGACACAGAAGGCTTGGTAGGCAGAGGGCTCTTGAGGTGGAGAGGGGAGGTGATGGGGCTAATAGCCTCACAGCCATTGCCGGCCTCCCGGATAGCGCCGTTGACCTTGGGGCTGCAGATGGTCACATCCACAGTCCTCTTGCCTTTCAGGGTGGGCCTCTCCTCTGTCGGGTGGTCGCTGACATCTTTCCCAAAGGTTGCAAAAGTCCGCTTGGTTGGGCCGCAGTCGTCGTAAGCCTCAACGTCGGCAGCAGTAGCCTCAATGGACAGCGCGATGATGTTCCTCACGTGCTCAGGGGACTTGGAGCGGGTTGGCATGGGGTTCCGGGGCATCCAGCACCTGTCAGAGTGGCCAAGAATCCGGCATTCTTCCCTGCAATGAAATCCTTCATTCTGATCTGTTTGGAGAAAAAGAAAATGTCAATGTCATCATTGACATCTTTTCCCAAGAATTATTGTTACTCCTCAGTGCTCTGGTTTCTTAGGTATCCACAGGCCCCTATTGGGAAATGGCACTTTTAGATAGTCCTTTATTTCCATTTGGGACAAGTGTGAAGAATTGAGGTTTTTTTTTTTTAAGGCTGGAGCTCTCCCCCTATGCATACGCCCCCCCCCCTTTTTTTTAAAGATTCATCCATTCACTTGAAAGTCAGAGTTACACAGAGAGAGAAGGAGAGTCAGAGAGAGAGGTCTTCCATCCACTGGTTCACTCCCTAGATGGCCGCAACAGCCAGAGCTGTGCCAATCCAAAGCCAGGAGCCAGAAGCCTCCTCTGGGTCTCCCACGTGGGTGCAGGGGCCCAAGGCCTTGGGCCATCTTCCACTGCTCTCCCAGGCCACAGCAAAAAGCGGGATCAGAAATGGAGCAGCTGGGACCCAAACTGGCACCCACATAGGATGTCCGTACTGCAGGCAGTGGCCTTACCCACTATGCCACAGCACTGCCCCCACCTTTTTAAAAAATATTTTTGTTGCTGCTCCTGCTGCTGACAAAATGAAAAACCTAAAGGGAAACAAGTTATGATTTAAAAAATGTATTTTTAAAAAACTTTATCCTGAGTGTCAAGGTGCTGAGTGTCAGCATTTTTATCAACTCCTGCTAAAAATCACCTGTGTTTTGAAACTGGAGTCAGCAGAAGGGTGGAGGCAGGACAGGAAATGCAATAGTCAGTGTATCTTAGAAGCCATGGCTTTTTTGTTTTGTTTTGAGCAACAGCACTGCCAAACACCCTTCCATCCTACTTATTATTCATACACAGTGCTTAATCGAAGTTTGCATCAGAATCATACTCTTTGAAAATCCAATCAAATCACTTCTTTTTCACCATCGGTCCCACCAGCCAATCTCCTCACTGTGCCATTTCCATGACTTGATTTCTCACCAGAAGGCACACTGAGATCTCATCTTGCAGCTGATCCACAAGCTTCAACTGACCCTGGGAACACATCACTCACATGTTAGGCATTGTTTAATTGGACCCACCTAGTCCTAGTCTACCTAGATAGTTATTTTTCCTATCTGCAGTTTCATTAGGACTATATTTCTTAAAAGAAATACTTCATGAATTACTTTAATTACATCATAGAAGATCTCAGCAATTAAAATTCATAATTATTGGAGAGACATGTTTTTCTACTTCCAGATCAGGTTCATTAAAGGTTACAATTTCAATTTGGCTCTCATAGGGGTTTTCAACATGAGCTTGAACTCAGGATTAACTTCTGCTTGTCCATTGGAAAACTGTTCATGTCAATGCTGGTTTAGAGCCCTAGTTTTCTAGATCCATATTTTTCTAGTTTTCCCTAGTTTTCTAGATTTATATTTGTTACATTGTTTTTTAAATTTATTTATTTATAAGTCTGAATTACATACACACACACGCACGCAGGTGCATACACGTGTGCACACGCAGAGTGGGGGAAAGAGAGGGAGAGGGAGAAAATCGGGAGAGAGAGAGAGAGAGAGAGAGAGAGAGATCTTCCATCTGCTGGTTCAGTCCCCTAATGGTCAACTGGCTGAGGCTGGGCCAGGCTGAAGCCAGGAACCTGGTGTTTTTTCCAGGTCTCCCACATGGGTGCAGGGGCCCAAGCACTTGGGCCTCTGCTGCTTTCCCAGGCACATTAGCAGAGAGGTGGATCGGAAGTGGAGCAGCCAGAATTCAAACTAGCGCCCATATGGATGCCAGCACTGCAGATGGCGGCTTAACCCACTGCACCGTCCCCTGTGTTACACTCTTGCACAAAGAAGACCTAATGAAAATTTACAGAAAACCTAGGGGCAGGATTGGAGGAAGTGGAGGAACTAGGCGAGATTGTAAGTAGAGAAATATGTGTGTGTGTGTGTGTCTGTGTATATGCAAAAAAGAGTTGGAAATACATTCTGTGACTGCTTTTCTGCAGGGGAAAGAAGTATGCAATTCAGGTTTTTGTCTGACATCAGTCTATATATAACACACCTTCTGTGTACCCTTGCTTTTTGTTTTTTTTTTTTTTTTGGTAGGTTTTGTTCGCTTGCTTTTAGTTGTTTTTAAACAGTAAATGGCATAGCAAAATAACGTATTGCTCTGCCTCATTTATCAAGGTTTCTCTGCTAAACAGGTGGCAGTGGGACCTCAGGAATAATGGTTGAATCGGTTACATATTTCATCATTTGTAGAAAAGGCATTGGAATCAGTTAAATGTCAAGGACCTAATCCAAGCTCAGTCAGGATTTCAACACAACTTTAGGCATGGTCCTTGACCTCATTTAAGCTACTTAAAAACCAACTAAAGATAAGATTCTTTCACTGCAACTGGATACAATTTCTCAATTTATCTTGAAGATGGTCATTTGCAGCCCCCTTTTGGTACTAGGGAATGGAACATTCAGAATTTTGGGGAAATTTGGAAGCAAATAAGGAGTATCATCACCAACAAGAAAAGTGCCTTCCTCGTAGATAGGACAATGCTTCTGCCACCTCCAACAGAGTTCCACACCAGCAATGCATGGCCACCCCTGCAAACTGAACGCTTTGTCAGAGTCCTTTCTCTGCCTCTTCCCTGGGAACTCAGTGCCTTCACCTGATACTCTATTATCATTCAACATGCATATGTTCCTGGGAGGTAGAAAAAAAACAAAAGTAGAGGAAACATGTTGGGATACACTTGAGAAACATTCGTTATTTGTCAAAGAACTGATTCACTGTCAAATCACTTTCATCCCAACCCAGCACTTTCCCCAGGAAGGCCACAGGATCCCCGGAGTAGGACAGAATTTACATCCTATATTATAGTCTCCCAGCAAGATATTTCTGTCTCACCATCTCTTCTGAGTTCATGACCTTCCGAACAATAGCTCTAAATATTTATTTAGTCATGGAGAGTAGGGAGTTGCAGGTAGGGAACAGTTCAATAATTGACTTCCATTTTTATGAATCAGGGTGAGAAGTCAGCAAAAACGTCCAGAAGGCTGTGGGAACCCTGTTCTTTTTAATCCCCAACTTAGTGCATAAAGGCATAGAAGCCTTAGCCTTTCAACCCTGGAACCATGGACTTGTGACCAGTTCTGAAGTGAAAACCCCAGCCAATCTTCATATTGATATTATGGGGCATTTGCTCATGCTTCTAAAACTTAACAGTGGTGAACTACGCTCAAGTATGATCTTGCCAATATGCTCAACAGAAAGCCCTTATATCTTTGAGTTTTTAGTACAACATGGCTTTCTTCAGATTTTGAGATGCAGTTTTTTTTCAGCAGCATTCAATGACAGATTGCCACCCATGTGTCACTTTGAAGCCAAGTGTAGGTTGTCTTAAAATGAATAGCATAGGGGCCAGCACTGTGGCTTATCAGGTAAAGCCACCAACTTCAGTGCCGGCATCCCATATGGGCACCAGTTCTAGTCCCAGTTGCTCCTCTTCCAGTCCAGCTCTCTGCTGTGGCCTGGGAAAGCAGTAGAGGATGACCCAGGTCCTTAGGCCCCTGCACCCACATGGGAGGCCCGGAAGAAGCTCCTGGTGCCTGGCTTCAGATAGGCGCATCTCCAGCCCTTGCAGCCAATTGGGGAGTGAACCAGCAGATGGAAGACCCCTCCCCCATCTCTGCCTCTCTGTAACTCTGCCTTTCAAATAAATAAATAAATCTTTAAAAAAATGAACAGCATGATGAGATCTGTATCCCTGGCATATCCATAAGCTGTACTTTGGAAATTTATATTCATTAAATAAAAGTTAAAAAAATAAATAAAAAAAAGAAAGGAGACCAGGAACCCCAGAGACAGGTACTGTAAGATCTTATAAATCCAAGAAGACCAGAGCAAGGAATTCAATCTTCTCAGAAGCTTCTCTGTAAAGACAGTAATCACCTTTGGCTTGCCCATTGACAAAATGGGAAAAAAAGTCACTGGGAAGAGGAAAACATAAACCAATGCAGTGGGTCCAAGAATGCAACCAGTCTAAGCCTATCTATCCATCTTGCTAAGCCTATCGTAGTCCTATATAATTAAAATAATATGCATTTTTCAGATTAATTATGTGAGCTTTTTTTAAATTTATTTGACAGGTAGAGTTATAGACAGTGAGAGAGACAGAGAGAAAGGTCTTCCTTCCATTGGTTCACTCCCCAAATGGCTGCTACGGCCGGCACTGTGCTGATCCAAAGCCAGGAGCCAGGTGCTTCGTCCTGGTCTCCCATGCGGGTGCAGGGCCCAAGCACCTGGGCCATCCTCCACTGCACTCCCTGGCCATAGCAGAGAGCTGGACTGGAAGAAGAGCAACTGGGACTAGAACCCGGCGCCCTATGTGAGCTTATTATATTCATTGTTCTTATCTCATGCAAGTAGAGACTGGAATCAAAGAGACTCATTTATTCACAATGTCTCACCCCTGGTTTGGATCTGATACCAGCATTTCCTTAAGTCCTTAAGTTGCACTTTATCATCATTGGTTTCAAATAACACTTTATAACATTTGTGTCAATACAATTCAAAGAGACTCTAACCTAGCTTTAAAGCATTCGTAGCCATTTTCTATACAAAAGAAAACATGGTTAATATAGACATGCAGGAAGAACATCCCTGCCCAAAACATGGTAACCTACATTCATAGATGTACTGCAGATGAATTACATTTCAAAAATTGAAACTTCATCTTAATAAAAAAATTTAAGTATGTTAAAAGTGAGAAGATTACATTACAAGTCCCCTTAACAACAGCAACAAACACAGACCAGATTTAAAAAAAAAAAAAAAAAGGAGACTGGGAATAATACAGGACTAGGAAGACTTATGTGCCTGCCATCATGTAGTATAGCAGCTGGGGATATAGGCATGAGACTAGAGAGGACTCCTCTAACATCCTCACAAAGGAACCTTCAAGATTCTGGCTCCGGCTTAATCAGAGGTAGGCTAACAAGCAATTTTCTGCTAAGATTCCTCTTATAAGCCTCTTTGTGATTTGGTTCTTTGCGTCATCTTTATCTAAAACTATTGGCCTGAACCTATGCAAAGCAAAATCCAATAGTTTCAAATCCACACATTGTAGTGGAAACTCAAACACATTACTCTGTAGAGATGAATGAAGAGAGGTGTCTTTAATTTAAACATACACATAATGGAGTTAACCAATGAATTTGCAAATTTGTCTTTCCTCCTTCTGAAATTGTCCCTAGGATTTGCCAAAAATAAAAAAGAATTGATAGAATGCATAAATTTGGAAAAGGGACACAAATCTTGACACCAGAGAACTATTTAATTCAAAACACGTCCGATTATTTTAGATTAAAAATACAGAAAAATGCTTCTTTAATCTAGACAGTAATAAGTATTTTCTGGCCACAATCTGCCGTTAGGGACCTTGGTGAGAGAATTCCAAAACCACTGGCAAAAAATAATACAATCTTGAATAAAAGCATCAGTCTTGTAAGGGTATAGGAGGCATAAGAGGCAGCAATGACTAAGTCATGATGGATAAGGAAGTAATTCAAGTAGAAAAAGATCAGAATATGTTATTTTGTGCAGATAATAGCAAAACTTTGTGCAGCGATTATCACCCTCCTTGGGACTGAAATGTCTGTCTCTTCAGATGTGGGCAAACAAAGTGCTTTCACACTAGAAAGAGCCTACCCATAGTCCCAACCAAAGTAATACAAGAAAATGACAAAAACACCAAGTCAGGCTTTGCTAAAACTTTTTAAATCCTGGTGGAATAGAGCAGCAAAGAGGATCTGTCAGGCTTGTACAGATATCCAGTCACAATGGATGTGTTTGATGATGCTGACAGTTCTTTACTCTAATTCAGAGTTTGGGTGTATTAACTCAAAGGTCCTAATGATCACAGACAAAAATCCAACCATGAAAGAGTTCAAGGTTACAGTTACAAAAGCAATGTGTTACCTCTTCAGAAGTGATCTGCAATCAATGAGGCAGAAAGCAGAAGTTCCAGTTCCTGAGAGTTCAAGTAGTTAGCTACTTCTAAGTAGCACAGTAACACAGCCTGCAAGCAAGTGATGTGTAAACCAAAGCAGCTTCCTGGATTGTGCTCGTACACATCTACTTAGTTTTATCTGCATCACTCCATGAGCAGGACAACCTATGACCAAAGCAGGGCTAAATTTTGTGCAGTATAATGGAAGAGATTGTGGCAACAATTATGACAAAGTGTTGTATAAACTGTTAATGTGTACCTAAAGAAATTAAGAAAACATAACTGATGTGTGCCCCCCCCTTTAATCTGCCTAGTTCCTATTCATATGAAACAAAGATAACCAATTACCTAACTCCCTTTATCTGTTTTTGTTCATTAAAAGCAGAGCCCTACTTCTGCTAGGGATGGCAATGTGCTCAGCTAAATCTTCATTTCTTAGCCCCCCTTGCAGACAAGAGTGGCCATCTAAGACTGGACCAATGTGATGAAGGCAAGATGTCATGAAAACTCCTTAAGTATGAAGAGCTGACTTAGCTGGAGACCATTTTGTCCTGATTCCTCCCTGCTGTGTCCTGTCTGCAATGAAGACATACGGCTGGAGCTGCATCATCCATTCTAATACTGTGTGGTACCCTGAGGATGAAAGCCATGTGCCTGTGAGTAACAGAATAGAAAGATAAAAGGACCTAGGGATATTGAAGACATAGAGCCATCTCACCAAATCTGAATTTCTTATATATAGCAGGAAAATTAAACTTCCTTCTTGTTTAGGCCATTGATTTATTTTCTATAGTGGGAGATGGGCAGTCTGTATTACCATCAGATGAACACAGCTCATGACTGATTATCCATGAAGTCTCAACTTAAATTTCACTTCCTTTATCTGATCCCTTAGACTAAGGTAGGTCTCATAGTACCTCCTTTTATAGCATTCACCATATTTGCAATTACTTGTTTAATGTCTGTATTCACTGCTAGCTTTCAAGCTCTAAATGAGCAAAGATTATATCTGTCTTGTTTCACTGTTTACACCAAAACAAAACTAGCAAAGCCAAGGCAGTGGTGCTGTGGCAAAGTGGGTTAAACAACTACCTACAATGCCAGAATCTCATATGGGTGCCGGTTTGAGTCCTGGCTGCTCCACTTCTGAACCAGCTCCCTGCAAATGCACCTGGGAAAAGCAATGGAGGATGGCCCAAGTGCTTGGACCCCGGCAGCCACGTGGGAGACTCAATAGAAGTTCCTGGATCCTTGCTTCAGCCTAGCCCAGCGTTGGCTATTGCCACCATTTGGGGAGTGAACCAGTAGATGGAAAATCTCTGTCTTCCCTTTTGCCTCTCCTTTGTTCTCTGTAACTCTGTCAAATAAATAAATAAGTCTGGGGCCAGTGCATTGGCACACTAGGTTAATTCTCCGCCTGCAGCCCAGCATCCCATATGGGCACCAGTTCTAGTCCCAGTTGCTCCTCTTCCAGTCCAGCTCTCTGCTGTGGCCTGGGATAGCAGCAGAAGATGGCCCAAGTGCTTAGGACCCTGCATCCGCATGGAAGACCAGGAAGAAGCACCTGGCTCCTGGCTTCGGATCAGCGTAGCTCCAGCCGTTGCAGCCATTTGAGGGAGTGAACCAACATAAGGAAGACCTTTCTCTCTGTCTCTCTCACTGTCTGTAACTCTGTCAAATAAATAAATAAAAATATTTAATAAAATAAAATAAATAAATAAATCTAAAAATAAAAAAACCTACTAGCAAAGCCAGCACGGATCAGGTAGCCAATAACAGTTTAATTTAACTGAATGACAAAGGTAGAGAAAGAATAAAGAATCTTGGGGCTGGCACTATGGTGCAGCAGGTAAAGCTGTGCTGCCTATAGCACCAGAATCCCATATGGGCACCGGTTCGAGTCCCAGCTGCTCCACTTCCGATCCAGCTCTCTGCTAATGTGCCTGGAAAAGCAGCAGAAGATGTCCCAAGTCCTTGGGCCCCTGCACCCACATGAAGACACGGAAGAAACTGCTAGCTCCTGGCTTCAGACTGGCCTAGCTCCAGCAATTGTGGCCATCTGGGGTGTGAACCAGTAGATGGAAGATCCTCTCTCTGTCTCTGTCTCTGTCTCTGTCTCTCCCTCTCTCCCAGTAACTCTGCCTTTCAAATAAAATAAATAAACCTTAAAAAAATAATCTTGGTCAACATCTCAGATACTATACCTCTGATATAACTCCTAAAAGTGGAAATGAGAGCCAGCGCCGCGGCTCACTAGGCTAATCCTCCGCCTTGTGGCGCCAGCACACCAGGTTCTAGTCCCGGTCGGGGCGCCGGATTCTGTCCCGGTTGCCCCTCTTCCAGGCCAGCTCTCTGCTGTGGCCAGGGAGTGCAGTGGAGGATGGCCCAAGTCCTTGGGCACTGCACCCCATGGGAGACCAGGAGAAGTACCTGGCTCCTGCCATCGGATCAGCACAGTGCGCTGGCCGCTGCGCGCCAGCCGCGGCGGCCATTGGAGGGTGAACCAACGGCAAAGGAAGACCTTTCTCTCTGTCTCTTTCTCACTGTCCACTCTGCCTGTCAAAAAAAAAAAAAAGTGGAAATGAGTATTCTATTTAGTAGAAACAGTATACAGACCTAAGAGTAAATTGTGTAGCTTTGTTAAAGACAACAAAATAAATGTAGAATTTGAGAAAAATTAAAGTCATATCATCTTAGGTTCTGAATGGTTTCCTGCATACTAAAGAAATTAAAGAGATCTAGTAAGCTTTGATATCCAGTTAGAAATAAATTTACTGTATACTTGGGAGTTTTCTATGATAACAATGGTTAACAGGGCCTGTACTCTGATAAATTAACACAATAGGGGCCAGCAGTGTGGCATAGTGAGTAAAGCTGCCATCTGCGGTGCTGACATCCCGTGTGGGCACCGGTTTGAGTCCCAGCTGCTTCACTTCCGATCCAGCTCTCTGCTGTGGCCTGAGAAAGCAGTAGAGGAAGGCCCAAGTCCTTGGGCCCCTGTACCCACATGGGAGACCCCGAGGAGGCTCCTGGCTCCTGGCTTCAGATCAGCCCAGCTCCAGCCATTGTGGCCAACTGGGGAGTGAACCAACAGGTGGAGGACCTATCTCTCTCTCTCTCTCTCTCTCTCTCTGCCTCTCCTCTCTCCCTCTCTCTCTCTCTCTCTCTCTACCTCTCCTTCTCTCTCTCTGTAACTCTGAGTTTCAAGTAAATAAATAAATATTTTTTCAAAAGGTAACTACTTAAATAAATTTTAAAAAACACAATAAAGAGAAGAGTATGTGAACTCAATGTGTCAATCAAATATCAAGCTTTGTTTCATGGCATCAAATAAAATTGCTGTTAATTCCTGGAAAAAAAACTAATTAAAATACACACGACAAACCTAATGCTCCAATCTAATATGCTAGGGAATTACCAAAGGAAAGAATTATCAAAAAGAGGGTTCTTGAAAGCATTTTAAGGCCTGCAGAGTCAGAAGGATGGAAATGCTTTGTGTTGTTTCACAAGGCAAGTAGAGCACCAATGATCTCAATGGAAAAGGCAGGAAGGAAAGACAGTGGGAAAGAATGATCGAAGGGCAGGAAGCACTGTCTAAGTTTTCTACATTCCATCTTGGTTTTGATCTGATTGACATCTTAAGGACTAGGCTTCTTTCCAGGATGTTTAGACACCATTTGGAAAGTATCTGTTGGGCATTTAGCAAAAATTCAATAAAGGCTTAATGACAACTTCCTGGAGCTCTCCCAGGCTATAATGCTGGAGGGAGTTTACACTCACTTCCTAAAGTCAAATATTAGTAAGGAAAGATGGCGCTCCATCTGTAAAATGTTCAAGTGAACGCCAGTGAAGGCTGAGGCGTTTTCAGAAACTCCTGAACCAGTGACACCCAGCTATCTGTAGCCACTCTATGTAACGAGAGGCACATCACAAATTACATTACAAATGACTACCTGTCTCTTTCTCACTCCCTTCTTCCCTTTCTTTAAGCATTTTCCTTCAGTTGTGTTCCTCCCTAACACTTGCTTTTTGTTCTCCTGTCCTCTCGCCTCCTGCTTGTTAGCAGCCCTTTCTATAGCACTGGGGTTGACAGACAGCAGGAAGATGGGTAACATGACAGAACTGTGATTGGCATTTGAAATATCTATGTGATATTATTTGACAAATCCCCAAAAGTGGTGTCCCTTGTAACAATGAAGAAAAATTCCGACTTTTTACTTTTATTTATCTTGGTACAGACATTAAGAAATAAATGCCTGTTAAAATAAGAGGCTCCATCACCAAATTGACATCATCAGATTTTCTTTAGCTATACAGCACAGCCCTGGGTAAAGGGGACCCAGGGTAGGAGAGTTGTGATGGGGTAAGACAGACCAGAATTATCTGGAAGTGGAGATGCCCCATAGAATAGAGGACCAAGGGAAGGGATGGAATGTTAGAACAAAGTTCCTGAGACTGGCAAAGGATCCTGCCAAAAGAGGAAGATAGGCACAGAAGAAAAAGCCAACCCTGATTAGCACAGCTTGGCATTTTCAGGATGGTTGCCCAAACAGCATGAATTCTGTAAAGTTTAGCTCCAGCCAGAGACAGGGAGGATGGCTGAAAAGACTGATGAACCCCAATCTTGCCCTAGACCATTTGAAAGATCAGCATCAGTTAGCAAGTGCCACTCAATATTAAGCCTCTGTGATGCCAAATGGCACACAGGCCTCTCTTCTCATTCACAGTCTGTGCACCTGCAATTCACTTACTCTCGGTGTAACATGAAAATAGATTAAAAAGATGCCCCTTTCAGAATTCAAAGCAATTGAATTATCTTCAATGGAATCTTTAGTGCTGAGCTGGTCGAAGAGACAAAGTTAAAACATATTGAAGTATAAGTGCTGGAGAATTTAATATTTATGATAGATGATAGTGTGGCATGTACAGTCATACAATCTAAGTTGCAATTTGGGCAATCACAATAGTTCCTGGAGTTTTCATTTTTGTACTAGGGCCCAATTCAATTGAATCCATAAAGAAGAGATTTCAAGATGTGTATAAGTATAAATCGTTTGTGCTGATGCATGGGGAGCAAGGAAATGAAGTAGAAGGCTGCCTGGAAAATTGAGACTAAGAAATAAGAGGTGCTGACAGTGACTGAGATAAGCAGAGATTGACTAGACTGGAATCTTGGTATTTTGGCTTCTATGATGGAGAAAATGATCTGCCAAAGTGCTGGACTTCATCTAGGCGCTTAGAACCCATTTGAAAAAGTGCATTTATCAGGAAAATAGGAGGTGGCAGAGAAGGCCAATGGACTCTTTCCCACAAGGAGAAAAACTGAGATACTGCAACTCTGAACAAGATGGGCCTGTTTTCGAAAGTTCCAGTCTACGATACTCACAAAACTAACTCCCTTCTACAACACCTAGTCACTTCTTTGAAGAGGTCAAGTCAGTTATTTGACTTTGTGTAGATTAAAAATAGAGTCTTTCACACGTTCTACAGATAGTTATGCTGCTGGGAAGCCGGAGCCCTTAGATCACACTTACAAGCAGCTCTGCACCTAATGTTATCCCCAACTAGGTTTCACCCTTTTCTGAAAGATAAGGAAATTTCTAGCACATCATGAGCTGTAAGAAAACCACTTTGATGATGGTTAAGAGCATCTCAGGTGTCTGATGGCACAAATAAGGCCAGTACAGAATGCGAGAGCAGACAAGGTATGTTGGCCAAAAGAACAAACTTCCCCTTTTAAATGAAAACTTAATGCTGGTGGGGATAAAAGAAAATCTACTGGCAGCTGGTGTTCCCCTTAACAGGAACTGACACTTCTTTCAGTCAAGTCCCAGGACATTCCGTTTTTCTGAACAGACAATTCTGTAGATGAGTCAGTAAAAATGTTTCAATTGTAATTTCTAGATTCCTTAAAACTTATTGACTGCCAAAACGTTTGTAGGACTGGGTGGGGAAGCTAAAGCAACAGCATTAGTAATTCTCCAATCACTTTTTCCACACTTGAAAAATAAAACACTCAGTAAACCAATCACTGTCTCTTGCAATGATTCAAAGCAATAGTGTTTGTGGTTTATCAGCTGAGCAGTCATCCTGAGAAATGGCCACTGGAAACAAATATGAGTGTTAGGGGATTAATATCTATTAGCTACCTAGGATGGACTATTTGCTACCAATAGAAGCCTCATAGAAGTGTCTACCATTATCTTGATGTTTCAGTGTAACTTCAGCAACCATCTGGGCTACTGTACTTGAGATAACACTGCTTCTGGGTATAGCAAACAGCACAATCATTTAAAAAATTTCATTTCAAATATCTTCCTGGAAGCTAATAAATTTTACAGCACTTCCAATCCTTCCTCATTGCAACAAAGAAAAGTTTAGTTTCAAGCAAATTAAAAGTAAATTGATTGCCTTAGGGGAATCTATCCAAATATCTCTTTTCCATGTTATAAACTTTTTTTCCTAAAACACTGAGAGAAAGAGACAGAGAGAATATGAACCTTGAATGGAAGCACACGATGGATGATGGAGATAAAGAGTGTCAAAGAGATAGAAACCAATATATGAAAAAGACAAACCACAGCAAGAGAGGGAGCGTAAGATACAACCCAAACTATTAAATCCTGTTTGCAAAACCAGGTAGAAATCAACTTAAAATAAAATGCAAATATGTCACTGGGGTGCAGGCCTAACATTTGTGCTGGAATTTATGAATAATAACTATGAATAATGAATACCAAACTTGAAGGGATCAAACACTACCTTCTATGTTTACTTGTCATCATCCATCTTTCATGGACAATGTTCAGTGTTATTCTTTTGCTCTTTTCCTTAAAATTTCTTTGAATTATTCTTTTTTCCAGTTGTCCACTTCATCATAGAAAGCAAGTTGTATTTTTGGGATGTCCCCTCAGAAGCAACACACAAAGTCAGAAGGCCAATTAATCTATTCTTTGAAGAAGTCTGATAATGTGAAGGCACTCAGTGATGGTCTCAGTACTCATACAAGGAATAAAAAGTCCTTTACATTTTAGCACATGGAAGGTGCAATGCGCCCTGACCTCCAGCTTGACTAACTTTTTTTTCCAACTCTTCTTTAATAGGAGAGAATGGCTGTTCCATCTGAAGCATCAGGCAAATCTTAGAATCCATTTAGGCTACAGCTGTGAGTGCTTTTTTTTCTGATTTGGCTCAAATATGTGCATATAGGAGTAGCAGAAGGCTCTCTGGTTGAGATGACCTGAGTCAAGACACTCTGACACAGCTCTAGAAAAATCTGTGTAGGAGCTGATGCATAATAAGCCTGGGTCATGGCCACAAAATATCACACACATGCATGCACAGGCACTCATATTCTCTCTCTCTCTCTCACCACCAGTCTTCATCATCTTTATTCATCTCCATTCACAAATTAAAACAGTGGAACAAATCAAAAGACTACTACAAATCAAGTTGGCAAATTTAAATGCTCTGATCATATGTGTTTACACCCTTGGAATAATCCAGTTTTCCAAAACATTGCCTCTCCTGAACTCCAAGTTTATTGCACTTGCCCCTCGTTGGTTACAATGCCAATCTTTTACGACTAGGTGGGTGAAACCTGTGGTTAATGAAGAAAGGCCATGCTGTGGCAGGAGAAGCCCTCAGGAGTCCAGCTTTGCGTATAGAAAACAAGACAGCCCCAGAAATAGAAAATTTGAAGCTTCATTCAAGCCTGTATGATTTCCAGTCTCTGAGATTCCAATTTGGCAGTTACAAGGGAATGTGTGCAAACTTGCTTAATATAAAATGTTGGACTCAACAATAAAAATATTCTAAGAGCAAACTGAAATTATTAATTAAAGAAAAAGACTTTTTTGGCCCTGGAGCTTTCTTATCCCCTTAATTCCACTTTGCAAATTTTTTATTTGCTTCTGTCAGTTAGTGAACAGCAAAGAATCTGGCTTGTTATTAAAACTACAGATAAAATAATCAGCTTTGGCAAAATGTGCATGGTGCCTAGTTGAAGAGCTAAGGCTCATCATCTGCTCATATATTGAGACATGGCACAACTCCTTTTTCTCGCTTAATGGCCCTGGATTATTTGGTAGAGTGTGGGGGAAGGACAGCAGAACTAGGAAGGAGAAGAGAGTGGGGAAGATACAGAATTATATTTTAAAACCTCCTACTGGTGTTCAAAGAGCTCTCTGCTGTTGATCGCATGCACATAAGCACACACACACGCACGTGCACACACACACACGCACACACACACGCAGTATATGGAATTGTAATAATGACATAACTTATTGGATAGGATGCTTACAGGATACTAATAAACAAAGACATTGACAAACGGTTTTATTCTCCTGGGAGATCTTTGTCCCCCTTTTTCTAGAGTTTATGCAAACTGAAAAGTTTATATTTTTAACACCCTGTTGTCCATTCCAATATGGGAGGTCAACGGCATTTCAACAAAGAAACCACTCATGAGTAATGATTTTACGGAGACAAGAGTGGGGAAATGAACTGTTTGAAATGAGTCTAATTCCTTGTGTGATGGCTAATAAAAAGAAACATCTGAACACAGTGCTTGAGAAGCATTTTTGTACTGTTCAACAGACTGAAAATAATAGCCTTTTTTCTGGTCTGCATTAACATTAATAACAGCCTTCCCTTCTGGTCATGTGTGTTTACAGAAGGAATCAAGACTCATACAAGAGCCCGCCTTTTTCCTGTGCCACCCAACGAGATACCGCATGTCAAGATGGTTTATTTTTTTAGCACTACTTTAATTTAAAAATAAAACTAATCATTGTCTAGATGCTTCAGAAATGATGTGGGACCTGTGAGGAAGCCCAAAATTTTTTCAAGATAGCTCTCCAAGAGGTTGTTTGGGAAATAAAAGTGGACACTTGCATCTCACTCTTAATGATGTTCTTGAACTCTCCTGAGAGGAAATCGTCCATCTGTTCTATTTACTCTCTACTGACCACACCCCGCACACTGTCCAGGGCATAGAAATCGTAGATTGATTATGTACTACACAGAATAATCTGCAATCTGCAGGTTGTCAGCTCTCTCAATTTAAGATAGAATGGCCTTTACAAATTTTCAACGTATTCACAGACATTGTATAAAAGAAAATTCCCCCGTTCAATGAACCTTTGATTCTAGCCCATAAATAATAAGTGCTTTCATGAATGCAATCCCATTCCTCTTCTCATCTCCTCTCTCTTGCCTCTGTTCTCTAAGTGTTCGGCTTATCTCTTCCATGACCAAAATATCTTCCCATCTTACCATTTTGTACAGACCTTGTCTCTCTTTCCTCAGCTTTGTAGCCTTTCTTCACCACAGCAAATCTTTCTGCTTAAAAGCTTACTCCTCCAAGGAAGCTATGGGGAAGTAATCAGAGACACTAGCAGCAGCCAACTCTGCCAGAAAGCCTGCGGGTATGGAAAAGGGCTGTTCTCTGGGGGCACTTCCTCCTCCCCACCAAGAACCTTCCGAGTAAGCCTGACAGTTCCGTGGGGGCCCCACCAATTATTAGAAACAGCTGTGTCTGGAATTTCCTTAGCAGGGTGTGTTACCAGCACCCCCTTATAAGGAAAATAATATGAACCATGCAACTACATAGTCTTCACACCCCATACTAGAGCTCACATTCCCCATTATGAGAGTGAATGGTAGCATGAACTATAAAATAAAAGGTTAAATCTTACAATTCCCTCAAATTCTAAGAAGCAGCCGTGAATTTAATGCCTAACCCCACCACCACCACCAAAACAACCCAACAGAGCATTCAATAAGCCACTCAATGATTTGCTCATTGGACACTCACAGCCTAATGTACCACTGGTCCTTCCCTGTCCTTTACGTCAAGATCATTGGGCCATCAGCCAAAGCCTAGAGAAGTAAGCTTCATCTCGGTGAATTTGAATCTCTAGTGTCAGATACAGTCAGCCTGACTAATGGGAACCACCGCTTGCCAAAATCTACAGCCTCTCTGTCTGTTCCACCCATCAAATATGCTTAGAAGTCCCATGGCAGAAGCCCAGCAGTCTACAGCTCCCAATCAACTATCAATAGCTTAAGTGTAAGTGATTGTGGATGAAGTACATGCCAAATGTGTTTCCTCTTTAGCTGCAGGAATTCCAGTGCCATTAAGGCACCCTTAATGCTTATACCTAACGATTCAGACAAGTATCCACAAGCTAAGTGTTATGCCACGTGCCACAATTACAGCATTCAGCACAGAACTAATAGGTATTTCAGGCTCAAGTTCTGGGAGCACAAAATGCCAGTGTTCACAGGACTTCGTCTTACTGTTGAATATAACTGAAGACAGAGGTGTTCCCATATGCCCTACTGGTACTCTGGTGGTATATTTCTGCCTCTTCAGGATCCCACACCTAGAGAACAAAGGGATGCATGTATACACAATATAATCTGGAACTCTCTAGTGAATCTTATCTCTCCGACATCCCATTATTACATCAATGGTAATTCACTGAGTCTCTCCCCACACTTTCTATCCTTGGACAATTTCCATATAATTCAAACACAGTGTTCTATCAACCTACATTTTCTTTTCAAACCAGAGCTTCCCATCCTATAAAAGAATGTTATATCTCAGAGACAATGTTTGTTTTGAAGCAAGCTGCTGGGGAATAGAGCTTTTCAATAGCCAGCTGTAACAGAAATGAGTATCATTGACTGGGTTATTTCTAAGTGCAGTAACAACCCACTGCATTCAAAAGGTAAAGCTTTGTTTTCTTCCTTAATCAGAACCAAGTTGTCGCATTCACATCCAGTGGGAACCCAACTAACTTTGTGTTAACTATTAATGACCTGCCCTCAAGAATAACATGGAAAATCCAAAGCATTGTACAAAAGCTGCCATCTCTTTATAAATCCTATACTTTTGAAGCTCAAGAAAATATCTGCCCATATTGCTCTCTAAAAGGACAGAATAATTAGTAGGTCCCAAACGCTTTTCAACTGACCAGAACCAACTTTGTACAAAATTACAGGTGGGTATAGGGACAAAAGAACTGTTTGATCCATAATATTTGTGTGTGTTATGGAGAAATCATACTTTCTTTCAGAATAACAGTGCCCATTTATTGAAAGACTTTAGCATTATTTAAATACTCACTATTTAAACAAATCTCAAAAACACTGAGTCCAGATACAGGCAAAACTAATCAATCTTTTCCAATCAACATAATACTTCTCTGCCCTTGCTTCCAGTGGCCACAGAACCAAATGGAAAATAAATGCAGCTAAATAGTAGCTTTTTGATTGCTTTTTGTTGTTATTGTTGTCACGTTTAATGTTTTGAGTTTCCTTAGTTTGGCCAATGTCTTCCATTTCTTTGTTTCCTATTGCCATAAATGCAGTGTCTCTGAGGATATGATGTTAGAGTTCCCTAACCCTTGCCTAGTTCTCCTCCACTACTGATAACAAGCTATAAAATGCTATAATTCAGTCCAGCTGCCTCATCTTTACTTGCGACTCCAGGAGCTGAGCAAGCCGATCCCACAGGGTGTGGACTGAAGTGGGTGGAAGAATGTGTGGCTGCAGCCCAGCCCTGGCATTCCTCTCCCAAATTGAAATCCTCCCCCACCAGTCAATACCTAAGTTCTGCAATCATGTTTACACAGCTGCAACTGTGCAGACCTTGAAAATCATGCAAAGCAGACTAAGCAAGACTGCTCCTTGTTTCCTTCTGAATTTAATCCTATTTACTGAAAGAAGAATAAATGGATGTATTGAATTCCCAGTGTTGGGGTAACGACTACTGGGAAAGAGCAAATGTTCCCCTCCCGCACAGAACATCCATTACCATTGCCGCAGCCCACAGGTGTGAAGTTTTCTGTCCGCTAGTAAGGAAGTAGCAGCCAATAAAAGCTCGGCCCACAAGGAAAATCAGTCACAATGGGAAACACAACCACCCAGCCCAGAAAACAATTCACTATATCACTACATTCTAAAAACTACTTACAGTGAAGAGATGGGTAGGACCCGAGTGAGGCAGAGTTTCTAGCCACTGGGACCTTGAAAGTGTAGGTAAGTCCACTCTCCTCTCATGGAACCCTGCCCCGAGTTGGCCACGTTCCTACTCAGCAACATGAGGGTAGCCCTCCTACATCCTGGTTGGCTCAGAAAGTGGGAAAAGATAGAATGCAAGCTAGATGAAGTGTACACAGCGCTGTGTTCAGAGGCAAGCTCCTCTCCAGAAAGCCTAAACCGGTTCTTTGGGAGCCATTTAACACTTCATCTACTCTTTGCCAAAGGGAATCTTACCAGCTTGCAGTGCATTGAAGGCAGCTCCTCTCAGTGAAGTGTACATGGGAATAGGGACCTCCTCTTCCCCAGAGATACTGCAGCCAAAGGTCTAAGACTGTGGGCTCAGGACCTTAGAGTCCCTGCTCAAAGACCTAATAGCCCTATCCTATATCCTGTGGACGATGGTTAGTCTCTGTGTCTTGTGAGGTTTTTTTCCCCTCATGTGTTAAGATAGAACAAACAGCACTGATCTTATGAGATTGTCGGGATGATTAAAAGAGGAAATGTATATAAACCGAACTAAAGAGGGCCTGGCACAAAGGAAGAATTCAATACACTTTAGGTAGTGTTATCCATCAAGCAGCTCTAGTTATTTCAGGTACATCAAGGGCAGGCCTTATCCTTAGATCATTTAGCCAGTTACTAGTGAGATATAAAGGAAGAAGTGATGAGAAAGACCCCATCTTAAAGACAAACCCCATGAGGGTGTGTCTGTCATGGTGACCCAAATGCCACCGTTAGTTATTCCTTTGGATTATCATTACATTAAGATGCAAATGCTATTTGGAAAAGGAAAGCTGTTCATTTAACATGTCCCTGGGAATAACTAGGACCTTGGGTAAATGGAACATGGGACAGGTAAGCTTTTGTGTGGAAAGCAGGAAAGAAGCAAAGAATGGTTGAGAATGCGGGGCCTTGAGTAGAAGGGCTACTGGTGCCAGAAACCAAGAAAACCTACGGAGAGTATTGCGTGCCTATGCTCCCAAGTGGAGAGAAAAGTGCAGGCAGATAGACACAGTGGCACTGTCTGCACAATTGTGCTGCTGAGGGCTGACCCTTGCGTGTACCTTCTGAGAAGGTAAAAAATGCTCTTCCCTTGTGCTTTCTTGTCCTCCTAGCCACAGAGCTAATTCTGACTCTGTTGCAATAGATCTCATTTCTTTAAAAAAAAAAAAACGCATACACAGAATGCATTCAAATTTAAAAAAAAAATAGACCTCAGAAAGGGGATACTGACAAGATGCCTTATATGCTAAGTATGCAGAATTAAATTGAATGAGGCACTTGGAGCGGGAAAGCAAAACTAGGCCTGCACCGCACACATTTGGAAAGGCAGTACTAACCTGACAGTACAGAAAGCTTGTGGTTTATAAACAGGGAGCATAATGTGAGAGGGGAGTTGGAGTGGAGTGGGGATGCTGCTTGAGTATCTTAAATGGAAGGGAAAGGTATGGCAAGAGGAAATCTCCACAATTAGTAGAAGTAGAATCATAAAAGTAAAGGCAAGAGGAGCAGATAAAGTCAAAGCACCTAGGGAAATACAGCAGGCATTTTCTTAAATGCAGGTGCATCCAGCTAAAACAGAAAGTTGAACAGGCAAAAGGGCATCTAGAAATTAAATTGGAGAACTTGTGACAAATGAGTGCCACTTAATTGAAGGGCAAAACACATTCAAGGTCCTCTCATCCTCTATTCCTTCAGCAAAACCACATCAGGGATATAGGGCTAGGTTCTCAGAGACCAGCTCCTCAAAAGGCTGAACAATGGAATTAGTGGAGATAATGAGGCCAATGGAGCTCTGAAAGACGGAGAAATCCTCCTTCACTTCATCTGAATTAAGGCTCCAAAAGACTGCAGGACACCAACAGCAAACTGGAACTCTGGCCATGGGACTTGGTAGTTCCATCACACAGGAAACAGGCTAGTAGTACTGAACTAATGGCCAGCTAAGAAACCAAAGGAAAGAGCTTATCAGCCCATTTTGAGAAAGGCAGAGGCAGCTGCCAAGGCATCAGAGGGGGAACAGCTGTGTTCTTCACTTAGGGGAAAGACCTAATTAAGTTGAAAATTGCCAACTATTCAAAAATGGATGATTCAGTAAGGGGGAAGGAGGATGAGAACATGAATTGGGTGTAAAAGGAAAAGAGGACCATTTCTACAAAAATACACACATTTCGAAGCAGAGTTAAGCTAAACACATGCAAACAAAAGCCGAAGAGGAGGAAGAAACTCAGAATGTTTAACACAAGCTGGTTTCACCCATTTTTCATCCTCATTTCCCTTGCCATGATGAAAGATTTTTACAACCCAAAGCTCCATGACTAAGAGGAAGATTTCCCACACTGCCTGGGGGGGGGGGGGGGACGGCGCTGTGGCGTAGTGGGTAAAGCCACCACCTGCAGTACCAGCATCCCACATGGGCGCTGTTAGAATCCTGACTGCTCCACTTCCAATCCAGCCCTCTGCTATGGCCTGGGAAAGCAGTAGAAGATGGCCCAAGTCCTTGGGCCCCTGCACCCGCGTAGGAGACCCAGAAGAAGCTCCTGGCTCCTGGCTTCGGATCAGTGCAGCTCCGGCCATTGTGGTCAATAGGGGAGTGAACTAGCGAATGAAATACCTCTCTCTCTCTCTCTCTCTCCCCGCCTCACTCTACCTCTCTCTGTGTAACTCTGACTTTCAAATAAATAAATAAATCTTTAGAAAAATTCAGCCAAAATGCCAAAGAGTTCCCCAATAATCTTTTTCATACAAAATGAATAGCAGGCATGAGGATGTGCCATCATGATCCCCTATAAATCATTGCACCGCACTCTTGAATTACAGTTCTCAAAATAGGAACTTGAGTTCACACACGAAGTTAGTGGCAGAACCAAGACTTGAATCCAGATGCATTAATCAGAGCTTTCTCCACCTTTCCATCTAATAAAAATTCCATAAAAAAGTAAAAACAATTGGAAACACTGAAATAAGTGTTGAGAAGTCAAGGACAATCACAGTGTCTTCTAACAATGTGGATATTATTTTTAGATCATCATCGAGAAATGATCATCACCACAACGCCCATACATACAGTACCACAAAAAATGGCCAATCTAGAATGACTGAGCCTTGCAGACTTGCAGACTTGCAGTCCCATAAGCCAAAAAGAACAGAACTGTCAAATAAAACTTCTGATGTTTATCTTAATGAAAATCACCAATCCAAAACAGCTCCGATCAGAGGAAATGATGAGTGAAACAGAAGCTAAAGGCTTGGACTTCATCCGGCATTTTTCGAAAGATAAAGTTTTAAACACTAACATGAGCAAGAAAACAGGTGAGAGGGAAGGAAATTTTGAGAACACTCAAGCTGTGATTCAATTGAAGTGTTGTGGTCAACGAAATTGCCATTGACAAAGATAACACAGCAGGCTGCCTCAAAGAGTAAAATGTAAGAAACTAAGCGACAGACCAGTATCTGTCCAGATGCCAATGCTGCAGATAAACCTGGTACTTTCAAACATGCCCCTAGGGTTAGTTAGGCACCCCAGTTGTTTCCTTCCATTTCATAGTAATGCTGTGACTCCTGATCTTTCTGCCTTCACTGCTATATTCTGCTGCAGTTTCCCTACGCAACATCTCTTCCAAACCGGAGGAGGTAGCTCTTTCATAACAGAAATAAAAACTTCCAGTAGCCTTCGAGATTTCAAATGGAAAAACAGAACAATGCCCTGGAGTCACATAAGGTATCCAGAAAATACAAACTCTCTTCTGATCCATGCTCTGTCTTGGAGTAAATCATTCTACTTCCAGAATCCGTAAAATGAGGTGGATGAGAAGTGCCCTGGGTATGAAACATTGGTGGGTAGCATCTGCTGTCTGGTAGCGTTCAGAAAAATTAATTGATCAACACTTGTTCATTGAGAGCCTTCTCCATTCACAGAAGCATGCTATGAGCTGAGGGTGGGGGAGTAGTGAAGAAGGCAACTGTATGAAATAAAAGGAGCCATAACAATCTTCAATGAGGGAAGACTGAACCACTAAAACTATCTTCATTCATTGGCTTTGAAAATTTCTCTATTTTTATAATTTTGTATAAGAAATTCTCCCTAGAAGGAAAGAGGGAAGAATTGGGCCAAGCTGAAAAGGGACAGGATTGGAGGAAGAACTAAATAAAAACATTGAGGGAAAAAATGTGTGTGGACATAGGAAGAAGGTGAAGACAGAGGGAGGGAGAGTCTGTAGTACAGTTAGCAATTTACAATTGGCCTCACAGAAGAAAGGACATGCTACTTGGCTTAAAGTGTTAGAGTTCAAGAACAAATGGTCTGGGGTGGGCATTGTGGCACAGTGGGCTAAGTTACCACATCCCATATCAGAGACACCCACATCCGATATCAGAGAGCCTGATTTCAGTCCCCACTGCTCCACTTCTGATGCAGCTTCCTGCTAGTGTGCATTCTGGGAGGCAGCAGGTGATGGCTCAAGTTCATAAGTTCTCGCAATCCACATGGGAGATTCAGATGGAGTTCCCAGCTCAGCCTCAGCTGCTGCAGGCATTTGAGAAGTGAATTAACGAAAAATCTCTCTCTCACTCTCTCTCTCTCTCTCAAATAAATAAATAGACATAAAAAAGAACAGATGGACCATGAGAGCTGTGACATGTTAGCTAAGAAGGAGGAGTCTTCTTAAACTTTGTTTAGGGAAAATGGAGTTATCAACTAGGAAAGAGGGGATGAACAATTAAGTCCATTGTGCACTCAAGGCTCACTTTTTTCCCTAATACTAGAGCAAAAAGCCCATCCCTTGATAGAATATCAGTGGTTCTTAGTTTTCAACCATATTTTTATATCGTGATATGTCTTACTATTTCACTTTGATTTTCACCCCATGCTTCATGAGACTGCCACTGAACAGTTTTCAAGGAAGGAATGCCAAAAGGAGGAGATGAAGATGAAGGAGCAATGACCCCTCAGAGCAAGCACACCATACCATCTGTTAGCATGAGCATGGCACTCAGAACAGATCCACTGGCAAATGGCTGTGTGCTCAGGAATCTGAAAATACTGCGACAGAACCCAAAATCAGAACAAAAGAAGGTGAGAAGTTGAAGGGTTTTACCAATTATCAACGCACTCATTTTACATTTTAAAAAAAGACAAAAAGCAAATTAACATGCTATATATAGCATGCGCATAGGTGTTGTAAGAGTGCCAAGTAAAGGAGAGATCATAGCAAACTAAGATTGTCCAGAAAGGACACTTATAGGACATCATTTTAAATTGTCCATCATTTTGTCCATCATTTTAAATTGAGAAAGAGTCATGGATAAATGAAGATGTAGGAGAGGAAACCAAGGAGAATGGTTCATCCGCATCATTTGACCACTACATGTTTTGAGTGTCCACTGTAGTAAAGACACTGCACTAAGCATTTTACTCAAGAGTATCTCACTTAACCCTTACATCCACCCTACAGGGCAAATATTACCAGTAACCCCCATTGTGGGGATGAGAAACCCAGAACTGGCCACGGAAAATATCTTGCTCCGAGTTACACCATTATGTACTTGTGGAATATGAGAAGAACCTAAAATCTTTGACTGTCAGCTCAGTGTTCTCACTGCTAAGCTTGATCCTGCTGAGAGGAAAGCTCTCAGGTCAGCAGACCAAAGAGGAGGACAGTGTAGGAAAAACACATGCACACAACTAGTTATCTGATCCACAAGGATATTAAGAAAAGGTATAATATTATGTGTAAATGTCACTTATCATTGATCCTTGCCTCATTATTCATCATTCCATCGATAAATGCATGGACTAAGATTTTTGAGAAGCTAGTAACCTACTCAAGGCTCTATGCTGAACAAGTAACAGAGTAAAAACTACAAGTCCCAGTTCTCACTGGGCCACATGGCATGAAGTTATTTTAGGGACTATAACAATTTCAACAGTTTGTATACAACACAAGAATTTAGATTCTTTGGAAGGCAAAGAGAAAGGCACTTCCAGTTACATTAATCATGGAATGTACAGCCGGCGCCGCGGCTCACTAAGCTAATCCTCCACCTTGCGGTGCCGGCACACTGGGTTCCAGTCCCGGTCGGGGCTCCAGATTCTGTCCCGGTTGCCCCTCTTCCAGGCCAGCTCTCTGCTGTGGCCAGGGAGTGCAGTGGAGGATGGCCCAAGTGCTTGGGCCCTGCACCCCATGGGAGACCAGGATAAGTACCTGGCTCCTGCCATCGGATCAGCGCGGTGCGCCGGCCGCAGCGCACCGGCCGCGGCGGCCATTGGAGGGTGAACCAACGGCAAAGGAAGACCTTTCTCTCTGTCTCTCTCACTGTCCACTCTGCCTGTCAAAAAAAAATCATGGAATGTTATGTTCAAGCTATGAAAGAAGGTTTATTTTCACAATGAATCTGTCTTGTTGCAAAAACATGATGAAATCCCTTTAAGTGTTTTGCATATCCCTACTTTCACACAGCTCTGTGTGTGGCATGTCTCCCCGCCCCCTACCTTTCCATTTGGATGTTGACAGACACAAACATGTCATAAGGTCAGTCACAAACCAAAATGCTATGCCACAACAGCTCAAAGCAAGGCAAGGGTAAAAAAAAAAAATACACGGGTTTTTCACTTACCAGTTGTATGTGAGTTGTTATGTCCTGGAATTTATATAGAAAGGATTTTATTAGGGGCTCTGGTTGAATTTTTTCTGTCATTAACAAATTCATTCCACTTCAAAAAGAGGTAGAAATCCAAAGGCACATAAATTCCCATCATTACTCAGATGACACTGTTCCCATGGATCTGCTGTGAGCTCATTCATATGGCAAGGAGATATGACCTTTCAGGCAGAAGCTGGGCATTTTTAAGTCCATTGTTAGGAAAAAAAAAAAAGAATAGAAGGGAATCTTTACAGGGTGATTTTTTAGAAGAAAAGTAGAAATGAAAAATGCATCTCCTCATTTATTTTTTAATGAAAGTCTGGGCATGAGGTGGGAACAAAAAAAGAATCAAAATGATGTCTGCCACTCATTACCATTGAAGAGCAGTGAGGCAAGAGAAGGAGAGCAGCAAAGAGTGATAGGAACCCAGGAGGGGGGCGGGGAGTGGTGCAGTTTTTGACATAGAGAAGGCAAAGTAGAGTCCAGGCCAGGCCATCATAAAAGAACTAGAGGGGCTGGTGCTGTGGTACAGCGGCTTAAAGCCCTGGCCTGTGGCACCAGTATCCCATATGGATGCTGGTTCAAGTCTCAGCTGTTTCACTTCTGATCCAGCTCTCTGCTATGGCCTAGGAAAGCAGTAAAAGATGACCCAAGTGTTTGGGCCCCTGCACCCCACCTGCGAGACCCGGAAGAAGCTCCTGGATCCTGGCTTTGGATCAGCTCAGCTCTGGCCTTTGCGGTCATTTGGGGAGTGAACCAGCATATGGAAGACCTCTCTCTCTCTCTCTCTCTCTCTCTCTGTAACTCTTTCAAATAAATAAAATAAATCTTAAAAATAAAAAAAGAACTAAAGCTTTGCTTACCTCACCTCAAGCGCTCAAGAATGTATGCATACAGATCTCTCTTCCAAACCCTTGGTGGACATCCTATAATTTCTCAAACTAGAGTCTGAGATGACCCAGAAAAATGATTTCAGAGTGAAGGGAGCTTTCTGGCATACAGAGATCTCACAGTGAGTAAACCCAGCAACAACAATTATTCCACGTTCCTTTGAACATTGATAGTTCTGGGAAAATTCATGTTACCCCTTGGCAACTCTTTTCTGGGCATTCTCTCCTCTGAGACTCTTAACATTCAATATCCTAGAAACTGTCCTCCCGCTGCCCCCTTCAAATTCCAAACCTGGAAACAATCTAATAGCAGCCACTGACAACTTAGTGTGCATTTGAATAAGTCCACCTCTTCTTCCCACGGGCTCCCTGAAGTTTGAACTATAATTATAACATGAAACGCCTCACCCTCGGTTAGAGGAAACAGCAGCACACAGCTGAGATGCTCTGGGTGGTGCGGTCCTGGAATCCCACAGAGTGGGTATTCCACAAGAGTAACATCACTTTCCGTGACTGCAGCACATCTGATGTGCCACGAAGGACACTACATACCTCATCAGGATTACCTCACAGCCACCCTGATAGGGCATTTCCACAATTATTCCCACTTTGCCAGTGAGAAAACAGAAGGTCCAAAAAAATAAGTAACTTGACTGTGGAAACAGGTGGCAAAGACAAGCATGGAACTTTGAGCTGTCTGATTCCACAGTCTGTACTCAGCTACCGTGACCTGCCTTTAGGTCTACAGGCAGACTAGTGGCGTCAATGCTGAAGAAAATGGAGCGGGGTAGAAGTCGTTGTGTTCACTTTGCTAGCACTGACTCATATTAATTGGAGCCTGAATGGATGGGACATGAGAATTAGAATTTTCAGGTTTGTCTATAAGGATTACTTAGATAGTACATACTAAAGGAAATCTGCATTACACATGCACACCCAGCCCTGGCAATCTTAGTTTCAACCACAGATATTTGTTTCTTATTGCATTTCTCTTATCACCTCATTCTAACTTTCTGAACCTTTCTCAGTCAGCCAAGACTCTGACTTGGATCTTCACTTTAAATGGTTATCATTCCTCTTGTTGCTTTTTTGGAATTCTATGCTTGTCTCCTTCTCAGGGCTGCTGTAAGGGATAAATGATGTATTTTAACATGAACTCCCTATCATGATTTTGAAGATGTTTCAAGACTTTGAAATTCTATATTGATGATCATGAAAACTTAAGATATCAAAAGGGCTCTAGGTAATGCTGTAAGTAGAATATTGGGCTCTGTGCCTGCATTTCTGGCATAGGTATTTTAATCTCTGAAGGATCCCAGATGATAATATTAGTCTTCTGGAAGAAGCACCCCTTTTCCAAATCAAATCAAACATTGTCTAGCTTCACAACTCTCACTTATTTAATACACACCCAACACCCCTAGGAGATTCTGTCCCCTAGGATCATGGAAGTCATTTATTTCAGATAACTTTTATCTAGAATAAATGAGAAAGAAATGAGGTACGACCTGGTGCTGCAGATAGATAAACAAAAGCACAGGATGACTACATGGCTCCAACATGCTTGGAACACTTACTGCATAATGCTCTTTGTCAAACGACATGCTTACTGGGCGGACTTCCGGGTGTGAAAATATCTAAGAAGGGGTGGGAGGGAAACTATAAAAGCAAAGAATGCTGTTCTTCCACTTTCATCCTGCAATTGTAATAGTTTGAATGCTGGAAGAACCCATGTGACAACCTATCATTTTAAGCTGAATAGAACTTCAACTTAAGAGATGTTTCCCTCCCAAGAGTACAATGCTCATTCCTTGATTCATCAACCCACAAAAAGGGAGCAAAATACACCTCTAGCCCTCCCATGCCATCAGGAGGGATTCGGGCCAAAGCAGGAGGCAGCCAGGCAGTGCTACAGCCTGGGACAGACAGGGCTACAGCCTGGGAATGGGGACCTTCATACCATCAACACACGATGGTGGTAGAAACATCTGCCACCCGCTTCAGTACCACCACAATCTGGAGAGCAATATAAATTATACAAACTACAGAAGCAATTTTTTCTGGCATTTTAATTGCCAGAACATTACAGATTAATTATCCAAACTTTAAAATGGCAAGTCAGTCCTTTTCCCGTATGAGGGGAAACACCATAGTAACACAAGCCTAAGGTGGATTGTGTTTCTTTGACAATTTTAAACTAAAGATGCAGGGCAGATAGTTTTATGGGTCTCTAATTAGCATCACAAAGGGAACACCAAAAGGTTAATAAGAGATGGTTAGTCTGGAATGGTGGTTTCCTAGTGCCAGCTCCAGCCACTTGGTCTGTTTGCAGACTCATTAGATACACACATTGATTATCAGCTGGACTCAGGAAGTGTTCACTTGCTGTGTTAGCAGAAGGGTAGTGGGATTCGATATACCTACCCTCCAGCTAACTAGAGCCCAAAAGTGAGGTGATGTTTCTTACAGTCAAAAAACAAAGGTTTTCTTTGCCTTCAACTTCAGTGGACATCAATTATAAATCTGAAAGGGTTTGGTGAAGCTCAGAGAGGCAAAATGAAACCTTCTAACTTGACAACTGGCACAAACAAAGGTCTGGCTCTAAGTCTTTAAAATCCACTTCATGCATAGACACTGTATTTCTGACTTCTTTTTTTCTACTGAGCAAAATTATCCAGTGTAAGAAAATTCACAGATAATCACTCAACTTCTAACATATACAGTTTGATGGGCATTGAGTCAAGCAAAATAATTTGTACTTTGGGCTTTACTTTGACATTAATAAAGTCTTTAAACCTTTGGTCCATCAGTTTTTCTTCCAGAAAAAAAAATAGAACAGATATGCACTATTATACAGCATGGCTCACTGAATTAAAAAGACTAAAATCTCTAGCTAATGATTATAATCATAAGATTTCCTCAATTTTAAAATAGTTTATGTTTGCATATGGTTCAGTCTCTGCATTTGATTTGCTTTGGTTTATCAACAGTGTACAACTTGACTTTCACATCAGAGGCATTTTTTAAATAAGCTGATTTTTAAATTAAATTAAAATCAAAACCATTCTTTTGGTTCACCTCCCAGATTAGAGCAACTGACAGCCTCATTAATGATGAAAAACAGCAGGTGGTGATGCCTTGGAACAGTTTGACCAATCCAAATATCTTGGAACATACATCTTTCCTTTTTTCCCCTCTTTTCTATGTATTGAAAGGGAAAGATTCTATTGTTCACACAGATTGGAAACTCCACACAGCCTGAAAGACTAAGGAAGAAAGTAAGTTGTCAAACATCTATTATTGTCCAAGCCAAGGATAGAAAGAGAATGAATATATGAGCTTAGACACAGAGAGAGTGGCCACACAGAAATTGGAACATATATCTCTGGCACTAGATTTGAATTTGCAAACTCATGACTGGGAAGCTGCGTTGCTGCCATCAACCAAGGCTACCAAGTTTTTCCAGGCTATTAAAGCCGTGTATATTTACAGATTTCTACTTCAAGAGGAAGCCACATTGTGAGTAAGTTATGCTTTTAATCAAAGCAGATTGTAATTGAACTGCATTAACTTAAAGTCTATGTACTAGACCATGATTTAAAGCTTAGCTGACTTGGGTAGGGAAAGATAAACTTATTTCTAAAGGATTCTAACTTCAGTCAAATCAGCATCCCTTCCTTCCCCGCAAAGCAGTCATTATCCTAATTTTTATAATATTCCATTCTTTATACTCTGACCTGCTACATATGCAACCTTAAACATTCTAGTTTATTTTTGTCTGGTTTTGAACTTTATATAAATAAAATTATGTTATTGTTTGTGGGAAAAAAAAGACAGAAAATCTTCCCATTAAACTAGGACAGGAATCTAGAGAGTCTCTTCTGCCATTAAAGTGGACAGTAATGTCAAGAAAAAAATAAAACTGATGATAAGATCATTGTCTATTATTTCTTATTTATCAGCTTGTATATGTTTTGTCTGATCTGTTGTGAAGGATAATAGAGTAGACTTATGTCTGATTACCAGAGACCCTCCAAAGACAAAACGTCTCTTAGAAACCCACTGCAATGAACTCCTGGATTCAGTGCCTTTTAAATCACCCCTGCTACACACCACCATGAAAATACCTCCAACCACTCAACATATCCTTTGACCTGCACATTTTTAAAAGATTTTTACTTATTTATTTGAGAGGTAGGTTTACAGAAAAAGGGAGAGACAGAGAGAGAGAGAGAGAGAGAGGTCTTCCATCCGCTGGTTCACTCCCCAGATGGCTGCAACAGCTGGAGCTAGGCCAATACAAAGCCAGGAGCCAGGAGCTTCCCAGGATCTCCCACATGGGTGCAGGAGCCCAAGCACTTGGGCCATCCTCCACTGCTTTCCCAGGCTATTAGAAGAGAGCTGGATTGGAAGAGGAACAGCCAGGACACGAGCCAATGACCATGTGGGATGCTGGTACCACGGCACCAGCCCCAATCTGCACATTTTTTAAGGTAAGCCCAGTGTTCACCCTAAAACCCAAAATTCCACAATACCCTTCTGACTTTTCTCCCTGCATACACATGTCTGATCCTAAAGGGTATGCTTCAAAACAACTCTGGAGATGGATCTCTCATTGATAATTTTTCTATCCCTGACTATGAGAAACCGCTTTGTATTCTCTTTACATGGCAAAATGATTGATTTACAGGGTTCCATTATGTACAGCTGCAAATGAGTCTGTTTTGTCTACGTACCTTGAGCTTTAAGGAGATCACCATGCTCAAGCCACATGGAAAACCCTGGTAAATGACATGGAGGCCAAAGAAAATAGAAATGCTGAACTTGTGAGTGCAGAAGCCACCTTGGAAGTGGGTTCTCCAACCACAACTCCAACACTTGAGATCCCATGGAAAAGAGTTAAACTGCCTTCTTAAGGCCTTCTTAAATTCTTAGCATATTATGAGCAAAATGAAATGATTCTTTTAAACAAAAAAGAAAGAAGGGAGGGAGAGAGGAAAAAAGGGAGGAAGGAAAGATCATCTAATACCTGAGCCCAGACTGTGTGGGATTTTTTATAAACACAGAAGAATCTGTGTGTACTATAAAAAAAAAAAAAAAAAAAAAAAAAAAAAAAAAAAAAAAAAAAGAACCTTTTCTGGTGGCCCTAAAGGCCATTTTCCAGTCTGATTCTTGGTGATTTTTCCAGGCCAGAGTTTTACTGGGGGTATTCCTAGTAGGAAGAGAAATTGCAAAGATTTTCTTGTCGAAAAGCCACATTTGCAGGGCAGGTATTGTGGCATAGCTGGTTAAGTCACTTGGGATACCTGCATCCCATATTGGAGTGTCTGGGTACAAGTTCCGGGTCTACTTCCAATTCCAGCTTCCTGCTGATGTGCACCCTGGGAGGCAGCAGGTGATGGCTCAGGACTCGGGTCCCTGCCACCCACATGGGAGACCTAGGCTCAGTTCCTAGCTCCTGGCTTCAGCCTGGCCCTGCTATGGCTTTTGCCAGCATTTGCAGGTGGAAGACCTCTCCCTATTCCCCGCCCACCTCTATCTTTCAAGTAAGTAAATAAACATGTTTTAAAAAGCCACATTTCCAAAGTTTGTGTATCAAATAAGCTTTCTCTGGTTTCTTTAAATTGATTTTAAAACTGACTAGACTTAATTGGCCATATTTATTGCATAATAAAGAGATTAAAGGAAAAATAAACAAAAGTATTCTACAAATAGGTAAAAACCATTCATCTTTTCTCAGCCTGGTGGAGCTTATTTATGCTTCTTAGGCATCTTATGAAAGGACACAAATGATGTTGAATAGAAAGATCCCCCCCCAAAAAAACCAATCATCTTGATATTTTGGTTGACTTTTTGAGTATGTAAAATAGTCAATATAATTTGGCCCTATAAAACAACTAACTTGATTTGCATCTCATTTACCATCCTATTGGCAATGTCCCCACTCATGACCTACAGAACTTGCTTTGTCATGAAGCAGCTGGAAGAGATTCATCTAGTCAATCACCCAAGCATACCATGTTGGGGCTTGGCTTCTCCTATTTTTCCAAAGGGATCCCATTACACCAAAGTGTCCTTTTAAAAATGCATTTTGCTTTCCAGCTCAAATAACCTTAATTAATTTCTTCACTGATCCTAGGTAGTCTACTCCATTCTGGACCATTTGTGCTATTGGGCCATAAACTCCTAGAGAATGAAATTCTTAATTGTTCAGTGTGCTCCCTTTATATAGCATCCATCCTCCAATGCCTTCCAAGTGCTTAGAAATGTAGAAATTCTTAGCTTCAACTAGTCAAGAAAGCCCCTGGCATTTATTCTCTTGATGAATAATGAATCCTTTACCACAGGTAATTATTAATAATAAATTTTAAAATGACCTTGAAAATGAGACAACTAAAAGATCCAAGTGAGTCAGGAGATACACACATACACACACACACACATGCAGTAGCATTTCCATTTGAAAGCAAATGTACAGTTGGTATTATTCATGGTGTCCTGCATGGAGAAACTGATGTTGAACTGACCTAAAAGAATTCTTTTACCAAAGGGGCTATGCCACAATAATTCTAGCAAACAACTGCTAACGGCATAGATGTTTCCATTAGTTAAGGACAGCTTTTTATTCCAGTGACTGTCTTGTCAATAGAATGTAAATAATGCTTTGGAAGGAATCCAATTATCTGGTGCAGCAATGTAGTTGAAATAAATAAATGCTCCACCTATCACCTCTGTTCCTACCTACCCAGAAGTTGCTGAGACTGAGAAAGGATGAACTTTATGGGCATCAGAAGAAAAGATCTTTAGATCTTTAGAATACCACTGCACGCCTCTAAACCAGCAAGGTAGCTGGGCCTGTCAGAGATTAAATCTACCATCTTGGGGCCAGTGCTGTGGCATAGAGGGTAAAGCTACCACCTGCAGTGCTGGCATCCCCATATGGGTGCCGGTTCGAGTCCCAGCCGCTTCAATTCTGATCTAGCTCTCTGCTATGGCCTGGGAAAGCAGTGGAAGACGGCACAAGTCCTTGGGCCTCTGCACCCACGTGGGAGACCCAGAAGAAACTTCTGGCTCTTGGCTTTGGATCAACGCATCTCTGGCCGCTGCAGCCATTTAGGGAGTAAACCAATGCATGGAAGACTTTCTCTGTCTCTCTCTGCCTCTGCCTCTCTGTAACTCTACCTTTCAAATAAATAAATGAACCTTTAAAAAAAACCTACCATCTTATACTGACATCAAATAAAGATGAGCATGAAATTCAACCTCACAACAGGTGGATCTTTTAAAATGCTTACCATGTGATATTGTTCAAATTAGAACATAAAAGAAGAATTTTTCCTGATACTCTCATTAAAATAATTTTGGGGGGCCAGCAATGTGGAACAGTGGGTTAAGCCACCACATGTAAGGCCCAGTTCAAGTCCTGGCTGCTATGCTTTTGACCCAGCTTCCTGCTAATGTGCCTGAAAGCAGCAGAAGATGGCCCAAGTGCTTAGGCTCCTGCCACTTACTTGGGAGACCCAGAAGGAGTTCCTAGATCATGCCTTCAGCCTGGTGCAGCCCCTGATCTTGTGGCCATTTAGGGAATGAACCAGCAGATGAAAAACCAATATATCTCTGTTTCTTTCTGTCTCTGACTCTCTCTCCCACCCTCCTCTGCCACTCTGCCTTTCAAAAGAATAAAGCTTTTTTTAAAAAAGTATTTTTATTGTAACAGTCTTCTCAGATCATTTCTTTTGTTTTATTGGCACAAAACAAACAAGGGTTTTGTTTGGTCCCAAGCTCTACCCTTATGATTATTAAAATTGGAAAATATTATTTCCTTCATCATTGAGTTGACCTTGGTCACCTCAGTAAACCCCAAAAAACAAAGTAAAAAATGATAACTTTCACAGTCAATAACAGCAGTAGTTGACACATTCAATTCCCACAGTCAGACACACAGTGGGCTCTCAAACATACTGCTGAATGAACAAATGAGTGAGTGAGTGAAGGATATATGTCTGTGCACAGATTGTTCCTGACTGGCATTAGAACACGGTATACCTGAGGCAGGATGAAAGACGCTAAGTCACATATACAGAAACAGCATATATACATTCCTACGTTCAAGTAATTAAACATTTCACTAGGTATATTTGCAAGAGGATGAATATATTTTAAAAGATTCTATATGAGCAAAACTGGGGAAGAAACAACCACATGAATTGCAAAACAGTATATCAAGCCTCAAAGATGCTAATTCAGGTCCAGGGGGATCTAATCAACCTCTTTGTTGAAGTAAAGATAAAACTTTTTGACAGCAAAT
The DNA here is from genome assembly GCF_964237555.1 of Oryctolagus cuniculus. Classification (NCBI taxonomy): domain Eukaryota; kingdom Metazoa; phylum Chordata; class Mammalia; order Lagomorpha; family Leporidae; genus Oryctolagus; species Oryctolagus cuniculus. The sequence continues at coordinate 92,387,978 of NC_091453.1, read as the reverse complement.
GCTATTCTGATAAAATGGAATTTTCAATTACTCTATGAACATCTGGTACATGCTGCCATTTCTAGAGCCCAGCAGCACACTGCTTTGCAATGTCACAAAATATTCTCCGTTGAGAATGCCCTATTTTGCCAAGAGATTAATTGAAGTGAGTGTTTGGAAATTTAGTGAGGTGAGAGGTGAGTCAAGGGGATAGGTAAGAGGATAAAGGAAAGAATGTTCAGTCATTGACTCATAATTTCATTAAAAGTCTAGAGGAAATGAAATTATACATTGTTGGTAGAGTGTTAAAAGTGTGAATGTCTTAATACACCTGTGGTTGACACTATGCTATGCCTAATATGTAGCCTACAGAACATTTTCATGGCTAATTTGTAACAGCAGTTGCATTAGGCACAGATCAAGTTCTTCAAATCCACATTTTATACAGCAAACATGTTAAGTGCTATTCAGGTGATGAGACTAGTAAATAAACAAGTTTAGCAAAATGCATAAGAATCTACACTTCCAGAAGTAAAGCAATCATTATGTTGCATTTGGGTGCATTTGGATGTGAAAAGCAGATAAATGTTACTGCATATTTCTGTACATTGCCTTCATTTGGTATCAATTAGCATGGGAGGGAAACCAACCCAGTTTTGCAGTAAACTCAAAATTGGGTGCATATTAGAGCAATTAAAGCCATATTTTTAGATGATGAATATATAATCAATAATTAAGATCATAAGGAAAAAAAGACTGGGTCTGATTTGAGAAAAATTAGTGGGGTGTGGGACTAGTATACAGTCCTAGGTTATGATTTCCATAAATCTCAATTTCGTATCAGGATTATATGTTTAAGTATGCATAATGGAATGCTCATGTCACCCCAAATGGTCATGCAAAGAAACAAGGAGGAGCCAGAAGCCAACAAGGATGCCAATTAACCCTGGCATTACCCAACCCAGACAAGAGGAGCTGCAAATCCAGTGATACCAAATCATGCAACAAATCCCTGAGCTTCTGACACCTCTGACCACGTTATTGTCAATTACCCCTCTTAGAAATCATCCACAGGAATTAAATAAAGCAAAATTCATATCCCCACCAGAAGGTACTCAAATTCAAGCAGTCAAAGTATTAGTTAAGAGATTTGACAGTGACTTTCAACCTCAGCACCAAACCACCTCAGGAACCAAATCAGGTGATATAAATCTGGTAAATGACAACACTTACTTGCTCTTAAGGCACTCTTAGAGCTACTGCGAAACAGCACTCCAAAAGTTCCTTATGCCAGTAGAAAGCATGGATAAAGAATTCTCCATCACCTTCTGTTCTGAGGAGCCATGACAACAGAGCTAAGGGCAGTCTGTACCAGGGACAGACCGAAACACATTAATGCATGGGCACCGTGGATGACAAATCAATTTATAATTCAATCAGCTGGTGACCCAGTAATTCAGCTCAGTCAGTTCATCAACCTACTGACCTGGTTTTAGACATGTCAACAGAGATACTAGGATTGACAGCAATCCAGACAGCAGAGATTCCTTTCATTCCCTCTTACCTCCACCCTAACCCAGCTCATGAATATGTTTGGGGCAATCAAAACACAATCCAGGGACTGGTGCTGTGGCATAGTGGATAAAGCTACCACCTGTGACATCAGCATCCCATATGGGCGTCTGGCTGCTCCACTTCAGATCCAGCTCCCTGCTAATGTGACTGAGAAGGCAGTGGAAAATGGGTCAAGTACTTGGGCCTCTGCACCCACATGGGAGACCCAGAAGAAGCTCCTGGCTACTAGCTTGGGATCTGCTGAGCTCCAGCTGTAGTGGCCATTTGGGGAGTGAACCAGCAGATGGAAGATCTCTCTCTCTCTCTCTCTGCTCTCTGTCTCCTCCTCTCTCTGTAACTCTGATTTTCAAATAAATAAATAAATTAAAAAAAAAACACAATTCAAACTCACCAGTGAGTAAACACCTGACTTTTGTCTTCTGAATCAAAAAGTCCTCTAGATATTCTCCTTTCTATATTGAATATAGTGATTCTGGATTACTAACCCTAGGAACATTCTCAAAGAAAAGCTACTGAGAATTAAGACATTTGAGCCCTTACAGTCATTCACACTGAGCATTCTTCCGACACAGTGAAGTTATAAGAACAAATCCCATAGAAGCTTTTAGCAGTGTGGAGAAGCACAGGGCCCAGGTGTGTCCCAGAAAGAGAGGAGCAAATACAGTTTGTACTCTCCTCAAACAGTTGACAACACAGTATCAGCTCATTTAGCGACCCATTCCTGCACATGGAAAAAAAATTAAGATGCATAAAATTATCTTAGTTTGACAATCCAGAAATTTCCCATCCATCAGGTGTCCATGCATCTGCCAAGAAAGATGCATTTCTAACATCCAAATTAGAAATATCAGAGAGAAATCCACAGACATGGAATCCAAGGTGAATGAGGCAAACTTCCCAAAACAAAGGTATAAGGTACACTTTATTGGGTACATTTGGCCCAACTTTGGAGTGGTTCTGGAAGGACCAAAAGCCATATCAAAATCAGAGTCAGCCTGACAAGTTCAAGATCAAGCATGCATGGTGGCTTCACCCAGTGACTGCCTATCGAGGTGCTTCAGTATAAAATGAGATACACTTGTTATCAGAATGCAGGTTTGAGATAATCAATAAACTGTTGGAATAGTTGTTGTCTTGTGAGATGGCAGTAATCAACTCAAGTGAACTCGTGACACAATCCGTGTGGCAAGCCCAGAGTTGATTTGGGACATACAATTAAGTATCATTACAGAAAGCTTCAGCAGTAGTGGGATATCACAAGCTAGAGAGTGAGGTGTAAGCGAGACCTAAATTCCCTTTGTACCTAAACTTCTGTCACTCACTCAGGTTGAAATGAATCAACCCAAATAAGGGCTAGTTCAAGGTTTAGTCACTGCTGGAATAATGGAAAAATGAAGATATATACATGCAAATCCAATAATGGGAAACAAAATGTGAAAGTGTTGCGAAAATGTAACAGCAAAAAATGTGTGTGTGTATGTGTGGAATCATATGCAGAACACTGCCACTGATTTGCTTCAGAATCCTGTCATTATTATCCAACATGCACAATATGTATATATAGATATATAAATAAATACACACACAAGATATATACATACAGTCCATTTGTAAGAAACACCCTCTAAGAAAAACTAGCTGCAGTCCACTGATATTGTTTTCCTAGAGAAATGTGACAAAAATTAAAACAGATGTTGTTCAAGCCAGGCATAAAGTGAGAATCAATTATGACTATTTCCTTTCCTGGAGTCATTTCATTTTAGAGAGCATCTAACTAAAACCCTTTCTGATATAAATGAAAAAGGCTTTCTTTGAGACACATGACTAGTAAATGATACGTATCAGTCTGCATCTTGTGACACACTGCTAATCCTCCGAGAATTAAATTGCCTCTGTTTCAGCTATATAAATGTTTAAATTTTTTCATCTTTAGTCATAGTAAGGCTTCCCAGAAAGTATATTATCTCTGCAGATGTCACCACTCACCAATTAGGGAAGGCAGCAGTGCACAATTGGTAGTGACCTCTATATATTACAGACTTTGACACTCCAGTCTGCTTGGGTGGGGATGGATTAGACAATTTAATAGACTCTACAGTGACTAATTTTTTTCCATGGAAAACATTTTGTTTTGTGGATCATGCATTTTTTTCTCTGGATTCATTTACAAAAGCAAAACAAAAGCATTTAATGATGTTTACAGTGAAATGAAACAGCTGAAGACCAGCACATAATCACCATATTTTGTTTTCTCTTCTTTACGTCTTTCAGCAGTAGGGTTTCCAGCTGAGCTTGAGTCTAGTTTCTCTCAAGACATAGCCAAGCATTCGGAAGCTTCACTGAGCCTAAACACCAAGCTGATTTCATACTTCTTAACTGAAAAAGACAGGCTGTTTGCATTGCATGTGTGCATCAGTAAAATACTGAAAATGACACTAGTGCCCGAGTCCACCTATTCTGCCTTACTTGAACTCTCTAATGTTTTCTACCGAAGCAGGTGTGGCTGAGTTTACAAAAACAGACTCTCCTCCATACATGAGGATGCTGCTCCTGACGGGCCACTTTGAGGTGCTCTGCCCATTAGCAGAATGCTTTATGTTGACTCAGCTGCCCCTATGACTAATGGCATGGATTTGTGTGACAGTTACTGGGATTTGGCATAGTGGCCCTGCAGGTGAAATGAGAAGTTTGAGACTTTGTTTCCTCAGTAAAGTGAGTGTACAATTTGTGGTCAGAGAACAGAGCCTCTCTAGGTAAAGCCTGGTAGGAAAGTAACACACACCCCTTTGATCTCATCATCACTGTGTTCTGCGTGACTCAACTGATCAGCCGCATTCATGGACTAAACCGAAAAGAGATATTTATTCCTGATGAGAAGGCATCTGGTTGTTTCCTATGTACTCAGCGCAGTTAGTATTGAAGAGAATGTATGCACAGTGTATATGCAGTCAGATTTTAAAATGTTTGAACGTTATACCGCCCTAGGTGATCCACTCAGGGAGGGCAAAGAAGAATCTGGCTAGGTGTCAGGACATGTCAAAAACCTGTAGATGCTACTGCGGTGTGAGCTCAGCAGATACCTTGGTTACACACTCATTACAGAAAAAGTGTCTGGATTCTTTGGAGTCTATTGTTGTGACTTACATCCAACCAGCCCTTACCATGGTCAGGCATCTGAGATCCCATGGAGGTCACACTGGTGTTTAGCACATCATTGACAGCAGTATCACAATACAGGCTCCGCTGGACATCATGTTCGCTGTCAGTCTGGTCACTCTCTTCATGTCCACTATCCTTCAGGCTGTTGCCCTCTAAGTCCTTGAAGGTGGAGCTGCTGGGTTGAACAAAGAATGATAATTTACATCTGTGAGAGATCTGCTTTTTAAAAAATCTTTCTGAGCCAGGATGATGTCAGCTCTGTAACAGGGCCAACCGTGGCTGGATTGCCCAACAGGGTAGGAATAAGGGGAAAAGAAATCTCTGTTTAAACATAATGGAATTTAACATTGCAGAGAGGTTCCCACTATTGGATGCTGATCTGGCTAATATTTTCATTCACCTATTTTCAATGAATCACTACAGGCACAGCATAAGAAGTACAAATCTAAAACAACCACCTCTAAAGAATTTCATCATTTCAGAAGGCTTTTCTCACTTCCCTTACAATCAAAGTAAAATAATAGCTAATGTTTACTGATGGATTACTATTCATGAGGCACTGTTTGAAGTGCTTGACATTAATTAACTTTTAAACCATCACAACTCTATAAGAGAAAGGTGCTACTAATATTCCCATTTAAAGATGAAAAACAGAGGTGCCTAGAAGTTAAATAACTTGACCAAGGTCACACAGCTGGTTTTAAAAAGTAGCAGATATAAGGCAAAACCCAGGTATTTGAGTTCCAGCGCTTGGAATCTTAACCACCATGTATACTCCAAACATTTGTGGAAAAAAGAAAAAGAAAACAAACAAAAAAAAGTGGTAGAAATCGGGGTAGTACCATTAAGGTAGAAAGAATTACCAGGATAGGAGAACCCAGGTTAGTTTTCACTGAGAAAGTCAGAGGGACAAATTCAAAGAAAAGGGGAGAAACAGGAGCTGAGAAGAGAACAGCCCTGGTACATGGAAAATTTGATGTGTCAACTTGACTGGGCCACAGAATGCCCAGAGAGCAAGGAAAACATTATTTCTGAGTATGTCTGTGAGGGTGTTTCCAGGAAAGATTGGCATTTGAATTGGTAGACTAAGCAAAGCATACACTCTCCCCAGTGTGCACGTGGCTCTTTCTACCCATTGAGGGCCTAGATAGAAAAAAAGAAATGGAGAAATGTTGAATTTGCACTCCGCATAACGGATGAAGCTGAGACATTAATCTTCTGCCCTCAGTGGTCCTGGCTCTCAAAGCTTCAGATCAGGCCTGGAATTCGTATCATTAGTTTTCTGGTTTTAAAGCCTTTAAACTACACCAACAGTTTTCCAGGTTCCCCAGCTTGTAGATGTCATCACATGATTTCTCAGCCTCCAGAATTTCATGAGCAAATTCCTTACAATAAAACTCTTTTGAGATAAATATAAAGATGTAGCTATAGATACTGAGATAAGTATAGATGTAGATATACCTATTGATTCTGTTTCTATAGAGAACCCTAAACAGAAGGTGAAATAAAAGTGAGAATGAGAGAATGAGCACTAATAGAACTGCGATACATGGAAACATGCAGTTCAAGTGTTTGTGGGTAAAATTTTTCTGGCATTTATTAAATTATTGCACCATACAATGCACTACCCTACTATCCAAGAACTCCTCCACCATTTCTCAAAGAATACAGAATAATACATAGGGTACATCCCCACCTGCTACTTCTAATATTTTGTATGTCCTGACTGAGTCTGCAGCTGTGCTACACCATGGATCATAAATTATGCATCTGAAATACCTGGTGGATGGTGAATCCATTCCCTAGTCAGTGAGGAAGCCACAAAGGCACACTCAAGAAACTGTGTTGTTGTCTCAACAAGGAGAGTGACACGCTTGTGAATTAGGACAAGCCCCAACAGACCTACTGTGCCTCTGAAAATGGAGCCCCGTGGAGATGACACCACAAACTCGCTTGATCTGCTCAACCTTGAACATTCACAGGGCTGGCTCTCTGAGACTTTGATAAGAACATTCTGTACATATAATGAAGAGCTATGCCATGGACACAATGGACACATTGTCACTCTCTACACTTGGTCAAGAGGAATCACAGCAGACTTTTAACATATGACAAACTTAGATAAAGAATGCTTGCTGACCCGAATATAAAAGGGAAAAGATCAAGAGGGCAGTAACTGGAAAGCCATAATTATAAGAAAATGAAGAGTAGGAGAGAGTGAAGCATTGACCTGTTAGCTAATTATTTTCAGGAAGGATAACTTGGCATCAACTGCACTAACACTAAAATCACTCAATCGGCCAGCTCACTCAGCTCCTCCAAATTATGTCACACAGCTAACTTGGCCCTACGAACTCCCCAGGATGCAGTTCTATTAAAAAACAAATCATCCTATAGTTCTTTTATGGTCAAAAAGGCCAACTGGAAGCACATAACTTAAAGTGCTTCACCATTTCTAGCCTTATGACACAGAATCTAGGACTTTTAATAAATTCTAATCCCACAGTTGAAATAAATGCAGTTCCTCTGAAAAAGCTGGGCCCTGCCTTACAAGCACCCATACTCCTCAGGATGAAAGAAATGACCTGCCTGGATGGTATTATAGGCTCTTTCATTTTTATAGGAAATATTAATTTTCCCACCTGTATATCTAGTATCTGATGCATATGAAAATTTCTTTAATCCACAAGAGGAAATTATCACTTTAAGGCAGACAATTCAGCTCTGAATGGGCTGTATTTCCATGGCTGCCAACACTTGCTTGAGATACATGATAGTAAGGGATATGGTCTAAGAGCAAAGTACTTAACCATTCTCAGAGTAGGGCTTCTTCTGCTTCTTTACATTGCTGATAGCTTTGGTCACATAATTATTTGTTGTGGGGACCAGCACTGTGGCATAGCAGGCTAAACCTCCACCTGTGGTGCTGGCATCCCATATGGGCACTGGTTCAAGTCTTGGCTGCTCCTCTTTCGATCCAGCTCTCTGCTATGACCTGGGAACGCAGAAGAAGATGGCCCAAGTACTTGGGCCCCTTCACCAGTGTGGGAGATGTGGAAGAAGCTCCTGGCTCCTGGCTCCTGACTTCAGATTGGTCCAGCTCTGACTGTTGTGACCAGCTGGGGAGTGAACCAGTGGATGGAAGACTTTTGTCTCTGTTTCTTTCTGTCTGTCTGTAACTCTACCTCTCAAATACATAAATAAATATTTTTAAAACAATTATTGTTGTGGCTGTCCTGGTGGCATTGTAAGATGTTTAGCAGCATCTTTGGCCTCTACCCATTAGATTCCAGTAGTGATCCCCACTCAGGAGAAAATGACAAAAGTCTCCAGAGAGATACTGCCAAATCACCCTTAGTTGAGAATAACTGCCGTAGGTTCTTAATACTCTATTCCTGTAACAAACTATAATGGAGAAAGCACTGAACTTGGAGTTGTTAAAACAAGTAATAATCTGTGATCTGCCACATCATAGATGTTATCCTGGCACTAAATTCAAATGTGTTTGAGCATCACTTTCCTTGTCCATAATTGCATTTGCTAAACTTTCCTTCACTGGGCCATTTTGAGGGCTCAATGAGACACTGCACTTGAAGTATCACATACTCATAGATGCTCAATAAATGGTCATTCCAGAATATGATCATTATTCTATATGGCAATGCCTTCACTGAGTTACAATTAAATATTATGGCAAGGTCTTTGATGGGATTGGCATAGGAGATTTAGATTTAAATTACATATCTTCTGTTAACAAGTCAGATATTGTCCATTTCTCCTAAAATTCAGGAACAAGGGGGAAAAACAGTTCTCCTGTCAAATGTGTATCCTTCCTTTATTGAACAACGAGAACTATATGACCTGATGTATCTGCCAGTTTGTCTTGGCTTCTCCAAAGCTTCAAGGTAAACATGATGTTTAATTGTAGAGTTACCTCCCTGGAAGCCAGGGATCTCTAGCTTGCTTCTCCTAGTTGTCTTTGGGAGATGCCTTTTTAAAACGTGCCCATCTATTTTGTATGCATGTGACTACTATAAACCACCCCAGGGCTTTTATTTCTCAGGTTAAAGGAATAGAAATAATGGAATAGCTAAGGATTAGCTCCTAGGAACTAAGGGGCTGGTAGCACGAGCACAGCAAGATCTCAGAAGAAAAAGCAAGAGTTATGATGATCCCCCACCCCAAGCCTGGAATAGTTAGGCTCATTTTAAAGATCAGTTTGCCAATCTGACAAACTAACTGCCACTTGCACTGATCCTGTAAGGATATTTAGTGGCTTAATGAATGGATTTGTGGAAGGCAGTTTAAGACCCAGTGAGCAAGATGCTGCAAATTGTAAAACAGCCTGGTAAATGGCTACTCGCCCCATACAAATAACAATTTATGCTAGGCATAAAAAATGCTGATTTCATTTGCTTTATTACCTGTGTACCTTTTGGGAGATGAAAAACTGGTAATACAACTTTTGTAGGACAATAAATTACAGGTACCTTATTTACAATGATATCGTAAATGCAAATGTTTCTATTACCACTCTGGTGGCCAACCGAGGGACAGCTATGTTTGAAAGCATTTAGACCAGGGCAGCTCTTCACCCAAAAGATACTCAGCAAATGCTTGAAGAATGAACAGTACACAAGTTCTGAGCCATATTTGTCCTTTAAAGTATTGGAACTGTTTTCCAAAACAAAGAAGAATCTGAAAGGAAACAGGCCATATCTTCCTACCAAGTGACACCACACACCCAGGAAATAGCAGCTGACATTGGGAAGCAGAAGGGAGTAGAAGTCAAAAGACTGTACAAGGAGCTTCAAAAAGTTCACAGAAATGGACTTACCCAATATGTTTTTTTTGGTGCAAGAAAAATTGAAATCCATGTACAGTTTTCCATAATATGCACTTTCCATCAATTTTTAAGGATCTGTTATACTTAAGGAACACAGGAGGATCCTCTGGAGGTTAATAAACCACCTGCATCACAGTCACCTTGGGAACCAGTTCAGACTGGAGATTCACCAGGGGTGAACCTAGTTGCTAGAAACTCTGCATTTAACAAGCTGCCCAAGCAATCCCAGTGCACATCCCAGTTCAGAATCACTGACTGAAAGGGCAGTTAACTGCTAGTTTTTAATGGGAAAACGCTGAGGTACCCTTCACCTCTCATTCATTCATTCCAGAAACACGGACCAAGCATTTACTACATCTGAGGCGCCATAGAAGGTGCAGCAAAACCCCAGGGCAATTCTGGAGGAAAAGGAAAACACCGTGCATGATTTAGAAGCCGATGTTCATTTTCTCTGCACACCGCTTCAGCGCCTTGTTCATTTCCTACTATATTCTCTTTGAGTTACATTACAGACTCACGCCCTGCTTGATGCTGCTCCAAAATCACGGCAGGAGTGATGATCACACGGCAGCACAGAAAGCAGGCATGCGCGAAGCCAGTGTTGCAGCAGGAGCAAAGTACCACTGCTGGCTTTCCTTGCTCTGAGCAGACAGCAAGGATACAAGCAGAGCAGGAAGGAAGTCCCTCCAGAAAAGCTGCCAAACTATTTCAGTTTGTTAATCTGGGATTCGTATGTGAACCTCCTTGGGTACACCTGCATATTGTAGGTGATGGTCTCAGGAAAAAAAACATCTCAGAAATCTGAGGGTACTTCATAAAGTTCATGGAAAAATGAATTAAAAGATAAGATGAGGCCGGCGCCACAGCTCACTAAGCTAATCCTCCGCCTTGCGGCGCCGGCACACCGGGTTCTAGTCCCGGTCGGGGCGCCGGATTCTGTCCCGGTTGCCCTCTTCCAGGCCAGCTCTCTGCTGTGGCCAGGGAGTGCAGTGGAGGATGGCCTAAGTCCTTGAGCCAGCACCCCATGGGAGACCAGGATAAGTACCTGGCTCCTGCCATCGGATCAGCGCGGTGCGCTGGCCGCGGCAGCCATTGGAGGGTGAACCAACGGCAAAGGAAGACCTTTCTCTCTGTCTCTCTCTCTCACTGTCCACTCTGCCTGTCAAATAAATAAGTAAAGATAAGATGGTGGTGCAAAAAATGTTTGAAGTCCGTGTATGGTTTTTTTTCATAGTATATATTTTCCACGAACTTTTTCAAATACCTTCATATAATCCTAGATTTCCTAGTGCAGAAAATTGTAGGGATCATGTCGTATATCTTCCCCTTTCCTTCCAGATCCACTCTTCACCCTTCTTTATCTTGATTTATATCTATTGAGAACCTCCTTACCCTCTGGCTTTCTGTTGGGGTTAGCCAGTGGAGTATACCAACATGAGATCAGAGGCTGCGAGGACAGTGGTGTTGGGGCAGTGACTGTCCCTGCTCCCTGCCTGCAGGAGTCACCTCATTATGACTATATTCCTCAACAGGGCAGAAGCTACTGTGACTCTGAAGTCACTGTTCCCTACATGGTCTTTCCCTTAGTCTTTTCAGAAGGAACTTTAGTCTCTCCACCATTCTTCACGCCAGTATTTCATGTGGTTCACTAGCCATGCCCAAACCTTTGCATATATTCCCTTTGTAAATAAATCTCCCTCAAGTTTTTCTTTTTTTAATATTTATTTTATTGATTGGAAGTCAGAGTTACAGAAAGAGAGAGAGAGAGAGAGAGAATATCTGCCACCTGCTGGTTCATTCCTCAAATGGCCACAACAGCCAGGGCTGCACCAGGCCAAAGCCAGGAGCCAGGAGCTTCTTCCAGGTCCCACAGGGGTTCAGGGGCCCAAGGACTTGGGCCATCTTCCACTACTTTCCTAGGCGTATTAGCAGGGAGCTGGATCAGAAGTGGAGCAGCTGGGACTTGAACTGGAGCCCATATGGGATGCTGGTGCCTCAGGCAGAGGCTTAACCTGTTACACCACAACATCAGCTCCCCTCAAGTCATTCTAAGTTGAATGCACTGACTGTTTTATATAGGAATCCTGGCTGCTGCAGGGAAGAATGAGAGGTGGACAGCTGCAGATGCTGGCCAATAAAGCTAACAACCGCTGAAGAATTAAAAAAAAAAAAGAAGAGTCCAAGAAACATCACCAGTTGACTAGAAAGTGAGTAGAAGAAAAGAAAACAGATAGGATTACAAATTCTCAAAGCTGGACTGAGACTGGAGTGGCAGTCTAAAAAGCAAGCATTTGACAGTAAAATTGAAACTAATAATCAGATTTATAATTTACTGCCAGGAGCTTTCTCTATGACTGTAAACCACATATAAACCCTTTTCAAACACTGCTGTGAGGTACTTGAACACATTTGCATGGTTTTATCCCCTGGTGTTAGTCATCACTCTTTTAGCATTTTCCGCACATTTTACATTTAAAATTGTTAGCTTCCATAAAAGCACAGCACACAAGATTGTTTGCATCTTTCTAGGCACTGTGCTTTGTCTAAACTCAGTTGACCCCATATATCCCAAAGCCTTCCTAGTTTTCCCAAACCCTTCTAGTTCCATAAGGAGAATCTGACAAAAAAAAATGTGTGCATTCCTGAGTATTCAGATGTTTCCTCTTAAGCCAATTCCTGCACAAACTACTATCTGTCATTTCAGGCTATGTCAGGAGATTCTCCACCAAGAGCCCGTTAAGTCCAGGCTGTGCCCTTTGTGTGATATGTGTGCAAACAAAAATATATAATGTATTTGGGCAAAATCAGAGGTTCTTAGTGAGTCCCAAAGCTGCTGCGGAAATACACGTATCCCAAAAGCTAAGTGTTTGAACTTAACATTTGAATCTCATCCGTCTGTGCTGTAAATTAGATATGGGGAGCTGACCCAGGGCAAAGTGTTCCCAGGAGTCTTAGCTTTCTGCTGGACTATGAAAATCAGGCTCATGTTATCAGTGTAATCATAAAATTCCCAGGTACCCAAAGCTAGCTAGCCCAAGGGACCTGCCAGGATAAGGCAAATCACTGTTTTACCACAAGTTTTAAAAGGGAGCTTTGAGAGGAAATCCAAATGGCCAACAGACACATGAAAAAATATTCAGGATCACTAGTTGTCAGCAAAATCCAGATCAAAACCACCATGAGGTTTCACCTCACCCCAGTTAGAATGGCTTTCATATAGAAATCAACAAACAACAAATGCTGGTGAGGATATGGGGGAAAAGGTACCCTAATCCACTGCTGGTGGGAAAGTAAACTGGTGAAACGATTATGAAAGATAGTGTGGAGATACCTTAGAGGTCTGAATATAGACCTTCCACATGACCCAGCTATCCCGCTCCTGGGAATCTACCCAAGAGAAATGAAATCATCATATGAAAGAGCTATCTGTACCTCCATGTTTATCACAGCTCAATTCACAATAGCAAAGACATGGAATCAACCAAAATGTCCATCAACTGAAAACTGGATAAAGAAATTATTGGATATGTATACCATGGAATACTACATGACAGTAAAAAAAAATGAAGTATGGTCATTCGTAACAAAATGGGTGAAACTGGAAAACATCATACTTAGTGAAATAAGCCAGTCCCAAAGGGACAAATTCTATGGTTTCTCCCTGATGTATAATAACTAACAGAGCACCGAAAAAGACAACATGTAGAAATGAAATTGATGCTTTGAGAAGTAATGATTATGAACAGTCCTTCTCTTGACTGTTGAGGAACAGCTTCTTATTGTATATCTTTGTTTATCCTCTACTTTCTTTTACTTTATAATATTTTCCTTATCTTCTTCTCTTTGATACAATTCATTGTATGCTAATCTTAACGTAGAGTTAATCATACATGTATAAAGTTAAGTGAAAATAGATCTTTGTAAAGAATAAGAGTGAGAATAAGAAAGGGAAGGGGGGATGGGAGTGAGGGTGGGAGGGCAGGGCAGGCACAGTGGGAAGAATCACCAAAATCATAAAGTTGTAATTGTGAAATGTATGAAGTATGTAACTGTAAAGCAATATAGTCCTACATACATTCCTATGGAGATTCTTTTAAGGGTATAACCTAACAACTAGTCATAAGACACCAAAATCCCTTAAGTTGGCTGATAAAAATAGCAACTTAAGTGTTATAAAGATCAAATGGATAGGAATAAGTGGTAAAGGGACCATATATATATACAATCAAGAGTTAAAGTGATCATATTAATAGGACTAAGTGTTTGGAAACAAGAATAGACAGTATTAAAAAGGAATAAAGGCCCCAACATGGGAAGCAGTCCATACAGCAGACTCATAGAATGACAATCACTTTAAGCAAGTGCTCTGACCTCAGAATCAGCCCTTAAGGCATTCAAGTCTGGCTGGAAAGCCCAGGGGGAGCATTTCAGGCATGGAGAATCAAGATACTCTGGGAAATAATGTCCTACTTAAAGGACCCCTGTGGGTGAGACCCAGTAGAAAGAAGTGGCCACCAAAGGAAGTACTTTTCTCTTAAGGGAAGAGAGAACTTCCACCTTGCTTATGGCCTTGTTGAGCTACTGGATCCAAAAGGCTTCCATAGCTAAAGCAGCTCATGTCAAGAGCCTTGGGTGATCACTGATATCATATATAAGAGTGTTAATTGTGAAATTAACAACAGGAGTCACTGTGTACTAACTTCCCATGCAAGACCTCTGTCCACAAAGTGTTGTATCGTGAGACTTAATAGTAAAACATGTTCCCAAGAATCACTTCCTCTTAGTGTATTAAAAGGAAGATATTATTATGTCTCATAAGTAATAGTCATGTCTGAGCTCACAAAAGATGTATCATCCTTGGGTTCTTCTTTAAAGACAATTAAGTTTAAAAAAGGAAAGAAGGAGGAGGAAGGTTGGGAAAAGAAGAGGGAAAAAAGCGAAAACCACCTTCAAGAAGCAATAACAAAGAACAGCCCTTGTTTAGACTGTTGAGGAACAGTTCTCTTGGTTTTTTTTACTCCATTATCCTTCCTTCCTTCCTTTTTCCTTTTTCCTTTTCTTTCTCAGACCAAACAGGAAAGGGGGGAGGAAGGTGGGAGTGGGTGGGAGGACAGGCGCAGTGGGAAGAATTATTATGTTCCCGATGCTGTATTTACGAGATACATACAAATAAATAAATAAATAAGGAGCTTTGAGAATAACAATCCTAAAGCAGAAAACAAAGCACATTTCTGCCACAAGACTAATCAGCGCAGGTAAAACAGGTTTTTTTTAAATCCTCCTAAAACAAATTAGTCACATAATTTTGAACTTGACTTTTTGTTTGCTTTTTTCTATAATCCAAGAAAATATCCTGAAAGGATTATTCTCAACCCCTCTGAAAAATTCCAGACTATGCTATGACTGGTGATATAGAGCTATCCATTTGCAGATGACTAATAATCATCACTTAAGGTCACAAGTGATCCCAGACCAATACAGACTAATGTAGCACATTGTCAGTGTTTATTGCTGCATTGTGAATTAAATTAGATATGAATTCAAGCTAGTTGTACAGCAAGCTATTTTATTCCTTGAATCCTACCCTTCTGGTGATGTAAATTTATGGGATTAGAGCCAGCAAAATAATAGAATTTCCAGGTCTTTTCTACTACAGCTTTAACATACTCTGCTTGCCTCTCTATTTCATTTCTATTATTTTAACAACCATATTCAGTGTTCAATTTTAGCTGCAGAATAACCAGTGGACCATTCAAGAGGTTCTATACATAAAGCAGTAATAAAGGCATCATCTGAATGGTCAGTACTGGGGTTTTCTCACAAGAAGTTTTCTCTCCTTAGAGATCTTCCTGAACCCCTTGTCTTTTCTTCCATTGGGTGACTTTAGTTCTCACAGTACCAGATGGAATCTTCTATGTCAATACCCAGCTTTATACTAACATATACTGTGGCTGCATGGATAACTAGGTTATGATCAACCAATCACACATATCTTAACTTTCAGTGTTTCATGTGAAAAGCTTTCAAACATCTTAGGAAGTATTGAATCAGGCAGCTATCTTTTCTATTTCTCTTTCATCTATAACTATTTTTAAAAAATAAAGAATTAATTTATCTGTTGCTAAAATATCCTTCAAAAATTCAAATTTGTCAGAATAACAGTAATCTCAAAACTCATTGGCAGGTTCCACATGAGAAAATATTTTAAGGCCTCCCTCTCCTTAAAGTGGATAGCAATCAGAATTTTGAAATCCACATGATTTTGAAAGTTTTCTAAACTATCATGTAAAACTCTATTGTAATATCACCCTGATTTGATTTTTTAATTATATTTATATAAGCATTTTAATATAAGCAAGTACAATGAAATATCAATAGTGATTACCATTGAGTGATGGAATTAACATTTATTTACTTTTTATACTTTTCTGAATTTTTCCAATTGCTATAATAAACAGTGACGTATTCATCTCCAAACCCAAAACAACATATTTTAAAGTCTTTTAAATTTGTTTTGCTTTTTATATGAAATCAAGCTTAGTTGTAGAAATAGGCAAGCAAACCAACATACCTTTTGATTAAATGGGCTCGGCTGTTCACATAGTTGGAGTCAAAAGAATAGTTTTCAGTCTGTAATGAGAAAAAAAAAGATTATATAGAAGACTCAAAAGAAGAATCAAAATATCCTACTTAGAAGGAACTTTTCCTCTTTTTAATTTGAGAGCAGAGAGACAAAGAGAGAAAGAGACAGAGTTCCTATCCACTGGTTCACTCCCCAAATGCCCACAATTGCCAGGGTTGAACCAGGACCAAAGTGAGGAGCCAGGAACTTAATTCAAGTCTCCTGTATAAGTGGCAGGAACCAAACTACTTGAGCAATCACCACTGCCTCCCAGAGTCTGCACTAGCAGAGTTGGAGTCAGGAGCTGGATCAGAAATCCAACCCAGGCTCTGCAATGACCAATGCACTTTTAGACTAAATGCCCACTCCTATTAAGAATTTCTCTACTGGGCAAGAAGCAATGAATGATTGAGAAACCAAAGCCATAGTGGGGCAGCAGCCTGAGGAACTCCCTGCCTCCTTGGGGCTCTGGGGTCACTGTGGAGATAGCAGCTCACTCCAGCAGATTAGGACAAACTTGACACAAACATTCTCTGAAAGACGGCTGGCTACTGACCATGCAACCACTTACAAAGAAGAGACAACATGACTCACAATCATTACCGAAACTAATTGCTTCCCATTCCCCAGTAGAGACAAATCTATGCCCATCAAATTGACTGGAAGTTCAAAGGTATTTTTATTAGTAGTAGATAATTAACATGTTAAAATATTTATCCCAAAGATATGGAAATGCAGGCAAGGTAATCCCCCACTGTGGTTTTAAACTCTGCACTTCCCTTTGTTTTAAGACATTTGCTCAGCAATACTTATGCAGGAAGGCCTTCGTTTTATCATAAATATAAAAGCAAACAAGTATAATGCCTAAAACAGGGTGAAGGGCAGTCCACAGGGGGTTCCAAAGCCTTTCATGTGAAACACGAAGTTTGCAAGCAAACCCCTGTCTCAGATCCTATTATTAAAACACCACCATCTAATCTGGTTACAGTAGACTGCTGGAGCAAGGGCTTTATAAAAGCAAATGCAGAATACCTGCCAGATGAAAGAGGAAAATAGCTGATAAGCACCCAGAAGTGGGAAGATCCAAAGGGAGACAGCCTTAGAGGCTTAGAGGTGGAGGCCAGAGAAGACACTGAAGTAACTGTGAAGGGGAACTTACCCCCAAGGCTAAAGTACCATACTTGCTGAACCATTGCATCAACTGAAAAATGCCCAAACACATTTCCTCCACCCTCCTGCCATTTCACCAAAAATCACCACCATTCCTATGGGCCTTTGGCTATCACTGCAACTGAGAATGCTTGGAAAAAGGAAACTCAACAGCTGTCCAGCAAACAAAAGAGCAGATTCCTTTCAGAAGACTATCTGTCAGACATTAACTGCTCCAGGCTTTTAGGTGCAGTCCTTGCTTTCAAGAGCTCACAGTTTTGAAAGAGGAGAAAATGGGACAGGTAACAGCAGCTCCAGCTCTCAAACGGGCACCAACAGTCCGGGCAGAGACCTTGAATACCGAGAGCAAGTAGGAAGGTGGAAGTGGTGAATGGGTTGGAGAAAAGAAGGGCAAACAGTAGGAAGGCGCTAAATCACAACATTGTCCTATACTTATTCAGGCATGTTCATGCCTCCCCGCAACTCCCATCATTTGAAGATAGACTGTATGATATCCACTCACACTGCTTTTATCTAGAAGTTTACATCCTCTGTAATGTAAACCACAAATAATAGTTGGTACTATTCAGAGAAATGTGTTGAGAGGATAAAAATCAAATGCTCAGTTCATTTCTAAATTGTTCATAAGAAAACAAACGCTGAAGTGGGGAGGGGAGGATGATGAGGGGGTGACTGAGGGATACTAGGCTGTAGCCAGATAACAATAAGAAGTCCTAGGGTTCTATTGCACAGTAAAGTGACTATAGTACTGTTAATATACTGCATATTTCTCTAGGTAAAAAAACCAGAAGATAGGATTTGGGATGTTTTCAGTGTAAAGAAATGTTAAATGTGTGAAAGGATAAAATACATTTACCCTGGCTGGACATCACATAATGCATACATGTAATAAAACATAACATAGTATCCCCAAAATGTATACAATTTTTATATCTATTAAAATATTTTCATTGTCTAAAAATAAAATGAATGCTGACATTGCTATGAAAAGAATTACAGGAGAAGAAGGCCTGTGTTGGGAATATGATCTATTTTTTTTTTTTATTTTTTGACAGGCAGAGTGGACAGTGAGAGAGACAGAGAGAAAGGTCTTCCTTTGCCGTTGGTTCACCCTCCAATGGCCACCGCGGCCGGCGCACAGAGTCTGGCGCACCGCGCTGATCCGATGGCAGGAGCCAGGTACTTATCCTGGTCTCCCATGGAGTGCAGGGCCCAAGCACTTGGGCCATCCTCCACTGCACTCCCTGGCCACAGCAGAGAGCTGGCCTGGAAGAGGGGCAACCGGGACAGAATCCGGAGCCCTGACCGGGACTAGAACCTGGTGTGCCGGCGCCACAAGGCAGAGGATTAGCTTAATGAGCCGCAGCGCCGGCCAGTGGGAAATATGATCTAAGTATTTGCTGGAAGAGGTTATCCATCCATCTACCAAAACTTCTTGGCCTCATTTGTTGTACCAACATAATAGGTGAAAATGATGTTGGTTAAATGTGCTCTTCAATGGTATTCAGTGCAATGTATAATAAGTGGAAATCCCCTACCCTCAAAAAAGTATACTATCCTGTTTAATAGAGAATTGATTAAACACTCGGCAGTTCAGTTATGCATTTATCAATTATCCATATGCAATCCTGGACAAATTACTTAGTTTCTGTGTGCCTCAGTTTTCTTATCTGTAAAACAGGGATAATAGAAAGTGAATCCAAAGAAGAATTTTAACTGCATGTAGCATGGTGCATGGTGGGAACGGTGAGAATCCTTACCTCTTGTTTAACAAAACGTGAAACCCCAATTAGGGTCCGCAATTTTACTGCAGTCGGGCAATAAAACAATAGCGGGGCCAACGCTGTGGCATAGCAGGTAAAGCCACTACCTACAGTGCTAGCATCCCATATGGGCATTGGTTCGAGTCCCGGCTGCTCCACTTCTGATCCAGCTCTCTGCTGTAGCCTGGGAAAGCAGTGGAAGATGGCCCAAGTCCTTGGGCCCCTGCACCCACATGGGAGACCCGGAAGAAGCTACTGGCTCCTGCTTCGGAATGGCACAGCTCTGACCGTTGTGGCCAGTTCGGGAGTGAATCAGTGGATGAAAGACACCTCTCTCTCTCTCTACCTCTTTCTGTGTAACTCTGTCTTTCAAATAAATAAAATAAATCTTAAAAAAAGAAAAGAAAGTTAGTAGATAGATACACATATGCAAAAAAGGAAACCTAGAGGATACTGGCTCTGCAGAAGCATGAGTAACATTCTAACCCACGGTCAAGTTTTAAGACAGTTTTCAAGTAGCAAATTTTACAAAGCTCTGCATATGATGGCTCCAATCTGTGTGCACTGTGCATCAAATACGGAGCTCTGTGGAGATCTGGCCTCCAGGCATTGTGCCAGAACCGTGTGTGTGGGCAAAGAAGCAAACCATGCAAATTTTATCCCTGATGACTGTACTACTTCTTAATCCTAATGAAATAATATGTCTCACCATGAGGATTCCCATGCCTAAACACTGGGTTGAGAAAAGAGAAGTGTCTAGAACACTTGTTTGTGGTGACCTTAACTATTCTTCCCTCCCACCATCCACTCCTGGATATAGATCAGTTCACCCTAAGACAGACCCACCAGGCTTGATCTGCCATTGTAGGTAGGAGAGTATCATCGAGGTTTATCAGTTTCCTACCTTTCTTTCCCCTCTTCTATACTCTAAAAAAGTAAACTGCTCATTCTTTTGAGTCCTGGCCTTCAAATATAAACACTCCATTCTCCAAATCAGCATAAACCATAATGGGCAGACGTCCTGTGCTGCATCCTAATGCAATTAGAAGCCTCATAAGTGAGGCAGGTTCCTAGCACCAACTTTCCCAGAGTGGATGGAACTATGCTGCTTCACCTATTGTCTTTCCCCTTGGTAATCAGTTTCAGATCTCTTTATGAAACAGCTTGGTTGCAGCTATGGGAACAACCCATGCAACCAAACCATCCTAATTGGATAGAATACACTATTCTGAACTCATTAGTCCTACATTCCAAGAAACTGAATTAACTGGCCATTGATGCTCTATTATATTACAGGTCTGTGTGTATTGACATCAAATATTTTAGCTCAAATTGCTTCAAAGTGTATACTTAAATCTAGTTGCTGTGCAATGAAAGAGTATATTTTTTTCTCACTTCTGGTGGAACAAAGAATGAGACTCAGACCACTTCAGAGAAGGAAATAATATTTTCTTAATCAATAGTTTACATGATTGAAACCAGTACTTTTCAGTCCAAAATGCTGATTAGAATCATCTCAGGAATTTTTTAAAAAAAAAACAGTGTCACCAAAGACACACTCCAAGAGATTCTTAGGTAATTGGCCTGGAGTAGGGCCCAGACATTGGGTTAAAAAAAAAAAAAAGCTTCCCAGGTAATTTTAATGTACCTCCAGGGGTGGAGAACAACTGTTGTGACCAATAGTCTGGCTGCAGGCTTTCAACTGATGTGCTGTATTTTCTTTTTTAAAAATATATATTTATTTGAAAGTCAGGGTTACAAAGAGAGAGAGAGAGAGAGACACAGAATGAGATAGTCCATCCGGTGGTTCAGCCCCCTAGATGGCCACAACGGCCAGGGCTGGGCCAGGCTGAAGTCACAAGCCAAGAGCACCATCCAGGTTCCCATGTGGGTGACAGGGGCCCAAATATGGGCCATATTCCGCTGCTTTTCCCAGACCATAAGTAGGGAGCTGAATTGAAAGTGGAGCAGCTAGACTCAAACCGGTGCCCACATGGAATGCCAGCATTGCAGGCAGCAGCTTAACCTGCTATGCTATAACGCTGGCCTTGTGCTGTGTTTTCTAATGTAAGTCCAGCTGTTTAGAAGATGGGTTGTCTCAATACAAGATAAAGATCCACAGGAGGAATACACTTTTTAAGAAATAACTCAACAGCTTTTTTTTTTTTTTTTTGCATGAACGTATTGGCTCCTGGTTAGCCTTATTTAATCAAAATTTGCTTGACATTATTCCAATTCAATCTCTAAGTATTCTAAATGGCAAGTAACATGAAACATTTGATAGAGGAAATTTTCTCTAAATGTCATATTAATTTCACTAGGAAATGTCCCCATCTTTAATGAGACAGCCAGGTTAACGCAGAAACATAGCGAAGAGACAAGAACAACATTGGTTTCTGAAAAACTAATTTTGACATTTAAAAAAAAAACAGGACTAGAGCAAACCTTTATTTCCAGTCTCAATGACAAGCAAGAGTCATTTTTTCATCATTTAATATCATTTCTTCAAAACAGGTTCTCTAATTAGAAGACTTTTTCCTAGGAATTGATTGAAAGCAGGCTTCTCACTTGGCCTACGTTTATAAAACCACAATTCTAAAGCCTTCAAAGAATAAATAATTCTGGAAAGCTCAGTTTTCCAGATACAGGATTTCCCCTGTAAGAATTAAAACTCTGATTTGAAACTCTAACCATTCTGCCTTATTTCTGAAATGTACCACAAGGTTGCCCTTCTTATCTAACAAAAAAATTGATCTCATCGAGGTTGAGTATAATGGTGATGACCAGAGGCAGGGAAGGAAAGCAAGGAGAGAGGTGGAGGAAGGCCTATTAATGGGTACTAAATTATAGTTCAGTAGAAGTAAGAAGTTCTGGGGCTCTATTGCACAATAGGGTGACTATAAATTATGTTAATGTACTGTGTGTGTCTCTATTAAAAATACACACAAGATGAGATTTTGCATGTTTTCACCATAAAGAAACATTAAATGTTCAAGGAGAAAGATATATTTACCCTGATTAGACACTAGACAATATATACATGTATCAGAACATCACATGGTACCCCATAAATATGTACAATTTTTATGTGTAGGTTAAATTTTTACAACAAAAAAGAGTATCAAAAGCATAATTTACCCTCTTATTGGTTATTTAGAAGCATCCTTCTAAACATAAGTCATTGTACCATGCAAGTTTTGACTGTACACTTAATGACCCAAAAGCACTCTGTCTTTCGGGCTCTCATCTTTAATTTTTAACATACGTCCTTTGCCAGCTGGCTACCCAACATTCAGTCTTGTGACTTCTCAGAGCTGTTAATATACCAAAAGCAGCTCATCTCCCACTTCAAGTTTGATGCTTCTACTCTACTTTGTTCTTGGAAACTATATAATTATGTTTCTAAGAACAGTCTAGAAAAGAACAGCAAGTTTGAAGAGGAAAGCTGAGAAGTCGCTGCCCCAAGAAGGAACTTGTATGGTCTTCATCTAAGGGGTTTCAGGGATATCACGTTTTGGTTTCTGTCATGGTTTGTGTACTTGTGTGTCCCATGCTCAGAAGCCTTTCTTGCTTACTGCTTTCTGTTCTCAGCACCCTTCTGGACACGTGAGGTTTCTAGGGAGACTCTTGGGTGGGTGATCTGTTAGTATGCTTCCATGTTAATAAGTCTGGCACATCAGAAGTCAAATACTTCCACTTTGTCAGGCCCCCAAGGTACCAGAGGATGCCCTACTTTAATTGTCATTTTGCATTACTTTTACAGTTCACTGAATCATGCCCTAGTCTCTGGAAGAGTGACTGCAGCTCTCTCAGCACCACATTTATCACCAGGAGAGACTGCAACCCTAAGGAGAAAGAAGTCCAATAAATGCAGATATCTAGGACTACATTCTTTGCCCAGTGGCACAAATCCCCAGGTCACTACACTGAGCTAAAAAAGGTCACAGGCTCTGGGACTCACATAGACATTTCCCAAACTTTAAGGTTTTCATTTAAAAAATGAACAACCTTTCAAGTTCCATCAAACTGAAAAGTATTATAACTAATAAAATGCTATAAAAAGCATTATAACTAATTTTCTTAAATTTTTATCAACTCATTTTACCAACATCAACAACAGAAAACTGGAATTCCAACTCAGATGCACAGGAAAGTAGTTTGTAAATGCTGGTTCATTTTTTTAATTGATGATTTCCAATAACGATAATTGTGCCTATTGATCAACCTTTTCCAAAAGCGATTGTTGTTTTAGATGTTCAAACAGCCATTTCCTTATGAAAGCATTTTTGGAAATAAATTGATAAATGACTTTTCCTGCTTTCTATCCCTGACACACAAAAATGAAAATGTAAATTCTATATAAAAATAAGGCCAACATGCCTCCAGCTAGAATGTATATTCAAAGATTCATCCATCCAGACAGCAGCAGCTGAAGCAAGAATTAGTGAAGGTAGAACAAAAGGCACCATCCCCAGAGCTGCCATCACTTGAAAGCTCATATTTACCCTGAACTGGAAACCCAGCTAAATAGGCTCTTGCTGACCACACTAATTTTTGGTCAAATGCTTTTCACACACTCCAGCCCTAATTTTCATCCACAAACACATAAAAGTACACACCTGTATTTGTGCATATACA
Organism: Oryctolagus cuniculus; assembly: GCF_964237555.1. Classification (NCBI taxonomy): domain Eukaryota; kingdom Metazoa; phylum Chordata; class Mammalia; order Lagomorpha; family Leporidae; genus Oryctolagus; species Oryctolagus cuniculus. The sequence goes on along the minus strand of NC_091453.1, from coordinate 92,364,226 downwards.
GTGTGACTACAGAAAGTAATGTGCTATAATGGGGGAAACCTGGACTCCCTTCACATAGTAGTCACTGGCTCACTGATGTCCTTTGATAAACCACTTTATAACTCTTGAAGCCTTAATTTATCCATCTTTAAAATGAGAAGACTAACCAGATGATCAACATCCAATGTTCCCTTCAAGCTCAAAAATTGTTGGCTTCTAAAACAAAGCAGTTCTTATTAACTCAGTCAGTTATCCACAAGTGCGCACCAAGCCCTAAGGATGGAAAAAAAGACATAGTCTGCACCCTAAAGGAGCTCCCAAACTGATGGACCTCTTACCAGGAATGGTCAAAATGTCTGCCACTCCAATGAATACCCACACTGAGATTAGCACAAACCTACCTACGGACACATGTTTATACTCATACACAGGCTACTGGTGCACAGCTTAGAGAATTACACAGATACATTACAGAAGTAAATAACACCATAATGGCTTGAAGAAGGTAGGTGGCTCACTTAGGAGAATTTGGCCGTTATATTGGTAATATGTACATAACCGACATCAAAAATGTAGAAAACCGCTCTCTCCTGCCAAATAGATTACAAAATGTTTACAGTTCTGAGACATAGCTTATGTATCTTTCCGTTTGGCTCCATTTCCACACCCTTCATCACCTGTACCACTGCTTCCTCATCTCCATTGGTCTCCTTTTGCTCCAGCCCATTCTGCAAAAAGCTCTTTGGATCATCTTCTTCACCCACTACTCTCATCACATCATTTCTCTTTTCAAGACTTCACAGCGGTTCCTTGTTGCAATTGGCATTAAATCTAAATAAAATCTTTACCTAAGCAGTTATCCAATACCAGCCTTCTACTACTTCCCCATATCTAATTCCCTCATTTCTAATACAGTTACATCACTGATCACCTCACAGTGCTTAGCAATTTCTCAGCCCTTTGTACAAGAGACTGTGCAGGTAAGTATGTACTCCCTCAGTATCCATGATTATTTCATGTGTAGCATGTCAGTTCACTTCTGAACTGACTGAGAGCTCTCTTTCGAAGTCCTTATGTCATGTGTCACAATCCCAGACATGTAACAAGTATTCATGTAATGCATTAATGGATGACAAGAAAAGAGATGTAAAGAGCTAAGAATGAGGTTACTTGCAGATGACCAATTCTGTTAGGCCAAGGTGATCCTGTTTCTTCAGAAAGCATCCATTCTGCACACTGTCACCTTTAGTTACAATCCATTCTCTATTATCACTCCCAGCTACTCCCTTATAAATACACAATGGCCTGGCTGTAATTGTCAAGGATCAGAAAGCACAGCTGGGTTCTTTCTGCCGATGTAAGTCCTTCAGTCCTGCCATATCTCTGGGAATGGCAGTGGTACTACATGAGAGTATGATAAAGTTTCTGTGAAAAGATAAGTGCTCACCAGAATGCAGACCTCTGAGTCACAGAGTGACAATGTGGTAGAGAACTCTAGGGTTCCAGTGGCTTTCAGGACAGGGCTATCCATGGAAACACAGGGCATGTGGTTCACATCCAACAACTTAAATTGAAAGAGTTCCCCCTTGGTGGCCTTTCATCAAAACTCCTGAAGTCCAACTGGCACCATTGACACGGATAGACTACCTAGAGGTGGCAGGGATGGCCTAAGGAAAGTGGTTTGCTCTGCTCTCCTCTTTGAGTCAAAACTGTACCTTCGCAAGAGCAACCTAGTTGCACATAGCACTACAAAGGCCTCCTTGAGAAACCTAGCAGCTTTCTGCAGGAATCCATGCAATTCAGAGGCAAAGGGTCTGCTAAAAGACCAGGCTAACCACCACACGATGAGAGAAAAAACTAGAATAAAGCCCTTAGATGCTTTTCTAAGTCCTTCATGTGGCACAGTACACTCTGAAATAGTACCTGCTTACAAAAAACAAAAAAGCTCTCTGGAACCAGTTAATGTGTATTGTATGTATATGTGCAGAGTCAACACGACCTTGGTGTGAGTAAAAGCAGCTTAAGAGTAAATAAAATGAAGAACGCAGTCATGTAAGTCAAACTATCAAATCTCACATGAACAAAGTGCAACCTGAGGACTGAATAGCTACCAACCACATTTGCCGCAGGAACAAACCCTGGAGTCCAGTCGCCATCCCAAAACTACAACATACTAAAGCTATTTTGCAGGCATAAAGAGACTTTCATCCCCAAATATCAAAGCCCTTTACAAGCAAGTGCCAACTGTTCCCCTGCCCTTAAACAGCCAAGAAAACACACAGGTTAAATGCTACAGCCGTGTTAAGTACTGACTCAGCTAGAACAAGCCACAACAACAAGGACAACAAGAAATCCCCCGGGGAGCACTGTTGTTGGCATTATCTACTACCGAAACAGAAAGCAGGCATAAAATGGTAATATCTGGGTCTTGGGTATTTCCAATGAATGAGTCTGGAGAGTACAGTCTAGCAGTTAGACAAAAGAAATATCTGGCACATACTAACTAGTCCAGTAGCATAACTCAAGGAATCAAAAATTGAGCCACTTTGTTCCCTGGAATCTTGATGGCCATTTCAATTGTCCTTTAGAGGCACTAGCTACCATCTCTCGAAGGTGATCTAAGATGACTAGTAATGATTTCTAGGGTGGTGGCTTCAATTTCAGAAGCTATGGTTTGGTAAAGTTGATCCAAATGACAACAACAACAAAAAATCTATGTAAGATCAACCCCGTTCCCCCCCCACACACACACAGAGAGAGAGAGAGAGAGAGAGAGAGAGAGAGAACAGAGAGAAAGAAAGAAACAAGCAGTAAGATCCAGGGATCCACAAAATAAGCTCTCCTGGATCCAGCCTATCAGCAAGTCCCTCTGGCTCACAGAAGGCCCAGCACTCTTAGAACCTGAGCTGGCCTATTCCCTTCTACTAAATTCTGTTTTATCCATGCTTCAATTCTCCACTATTTAGCAGCTACAGAGCCCCGACTGCCTGCAGAGCGCAATTTCTATTGAGCGAGTCTTGTCAGCTGAAAAGACTTTCAAAATATTTGGAGGGAAAGCGGCGGGTGGCCCTGTGCCCGTGGGCCAAAACAACACCCCCAAATTCAGTTCCAACCCCAATCCCATTATTTATATTATACCTCACTTAAAACCCAGTTGCCTCCACAAGATTATTTAAGAGTGAAGGAGTAACAGCCTTTGGCATATCATTCTAAATTCATTTCCCTTGTACCAGCTTGCTGCTCAAGCCTGTAATATGTGATCGTGCTGACAAGAAAACAATCGAGTAATATACCATTTTAGAAATACAGAATGCATTAGCTTCTGATATTGATGTTTTCTAATTAGATACCATACAATAGATCATTTTCTCGTTTGTGGTCAATGAAACCCTCCCTCGGTCCTCTTTGTTGCAGATGCTTTGATCACTGCCACAGCAAACAGAGGGTTGTCTCAGTGCACTGGAATGAGTCAAGAATGTTTACACTCAGCATCCACTTACTGTCCCAAAAAACATAAACAGGTCATTTACTTAGGACCTTTTAAGTACTAATTTCACATTTGACAAGGCGCAGTGAACGTTTCTCAAAATCAGACTCCGTGGTTGCTTAACATTGACAACCCTCTAATGATGACTTGGCCTAAATAAAGGGCACTAGTTCTGTTGAAATTATTAGGCACTGAAGGAAACCCACAGTAGCTTCCAGTTTCTAGCGACTTAGGTAAGCACTGCAGCAAATCAGTGTTGGAAGCAACACAGAGCTAAAAGCATCGCTCCGTAAACTACAACTGAAAAGCAATAAGAGGATTCAAGGAAGTAATGGAAACGTTTACTGATCCTCTAAAACCCCCTACCTGCCCTTCTCCCAAACCGAACAGAACTTCATTTTATGTGCAGGGCCGGGGCGGGGTGGGGGGCGGGTGTTGTGGGGGGAGAGGATGAGAGGAGGGAAGGGGAGGTTAGAATTTGACATGATTTGAAAATAGAGATTAATCAAAAGGCTACTATCTGACATAAGAGTGCTGGCAGCCAAGCACAAGAAAGCCATAATTACACTTCACAAAGTGGCTAATATTATCAGCAGCTTGAAATTGTCAGAGTATTAGAAATCTGTAATGCACTTATGCAATGCACCAACAGAACGATTACTTAAGTACCTTGTATTTATATGGAACCTTTTATCACAAAGACTTCCAGAATGTTTAACAGGCTGGTATAAAAAAGGATCATTTCCCCCCACCGCTGAAACACAATAGTCATTTTGCACCAGAAGCAGTAAATATAGAGGACTGCAGGAGAGAGAAAAATTACTAAAACTTCAAGAAACCATAAAGGAGAGGAATATTTTTAGAGGGACAGAAAACAGATACTCAAGTTGGAAACTAGGGCTAACGGTAGCTACATTTTCTACAGAGCTCATGGCACAGAAGTGGAGAATTTTGTTTCTTCTGCAGCCAGGAAGGCTTCTGTGAGGTGCTTAATGACTGTAATAGAGCAGATGCCTCCTATTAATAAGAATGAGCACTTGAAAATGGACACAGTACACAGAAAACTGCCATTTCTTTTGCTCAAAGCCTTTTAACCAACATTAACTAGTTAATCCTCTTGCTACCGTTATGAGCTAAATAAATATTATTAACTCCATTAACAGCACCACAGAAGAGGTTAAGAGGCTTGCATATACAACTAGAATTCCAGACTTCTCGCACTGGGTCCTGCACTCACACCAGCAGGCCACACCTCATTAGGGTTCTGGAAAATGCAATGAAATGGAAGCAATTAGGACTGGCTGACTGCATGTACTATTGGGGAGAAAAAAAAAATACCCTAGCCTGCTTAAACATGACAGGTTCAAGGGCGGTGAACACAACCAGAGCAATTTCCTCCTGCAGGAAGATTAAGAAATAATGAGGGGGAACACTTCACTCTCTCTCTACCATCAGACTTGCAACAGTAAAATCCAGGAACAATTACAAACCTAACTGGCAAAAAAAAAAAAATAATTAACACTGTGAAAAACATAACACCACGCTGTGTGGGACCATGTACCCCTCAACCTGTGTGGCTGGTGTCTCCCTTCCTTTCCCCACACTTCTCCCAGGTCTTCACTCCCCTGCTCTCTCCTGGTCAGTTTTTCAAATAAATTCAGAGACAAGCTCTCCATTCACTCTTCCATATCCACACCCTGCTCTCAAAGGAAACTGCTACACCCACTCTTCATCTTGGTCTGCTCAATTCCCCTGTCTACATAATAACAAAGAAACATTTTGTCTGGGGCCACATCAGTACAAATAGGTGTGGGCAGTCATTTCTTAATTCACACCCCTGTGTGCACAAACACACACAATTTTTATGAGGGAAATAAGCCTTTACCACTATGTTTAGATATTTTAAAATGCTTATGCCATGGGGGTCAGTGTTTGCTGCAGCAGTCAGGTTGCTGCTCTGGGTGCCTGCATCCTACATTGGGGTACCTGGAATCAAGTCCCAACTCCTCCACTTTCAACCCAGCTTCCTGCTAACGTGCACCCTGGGAAGCAGCTGGTGATGGCCCAAGTACTTGAGTCCCTGTCACCTACATATTTCAGGAGTGAACCACTGGATGGAAAATATGTCTCTCTCCCTCTGCCTTTCAAATAAAATGAAAATAAACAAGTTTTTTTTTTAAATGATGGTTCTTGGTAGACCCAGCTTCAGATAGGGCCGAAAGTCATTCTGATGACTGTTTCTGCGGATGGTTATAAAGTTAGAAAAGATCATGGAATATTAAAAGAAAAATCCTAGAAAGTCTCGAAACACAGAGCAAGATGAAAATAGAAAAAGTTCTTACTAGCTGTGTGACCTTAGAGACATCACGGAACCTCTTTAAGCCTTGATTTCCTAACAATTTCCTAAAAGTGTGAACCACTATACAAATAGCAGGCCTTCTTATTATCATATCATAAACTTGATTTTTGATGTATATTTATTGCCATTTCCAACGAAATCACCATTGAGTACTGTGAATAGTTTTCTTCCTGAGGATCTTCCTCCTAGAATATTTTATCTTATTCTGCCCCATCTGTCCTAACAAAAAAAAGTAATAATATTGTGAACCTTCTTGCTTTTAGCACGGGAGATTATTAAAGAGGAATGAAAGGAGCTCAAGTTCCTACGATACACACCTTAGCTGAATTTTGTGTGTGTGTACTCATGTGAGATAGAGACAGAGAGAATGAGTATTCAGCTTAAAAAGAGTTGAAATGACCTCACAACATTTGAAATTCTGTGAAAGGCAAGATTTGAGACATTTTAAAAGCCTTTATAAACTAGTTTTCTTTTGCCCCATTTCCTTCCTTTGTTATGATTGAACTGTCACAGAATATCTTTTCTTAAAAAAAAAAAAAACTCATCTCAGGGTTAAGTAAAGCACATTAGCATGCATAATTCAGAGCCGTCAGCTGGAAATGAGCCGTTCCAAGGCTAGTGTAGTATGTGGATAGAAAAACAGGGTTAAGGGACTGAGGCAGCTCAGCCAGGACCAACTCAGGACTCCTTGGAGCCTACTGTGTGTCCCCTTTACCATTTCTTAGCGCTATGCTGTTCAACAGCATAGACACTGCCACAGGCAGCAACTAAAATGTGAGTTAACAAAAATTAAATTATAATTTTAATTCCTCAAGAATTATAGCAGCCAAATTTCCAGCACTCAATAGCCAAATGTCCCTAGTGGCCACCATCCTGGACAGCTCAGATGTAGATTATTTCCATAACCATAAAAAAGTCTACTGGACAGCAATGCCTTTGAGCAAGGCTGTTGGCCTGTGACTCAGGATCCTTGAGTTCTGAAACATGATGCACTTGGTGGGCTAAGGAAACATAAGGAGTATACTTACTTCTCTCATGCCACACCATACATTTATCTGTCACCCTCACTAGGCCAGGAGCTCATTAAGGGCAAGGACCACGTCTTTAGTGTCTGTATCTTCAGTGCCTGTCACTCTTCCTGGCACACAGCAGGTGCTCACTCACTGTTTTCAACTGATTAATAGTCGGTGTATGACTTGTCTATGTGATAGCAGCATCTCACCTGTCTCTTTCATAGATGGAATCAGAAATGCAAAGTTTACAAAGCTCTTTTAAGAAAAGCTGCTGTACTGCTAGACTTGCACTTGTTGCAACATTTCTCAAAACTTTAGACAGCAGGGGGGAATTGGCTTAAGCCAAAAATTCACATTCTCTCTCTCCATCCCTCTATCTCTTTCATCCATCCAATGTCTTGCCTACAAATCTAAAAGAAATAGAATCCCATGCTTACTAATATTATGATGCCACAGTGCAATACACATAATACTAAATATGCTATATCCTACATCTCCAAAGAGAGTGCTTTACAATCCAGCACAGTGAGGAACACATGGGGGGCTGTGTATCTCAATGCCTCAATTTTACAAATTATTTCCTCATGGCAATTTTTTACACATCCTTGACCTATGCACTCTTATACTACAATTGTCTTTTTTAAAATATTTTTATTTATTTATTTGAGAGGTAGAGTTACAGACAGAGAGAGGGAGAGACAGAGAGAAAGGTCTTCAATCTGCTGGTTCACTCCCCCAAATGGCCACAATGGCTGGAGTTGGGTCCATCTGAAGCCAGGAGCCAGGAGCTTCTTCCTGGTCTCCCACGGGTGTGCAGGGGCCCAAGGAGTTGGGCCATCCTCCACTGCTTTCCCAGGCCATAGCAGAGAGCTGGATCAGAAGAGGGGGCAGCGGGAACATGAACCGACACCCATATGGGATGCCAGCGCAGCAGACAGAGGCTTCGCCTACTATGCCACAGTGCTGGCCCCTGAACTACAATAGTCTGAAGAGGTACATAGGCAAGCTACTACTTTCTTTTTAACAGATGGAAAACTGAAGCCCAGAGAGTTTCTGAATCCCTGATCAAATAAGCCAATTACTGGCAGAGTCAGAAGAACTTCAGATGCCTGCTTCCAAAACCAGGGGACGTTCCACCAGCGTAACTTTACAGACAGTAGGAAATGGAAGCCCAGCTGGCTGATTTACTGCTTTTGCTTTCAATCTATAGTCCCTTCTGTGGTCTATCCTTCATAAATTAAAAAACGCATCCTTTTATGCAATATTAATTATTTCTTCAGATCATGATAGAACCTTCAGTTGCTTTACTGCCAAACGTGGTCATTTGCAAAGGTTCTTGAAATTGTTACTGTAACCTGACAATGCTGTACTTTCCACTACGGGCTTTGAAAAGCTGCCATGTGGACTCATGACCATCACAGGCTCAAATACCCAATAAGCACATGAAAATTCAATACAATCTTAGAGATTATCTAATATCTAATTTGTCAGTGTGTGTCTCTGTCTTCTCTCTCTCTCTCTCTCTCTCTCTCACACACACACACACACACACACACAATTTTGAAGACAAGGAAATGGGCCCAGAGAACCTTACAATCATTCCAAAGCAATCTAACTGGTTAATAGAAACCCAAGCTTGGGTTTAGAATTCATCTCTTCTGACACCCAGGCCATAGTTCATCCCTCCCCACCTGCCTAGCTCCTTCCCGTTACTGCTCCTAATATAATCCCAGAAGAATAATAGCTAATGTTCAAAGTCCCATCAAGTAAATTTCTCATGCGAGGAAAAAAGTGAAATTTAGGGCAAATGATGTTTGTAAATCGCTTCTTGTCAATATCCTATCATCCAGAAAAATAATTGTTCCTAGGGATACTGTAGAAAGAGGATGTATGATCCACCCAGGGAAACAGACTCTCTCTAGCTGAGTGATCTGGAGAATGTCGAATGATAAAGCTCTGTGAAATACAGCCTCATTCTAGCAAATGACTTGCTTTGTTGCCACTTAAATTGCTCATCTATAATTGCTAGAGATAAACTGCAAGCAACATACAGTATCTTCTATTAGTTTTGCCCACTGGGGATTGTTTGATCATAGTGAAATTATCCAAAAGGTAAATTTTCTCTCAGGCATGAGACCACCGAGGGGGACTGGAGTGATGGCAAGTATTGCTTCCTGGTGAGGGAGGTTTTTTTCTTCTCAGAATAGGAATGAGCAAGTAAACATAAGCCTCTGCCGGTACGATGAACAGCTAAGTAGGAAAAGCAGAATCCGTTCTGCCCACTTCCTAAAAGCACCTGTCTCAGGCTTCCTGACTTCATGGTGTTGGAGTCACACCTCTGCGGTTCAGACTTCGCACTTCATATTTGGTGATCATTCAGATAGAGCTACACTGCCGTATCTATTTTTAAAAAGGTTTTCTGGGCAAATTATAGTGTAAACAAGATTACAAGGGAAGTATTTAAACTACTTAAGTGAATAAATTGTTTTTAAGCACGTTAGAAGCAATTTACAAACAATAAATATGTTAATTGCACATCATTCTTATTTATTCATTAAAACAGGTCCAAGGACTTCTATTTGGCAAAAATTCCTGGCAAGGGCTTTGTTAGTCTACTTCTTATTACTCTATGAACTTGAAAGTAATAAAATTGCATTCTTTTCTATCTATAATTCCAACTGGCCTTCCCCCAAGTTAGTCTCAATTAATCAAATTTGACTGTGCTACTATATATATAAAGGCTGAGTAGAATGACAAAGCCATCAGCTCCGAATAGAAAGACATAAAAGTCACAGAAAATGCTGCACTATGTTTAAGCTCTTTCTTTGTACAAACTGTAGGCAACGGGTAGTTAAAAGGGGTCGGGGGGAGGGTGTAGATAGGAGCAATGGAAGAGTAGAAGCAAAGGCAGAGATCATTCAGAGCCTGCCCACAATCGAAAAGATTTGTCTCATGCTCCTTGGCTGTCCTTGACTGACTTCTGCAGAACAAATGGCAGCCAGTACAGCTCGGGGCTGAAAAAATTTAATTCAATTCAACCGAATATGGTTAGGACTATGTGCCAGGCTGCATGGTAGATGCTAGGGACATGGACATGAACTCAATTCCACTCCTGCCCTCAAGGAGCTCACATTTCTAGTGTTGGGGTGGCTAGGTGAAGAAACAACTGCAACGCAATATTCACACTGCTCCCACAGTGGTACCTCAGTCTCGGTGCTGCTCTAACAAAACACCTAAGACAGGGTAATTCACAGATAACACAAATTGACTTCTCACAGTTCTGGAAGCTGTGAAGCCCAAAATCAAGGTGCCATATCTTCTGTGTCTGATGAGGGCTACTCTCTGGCTCCACGTTGGTGCCTCATTGTCGCGACGTCTAGAGAGGACCAACACTGTGTCCTCACACGTCAGTAGGCAGAAGGACACAAAGAGCTGGCTAGTTCTCAAACACATTTATAAGGATATGAATCCCATTTGGAATGGTGAAGTCCTTGTGATTTAATCATTCCCTAAAGCCACCCCCCCCCTTACTAGTATCCCATTGTGTTGCAGATTCTAACGTAGGAACTTTAAGGGGAACACATACATTCAAACCACAGCAAGTGGTCTATGCAGTGTGCCACAGGAGCACAGAGAAGAGAGCAGTGGAGAAGGCCCTTCGACGTAACAGGTGCCATCAGGACTGCCCTCAGCCACATGCGATGTACAGGGGTATGCAACTAGGGAAAACATTTGGTTTGGGGGAAGAATTTCCTTCTCTATAGCTCGATTTCTTGATTTTCTAAGTTGTGTATGAGCGTCAGGGGAGAAAGAGAGAGAGAGAGAGTGCCTAAGCCATGCTTAATAAAATCAAGCAACTTCCCTACAGCCACAAATCCAGCTGCATCGGGGTTGGTTCTTCTGTAAAGTTGAAGACAAGTTACATTCTGTACAAGTGCTAGAAAAATCAATGTCCGAAGGGGTAGCTAATTAAACCACAGAGACTTATTTTTGAGCCAGTAAAGGTTTTCTCCAGTGGTCAGATGTTCATGACTTTCAAATTCTTTTTGCAGCCTTTGCATAAGGATGAGTCCTGAGACAAGTCAACCCGAGCTTGGATAACCTCTGAAAACTTGCCCTAGTCCCCTTGTCAGCAGACAGACAGGAAGAAGGAGCTCTTTCCTGCAGCAGCCTGTAGGTGGAGACCTTCACTTTCCTCCACAGGTCAGACCCACACTCAGCCCCACAAACAGAGACTACCACAAAACATGCACATTTGGTGAGCAGCAGAAAGAGCACTTTCCATTCTCCTTTCATGGAGTTTCAGGATGTGCATTTTATCCTGTGTTCTCCTCTTCTCCTAATGGGCTGACACTGTGCCTTTTTTCCAAAAGAAGCTCAAAGTTATTGGGACACCCTCCTGTCTTCCAGGTGCTGGTGGGTCCCTAGTCCCTCCCTGTTCTCAGTCAGCTCCCTGGGTGCCATTCCTACGCGCCTGATCCCACTCAGTGCCACAAAGCAAGAGGATGTAGCAAGAATGAGCAAGGAAAATCTTAGCATGTTCAGAAACACAGTCTGTATCCTGAGAACAACGTTCCTGTGCCTTCTCTTCCTGGATGGCAGGGCCTACGAGACGCTGAAGCCGGGCTCTTTCTGTGCACCACAGGGCCTTCAGCCAACAAAGTACACACTGTGTTCCTTTGCAACATGGATTGCTTTTATTAGCCACACACACCCCACCCCAGGTTGCTCTGCTCTGCCTTAATAAAACAAATAAAAATAAGGCTCAAGAGGATACAGGATGAATAAATAAAGGTACAAATGACCCCTCTCTATGTGTCCCAGAAAGGTTCTGGACTCTATGGCACTGAACCATTTCATAAAATTTACCTTTTGAAATTTTATTTTTATAAATTAATGTTTCTTCTGTCATTTTGGAATTACTATTATTGTTATTATTATTATGAAAAACGTCTTTTGGAAAAGAGCCTATAGCACCAGGAACTTTCAAAAGTTCCCAGCAAGTGTTCATCTTCACAACAATCCCTAAGAAGAAAACAAGTCAAATTCAAGGTTTTTCTATGAGATTAACTCTTTCCTAACCCCACTAAAGTGACACAACTACAAAGCTGCGAAGGGCGCTAACTCCATTTTGCACTGCTATAACAGAACACCTGCGAATACCTTCTCTGAAGCTTATTCTGCCCACATACTACTTAAAGTAAGGCATCCAGGATAAACAGAAGGCTTCAGATGTAGTCAGAGCAGCAAAGACTTCAGACGGCTAGGAGCTCCCATATCAGAAAACTATGCTTCCTTAGTGAGGCCTAAGATGACATTTGTTTTAGCAGTCCATTTAACCTTCTAACTTACTTCCTGGCTAACTTATTGCCCCTTCCCAAAGATGCCTTTTCAGTACGGCATCACCAGCTGCACCCCACACTGGCATCACGTTGGAACTTCCAAAAAGACCACCTGATAGGAAAGCAGAGCCACTGAAGGGAAAGTAAATGGAAAAGGGAAAGTAGCGGACCTCACAAAACAAACAAACAAAATCTACCCGAAAGGAAATGGAACAAGCCAGCTCCGTGTTACCCATGTGTTTAGATACATGGGCTCGGGCCGGCGCCGCGGCTCACTAGGCTAATCCTCCGCCTAGCGGCGCCGGCACACCGGGTTCTAGTCCCGGTCGGGGCGCCAGATTCTGTCCCGGTTGCCCCTCTTCCAGGCCAGCCCTCTGCTGTGGCCAGGGAGTGCAGTGGAGGATGGCCCAGGTGCTTGGGCCCTGCACCCCATGGGAGACCAGGAAAAGCACCTGGCTCCTGGCTCCTGCCATCGGATCAGCGCGGTGCGCCGGCCGCAGCTCGCTGGCCGCGGTGGCCATTGGAGGGTGAACCAACGGCAAGGGAAGACCTTTCTCTCCATCTCTCTCTCTCACTGTCCACTCTGCCTGTCAAAAAAATAAAAAATAAAAATAAAAATAAAAAAATAAATAAATAAATAAATAAAAATAAATAAAAAAAATAGATACATGGGCTCTTCAAAAAGTTCGTGGCCAAAAAACCTGCAAGGAATCAAAGAACTGCATCAAAATAAGCTGACCTTTTTTTTGTTTCCATTTTTCCATGGCCTTGTTGAGGTGTCCCCATATAGAGGACAATAGGAAACTACTAGACATTATGATAGGGAGAAGAGTACAGCAGCTGTGCCTACTTGCATACCTTATTTGTAAACAGCTAATTCCTCCTGCTCACCAAAGTACTACCACATAAAGGCAAAAATCAGCAGAAATAACCAAGCTATTGTTTGCTTGGAGAATAAACCGAAAGGAAAGGCAGTGAGCTGAACTGTATTCCACAGCTGCCCATTTGGTTGGCCTTGATTGAAAGTCAGACTTTCCCAGATGCAGGCTTTTGCTCTCCTCTCCCCCCTACAAGATCTCTGTGCAATTAAGAATTTGGTAAATATAGGCAATTATTCTAAAGGTGCCAAAACTCTCATTTCAACTTGTTTTCCAGTTAATGTACCATAGCAGGGAATGAATTGCTATTACAAGGAACTAAAAATAAAAATGTTTCAGAGTCCATAATTGGCTTGTCTTGTTGGACTTTTTAGGGAGCCAAAGTATCAGTTCCAGGCTATTAGCCCTTGGTTTGCAGGAGAATAATATAATATATTTCCTCATTAAAATACTTTCCTCTCCACAGTTTAAAAATTTTTTTAAAAGATACATTTTGTCCTACCATCTTTCATTTTGAGAGTGTTTTGAAGCTTTGGAGGCACAATGAAAACATAAGAAAACAAGCAAATAGGAACTCTGCTCTGAAAATCAGCCATTATCTTCATTAATGCTTTCTCTCCTTCAAAGTCAGTTTTCAAGCAGCTCCAAAATGTGCAGCATCAAAAGGTCATTTACTGGTTTTTCAAAAAAAAAAATATAGCCGCGTGTGTGAGTGTGTGTGTGTGTGTGTGTGTGTGTATTTAAAAAATCAAATGCCAGTAATTAGCTAGGTTGAAGGCTGACAGTACCTATATACAATTATGGCAATCAGACATTTGAAATCACAAATTCACAAATCCCTAGACACAACCTAAACCAAATGAGACTTGCTGCTTTGTAATCATATCATCATTGGCCTTCCTACTAGAATCCAGTGAGACCTAATGTTCAGTGGTCTGTATTTTTTCTTTAAGAGATATTTATTTGCGGCTGGCACTGTGGCATAGTAAGTGAAGCCTCCGCCTTTAGCGCTGGCAACCCATATGGGCACCAGTTCAAGTCCCAGCTGCTCCACTTCGGATCCAGCTCTCTGCTGACAGCCTGGGAAAGCAATGGAAGATAGCCCAGGTGCTTGGGCCCCTGCACCCAGGTATGGCCATTGTAGACATTAGGGAAATGAACCAGCGGATGGAAGACCTCTCTGTCTCTGTTTCTCCCTCTCTCTGTCTATAATTCTGTCTCTCAAATAAATAAATAAAATTTTTTTAAAAAGATGGGATTTTTTATTAAAAAGATATTTATTTAAAAGGCGGAGTGACAGAGATAGAGAGACAGGGTAAGGGAAGGGAGAAGGAAAGGGAAAGGGAGAAAGAGAGAGAGAGAGAGAGAGAGAGATGGACAGAGAGACAGAATGAGAGAGAAGTCTTCCATCTGCTGGTTCATTCCCCAAATGCCTACAACAGTCAGGGTTGGAACAGGCTGAAAACAGAAACTGATAACTCCATCTGGGTCTCCCATGTAGATGGCAGGGACCCAAGTACTTGGGCCTTCACCCTCAGCTTTCCCAGGAGGATAGGCACGGAGCTGAATCTGAAGCAGAGCAGCCAGGACTCAACTTGTTGCACTGATATGGGATGCCAGGGTTGCACGAGGTGGCTTAACCCACTACACCACAATGCTGGCCCCTGTCTGTGGCCTTTAACGTAACAGAATCAGTAACTGTATACTGGCCTCCATGTGTAATACATGTTAGCACCTTACACTGCTTTCCATCCCACATATCATGATTGGAAGTAATTATCTGTGTAATCATTTTTTAATGTCTGTCTCCTGAACTACATTATGGGTTCTAAAAGGATGGGAGCAATGTCTATTTATTTCTTTAATGTGCATTCTATGCATGGGATATAAGGGTAGCTATGGTAGACACTAATGAGTAAACAAACCATTAGCATGGCTACAAAAGAAAGTCTATGTTCTGGCTGGCGCCTCGGCTCACTAGGCTAATCCTCCACCTGCAGCACCGCCCCCAGGGTTCTAGTCCCAGTCGGGGTGCCGGATTCTGTCCCGGTTGCTCCTCTTCCAGTCCAGCTCTCTGCTGTGGCCCGGGAGTGCAGAGGAGGATGGCCCAAGTGCTTGGGCCCTGCACCTGCATGGGACATCAGGAGAAGGCACCTGGCTCCTGGCGTCGGATCGGCGCAGCACCAGCCGTAGCGGCCATTTGGGGAGTGAATCAATGGAAGGAAGACCTTTCTCTCTGTCTCTCCCTCTCACTGTCTAACTCTGCCTGTCAAAAAAAAAAAAAGTCTACGTATGAATCGGTGAGAAGTAAAATAAGATTAATATTACCTAACCACCCTATTTAAATTTCCAAATTTTCGCCAATTCTATCCTCCCTCTCTGCCTTAATTTTCTCCATAGCACTTACCTTCTAAAATGCCATACATCTCATTTATTTACTTTATTTTCTCTCTCCACTTACTAGAATGTTAACTCCATGTTAGGGCTTTATTTTTTTTTTTTTTGGCAAAGTCACAGGAAGGTATATTTGCATTTTTGTTGATACATGAATCAAAAAGTATGGTGTTCAGCCTAGAAGTCAGGATATCTACACCCCACACTGTATTGGATTCCTGTCTCCAGCTATGGATCCCAGCTTCCTGCTAATGGGAACCCTGGGAAGCAGTGGAAATGGCCCAAGTCATTGGGATCCTGCCACATGACAGACCAGGCTTGAGTTCCCAGCTCTGGGTCTCAGCCCAGCCCCAGCCTCAGCTCTTATGGGCATTTGGGGAGTGAACCAGCCAATGGGAGACCTCTCCCTGTCTCTCTGACTCTGTCTCAGTCTTGGTCTCTCTGTCTCTCAAATAAATAAAAATAATAATTTTTAAAATCTAAAATGAAATAAAAAATGTTTAAAGATCACATGGAGTGAGTTCCTCCATCACCCTTCTCAGTCTCCCCCTACACCTCTATACTTCCTTTGTCCCTGTTCAACAACGACAACTAAACATAAATGATCTGTACACATACACTGCAATATGTTAGGAATCTTTGTTTAGTTCTCTGCTGTTCCTGGAAGCCTGAAAATAGCCCCTGGCACAAAGTACATATTCAATAAACATTTGTCAAGTAAATAAATGTTCTTTATGGACTAGGTAAATGAGTACACACACACACACACACACACAAACTTTAAATACTAAATGTACAATAACATTGCCCAATCTAAATTTAGTAACAATACATCAGAAAAATTGGCCAAGAATAGCCTCTTTTCTCAGTTTTCAGCTTCCTAAAGTGTCAGAACACAGTCCTGACCTCTGGCTTCCTAGGACAGACACACTCAGGAGTTCTAACCACCTCCATGTCTCGTGTATACTGTGCAGCCCCTGAGCATCACAGAGACACTTCTGACAACACCAGGTCTTTCTTCCGCAATAGGGCAACTGAATGTTTCAAAAAAAAAAAAAAAAGGAAGTTGCCCTTTCCTGATCATGAATCTCCATCAAAACCTAGGAAGAAAGTGCTTTTGCCCATTCCAAAGATATTAACCTAATGCCCTCTGCTAAAAGCTTTTTACAGGAATTGCCCCCAAATTTGAATTTTGTGAGTCAGCCAGAATGCCAGCCTCCTGACCTAGAAGTCTCAATTGCCAAAGAGGCAGAGAAGCAAGAAAGAAAGAATAGGCATTTCCACTCAATAGGAGTTTGGGGCAAGAACAAAGCATCTAGAATTTTTAAAGCGCTAGAAGCCTCTTACTTTGGGGGTAACTATTCCAGCTGGTATAGGAGAAAGGACTCTGCATCAGAGACTTGGGTTCAAGTCCTGATGAGGTGTGACCCCAAGAAAATTTCTCATATGCTTTAGTTTCTTCATCTGTAAAACTAAGAATAATATTTCCAGTGTCATGGGGTTGTTGTGAGGATTAAATTACTTAATATGTGAAAAGCTTCAAGCCCAAGAACTGACATAGTGACATAGACTAGGTGAAATTCACATGCTCGGTTCTCTTTTCTCCCCATGGCCTTCTCCTTGTTATATGCTAAAACAAAGGGAAATTGATTTGCCATTCAAAATCATTACAGAAGGTCTCAAATACTTTTTGTGGACAGCAGTATCCTCTGAATGGATTGGGAGAAACTAATTTCAGCTTTAATCTCCCCCTTTCTCTCTTCTTTGCACTAGAAGAAGAAAAACAACTTAATATGCTGAGATGTACAGAGAAGAAACTTGGACTTTTACCCTTTACTTTTTTAGGGAAGAGAAAGAGAAAACTCTTCAGAGCTAGCCTCTTTTTCTTTCTTTGAAAAAAGAGCAAAACCACCATCAGGCAATGTTAGATGGTCCCTAAGGCATTCAATAAAAAAAGGCCTCCAACAAAATTAAAACTTGGAAAACCTCACAGGGGCAGAAACTCGAGTGGGAAAAACTCACAACTTCCTTGTGAAGGAAAAATAAGTAAAGAAAACTAATACAGTGAAAAGGCTGCAGAGCACAGCAAGAAAGTTCTAGATGAGCAAAAAGCAAAGCAGAATTCTGACAAAAGGGGAAGCCAGAGGGAGAGTCTCTTGGGAGCTCTCACAGGTGACTAAAAGGAAAGCAGCAGCCTCAGGGAACTGACTATTTAGCTCCTCTTCTTAACTACATTTTTTTTTCAGTGTGGCTTGTGCTTGCTGACTCTGAAATGTCCAAAAGTAGGAGAAGATTCCATAAAAACAAGGCTTCCTACAGGGAAGCCACCTTTGGAGGGTGGATAGCTTTCACTGACTTCAAGAGTAGCGTTCTTAGCAGAAGGATTCAAACTTTCATAAAAACTTGATCTCCTTGGGGTTGGTGCTGTGGCATAGTGGGCTAAACCTCCAACTGCAGTGCTGCCATCCCATATGGGCACTGGTTTGAGTCCTGGCTGCTCCACTTCTAATCCTGCTCTCTGCTGTGGCCTGGGAAAGCAGTGGAAGATGGCCCAAGTCCTTGGGCCCCTGCACATGCGTGGGAGACCAGAAAGAAGCTCCTGGTTCCTGGCTTTGGATTGATTCAGTTCATTGATTCATTTCGGGAGTGAACCAGCAGATGGAAGACTTCTTTCTCTCTGCCTTGCCTCTCTGTAACTGTGCCTTACAAATAAATAAATAAATCTTTAAAAAAATGATCTCCCCATTTTGATAATGCTCAAGCAATACCTTGGGAACAGGGGGCCAAATAACAGTCATTAATTACCACAATTAACCCAATTCATAAGATATATTTGTATGGCTGTCATGACAACTGCTTTGACTAACTTGCCAAGAATAGCTTAGCTGTCCATTCAAATAAATCCCTGATAATTACCAGTCTAGTTTGCTGAGCTTCTATGATAATAATAATTAGTGCTACTGTGCAAAAGGTCGCACTAAACAATTTATGAATGATGCATTTTGCATGGTGATTATGTGAGTCACAGGCAATGTACAGAATGTTCACCATTATGATATTAATGTGAAAGAGGATGGTTAGATTTGAGGGAGTTACTAAATCCACAATCTTTATAGCTAAAAACAAGCAGCTGCAGAAAATGGAAACTTTCCTACTAAATAAGGTATTTCCAAGGAACAGTAGGGTGCATTGTAACTATTTCTCTGAATCCATAATCTGCAAGCTATGGTCACAAGTCTTGGAATCAAAAGAGGTTGAAACATAAAATATTTTGAGTTACAGGACATGCTTTGGGAGGAGTATGTGTGAGGTGCAGTAGATACTGTATTATACACAGAAGGAGTTCAGCAAAGGTTTGGGAGCCATATTAGTCAGCATTCTGTTACTTCAGCTAAAATACCTGAAGGGAGCTTCTTAGGAAGTAAGCTTTATTTCAGCTCACTGGAGATTCACAGTCCAAAATCTGGGGCCCCATTCATTCAGGCATCTGTGAGGTCAGAAGATGGCAGAAGGATGACCACATGCAGAGCCAGGAAGTGCACTATGTTTATATAACCCACCCTCTCATGAAAACTACTTTCTAAAGGCACAACCCCACTGGCCTAAACACCTCCCACTAAGCCCATCACTCAGACATTCTAATTAGATCAAGACTCCACCCTTAATCCATCAACCATTAACATTAATCCAATAACAGTTAGGATAAGACTTTGGGGATGAGGTGCCTACAAGAGTGTGGGGAGCCAAATCCTGTTCAAATCATAACAGGACCAGTGTTAAAGAAGAATAGTCTGTATCCAGATGTGCGTGTTAAGTCATATGCAGAAAGGACAAGACTCAAAAAAGAAAACCTCTGTGCCTACTGGTAATGACCATGGTCAAGTAAGTAGAGCACTCAGTTGAAGATCAATGTGTTATTATCTTAATGCATATATAAAATGAATTATGGTCCCAACACTTCGAATAGTAACATGCATTTAAAAAATGAGTTCTGAATGTTGCTATCACTTTTCCATGCTAGCAAAATCTCCTTACACAATTGGATTAGGAAATACAGATATCGTACTCTGGGTTTTGGGCACATGATACATTTGACAAGTTGGGAAAAAAAACTGAGCAGATAGCAAAAGCATTGGTCCTGCCACCTCTTTTCACTTTGCCTTCCTTTTGGTTCTCTTCTTTCCAAAGATATTTTTAATGCTGCAATATTTTGGATAAAGGGGGAAAAAACAAATCAAAGTCTGGGTTTTTATTTAATTTCTGTATCAGATAATTTTTCTTATCAGCTAGGTCTTTGTCTAAACTGTTTCTTTTGAGATCATTGCTTGTCATTTCAAGCTTCAGACGATGCTATGAGTACTCTTCATGTCAAATTAGAAATTTGGCATTAATGAAGCACTCTGGTTGAGTTGGCAGAAACATACAAAACACATCCCTTTGTTGCCAGTAAACTTGGACTTTTTTATGTCAAGCAAATGCAGAGATGGAAAGTTCATTCATGGTGAGCAATTACTAGGATTCTACAGTAAAGTTGCTGGAACAGTCCCTGGGATGTGGTAAATGTTCAAGGAATGAGAAGCAATATGAAGAAGGAACAGTATTACCACCCTTCTGAGACACAAGATTGTTATTTTTCCCTCCAAATTGAGACTCTTGAGGGGCCAGCGCTGTGGCGTAGTGGGTAAAGCTGCAGCCTGCAGTGCCAACATTCCATATGGGCGCAAGTTCGAGTCTCGGCTGCTCCACTTCCAATCCAGCTCTCTGCTATGGCCTGGGAAAGCAGTGGGAGATGGCCCAAGTCCTTGGGCCCCTGCACCCATGTGGGAGACCCAGAAGAAGCTCCTGGCTCCTCACTTCAGATTGGCGCAGCTCTGGACATTGCAGCCAATTGGAAAGTGAACCAGCAGATGGAAGACTCTCTCTCTCTGCCTCTCCTTCTCTCTCTGTGTAACTCTGACTTTCAAATAAATAAATCAATCTTAAAAAACATTGAGACTCTTGAGCATTAAGGTCACAACTGGTAATGTCTCTTCTACTTTCTGCTGCTTCTGGGGAACTTTGTACTGCCTTTTAGTTTCCTTCCTTTTAGGGATGAATAAAATTGCACAATATTCTGGTGTCAAAAGAGAAAAATAGGGGCTGGCACTAAGCCTATGCCTGTGGCACTGGCATCCCAGATGGGCGCTGGTTCATGTCCTGACTGCTCCTCTTCCAATCCAGCTCCCAGCTGATGGAATGGGAAGGTTGTAGAAGATGGCCCAGGTGCTTGGGCTCCTGCACCCACAGGGGAGACCCGGAAGAAGCTCCTGGCATCTGGCTTCTGGCTTCGGATTGGCTCAGCTTCAGCCTTTGTAGCCATTTGGGGAGCGGACTTGTGCATGGAAGACCTCTCTCTCTCTGTCTGTAACTCAACCTCTCAAATAAATAAAAATATATCTTAAAAAAGAGAAAGAAAATTAGAGAAGCCCTAGTCAGTATGTAGTGTCAAGGCACATCCAAACAGTAGTCCAGGAGTCTACATATGAATCTTTATTTCCCCAGTCATAATGGATTTCTCTTTGAATTCCATCATCTCTGATACTGTGCTAGGCCCATATGAAAGCATGACATTAAGACAGTGTGGTAAGAAATGCAAGAGTTTTAGCTCAACTCTGCAAATTACGTCAGTGGAACACAGTAAAAGTCTTTCTATAACATTGTGCTTCTTAATAGTTTTTTTTCTTATTATGGAACAAAGTGGTGGCAATAATGGCATTATAATGAACAAGATGTCTTCCAAGGTACTTTAAATATGCCCAATACGCAAGTGTTTGTAGGAAAGAGTAAAATCAACCCTTGGCCTTCATAAATATAATTGTTCATCTTATGTACCACTCTGTCGTCACCCCGCCCCAGCAGACTGTAAACTCCTTGAGCGTGAGGATTAATCAGGACTCATTTTTGTAAACCCTGCAGTAGTAAGCACAGGCCCCAGCGCACAGGCACTTGGCACCGCACAGCTGAAGTAAAGAGAATCAGGGAGGATTTGGCTGAGTGAGTCGCTGAAGTGTGAGGTCAGAGCTTGTGGAGAGCTGTGCATCAGAGAATGTGCAACAGAAGTGAATCTGCAAGTGTGTAATTAACAACCCAGTGACTGCTGATGAGAAAGAGAATTCAATACTACGCAGCACCAAACACAACTTAACAAGCAGCAACCTATGTAAGGCAATCTAATACTCTACACATTGTGGAGAGGAAAATCCTGCCAGGCAGTGAGGTGTAAGGGAATCTAATCTGCTATGAATGGAAAGTAGCCTAATAGGGTTTGATGTGATTGGAAATCCAATGTATTGGAGTAGAAGGAAACCCAATATGGAGTAGTAGTGAAGAGAGAATAAGCTTTAGTGATTACTTCACTGGAAGTTTCCTTTGTTCCAACAACACAAAACCAAGCCGGATAAGTATTCAGCCCAGGATTGCAAATCCATTGAGAAGGGGCAGAAATGACCCCGGCTATACAAACACTTTTCTGAAGTTGTTCATTTAGACCACAGAAACCAAGGAGTAGCCTGGGCCCAACTCCCAATCCTGCTCCCATCATACAGAAGCCATCCAAGAGACAGCAAGCTGGCAGCACCGACTGCTCCATCAGAAACAGTTACTGTGTTAAATGCCTTTGTGTTTAGGGTATTAGTGTTTTGCTGGCATGAGAAGTAAGAATGCTTCTATTGGGTTTGCAAGCTAACATGGATCCCTGACACAAGGGAAGCACCCCAGGGCCCCAGAGGGAAAAGCCGAAAAGCATTGTATTGGGAAATCACCCTGCTATTTAAGTAACCTGTTCTTCAATACAGTTCTTCTCCATGGAAAATGGCCTTTAGGAGCCATCGCTGTTATTTATGAGAAGCTGTAACTGTGCCTGATGCTTCCCAATAAGCAGAATATGAGAAAGTAAGCCTTGCCTGTTCCTTGTGTGGAGTTATCATTATGAATGAGACTAGTTAGTTATAAAGCACCCCGCCCCTGTATTAACGTTCCAGCCAGCATAAACACCACCAGCCGAGCAATTCTTTGTGGCACCAGAATCCTTTGAGCAAACTAGAACAAAAGTCAGGTTAAGACATCAAAAGGAGATTGACACAAGGGGCAGATGAATGTGAAGTGTGTGGGCCTTTGTCCCAGGGCCGTACTAAGATGCATACCTCCTCACTCCCTGCAGCTGGGGCCTGGATGTCTTCTCTGATTATGTCATTGACACAAACAAGTCTCCCCTTTCGTCAGCACTGCTATGCCAAGACATCTTCGGAGGAGCTGAAACTAGCTCTCCTCCGCCTCTCGCACATCATCCACAGAACTGTCACAGACATATGCGATCGCTCTTTGCAGCCAGTGATGTTGGAGGCAGACAGCCCACAGCTGGATTCGCTGACCTTGGGCAGAGTGAATAGGGCACACAGTTAAGAGGAGACAGTCCTCTTTGGACTTCAGCAAGGGGCAAGTTCAATGAAGAAGTCAGACCGGGGAAGAAGATGAATCTCCCCCTGGCCACATCATCGTCATTATTAGGACATGTCAGAGAGCGGGGTGGCTGCGATCAGGACAACAGCCTGGGGAAAGCAAAGAAGAGGAGCCCAGCCTGTCTGCTTTGCTACTGGCAAGACAAGTCCTTCCCAAACGAGTCACGTAGAGTACCAGCAATTCTGAGCTCTCGCTCTCTCTCGCTCGCTCTCTCGCTCCCTCTCTCTCTCTCTCTCTCACACACACACACACACTCTCCCAAATCTCAGGAACGCAAACCTTTGCACTTTTTTTTTAATCTAGACAGTTACCACTTTTACAAAATAGGTGGGAAATGGCTGCCTTTGATAGGAATATTAGAAAGAGAAAAATCCAGGATACAGCTCTGTCTCTGAAGATTGTACAGATGAAGAGATAAAGACAATGAAATTACTGTGGCCAAAGGAAGAAAGGCTGGATTTTAGTGCGTCTGTGCGCCCTCTGCTGACAGTTAGTCAGAACTACACTGACCAAAAAAATTCAAAAAAAAAAAAAAGTTGCCGCAGAAAAAGAGGGAAAAGGAAACTGAGACTGAACTGAGACTGGAAGCAGGAAATAGCGAAGAAGAGAGGCCTTTCTTTGGTGCCTGCTGTCTGTTTATCCAGAGGGAAGATGAAGAGGTGGAATTCCTTGTCTCCTATCTATCAAGAGCAGCCGAGAAAGAAGAGAAAATTACAGGTGCTGCCCTTTCACTACACTTATCCCACGTCGTGAAAGTGACTGCAGAAGCCCTGCGTACTCTGCAAACACCATCTTCTCCTGCGGCTGCATCTGCTCACCACGCACCGATGTGGCGGGGTGCAGGAGCGCAAGGGGGCAGCATGGACACAAACGGCCAGGGAGCAGAGACTGGGAGAAGGAACTGGAGCCACAAACCATCCAGTTGAAGCTGCCTGCTGGCTGCAGGCTGCTCCTTACCTCACTTGGAAAGAGTCTTTCCATGGCTGCTTGTTGGAAATGAATTTGCCGTTTGCAGAATTCACAGTCGGCTCTTGTGTATCCACCACCACCCTCCCTCCTGTGTCTCTTTCCACTTTTTGAACCAATGGCCATGTATTGGATTCAAGACTTCAGCACTCAGATTCAGACCACCTTGGGGGAAAGAATAGCTCCCTGAGATGAGACCCAGGATTTAATTTTAGATCCATACCTCAGCAGCCACAATGCAACTCCCCCTCAGCTTCCAACCATCTTCCTCTGTCCACACCTTTGTGCCTTACAACTCCTACTCACCCTTCAATGATCAGTTCAAATATTACTTCCCTAACCCCCCAGGTTAGGTCGGGTTTCCCCACTTTTGCCTCTGAAAATAAAATGCTCTTTTCTTCCATAGCACAGTAATTTTATATTGGTGGTATTTTTGTCTTCCCACTCCACGAAGGCAGGAGCTATGCAAATTTTGCTGTTTAGTCAGTATCTAGAACAATATCAAGAATAGGGTAGACACTGAAAAAGAAGCAAAGAATGAAATAAATGAATGTATACAACCCAAAGAAAACCATTCAACAAAAGGATGTGCTAATATTGACACAACTCTTAGGAAAGCATTTTGGAACACTTCCCCCTAAAGTCTTTGCTCTCTGGTTCTTATTCCTCCCAAACACCCAGATATACTTGGCTACTTCAAGAAATGCTGGCAGAAATCTTACACTGTAGCTCACTTTCTGCTTCAATTACCTTTAATTTTATTTTCACGTTCCAAATCAAAACCTTTTTCCCTGCTACATCTTACCACTGCAAGTGCTCATGCTATGTTTATTTAATTTTTCAAGCCAAGGAATCGATAAAACATTATATTGATAACATAATGTTGCTGTCTCCTCCAAACAGGCCATCAGCTGATACTGACCCAATTAATATTGAGTTCTATGTATTCACATTTGGTCTAATAGTCATATATGATATTTACAAAGTCCATTATTCAGCAATAAAAAGGCCCAGAATTATTTGATCTATTTCTGATCTTTCAGGTCCTAAGCAATCTTCTTTTTATGCCCACTGTGAAATACTATCTGTAAGACATTTTAACAAACTGTACTCTGCGCACAATATATAAAGCCCAAGGCCAAAGATAAATGTTGTTATTTTAAAACTCCTCTTCCTACTGGTAGGTCAGTAAACACATAATATCACCTAGCTTGCAAACGTTTAACATCAGCAAGAAAAGAAAAACAGATGGTGTTAGCTTATTGGAATTTCACATACTTGACTTAAAGATGGGTTAATAGGCTCCATCACAGAGACATTTTAAAGTTTTCCCTATGGCATGCACTTACCATCAGAAAAGACAGCATGAGCTGACAAACTGAAACCCCAGTAAGACCAAGCCTCTTATGATCATTGAAGATAGATTTTGTTTCTCTGCTATTCAGTGACAAAGAAATTAAATTTCATTGGGGGATCATGCTTACTTGATTTGATGTGGAGGGAATTGTTCCCTCCTTTGGTTTTTACTTGGCCGTCTCAGGGAACATTTTAGGCAGACTGTCAAGGTTATGGGGCACAATGCATGAGATACACTTCTCTCTGCTACTTCATTACCAATCACTGAATTATCTTGGCCCTAAACAAGAAGGTAATAATAAAGTGGGGGATCTGTTTAGTGCGGGGAATCACTTCTCAAATTACTGTAAAAGGAACTGTCCACCTGAAATGAATCATTAAGTAAGCCTTGTATTTTGCACATTTCACAATGGTTAGGATGATGTAATACAGGCAATTACACACAAGCAACTAGAAAGTTGTCGTCCAAAATAGCTACAGCACAGCTGAGGTTTACTCTGGGCCTGCGGTTTACAGCAAAGCAACAACTTTCTCTATGCACAAAAGCCACTACAAACTCAAAGGGAATCCTGAGCTGCATTTGGATACCATTTTAGTTATACACGCAGGGATTACAACTCTACAAGCTAGAGAAAGAAACAAAATTCAGGCTGTATTTAAATGAAAAGGAAAGAGGTTGATACTCAACCACTGACTGACTCTACAGGGAACAATACCTAGTCATTTCAAAAAGCAAACTGGGACATCAGGGCTATGCACAGCCTGATTAGCAAATAGTAGCAACCAGCTACCTATTATTTTGTTGGCAATGATTCACTCACAATGAGATCTCGTTTGCCAGGGTCCACACATTTCATTCAGGTTAAACATTGTAATAGAGACTGAAGCTTTGGCACCAACTCCCCCACTCGCCCCGGCCAAGTCTCCTGGCACCTCTCTACAACCTTCCAGTGTATAAATTTGTCTCCAAGTGGCCAAAATGGAATTGAAGCCCCTACCCAAGGCCACTATATTTCATGCAAAAAAAAAAAAAAAACTAAAAAAAAATAGAAAATTTCACTGACTGAGAGATACCAGGAGCTGGTTTCCTGGGTGGAAGGAAGGCATGTCTGGAACAGAGCACAGACTTGGGAACATGAACTTAAAAGCGTCTCACCGTGAACTGGCTATTTAAAATTCATTTGTAAGTCACTTGCATGAAAGAAAGAAGAAAAAGCAGTGGCCCTGAAACACAGCCCAGGTCTGCAGAAGCAGCAGGTCAGAGGAGAAGAAAGGCTTGGGGCAGTATTTATTAAAGTGCAGGTCACAACCCCAAGCCAGTGGTCCATGAAATTGCCATCTCCTGAGCTTCCTAGCTAATGGAGATGCCCAGAACACAGTCACGTGGAAGAGAGGTTGATAAATGCCAGATTAAGGCCTAAATTGATATCCACTGACTCTGGAAAGAAAATATAAGCGGATAACATCAGAGAAGGGGTTTGGCTCTCTCACCAGCACATGTAACTGACTCTGATTCTTGTAGGACCTCCTACAACTTCATGGTTGAATCAGAGATGGGTGTCACAGGAAAGGACAATGAGAAACTTTGAAGGAGCCGCAACTGAAAAGATTAAACACTGTCACGTAAAAGGGTCTTCATGTAACTAAATGCAGGAAAGTATGCTGGGGAGGAATTTCTTTGCAATGATTAAATAGAAGCAGATACAAGTTTTCCTAAATTTCATAATTGGCTTGTGTTGCCCTCTACAGTACATTGTTGGGTGATAAGAAGACGATCACCATCTTCCAGATGCAAATGAGGTATCTTCCTAGGCAAAAGGAGAGAGGATGATCACAGCTACTGAACACTTCCTGAAGGCTTACTGTGTGCCAGGTGCTGTAACACGCACGTTGAATTCCTAAAAGAATCTCATAGGTACCATTATGCTCATTATACAGTGGAGGAAGCTGGCGTTCAGAAAGGAAGTAATTTCCCTAAAGTCACTCAGCAACTGACTCCAACTTCTAAAACCAAAGAAGCAATAAATCAAAATAACTATTCCATGAACACCCAAGTGCCAAGCTATGTCTAGGACAACAAGAAGGGCTTGATACATAATATTGATGCAAAAGTCAAGAGCTGTCCTACATACTCTTCCCAGCTCTACTCTGTTAGAAAATCTAACAGGGGAAAAGAAAAGCCCACTCAAAATCACAAGGAAACTGTAAAACAGCCAGAAATAACCTTAACAAGAAATGTAAGGGGGGCTATATAAATGTACCGATGACATTAAAATAAAATGTGACTAAATGGAAAGATGTATGCCTTGTTAAAGACTAAACATTATACATATGTCAGTTCTTCCTAAACTCATCAGTTCAATACATTTCCAGTCGAAATCCTAACATAATCATTTCTGAAGCATAACATGATTCCAAAGTTCATCTGAGAGAACAAATAAAAACCTTAAAACATTTGTAAAGATAAAGAATAAGGAGAAACTAATTCTACCATCTATCAAACATTCGTTATTAAAGCACCAATAATAAATATAAGAGTAGACAAACGGGTTAGTGGAAAACACATGAATAACTCAGAAATGTCCCTGTATACAAAAAAAACTTAATATACAATGGTATTTCAAGATTTATTTATTTAAATGGTAAAGAGAGAGACTTTTTTTTTCCAATCCACTGGTATACTCCTCAAATGCCCACAAAAGTCAGGACTGGGCCAAGCTGAAACCATCAGTCCAAAATTCAATAAGATTTTCCTACATGGGTGGCAGGAACCCAAATACTTAGGTCATCTGCCGTACACGCCTCCACCCTAGCCCAGATGCATTAGCAAGAAGCTGGATAGGAAGCAGAGGAGAGCAGGGACCAGACTCAAGCACTCTGATATGGGATGTAGGCATCCCAAGTGGTGGCTTAACCTGCTGTGCCACAGTGCCTGTCCCAATATACGATGTTTTTAAGAAGCACCAAAAAGCAGCAAAGAAGAAGAAGAAGAAAAAATGGTACAAAGCCAACAAATTAACCATTCAGAAAAACATTTTTCTGCATTATAACATCTAATCATATGCTAAAATATCCCTAATAAATTAAAAATTTAGTGAAAAATGAATTTATAGATATTATAAGAAATGTCCTATATAATTTCTGGGTTGGGAGACATAAATATTTCTATATAATGATTCCAAAAATAAACATAAACAGAATTAAAAATGATACAGCAAAATGAAGAAAAAAGGCCTTTGCAAGAAATTAAACAAGAGGGAGCCGGCCTCATTGTAGCACAGAGGGTTAAGTCTCTACCTACAATGCCAGCATCCCATATCTGAATGCTGGTTCAAGTCTCTGCTGCTCCACTTCCAGTCCAGCTCCTAACTAATAATGTACCTGGTCCAAGTGCTTTGGCCCCTGCCACCCATGTGGGAAACCTGGATGGAGTTCCAGGCTCCTGGCTTCAGCCTGGTCCCACATTGGCCACTATGGCCATTTAGGGAGTGAACCAGTGGATGAAAGATCTCTCTTACACTCCCTGCTTTTCAAATAGATGAAATTAATGTTTTTTAAAATGAATTTAAAGAAGATATTTACCTTATTATATACACTAGAAATCACAGAAATACAAATTGAAGCTAAAACATGATACCTATGTTCATCTATGAAACTAAAAATTCTCCTTCCCTCTCTTATTTGCTATCCTTCCATCTTGATCAGTTTCCCGTATATTTTGCCATATGATTTCATTCATATACAAACCAATAAAGCATATATAATCTCTTTAGCCCTTCTTTTTTTCAAAGTAACTATAGTGTGCCCTACATATTTTTCTGAATCTTCCTTTTATTTTGTTAAGAATACATTTAGAGATCCTTCCATATCAGTATATAAAGCATTTTTTCTACTCCTAGACACACACATTGTTTCTATCTTTACTATTTTAAACAATCAGTGAAGAACCTTGTATACATCATTTTCACATAGTCAAGCATATCTGTAGAATTAATTCCCTTAAAAGTGGAATTTCTTGGTCAAAATGTATGTGCATTTGTAATCTTGAGAGAGATTGTCTACTTGTCCTCCATAGGGGATGGTACCAATTTATACTCCCAAAAACAACATATGAGACTGCCTGTTTCCCCATGACTTTACCATACTGGCAGTCATACAATTATAAGGCTTCTTGAGTATGGTGAAATGGTCTCTTCTATACTGTTGGTGGCAGTGTACTTTGGTTGAATTTTTCTGGGGGAAATATTTACCAGAATTGTTAAAGATACACAAGCATAAATCTTTAGATAAAACAATTTCACTTTTAGAGAATTTATTCTAGAGCAACAATCAGAGATCACAAGATTTATGTATAAGGATATCCAGCACAGTGCTATTTATCTAAGACAAATAACCTCAAAATTCAATACTAAAGACTGAGTAAAAGTAAACCCTACCTCAGAACAGAATGCAATTCAGCCATCAAAAAAATCGTGCTTGTAATTATTATTTTTTTTTTTGACAGGCAGAGTGGACAGTGAGAGAGAGAGACAGAGAGAAAGGTCTTCCTTTGCCGTTGGTTCACCTTCCAATGGATGCCGCGGCTGGTACACCGCGCTGATCCGATGGCAGGAGCCAGGTGCTTCTCCTGGTCTCCCATGGAGTGCAGGGCCCAAGCATTTGGGCCATCCTCCACTGCACTCCCTGGCCACAGCAGAGAGCTGGCCTGGAAGAGGGGCAACCGGGACAGAATCCGGCGCCCCGACCGGGACTAGAACCCGGTGTGCCAGCACCGCAAGGCGGAGGATTAGCCTAGTGAGCCGCGGCGCCGGTGCTTGTAATTATTTCTAATAACAAAGAAAAATGTTATGAGATTATATAAATATAGCAAAAGAAACAGAATTTTCTCAACTTTAAAATATAAAAACTAGAAGTTTCTTTTTTTTTGAAGATGTATTTTTATTTATTTGAAAGTCAGAGTTACACATAGAGGCAGAGAGAGAGAGAGAAAGAAAGAGAGTCTTCCATCTCTGGTACACTCCCCAAATGGCCCCAACAGCCGGAGCTGCGCTGATCCGAAGCCAGGAGTTGGGAGCTTCTTCTGGTTCTCCCAAGCGGGTGCAGGGGCCCAAAGACTTGAGCCATCTTCCACTGCTTTCCCAGGCCATAGCAGAGAGCTAGATCAGAAGTGGAGCAGCCAGAACTCGAACCGGTACCCACATGGGATGTCAGCACTGCAGGCGGAGGCTTTACACACTATGCCACAGCGCTGGCCCTGGAACTTTCTTTTTGATTAATCCAAAATGTACTGACCATTAATTTATTTTGTGCCATGCATGGAAAAGAAAGTTACTGGTGCTTGTCCCCAAGTGGGACAATATTCTTCAAATATTTCTGTACTTTTCTTTTTTTTTCATAATCTGAATTTATTAGACTATAAGTGACCAATAGAAACAATCAGAAAAGACTCTTAGGACTCAGCCTACTTTTCCCCCAGACAGCAACAGGTTTCGTAACAATCATCAAGTTAAAGGCAGATGCTACACCTGGTCATGATGTGTCTTCAGAGACACCAACTGAGATCAGCATTTGTTGCAGGGGATTTTCATGTAATCTCTATCCCCCTCCATGGATCAATCTTCCTCAGATTAGCGCTAGTAAAGGAGAACATCTCAGGCTCTCAGCATACAAGATTTCTGTCCTTGGGTTCTAGGCAACAGTAGCCATGGGGACTAGAGTGGAGGAGGAGGGATACTTCAAGGCCCTTAAGCCTATCCAGGGCCCATAAACAAGTTCAGAATCAGGGCTTCACACACATCCTATGCATTCAGTAGGGCCTTTCTGAGAGCCATTCTCAAAATCCCACTGACTGTCAACTGTAAATAGAATGAAAATTCAAAATCCCACTGGCTGTCAAGTATAAATAGAATGAAAATTCAAAATCCCACTGGCTGTCAAGTATAAATAGAATGAAAATTCAATAAACAAAACTCCTTGCTTTCTATCTTATTACCTTCCACAGTTTTACATTCATATTAGTGATGATATGAATTTACAAAGTATTACAAATTTTTTGGCTAGAGCACTCTGCTTTATCATATTAACTTCTTCCAAATCCTTGATTAAAAGCAATTAAGTATTTTAATTTTCAGGAAATTCTTTTCTAATCTAACCAGTCTCATCTTTAATACAAAGGGAAAATGTAAATCCTTTCTTAAATTGCTTCACAATCAAATTTCAAACATTCTGAATATTTCTTTAAATGAAGACTTTTACACTGAGAAACTGAGATAAAATAATTCTATTAATCACAATACCAGATTTCAAGACATACTACAAGACAGTTATAATCAAAACAGCCTGGTACTGGAAAAAAAACAGATGGATAGACCAATGGAATAGGACAGAAACGCCAGAAATCAATCCAAGCATCTACAACCAACTTATCTTTGACCAAGGAGCTAAAACCAATCCCTGGAGCAAGGACACTCTTTTCAAAAAATGGTGCTGGGAAAACTGGATTTCCACATGCAGGAGTATGAAGCAGGACCCTTACCTTACACCTTACACAAAAGTCGATTCAAAATGGATTAAAAACCTAAATCTATGATCTGATACCATCAAATTACTAGAGAACATTGAGGAAACCCTGCAAGACATTGGCACAGGCAAAGAGTTCTTGGAAAAGACCCCAGAGGCACAGGCAATCCAAGCCAAAATCAACAAATGGGATGACATCAAATTGAGAAGCTTCTGTACTGCAAAAGAAACACTTGGAAAAATGAAGAAGCAACCGATAAAATGGGAGAAATTATTTGCAAACTATGCAGCTGATAAAGGATTAATAACCAGAATATATAAAGAGATCAAGAACTCCACAACAACAAAACAACCCAGTTAAGAAATGGGCCAAGGACTTAAACAGACATTTTTCAAAAGAGGAAATCCAAATGGCCATCAGACAAATGAAAAAATGTTCAGGATCACTAGCCATCAGACAAATGCAAATCAAAACCACAATGAGGTTTCACTTCACAAATCCAGTTAGAATGGCTTTCATACAGAAATCAACGAACAACAGATGCTGGTGAGGATGTGGGCAAAAAGGTACCCTAATCCACTGTTGGTGGGAATGCAAATGTAAAACCACTATGGAAGTCAGTTTGGAGATACCTCAGAAATCTGAATATAGACCTACCCTATGACCCAGCCATCCCACTCATGGGAATTTACCCAAGGGAAATGAAATCAGCAAATAAAACAGTTATCTGCACCCCCATATTTATTGCAGCTCAATTCACAATAGCTAAGACATGGAATCAACCAAAATGCCCATCATGAAGACTGGATAAAGAAACTATGGGATATGCACTCTATGCAATACTACACAGTGGTAAAAAAAAAAAAAAAATGAAATCCAGTCATTTGCAACAAAATGAATGAATCTGGAAAACATACTTAGTGAAATAAGCCACTCCCAAAGGGGCAAATACCATATGTTCTCCCTGGATCTGTGATAACAGAGCACCTAAAAGGATATCTGTATTAGTGAAATTGACACTCTGAGAAGCAGCGACTTGAACAGCCCTTGTCTTGACTGTCAAGGAACAGGGTGGGTTTTTTTCCTAATGGAGAATGGGACTGGGAATGGGAGAGGGAGGAGGAGGTAGAGTTGGAGTGTGGATGGGAGGGCGGGTATGGTGGGAAGAATCACTATATTCCTAAAGTTGTACTTATGAAATTTGTACTCAACTACCTCGTCGCCCCATGTCAGCAGGAAGTAGCTCTAAAGACAGATCATCGTCCCTCTACCCCTCCTGGACTTTTGGGACCAATGTAATCCCATACAACTCCTGCTTTGTAAAAAACAAAAGGGGGGAATGTTAGGAAAATGGTGCAGTTTTATCTATGGCACAGTCTACACCCTGACACCATCCTAGGCTCTAGCCCCTGTCACCATTGCTTGAAGCCAGGGGCCACATGGCCCAACCACCAGGGTCAAGCTCTACCCCATCCTAATGGGATTCGCTGCTCCTGCTTCCCTGCCCGCCCTCAGGCAAAGTTTTAAAAGGACCTGTTCCTGAACACGTGGCTCTCTCTTGGCTTCTCTCTTCTCTCCTGCTTGATCTCTCTTCTCTCATCTCTCTTCTCTCCTCGCTAGCTCCTCTCCTCTCTCTCTCTCTCCTTCTCTCTGTCACACTCTCTTTCCCTCTCTTTGTTCCCTCTTCACCCCTGAGTCTGCTGGGTTTTCCCCAATAAACCCCTTCTCTTAAAAAAAAAAAAAGAAATTTGTACTCATTATATAAAAGGTTTCTTTGGGGAAAAAAAAATTTCATTTAATTCTATTTTTAGTTCCTTCTTCCATGCCCCCCTTACACACAAAAGCAACAAATATTTACGACTATCAAATGCTCCAAGTTATAGCATGAAGAAACACTTTTAATTCAAATCTAAACTCAACTAAGGAAGTAGTTGCACATATGAGGGTACTTTAAAAGTTCATGGAAATGGAATTAAGAGATAACTTTAGGGGCAGGCACTGTGGCACAGCGGGTTAATGTCCTGGCCTAAAGCATGAGCATCCCATATGGGCAGCCAGTTCGAAACCTGGCTGCTCTACATCCAATCCAGCTCTCTGCTATGGCCTGGGAAAGCAGTAGAAGATGGCCCAAGTCCTTGGGCCCCTGCACCCATGTGGGAGACCTGGAAGAAGCTCCTGGCTCCCAGCTTTGGATCGGCGAAGCTCCAGCCATTACAGCCAGTTGGAGAGTGAACCATCAGATAGAAGACCTCTCACTCTCTCTGCCTCTCCTCTCTCAGTGTAACTCTGACTTTCAGATAAATAAATCAATCTTTAAAAAAAGAGAGAGAAAAGTTTATTCTGGTGCAATTTTGAAATCCATGCATACATATAAAATCTGTATAATTTAAAAATGCATGGTTTCCAGGTGTTTGGGGTACCAAAATAAACTTATTTTTTGATTCCCTTACCCTCGAATGAGAAACACAGTTCTGCTGAAGGCCATAATCTCCATTTATCAGAGCAACAGAATTAGGCCGCCAATGTTTTCCTGCAGCAGGCAAATAGTTCATCCACAGAGTGCCACTGTACAAGGGTTCTCATCTCTTAGCTATGGGGTTGGAGGTGAAGCATCTCAGTGGGTTTTGTTTCTCTATAAGAATTTTCTTCATAATGTCTGAATGGTTGTTACGTCCATCTACACAGAGCCCACCGAATTAAATATTTTGCTTAAGTGCAGTGCTGAGTATGAGAGAAGCTTTCAAGAGAGGTGCTCCAAAGGACACTGGTTTTTGTATTTATGCTGTTCAAAATTAGGCTACCACATGGAGAAGCAGTCAAGTAAATTTGCGTTTTTTAAAAACATTGAACCTCTTCTATGTTATTGAAAGCAGAGTTGGGTTGGAAATTTTCAGCATTTCAGCAACTCACTAACTCCCTTTTTTCCTTCCAAATTATTGAGGCAATCATGTTCTAGCAGTATGTATGCATTAGATCCCGAGAATAGGGACAGGAAATCAAATACTGGAAAACATCAAAAAAGGTCACCCCTTAAATCAACCACTTGGTACTGAAAAGGGCACTAAAAATATTTTACAACTGTAGATAAAGCCTGTATCATTTTTATAGTATTAAAAATCTGTGGGGAGGGGGGCAGCACTGTGGTGCAGCGGGTTTAAAGCCCTGGCCTGCAGCACTGGCATCCCATGAGGGCACCGGTTCTAGTCCCGGCTGCGCCTCTTCCAATCCAGCTCTCTGCTGTGGCCTAGGAAAGCAGTAGAAGATGGCCCAAGTCCTTAGGCCTCTGCACCCGCGTGGGAGACCCGGAAGAAACTCCCAGCTCCTGGCTTCGGATCGGCCCAGTTCCAGCCATTGTGGCCATCTGGGGAGTGAACCAGCGTATAGAAGACCTCTCTCTCTGTCTCTCTCACAATCTGTAACTCTACCTCTCAAATAAAGAAATAAAATATTAAAAAAAAAATCTGTGGGGCCAGCACTGTGGCATAGCAGGGTAAAGCCGCAGCCTGCAGTGCCAGCATCCCATATTGGCGCTGGTTTGAGTCCCGGACACTCTTCTTCTGATCCAGCTCTCTGCTATGGCTTGGAAAGCAGTAGAAGATGGCCCACATCCTTGAGCCCCTGCACCCATGTGGGAGACCAAGAAGAAGCTCCTGGTTTAAGGTTGGCCCAGCTCCAGCTGTTGCAGGTATATGGAGAGTGAACCAACAGATAGAAACTCTCTCTCTCTGCCTCTCTGCCTCTGCCTCTCTCTAATTCTGTCTTTCAAATAAATAAATAAATCTTTTAAAAAACTGTATAGGCTTTAGTTAAATATTTCTATTTTAAAACTTCTCATCCTAAGCATAAAATTTGTGAACCAGATGTCTAATGCTGGTGAGAATATCTACTTTTACAAGAGTGTACATATGGGCAAAAAGAATGAAGGAGAAAAAAACATTTTTCATAACAGTATTTCTCACATTTAAAATATAAACTGTAAAGAAAAGGGTTATTTCTAAACATAAACCTTCATACCTGTTATCAACTGAGAGAAATCTCAAAAAAAAAAAAAAAGAAAAAGAAGAAATAAAGCTGGTGTGATCTCATTGAAAAATGAAAATAAGGAACTTACTTGGTTTGTCCCCCCTTAAAATAACTTATACGTCCTGTCTATGCCACTTTGGCTCTTAATACTAGGGTCTTCAAAAACTTCATGGAAAATACATATTATGGAAAAGTTGTTCACAGATTTCAACATTTTTTGCACCAAAATAAATTTAGCTTTTAATTCCATTTTTTTCCCATGAGCTTTTTGAAGTACCATTGTACTTTATGGAATAGTAGTCAACATTTTTGAATAACTGTTTTTCTGATCTCAAAAATAATATATGTTCAAAAAATATACTTAGATTTAGAAAATTAGAAAAGTATAATTAAAAATTAAAATTTACCTGATTTCTTGCAAACTTAGACAACAGTTAATGCTTTGCTAATTTTCCTTCCAGTCTTTTTTCTGTGTGCATATATTTTCAAACAATTGGAAGCCATTTATACATGCCATTTTAAAATCTCTATGTGCATATATTTTCA
This sequence comes from Oryctolagus cuniculus, assembly GCF_964237555.1. Classification (NCBI taxonomy): domain Eukaryota; kingdom Metazoa; phylum Chordata; class Mammalia; order Lagomorpha; family Leporidae; genus Oryctolagus; species Oryctolagus cuniculus. The sequence goes on along the minus strand of NC_091453.1, from coordinate 92,327,866 downwards.
AACAATTGGAAGCCATTTATACATACCATTTTTAAATTGATGTCTGCTACACCATGAGCATTTTCTTGTGTCATTAAATAATTTTTAAGATATTATTTGAATAGTTTCATAGTATTCCAGCATATGTATGTATCACACAGGTTGAATATGCCTTATCTGAAATGCCTGGGACTAGAGGTGCTTCAGATTTTGAAGTTTTTCAGATTTGGGAATGTCTGCATAGATGTTAACAATTGTGCATCCCTAATATGAATTTCAAATTAGGGCCCTGGAATCCAAACTATTTTTGGATTCCAGATTTTCAGATTAGGGATGCTTAATCTGAACTATATTTTAGCTATTCTCATATCAATGCTATTTAGGATATTCAGAATGTTATTTCTAGAAATTATACTGAGATTAACATCCTTGTACATAAATTTCTTTTTTAAAAATTTATTTATTTATTTGAAAGGTGGCGTTACAAAGAGAGAGGGAGAGAGAGATTGATCTTCCATCTACTATTTCACTCCCCAAATGGTTGCAATGGTCAGGGCTGGGCTAGGCTGAGCCAGGAGCCAGGAGCTTCAGCTGGGTCTCCCACATAGTTGCAGGGGCCACGTACTTGGGCAATCTCCTGCTGCTTTTCCAGGCGCATCAGCAGGGAGCTGGATCAGAAGTGGAGCAGCCAAGACCTGAACTGACATCTATATGGGATGCCAGCATGGCACGTGGTGACTTAAACCCACTTCCTCACAGTGTCAGTCCATGTACATTAATTTCTATGTAGACATAAAAGTATCCTTGAGCTAGAGTCCAAAAGCAGAAATATTGGGTACCCTATGACTTCTAATATGTTTCAACAAATGGGCCCCAAGAAAGACTGTATCAGTTCTATTGATTATATTCCATGTAATAATGTATCAAAGCCATATCCTTGCCACCACTGAATATTTTTTAAATCTGTTAATTTCATAACTAAAAGATAACATCTCACATATCAAATTGTTGCCTATGATTCCCCCAAGGTGATGGACTGGTGAACAAAGAGTTGTGGAAAATTAACTTCTATTTTATACAATTCTATACTGCTTGACTTTTTAGGAATATGTATAATTTTTGCAATTAAAAGTTAATAATGCATTCCATTGCTATTATTTATTAATATTAAAATATTTCCTTACGTCTATTGACCATGTGTACAGCTTCTTTATTAATTACCTATTTGTATTCATATTACATTTTTTCTATTGTAGTGTTTGTCTTTTTATTGATCTGTCAGAGATCTTTATGTATAAGGGTATTTCTTAAATGTCCCCTCCTTATAGCAGTCCTCATTCCTGACACAACATTTCATACTTCCTTATTTTTCTCCATATCACCATCTAACATCTTATAGAAGTACTTATTATTTGTCCCTGCAAATAAAAATGCAAATTCAATAGGGACAGGACTTCATTTTTCTCACTGTTTCATCCCCAGTATCTTGAATGGTGACTAGCATGTAGTGAATGCTCTATAAATATTGGCTGAGTTAGTTAATGAATTAATAAAATTAAGTTCTTCATAGAAGCAGAGTAGAATGATGGTATCCAGAGATTCTAGGTTGGGGAAACTGGGAGATATTGATGAACGTGTACAAAGTTTCAGTTGTGCAAAGTTAAGTTCTAGAGATCTAATAATGTACAGCATGGTCACTATAGTTAACAACACTGGATTGTATTTGTGAAATTTGCTAACAGGCTAAATCTTAAAATGCTCTCACCATTTAAAAGCCAGTAACCATATGAGGTGATGGATATGTTAATGAGCTTGATCATGGTAATCATTCCACAAGGTACATTTATATCAAAACATCAAGCTACACACCTTAAATATACAGTCATGAGAAGATTAACAGTGTAATGCTTTCTGAGAAATGCATCGTTGTTAGAAATTTGGTCATTGTGTGAACATTATAGTGTGGTCTTGAACAAAGTAAGGCAGCTATAGTGTCACTAAACTCTATAGCATTATGTATTCACGGTCATATTTGCAGTCCATCATTGACCAAAACTTCACTAAGCATACACAATTGCATGCAATTTCTATTTGTCAATTACCCCCAAGAAAGCTGAAAAACAAGATGAATAAATACAGCTTCTTTGTCTGCTATATATATTTAAAATATTTCCCCAGCCTATGGCTTATTTTTAATTTAGCTTATGATATTTTTGGGCATATAGACATTTCTAAATTTTACGTACTCAGAACTGCTGGTATTTTTCTTTGTGCTCATTTCCATTGCTTATATGCTTTTGAAGTCCTTTCTAATTTCAAAATTAGATGGATATGCATTTTCTTTTTTCTAATAATTTGTTTTATTTTTTTTATTTTTTGACAGGCAGAGTGGACAGTGAGAGAGAGAGACAGAGAGAAAGGTCTTCCTTTTGCCGTTGGTTCACCCTCCAATGGCCGCTGCGGCCAGCGCACCGCGCTGATCCGATGGCAGGAGCCAGGTGCTTCTCCTGGTCTCCCATGGGGTGCAGGGCCCAAGCACTTGGGCCATCCTTCACTGCACTCTCGGGCCACAGCAGAGAGCTGGCCTGGAAGAGGGGCAACCGGGACAGAATCTGGCGCCCCGACCGGGACTAGAACCCAGTGTGCCGGCGTCGCTAGGTGGAGGATTAGCCTGTTGAGCCACGGCGCCAGCCTCTAATAATTTTATTATTTGAGTTTTCATCTTTAACTCATCAGCTAATGTGGAATTTATTTTGTCAGATAGTGAGAAATAAAATCATATTTTTCCCAATCATTAACCTGGTACAAGGCATAATTTAGTGAATAAACCCTGCTTTCTCTCATTGATTTAAAGAAAGTATGTTTAGGTGCCAATGCTGTGGTGCAGTAGGTTAAAGCCCCGGCCTGCAGTGCCGGCACCCAATATGGGTTCAAGTCCCAGCTGCTCCACTTCCCATCCAGCTCTCTGCTATGGCCTGGGAAAGCAGCAGAAGATGGTCCAGGTCCTTGGGCCCATGCACCAGCATGGGAGACCCGGAAGCAGCTCCTGGCTCCTGGCTTCAGATCAGCTCAGGTCTGGCCGCTGCAGCCATTTGGGGAGTGAACCAGCTGATGGAAGACCTCTCTTCTTCTCTGGCTCTACAGTTCTCTCTCTGTAACTCTGTCTTTCAAATAAATAAAAATAATTTTTTAAAAAAAAAAAAGAAAGAACGAACTATCTTTAACCTCTAGTGCTGTCTCCTGGGTGACAGTATAAGCTATGAGGTAGGTACTGTGTATGGGTTATATGTCTCAGGGCTAAGTACCAGGTCAGTAAAGGATGATCTACAAATATTGGATGGATGGATGGATGAATGAATGAAAATTTTCAAGCCAAAATAATTTTTTGAAAAAAGGCTAACTACTTACTGAACAGTTAAAGCTGAAGGCAAATCGTCATAAAGGACACAATAACCTCCGTAGAACTAAATTCATCAGTCACAAAACACATTTGTAAACGCCTGATGCTGTGAAAAAGGAATTATGTAGAGTTGGTCCTGCCCTCAAGGAGATTCTGAAAATTACTCTTTAGGGGGCTTCCCAAGGGTGCCCCCAAGGACCTCCCCGTCCCCTTGTTACTGACGGCATACCCAGTCTTGCTGAATGCAATCCACTAGCCTCCAACAAGCATTTGGTTTAATAATTCTGGAACCAAATCTGGTTTAAAAGAAAATCTACTTCATTTTTGGCTCTCAGGCAAAACCCCAAGTGTCTCATATTTATTGATTCTGTTGGGCTCAGTTAGCCTCCTATGGCCTGAAATTAAAAATAACAACAATACTTTTTTATTGAATTCTGGCTCTTTGCTGATAATCTATAGCAAATAGCAAAATGAGCAAAGCCATAGTGAACTGCCTCTCGTGCCAACAAATCCCACAAAGAGAATGACAATCAGTGAAATACATTGTTAAGCATGAATAGTAGCTAAAATATTTATCTCTGTTGCAAGGTATTAAAATGAGAAAACTTTCAAAGTGGAAGCTTCAAGCAATTGCATTAGAAGTTGCATAATTTGGTTAGACTGACCTTAGAATAGAATCAAAAGCTGCTTATTTCCATAATGTTGGCCTTCAACGGTATAAAAGGTTAGATAATTTATCATGATACACAAAACAGTTCTCAAGAATATCTAACTTTAAAAGGAGAGCTCGGTGACTTCCAGCTCTGTGCATTTTTAGGTAGCGTGATAATCAACATAATTTATATTTAAGTGAATTTATGTTCTCCTGAAAGGTCTAGTTTGCCAAGCAAAAGGAATATATTCCCTACGCATCCCAAGAACAAGTACAGCTGTAGGAGAGCAAGGTTAGTGTACTCATTGCTGCGTTTACGAAGGAACTCACTTTGGACAGGAAGATATGTTTGAGTGGGCAGGCTACAGAGTTTTGACATACACACTCAGGACTTAGATTACACACAGAATATATTGCCCTCATTTAAAAGCTAAAGGGCTGTGCCTATTTTGTCACCTGCTATGCCTAAGTCCCTTGCTCTCAGTACCACCTACAGAGCAACCGCTGTCACAACAGGGACTGAAACCTTCATGAAATCCGCTATCTGAAGCCCTTCAAATCAATGCTGCAGAAATCCACAGAAACACACCCAGAGCGAGAGGGGATCTTAGCAACCCCCTGATCCAATCTCCTCACATATCATTCCAGATTTGCTGCAGTTTGGCATTTGTTTGGATTTTTCCAAATTCTTGATATTATAAATTCTAATTTCCTTAGTACTAACAGATTTCAATAAACTAAATCTCCTCTTTTATGAGGCTTTTAAATTCTGTTTCATCTGTTTTGCTAGTAACCCCCTCCCCTAACCCACAATTGCAGAGTTCTAGACTGTGATACAGTGACAAGGGGTCACTCACACAGTAAAGACAACTGCCACGGTGGGATCTGATAGGCTCAAAGAGTGAGGACAGCAAAGTGTCATAAACATCAAACACATTTTTTTCATCCCGTATCTCCAAGTTGGACACCACACAAAGCTACAAACCTTTGCAGCTCTGGATTTTTCTCCACCTTCCATGATCTCCTCTCGAAGGCACCTGATGATCAGACACACAAAGACCGAGCTCCTGAATGTGAGTCCCACAATGTCCAATGTCATGGCGTTTACAGCTTACCTGTTTTAGATGGCTTTGCTCCATCAGGCCACTACATTATGGAAAGGCCAACATTATGGAAATAAGCATGGATAGTTTGTACAAAGGCAGTTTAACTGCCTTTCCATTTCACGCATTATCTTATTGTATTTTTACTGCAACAGAGCACACCCCTTTTCCCATTTGAAAGAATTACCAGTAGAGGCAAAATGAGAAAGGATGACCTAGAGGTGAAAGGATACACATCCCATTTCGCAGCCTCACAACAACAAAGAAAACTGATGTTTCATCTGCAACATTTGAGGCTTGTTTCTAAAGAGCCATGACTATCTCAAATTGTTTTTCGATTTAAAAAAATCAGGCAAAAATCCCACCACAAAAAAATTATTTAATATCAGTGCCATGGTGTTCTCATGCCTAAGCTGTTTGAAACAAACACTACTATTAGCACAGTCTATTGCTCGAAAATCTATACTTGAGAAGATGGAAATGCACTAATTAAAGAATGGTCAGTATAGCAAGATCACAGTCAATGTCAGTCTTAGGAGTACAATGTGCCCGTGTTCTCACCACTGCCTCTGTGCTTGGCAATAGACAGGAGGAAATCCATCTTCCAACAAGCTATGTACCATTACCTGCAGCCAGATGCTGCTGTTCATCCCTGTATTTCTATAGCCCTTGCCTCCATCAAGCATGTCAAGTTTCAAATCCAAGTACTAGGTTATTTTGCTTAAAGGTTAAGCCAGCCACTCTGAATGCAGTCTGCTTTAGAAAAGATAAGGGCATGGGTATTTGGCCTAGCCCTTAAGAGGCCTGAATCCCCTATCAGAGTACCTGGGTTCAATTCCCTGCTCCAGCTTGACTCCACCTTCCTGCTAATGCAGACCCTGGGGGGCAGGGGTGATGGTTCCAATGATAGGGTCCCTAACACCCATGTGGGACACGTGAACTGAGTTTCCCTGACTCCCTGCTTGAGCTTCAGCCCAGCCCCAATCATTGCAGGTAGCTGAGAATTGAACCAGTGGATGGGGGCCCTCTCTTTCTCTCTCTCCTGCTCAAACAAAATACCCTCAAATAAATAAAATTAAATACTCTCAAATGAATAGATTTTTTAAATGAAAATATATGATTTTATAGCATACTACCTGTGCACATAAGCACATACTTCCCCAAGCCAAGTGAATTAAAGAGAAAGGCTTGAAACAAATTGCACTCAAACAAGACAAAAAGAAAAACCAAGCCTTAGAAAATAATTTCCAAGGAATTGAACATATTTACAATAAGATATTCTCAAGCTAGGTTTACGCACAGCAATGATTATCGGAGTGTTTCCTACTCAAGTCTCAATCTCTGGGCTTGTATTTGAGTAGTCACACCCTAGAGTGACTAGCCTTATGAGCAGTTCCTCAGAGAGGCCACCAACAGAGTGTCAAAGGGCATAGAGGGCTGAGGATCTAAGAGCATAGATACCAATCTAGCCTTTGGATTGACCTTTCCTTGCTGCCAGCTTACACAGAGAATCCATTTTGTTCAGAAAAGCAAACTACACAATCTGAGAAGAGGTGCCCTTCATGCTCTGGAAATCAGATTTAAGAGCGAAAATAATCCAGAAAGCAGAGCCCGCCAAGGCCAGTGCTGGTGGCAGTGAGGGAGAGCAGCTTGCCACAGAACAGCGGCCAGATGGGGCCCAGTGGGAGAAGCTGAAAACCGGCCACCCTGGCACTCAGAGACTTAATGGAGCATCAGAAGACTATGCATATCAAGGCAGTGCTTAAGCATCTGACATTAAGAAGCCCTGGTGCTAGTCCATGAACAGGGAGCTCAAGGAGAACAGGGCCTGACACTGAGCGTCTTGCTGGCTTCAGTCTCCAATGGTCTGCTCAAAACACTCAAGGCATCTGGGGAGGGAGAAAATTACTTTTTGCAAAAAAAAAAAAAAAAAGACAGATTGACAGACAGGTGTTAGAAGCAGACTTCGGGACCTTTCAGAAGGCAAAGGGGGAACCATCTCTCTTTTTTAGGGATGAGCTCCAGCGAGGCAAAGACAAAAAGCCCCAACATTTTTGGTGGTGGACTTCTGAACCTTCAGCCACATGCTTACAAAGAGCGGAGGGAGAGGAGTACAGAAACATCGTCTTTCACTTTGTCAAACTGGAGGAAGTGGTACCATTTGCTAAATCGGAATAACATATATCTATCTGTCTTTTCCTGACCCTGTATATTTTACTTCTTAAATAATGGCAATGTTTTTTAAATGAAATGAAATTCAACCAGGAAGGCTAACCAGTGACAATTCAAGGGCCAGAAAACATTCAAGGAAATAAATGAATTAGCCCACCTTTCTACAGCTTTGTAAATCCTGTGGATGTGAGGAACTGCACTCTAAGTAAACAAGATTGGGGGAAAATGTTGACTTAACAAAGGAAAGCAGTTAGGGTTGAGAATTCACATTCTAGAAGGACTTCTTCCTTTGGAAAAGAATCCACCACAGGGATTCTTTCAATGTAGAATGACCCCACTGTGGTTTACGAGGGGTCTAATTTACAAAACAAATGCTGTCAGCGCTCAGCTTTTTCAGAAGACAAGGGCAATCAAAGGTACAGCCGCGGGTCCTCCCACAGAACCCAGGCAGGTTTTCTATGATGTTTGCAAGCTCCACCACGGGGCTCACTGGCAAGCAATGTACAGTCCAGTTTGGCTGTGAAATGTTGGTGCCTGGGCAAGTCATTTGCCTTTTCTGTAACTGCATTTTCCTGACTGCAGAGTGGAAACACTGATCTCTTCTGACCAGCTCTTCCCGGAAATGGAGCCATGTGTCTCTGGTCAATATTTCTAAGAAAATGCTGAATGAGCACAAGCAAGCCTTCTGCAAGGGAACACGAGCCCCTGAGCTGGCAGAGCGACTCTTCCTGCGGCTGCAGCCCCTTCCTCATCATTCATGAAAAAGGGTGGGCTGGGGACAAGGAAACACCAGGAGGTGCTCACTGCCTGGGAATACCCACTGGAAGCTGAGTGACCCCTCTATGCAGCTACACAGAAACTGGTAAGGACACAACAACCAAAGGGGAAATGTAACTTGAAGAGCATTTCCTTCTGCAAACAACGGATCCTCTGGGACTTTCGCTTCAAGCCTCTCAATTGTTCCAAGCAAATGAGGCTCACATCAAAGGCCAACCAGTCACACATTAAGAAATCAAGCCACCTCTCAGCCAGCTTCCCACCTCTCACACACAGGACTCTTGTACACACCGCTTCCCTTCTTAGCTGAGACACTCGATCCAGCCAGGCGTGGCCTCCTCTAAGCCCTGGAAGGTGAGATACACATGCAGAGGGGCTAACATCTGAAACAACAGGCAGACACCTCAGAGCCACTGCAGCGCCATATCATAACTTGGCTTTGCCAAGAGGTGACTTCATCCTTTCTTAGTTCTCTAATTCCTAATAAGCAATCCTCCAAGCCCCCTAGCTTCAGTCTCTGGACACAATATACATAAGTGACAGCAGGAGAGGGAGCTGTGACACAACAGGTTAAGATGATGCTTAGGACAACCACATCCCACGTCAGTGTCTGGTTGGAGTAGCTACTAGGAGCTTCTGATCTAGCTTCCTGCTAACACACCTGGGAGGCAGCAGATAATGGCCCAGGTGTTTGAATCCCTGCCACCCACATCAGAGAGCCAGATGGAGTTCCAGGCTTCTGGCTTCAGCCTGGCCCAGCCCTGGATGCCGACAACATTTGGGGAGTGAACCACCAGATGGAAGAGATCAAGCCCCCTCTTCTATCACTCTGCCTTTCAAATAAATAAATAAATAAATAAAATTTTTAAAAGTTGGGGAGGTAACGTTGTGGCATAGCAGGTAAAGGTGCTACCTGTGAAGCCGATACCTGGATCCCATATGAGCAGGAGTTGAGTCCCAGCTGCTCCACTTTCCATTCAGTTCCCTGCTAATGCACCTGGGAAAGCAGAAGATGGCCCAAGTACTTGGGCCGCTGCTACCCCTGTGGGAGACCCGGATGGCATTCCAGGCCCCCAGCTTCAGCCTGGCCCAGTCCTGGAGATTGTACTCATTTGGGGAGTGAAACAGCAGATGGAAGAAGATCTCTTTCTCTCTCTGTCTCTCTCTTTTACTCTGCCTTTCAAACAATTAAATAACTCCTTAAAATATAAAGAATATAAATATAAAGATAAATAAAATATAAAGAATAGGGGCTGACACTATGGCATAGTAGGCTATGCCTGCAGCACCAGCATCCCATAGGGGCGCCAATTCGGGTCCCAGCTGCTCCACTTCCTATCCAGCTCTCTGCTATGGCCTGGGAAAGCAGTGCAAGATAGCCCGGGTGCTTGGGCCCCTGCACCCACATGGGAGACCCAGAGGAAGCTCTTAGCTCCTGGCTTCGGATCAGCTCAGCTCTGGCCCTTGCAGCCATTTGGGGAGTGAACCAGTGGATTGAAGACCTTTCTCTTTGTCTCTCCCTCTCTCTGTAACTCCACCTTTCAAATAAATAAATGAAATATATATATATATACATATATATATATATATATATAAAATAAAACAAGTTGCGAAGGGAGAGGACTGCAGGTCCTCCCACCTTTTAAGTCTGACTGATGGGGAGAGAAAAACCAGGCAGACCCCTGGAACCCCAAACAAGTGGTCCTAAAATAAGAGGAATTCCAAAGCCTCAGAACCCTCACTGGAAAATGTCCTGCCTCCAGACCCCTAGGGAGAGAAATCTCAGGATCATTAGCAAGCGCTCTGGCTGAGCTCAACTTTAGTGAAGGTGTATGGGGAGAGGGATGATCTCTAAGGTAACCAGTTAATTGCCAATAAGGAATGATAATAATAAATTAGCAAATACTAATGTAAACTAACTCAGTTCTGTGGCAGTTGCATGGAGACGACAGAGGAACAGTTTATTCTGGAACACATCTTGCAAGCCTATCCCCTTGGGAGTGCGCTGCCTCTGCTAGACAAGAAAGGGCCAATAAGATACAATGTAGGCAACAGGAGGCCCCAGTTTGTCTGCTGCTACAGGAAGAGCCCTTGATTTTTGAAGAAAACTAGACTGGGCACGTTTGCAAAGATAGGGGTTGCATTGATTCGTCCTATAGCCTGAGGTTTACTTTTGATGATTCCAATATCCCATCCTAATAAGAAAACTAAACTAAATTTTTTTAAATGCACATTCAAGGGTTGGTTGAGAAGTGATGCTTTGTGTCAGCTCCATGCTGTTCAAACCAGTCTCATTGTTTGTGTTAAGTTTCTAGTGCTTTCTGAATCCACATCTGATCCCTTTGCGGATGTGCTTGGCCTAGAGTTTCACTCAGATCACTGCAAATGCCTAACTTTAAAACTCTGTTTTAGGAATCAAAGCACATTGAACAATTCCTTCCTCTCTTTCTTTCTTATTGTTTCAAAGCCTAACTGCTGTCTTATTTTCATTATTTGCACCAAGATGGCCATGCATTCAGACTCTGTGTAGGGTAACTAGAAGTATTCACTTCGGCCTGCCAGCTCTTCCAATGCTACTACATTGCTACTTATGAAGCTGCTGCAAGAGCGACCCTAGCAGAGCATACACACACACACACACACACACCCCTTCAGATGTCTCATATAAAAGACAGTACAATTTGCAGGCAAAGGGTAGAAACCAGAGAGAACTCAGGATTGAGACTGAAACCCAAATCTAAATCCCTATGCACCTATGACTAGAATTCTGGAAGCTCTTGCCTACTATCACTCCCTTAGGGTTGTCAGCTCAGAAACAATCAACACCAGAAAACTAAAATTTAAAAAAAAAAATGCTTCAAGAAAGAGATTGGATATTTGAGCCATCTCACACCTCCTGAAGTTAGGAGACCCTGAGTCTCCATTCTCAGTCAAAGAAATGAGTTGTGCTTTCTTCCTCCAACAATCACCTGGACCCTTAGGACCAAAAATGTAATTTAAGAATGTTGATGTACAAAGGAATAACACTTTCCAGCATCCAGAGGCACCCAGTAGGTGTGCTTCAATGCCCTAAGTTTGGAAGAAAAATTATTTGCCATACTAAGGAGCTCTCTAAACATACTGGAATATTCTTAGAAAAATCTTAGCAAACTGACATTCTCCATTCTCCTTTTTCAATTTTTCTCCTCTCTCTTCATTCTTCCCTCCCTCCATATTTTCATATTCCCTCTCTCTCTCTCTCTCTCTCTCTCTCTCTCATTTACTCAAGCACAAGGTCCATGAACCAAATGCAAATCTTCTCTTTCGATTTATAATATTTAAAAGACACATGACACCACTAATTCTTCTGTAAACTGCAAAGGCATCCACTTTGCCTCCTCAAATTTCTGTACAAAGCCACAAAATCCACATAGCTGATTTCCCAACCAACATCAGAGGGACAGGTATGCCAGGAATCTTGAAAAAGCTCATGGAAAATGTATACAATGAAAAAACTATCCATGGATTGAAATACTTTTGCACCAAAATAAATTTATCTTTTCACTCCATTTTATCAACTTTTTGAAGTACCTCTGCCCAATTCTATGCAAGATTATCTCTGTAATACTAAAAGCTGAGTTGCAATTCTCTAGACTAGTGCTCCATTCCCTTTACCTTACTGATATAACTGCATTCTAAATCACGTTCTCATTCGTTTCTAGAGCCACCCATGTTCAGGTGTGGCTAGGTTTGCACACAAATGCAAAAGTTACCCTCAACCCTCAATTTATCTTGAAACATTGAGAGCTCAACAGTAACTCTACATGTAAATGATGGTAGGGCTTCCATGGAAAGAGTAGAAGGGAACACTAAGTAGCCTACAGAGAAACAGGTAATTTTGAAACTACCGTGTATTGCTTCCTAGTGAAGTCATGTGGGTGATCTGAGCTCCCCAACTAGACTGTGAATTCTCTGAAGGCAAAAGTTATATCTTACATATAACTTTTTTGGAATTTTTTAAAAGATTCACTTATTTATTTATTTGAGAGAGAGAGTTACAGACAGAGAGAGGGAGAGACAGAGAGAAAGGTCTTCCATCTGCTGGTTCACTTCCCAAATGGAGCCAGGAGCTTCCTCTGGGTCTTCCCACACGGGTGCAGGGGCCCAAGGACTTGGGCCATCTTCTACTGCTTTCCCAGGCCACAGCAGAGAGTTGGATGGGAAGTGGAGCAGCTGGGACCCTATGGGATGCTGGCACTGCAGGCAGAGGCTTAGCCTACTATGCCATAGCGCCGGCCCCTAGAAATTTATATATAACTTATTTGGAATTCTCATGGTACCTGCCACACAGCTGAGCACACGATGGATACTCCAAAACTATGCTTACTGATTTTGTCTAATGCCATGGAGATAAATTTCAAAGTACCATAGAATAGAAGTAGCACACAGCAAATACATGTGGCAATTCTGACTCCAGCAGTCTATAATGCCATTTTGAGTAAGCCCGTCTGTACGGCTAATGAAGGGAGTGGGTTTGGCACAAAAGGTAGCTCAGCAGAGGATCCCAATTGGTCCCAGCTTAGAGAGTAAGAATGTAACATATGCTCTGGAAAGAGTTTCTATCCTGAACTGCAATTACCTGTTTACTTGTCTGTCTCCCAGTATGCTCCCTAGGGTCCAGGATCAAGTGGTTTATTTTTGTATCCCCAGCAAGTATCTGGCACATGCTAAATGTACAATAAATGCTAGTGGGTCGAACTGATGATAAAAGAATGGTTAAATAAAATAATATAAGCGACAGTGTAAGTGAAGTAATATGATTTAACAGAGAAATTTCCATATACTCTTAGACTCATCACACCACAGCACTTATCATTCTGTGCTATAATTGCTTAATAAATGTTGTTTCCTTGGATGATCAATTAATTGAGGAAAACATAAAGCAAATGTAGGAAATATATCAGGACATCATATAGGATTGTAGACTGTCCCATTGCACCCTGTAGTTGTGTTTCTCACTCCACGGTGCAAATCACTTAATGCTTGTCTCCCCGTTAGAATGTGCATCTCTTCCCTTCTTCATCTCTAACTCCAGAGACTAGAATAGTGCTTTACAAAGAGTAGGCACTCAACAAGTATCAGTACAATGAATGAGTTGTTTATTCTTGCTCTTATGTAGATTTCACTGGACATCAGTATTTGATCTAGTCCATGTACAGGGGTTTGTGGTATGGATGAAGAAGGCAAGTATCATTTTCCTTTTTCAGGACTTTGTGACAGATGCAGGATAAATGGCCTGGTCCTTGCTTGGCTACGTGCGGGCCCCTCCTCTTTCTGACAATGTTTGTCAGTTGATATTTCCAGGAACGCATACTGGAAATGCACACTTAGCTTCACCCTGTACAGTACCTGCTATTTTGGCCTTGTGAGCCCTATACACCAGATCTGTGTGATTTTGTTAAATAAGGAGAGCATCTGACTTTGTGACTCAGGCACAGGATCAGAACTGAGACTTTAAATGGCTTGTCTAAATAATTGAAGCAATTAATTTCTTTCATTCTGCCCATAGGAGACTCGCAGAAAGGACAAGATCTTCAATGAACCATGTAGACATAGTCACACATCTGTTTCCTGTCTTCGCCGCATTATTTAGTAGACACCGGGACTCACTTTTCTCTAGTGCCTTCAAATAACTGCATAAAAAACCACCAAGCCCTCAAGATTCAATCCTCTTGTCCATCTCCACAAGCAATAGCATTGTCAGCACCTGACAACTTTAGCCTCTTTCACTCCTATTGTTCAAATGACCAATATAAGCAGTGTGACCATACCACTTTGTAAATCTTGTCCACACAGGACCAGCCTAAATTCCTCTTTGGTTATAAGTGCCTAGAGAACCACAATCAAGTTCAGGCCATTGCAATGGTGATTCTGCAGTTGCATGATGAGGAAATCTACCATTTAGTGGCTTCCTATGAGTCAGATCCTTTATATAACACAATGTCATTTTATTCCTTGGAACAATATTACATGGAAGGTAGGTGTGTTCATTTTGTAGATGAGGAAACAGAGACAGAGAGATTCTATAACAAGAGGTAACCCCAGATTCAAAATCACAGTCTGATTCCATGATATAACATTATTCTTCCTTCTCCATTGCTGAACTTTTGATGGTCCATAAGTAGCACTGCAACTACTCTACTGTTTAGGCCCCAGTAGTAGTCGCTGGAATTAAGAATTATAGCTGAGGAGCAGGTGTTTGTTAGAGCTGTTAAGGTGCTGCTTGGGACACCTTGATCCCATTTTGGAGTTCCTGCCCCCTTCCTTTGCTCCCCTCAGCACCGCCACTTGGGAGACCCAGATTGAGTTCCAGGTTCCTGGCTTTGGTGTGACCTAACCATGGCTGGGGAGTAAACCAGTGGATAGAAGGACTCTCTCTTTCAAATAAAATGAAAATGAATAAATAAAAATTTTAAAAATAATTTAACTTGAGTCTACCTGGGACAACACTGGACTTTCAATAAATCTTTATTTATAGAGTGTGGATAGAAAATATTGTTGAATTTGTTGCCAGCAGAATACCATCAATTGCTCATTAAAGGTCCCATGAATTCTGGTGAGAATTATTTTTCAGGAACAGGGTATAAAGTCCACAATCTAGTCCACCCTGTCTCAATGATCTACTCTGTGAGTCTCTGTAAGTCCCTTAGCATCTCTGGATCCCTGTTTCATCATCTACAGAAAGGCAATCTATCAAGATACCTGATTTAAGGATCAAAGGAGACAATGGTTGTGAAGGTGCTTTGAAAAGTGTGGAAATGCCCTCCAAGTGTGAAGTATTCCTTTCATTAGTGGCCTAGAAGGCATATGCCAGTATGTGCCTCCGGGTGCACCAAATTTTGAACCAAAGAGGAATTTAAGCAATTTACAGAAAAATGAAATCAACTTAACAATTGTTATGTATAGCCTTCTCCCAGCCACCCACTCACCCTCATCCAATAGCCAGCAAACATCTGACAACAAGGTGCTGTTAAAAGCACTTGCATTTGAAAACATTCATCCCCAGTAAAAAGAAACAAAGCTAACTCAAATGTGTAGCTAAATCCTAAAATTTTCATTATTCATGACAGTTTCAAATTCTTCAACTGTCAAATGTTACCACCAGAACTGCGAAGAAATGGCAAAGTAGCTTTTTAAATTTTTTTACTTGCATCCCATTAGGCAGCCTATCCACATGCTCGACAAGAGGCTAGAGAACAGTAGTGTGAGAAAAGAAAAAGCAGAGAGGAGACTTTAGGGGCTGAATGACACTCACAATGGGAAAAGGGCTCGTATGCAGTCAAGGGTTTCATTCATTTTCAAGACTGCTTGACGACTCCTGCTAAGGCACGGCCGCTGGCCTAGGGCTACCACATGCAGTATTTGCAACAGGTGAAGCAAATTTGCACTATGCCAGGACACCACGTGGGGACTTATAGGGCTGAGACCCCTTGGGCCTCCATTCCCAACACCCATCCCTACACAAAGGCCCAACCCATTGCCTTCGTCCCCAAGAAACACTGCAAGCAAACCTGAGGATGCAAAGGGGTTTAGGCAGAGAAGTTCTCTCCAGGCCTGCCCGGGGGTGTGTGGCTGCAGAGCGGCTTACAGAGCAGCTCACGGAGGAGAGGGAAGTCTGGGAGGGCGTCCCAGAGCCACTTAGCTGCACTCACCTCCGGCAGAGGCACGCCGTTGATGATCAGGTCTGGCTGCTGGGGGCCCTGGCTGTTGAAAGAGTGATGGTAGATGTGGTTAGCGCTGGTATTGCGGGTATTCTGGTTCTCCACGTTCAGGAAAGTGCTCTCAGAGCGGCGGCAGCCCAGGGGCAGCGTCTGCTGGTGGTAGTCGAAATAGTTGAGGGAGGAGGTCAGGGAGGAGCAACTGACAACGTTCATCTTGTCTGTCTCCTCCACATCCCGGGGTACCAGGCGGATGTCATTCTTACTGATTTTTTTCTTCTTGCTTGATTTCTTTTGATGCCCATAGGAGTACTCAGCGATTCTATGTGACAGAAAAGGCAGCATGAATCGCTAACACCCTCCCAAACCATACTCTGATTAATAAACATTAAGCACCCCAGAGGGTTGCGCCCCATCTCCGCTCCAGCTCCTTATTCTGGCGCATTACATCACCTCATTTCTCCCTGTGCTTTCTACATGTGAAAACAAGCCAAGGGCCATGAAGTTTTCATATTAAACATAGGAACCTCCCCCCGCCCCAGTCCCCAAAAAGTTTCTACGCTTTGGATTGGGATGTGATATTTTTCATTGTGAGTGGCCAATAAGCAGGGGTGGGGTGGGGGTGGGGGGTGTGGAAAGTTGAGCCTATGGGAGAGAAAGCATGGAAATGCTCAAATCTGGAGCTTCCTGGAACCCAAAGGAACTCCTGGGAAAGATAAAGGGTAAGTCCCAGTTTAATAGGAGACAGAGGGAAATTTAAATAAAAAAAAAACACACCACCCCCCTGCTAGTTCCTCCAGGCGTCTGCCGTGTGGCAAGCACCCTGGATCAGCTTCCTCTGTGAGGGACCTGCTCGGTGTAGGACCAGGCGGGGAGATCTGACCCTGCTCCGTGACACTCCTCACAGCTCTCCTCAGCACCCTCCCCCCTGCCCTAGCCCAGCTCCCTCCTGCTCCACCCCACCCCTCCTCTCCAGGAGATTTCTGATAGCCAGACCCAGAGGAATGAGGGGAAATGCCTTTTTACCTCTTTCCCCTTAGGCTCACTTTCTCCTCTGCCTTTTTGTCTTGCTCCTCGCTAATGGGAGAAACTGAGATGCAATGCAGACACTTGCTGTTTTGTCCTTTTATAAAACAGCCGAGGAGACAAGTGATGGTTAAACAATTACTGCAAAGGAATTTAAAGGTTAGTGCATTCAGCATCCTTCTCCATTCAGGTGTACCTACAAGCAGCTGTGCTGCAACTGGAACATAAAGAGCTCAATTTAATTAACACTGACACAGACCCAGCAACGTGCACCGAAGACACCAAGCATTACGAGACTTGTCAAAAGAAATACATTAAAATATAGCCAGATTCTCAAAGTCATCTATGACTTTGCACATAATGATTCCGCTTATTGTTTGGAAATTCAATTTCTGGGCAATAATCAGGAAAACAATAGGGCTAATAAATAATACAGGTGGATCTTTACAAGGGAAAGACTGCCTGTATTCTCACTCGACAAAGCTAATTGTCTGAATACAAAAAGGGAGGCCAATTCAAGCAGCAATTGCAGATCATCTCACAAGTCTCATAAATGAATGCATTTCAGGAAGAGCCTCTGCAGAGGCTGAGAACAAGAAACCTCTGCCTAATCACATGGAAAGACACGCTCCTGAACTTTAGGCCTCTAAAAAGTCTGAGCAGATGGGGAGATTGCATATCGACAGAGGCAAGTGCTTGCTCTGACCCTGGGCTCTACCTAGAGCGAAGCCTATGAGATCCCCTCAACCTTTCACTCTGTGCCCAGGCAGACTTGCCATGATGCAAGCTACTGCTTTTGGAGCTAGGGAGCAGATCAAATCCCAAAAACCTCAGGACCAGGGTTGGTTTTCTCTCCTCATCTGTTTACAGAATCAATGGGAAGTTCTAATCATTTTGTTTACCCATGATGGGTAAGTTTGGCAATGTCCCGTCCAATTATTCAGCTGAGGCATTCATTGCACAGCCCTCTCTGTATTGACCAATTATTTAATTAAACTGTACTTCATTAATCCCAAACCATCACAGGGAACAGAGCGCTTTACAAAATACACATTTGGGTGAAGTTGGAGAGCACTGAGATTTGCTTCTTTTTTTTTTTTTTTTCAATTCAAATGCTCTCCTCCCTGTTTAATGATCTCCCTGGCAAGCTCTCAGAAAGAGCTCTCACTTCTAGTCATACATCACCAAGAGGTGGCAAAGCCTTCAATATCTTTATTTCAAGCTGATTTCTTTTTCATCAAGGAAAGGGTCTTGTGCATTTACTTTATGCTGAGAAAATGGCTTAAAAAGAGTCCCCTCTACCATTATCTCCATATAAATAAAATTTTATTGACCCCCAATTTTTTTCCTATAAAAATTGCTACTGGCAGTCACAGGTTTCAAAGGTAAGAGCAATATTAATTTCCATTTCTCCCATCTGAAATGGCTTGGTTCTGAAGGAAGGAAAAGTCACGGCCATTCCACTAGTAACAGGATTAAAGCATTTATGAGGCATTGCAGCTGCTCTTTTATGGCACCTGATTGATATTCATGTGTGGTTAGCATTTGTCTACTAACTTGTGTAACGCAGAGAATAGTAAAAGGGAAACAATAATTGCATGGCTGTTACATATTCAGGGGGCTCTGATTCAGAGAAGTGTGCATTTCAGGCGGTGTCAACTACAAATCGGACCTCAGGAACATATTTCGATTGATTAACATGCAAGCACAGATGGCACAGAAGACACACTGGATGTGTAGGTGTGTGAAAAGCACACACACACCTTGGTTGGAAATAGCAGCATCATTCGTTTTCAGCAAAGTAAAGAAACAACTTTTTATTTCAACCGTTTCGATGAGACACTGCTGGAAAAAAAATACATGTATTATCCTAAATTAGGTCCCAGGAATGCTTACACTTATTTGGCCTATCAGATTGTAACAGGGAAGGGCTTCAGTACAACCCTTCAATGTGCTTATTAAGAAACCTTTGGGGGAAAAACACTACCTGTCATTTGAGTTTCCATGTTTCCCTTCTCTTTCTCTCCCTTCATCCTCTCTGCCACCTACCCCTCTCTGTTCTCTCTCTCCACACATGCTTCAAGAGAAACTGTAACACAATAGCACATAGTGACATCCACTGGTAGCGACAAGATTTTAATGCCACAGCACTTCCACTTTAGAGGAAAGCACCATCAACCCCAAAAAGATTGCTATTTTTACTAAAACATCTGGATGCAAAGTCTTGTCCCTCATTGAGATATTTGGTTGCTACATACCAACCAACCAGATATTTGAAAACATACAGATGTCTGATAGAATGTCACTTTATGTAGCCAGATGTTTGGACACTGATTACCAAAAAAGCCAAGAAAAGACTAAAAACACCAATCACCTGCTTTCCCACATACTCCGGTTCTCTCTTTCCCCTACTCTATTTTCCACCTTAGGCTCCCAGTCCCAGGATCTCTCCAGAGTTTATCTGTGTAACAGAATGGGCCAACTGCCATCACTCCCCTCTTCTCGGTACCTGCCCCCAACAAATCAGGTTGTACTTGGTTTTGCTGCAAATATGAATCTCTCTCTCTCTCTCTCTCTCTCTCTCTCTCTCTCTCCTGCCATAACTTTGTGGAGACAGCTGTGCAAATTTTAAAATGATAATTGCTTTTCTGCTTATCATCATTATGTGACAGAATCCATTCGAACAGTAAATGATTGTCTTCCAGCAAATTGTCAGATCAAAAGAATTGATCAACTTGGACTGTCACAAACTTTTCACCCTCCAAAAAGAAGCGCCGTGAGTATGCTGCATGCATTTAAGTAGGAAACAAAAACACTGGGTTTTCACACTGAGACAGATACACACACCTTATTCATCCAAGACAAAGCAGAAAAAAGAAAAGTTGGCTCTACCTGCAGTTGTAGGTCCGGATCTCTTTGTTGTCTCGCTTGCACTTGATTGCCACGAAGATCATAGTGACAAAGAGGATGCCGGCAATGGAGCCCAGGGCTATAATGAAAATCAGCGACAGGTTCACCGAGCCCATTGATTCTTGGGCATCGAGAGCAGGTGACAGGTAGATAAGGACCAGCGCAGAGGCAGAGAGAGATGTCTTGCCATGGTCGTGGGCCACCACGATAAGCTCATAGGAAGCCTTGGAGCTCTCGCTGAAGGTGCGGGTGGTTCTGACTTCGCCATTGATTTGGTCTATTTCAAAGAAGCCGCGGTCACCCTCGGTCATGTCATAGGTGACTCGGCCGTTTTCACCCTCGTCGTAGTCGTCTGCCTTGACAACGGTCACCAGGTAGCCTATGCCGGAGTTTCGGGGGATGTAGACCTCGGCAGTGCCATTGATCAGGGGCGGGGCCGTGATGACCGGGGTATTATCATTAACGTCGAGGATGATGACTCGCACTGTGGCGTTACTCTGCAGCGAGGGCAGGCCGCCGTCTTTGGCTAGCACCTTGAACTCGAACGCCTTGGTCTGCTCGTGGTTGAAGGATCGCAGTGCGTAGATATCACCCGAGTTGGGGTTAATGGAGACGTAGGTGAAGACAGGCATATCCCGCACCTGCGACGGCACAATCTGGTAGGAGACACTGCCGTTGAGCCCCAGGTCGGGGTCTCGGGCAGACACGGAGAGCAGATAAGCGCCGGGCGTGTTGTTCTCCTGCACGATGACTTGGTAGTAAGGCTTGGAGAAGTGGGGGTGGTTGTCGTTCTCGTCAGTGATACGCACGGTAAAGGACTTGGCACTCTGCAGCATGGGCACGCCGCCGTCGCGGGCCTGAATCGTGAGGTTGTACTGATCGTGTTGCTCGCGATCCAGCCGTCCGTCCACCAGGATAGTGGAGAAACTCTCGTACTCCTGCAGCCGAAAGGGCACGTTGCCCAGCAAACGGCACTGTACGCGTCCATTGAGGCCGGAGTCGCGATCAGACACCCGCACTAGTGCAATCACGTAGCCCGGGGGGGCGCTCTCGCTCACCTCCACAAGCTCACTGTTGACAGACAGCAGGTTGATGACCGGCGGGTTGTCGTTCGTGTCCAGAACGCTGACGGTGACTTTGCAGTGTGCCGGGATGGAGTTGGGTCCCAGGTCCTTGGCTTGCACGTCCAGTTCATACACGTGGCCCTCTTCGTAGTCTAGGGCACCGGTGACAGTGACCAGGCCGCTATGTGGGTCAATCTGGAAAAGCTCCCGCGTACGGTCATTCACGTAGCCATAGAAGGAGTACACCACCTGGCCGTTGGTGCCCTCATCTGGGTCGCTGGCATTGAGGCGGATGACAGGTGTGTTCGGAGGCGAGTTCTCTGGCACACTCACCGCGTAGGTGGACTCGCCGAACACCGGGTTGTTGTCATTGGAGTCGGTCACCTTGATGCTGAGGCCAACAGTGCCCAGGTGCGGCGGGTCGCCCCCGTCGAGTGCCGTGATGCGAAAGCTGTAGTGAGACTGTGTCTCACGGTCCAGGCTCTTCTCCACCACTAGTTCGGCAAAGCGTGAACCGTCGCCACGCGTCTTGATCTCCAGGCCGAACAGCTCATTGGGCGTGAGCTCGTAAGTCTGCACGCCAAAACTGCCCGAGTCCGGATCATAGGCGCTGTCCAGCGGGATGCGCGTGCCGGGGCTGGCCGCCTCCGAGATCTCCAACTCGATCTGTGCCGCCGGGAAACTGGGCGCGTTGTCGTTCAAGTCCTTGATCTCCACCTTAATCACGCAGATCTCCATTGAACTGGACATGACCTCTAGCGAGATGATGCACTTGGGACTCTGGCGGCACAGGAGGTCTCGGTCGATCTTCTGCTTAGTGACCAGCAGGCCGGAACTGGGGTTGATGTCCACCAGGTGAGGAGCCGAGTTGGACACCACGCGGAAGGCCGAGGCCTGCCGGGGGTCCAACGCGAAGCCCGCCTCCCGTGCGTCCTTGGCCACGTTGGCTATCACCGTCCCGGCGCGCTGCTCCTCTTCTACCGAGTATTTGAGGTTAATGAGAGCGGCCGCCTGCGTCCACAAAACGGCCAGCAGCAGCAACACCGGCAGCAGGAGCGACTCCATGGCTGCGCGGGGCTCTGCCTGGCCTCGCCTCTCCACACCCCTCCGAGGTCGACGCCGCCGGCGCTCCAGCTTCCCGCCGGCTCGGGCCGCCTGTTGCGCGCGCCTCGTGGCCCCGGAGGCCGCGGGAGGAGTCCCGCCCAGGGCGGCCCGGCGGCGCGGGGGGGACACCCGCGCCGGCTCCAACGTTGAGGTTGCGGTGGACTCGGAGGGGGCTCGCGGGGGGCCCGGGGGCTCCGGGGGGCCGAGGGAGCGCCGCGCGGCCCCGAGCCCCCTCCCTCCAGCCCGGCTACTCAGTTTTCCCCTTTCAAAGTTAGCCAGGCGCAACTGGCCGCAGCGGCGCAGGGCTGCGGGTCGGGCGGCGTCTGTGCGGTCCAGACGACGCGCAGCCGAGTCCGGTCTGCACTTGGGGCGAAGTCGCGGAGGGCGGCGGGGGCGCAGCCTTTCAGGCACTGCCCGACCCGCCGCAGCGCACCGGCACTGGGGCTGGTGAGCGCGTTGTCTGTGCACCTGGCATGCGCAAGAACCTCCCCGCAGCGCTCCGGGCTTACTGCGGAGACAGGACCCGCCTGGAGCGCGCCCTCCGGGGTCCGGGGGGGCCACACTGGGCTCTTCGAAGCCCCTTGGGGAGAAAAGAGGGTCGCAGGCGGGAGTCTGAGTTGCTGGCAAGCGCCGCAGGCTGAGCTGGATGGCGGTCCCCGGGCCGGCAGAGGAAGGGGGAGGGGAGAGAGGCTGCTGAGGCGAGAGCGCGCTCCTTTGCGCTGAGGACGGCTTTGGGGGGCTTGGGGAACGCGTCTGTCCAGGATCCGAGGTGGGCCCGGAATCCCCCCCACAAAGTAATTGAGGGGCTAAGGGCGTTTGCGTTTTGGCAATCAAAGTTACCAACGCAGCTCGAGCCTCCACGTCAAGTTTGTGAAAATGAGGAGATGGCAATCTGTCCAGGAAAATCGTAGTCCCAGTCTTTCCAGTGGCCCGGGGGTGGGAGGGCGGGGAATGGGGAGGAGGGGAAGGCAAGCGACAACTGTACCGGCCAGGAGAGGCGGGGCTGCCGCCGCGGGTAACGGGGGCTTTTCTTCCTCCCTCGTTTTGGGCTGGGGAGTCGCTCCGAGGGCCGCCGCCGCCGCCGCCGCCGCCGCCGCTGCCACCGCCGCCGCCGCCGCCGCGGGAGGAAGCCCTCCTAGCTCAGTCGCATGTCGCTGGGGTCCGCCTTAGCAGCTACCACGG
This sequence comes from Oryctolagus cuniculus, assembly GCF_964237555.1. Taxonomy (NCBI): domain Eukaryota; kingdom Metazoa; phylum Chordata; class Mammalia; order Lagomorpha; family Leporidae; genus Oryctolagus; species Oryctolagus cuniculus. The sequence continues at coordinate 92,304,800 of NC_091453.1, read as the reverse complement.
TCGACGGTTTGGTCGCCGCCAAAGTTTACTTGCAGGAGCGTCTTGCTTCCATCCTCCCGGAGAGGCGCTGGCCGCGCTGCTTGGGGCTCCCTCCCTCCCGGGCGCTCGCGCACTCAGGAGGTCTGTCTCGCTGTTTCGGGCCGCGTGTGAACGTGTGAGAGAGAGGAAGAGTGAGCGTGTGGTGTGGGCAGTGTGCGCGTGGGCTATGAGAGAGCAGGAGGCGATGGGTTTCGGGTGCAAGGCTTCGGATCCCCGATAAATCTGTTCAGCTGGAATGCCGCGGAGCACGACACGCCAAGGGCCCGCGCCAGACTAGGGACGCGGGTGCCAGTGCCCCCCGGGCAAGCCAGGCATGGTGCGCAGGAGGATGTGCTGCCGTCTGCGCCCGCTCGTCCGTGTCCCCCCTGCGCCAGCCGCCGCCGCCGCTACTGCTGCTGCTGCTCCTCTCGATGCCGCAAACTACTGGCCGTGGAGTCTGGAGAGAGCTGGAGAGAGCCGGAGCTGCCGAGCCCGGCTACGCCAGGCGCTGGCCAATCAGCGCGCCGCCCAGTGGGCGCCGGCATTGGGGCGTGGCCAAGGCATGGGGGCGGGGCGGGGCGGGGCCAGGCGGAAACTTACACACCGGCGGGACCTACCGGTACCCCGGCCTGCGGAGCTCGGGCCAGAGTGCGAGGAGGCTCGCCGGGCGGGCCAGGCGGGGGCCAGAGGGCACGATGGAACGAGGAGTGGGTGTGCTAATGCTGCGCCTGAGCCTCCCCGGGAACTGCGCGCCTCTCATATTTGCAGAGATTGAAGGAAAGACGAGGCGGATTTGATTCTCTTGGCATGTTTATCTCCCTCACACATTTTCATATCTTGAATATAATAATTCTCTCTCTCTCTCTCTCTCTCTCTCTTTCTCTCTCGTCTCTGTCTCTTCGCCCTGGGTTTGTCTGTTTCTGTTTTCCTCTCTTTTGATTTTCGGGTAGTGAAAGGAAGAAAGGGAAGGAAGAAGCACCCATGAGGTGGTCATCCAATCGGCTCTGGGCCAGTGCCTCTTCACTTCAGCCGACAACCACGGTCGCCATCCTCTCGGACCGTCACCCCCATCTCTCCTCCCCGACCAGATGCCGCACTCCTCACCACCGCTAGCAGCAGGGCGCCTGGCCCGGTTCGGTTCGCTCTTGTCTGGTGCTTGATAATCAAATGGGATCTGTAGCGCAGGGACTGAGCCGCTGAAGGGGTTGGGCACATTCGCTGCCCCTCACCCCACGCTGTAGAAGAATTTAGCTCCCTATAAATAAACTGTACGTTTGAGAAGAGCTAGTGGAGCGGACGCCGCCGCGCCGCGCCGCGCCGCGTCGCGCGGAGCCAAGCCAGGAGAGCCCCGAGCCCGGAGGGAGCTGTAGGGCGGGCGCGCCGTCCGCGGAGGTCAGCGGCAGCTGGGAGCCGGCGCTGGCGTGCAGGGCGCCCCAGCCTTCCAGCGGGGCCTCTGTCCCAGGGGGCTGCCAGCTCCGCTTGGGCGGCAGTGGCGGCTGCGGCGTGTGCCAATGCTGGGAAGTGGGAGGACAACGTGGCCACGGCTGACATCAAGCTCAGCCTGACTTCTGGACCGAAGGCGCCCTGGGGACAGGGGAGTCTCCTCCACTCCCTGATCGGAGACTCTTAATTAAGGTCACTGGCGGATAGAATAAAAGCTCCCTCGCTGAACACAGAGTGGGGGTGGGGGACAGATTCTCAATTCACAGTTCTTGGAAGAGTAAATCTCCCTTCTGAATGAGTCATCTCGGATATTCGGGAGTCTGAGGTGAGCAAACTCTTAACTAGCCCACCGGCATAGACCCGAGCTTGTGGGCTTAGAAGGAGTCTCATTTTGCCTTTTAAAGAAACATTAAACAAGAAAAGAAAAAAAGGAATTCGGACACATAATGGGTTTTCTCAAAACTGCCATCTTTTTACAGATAACAGCCCTTACAATTTCTCTTTCAAGGAGAAGCTAACTTAGCAACCTTTACCTTGGCGGTGGGAGGAGAGAAAGACAGCTTCCTCCTACAGAAAGGAATTATTTTGCGAATGAGGTTGCAAACCCCTGAACATACAGCGGAGGCCGAGGGGAGAGCACCAGGAGCTGGATACGCCTTCGGCGTGGCGGTCGTTTCACTCTTTCCCATTAGGATGCAATTCAGCCCAGAACATCAGGGAGAAAACCGAGGCATCTGCAATGGGCATCATTTAATTTTGATCATTTAGAGCTGCCAACGGAGAGCATAGTGGTGGCTTGAGGGAGCTCCGCGTCCCGCCCTGCTCTCTGCGGACACCCTTGGAGAAATGGGCAAGTAGTAGAGAATGACAACATGGCAGGCAGCACGCGCGCACCTCGCGGGCTCTGCGAAAACAAGGGTTCCATTTGATTTATCACAGTTATTTACCTTTGATGTCAGCGAGTGGGAATGAAGTGCATCTTGGTCTAATTAAAAAGGCCTAAGAAGGCATTTGAAACGGGCTTCCTATCTGATCATGGGATGTGAGCTCGGTGTTTGGCAGCTCTCTAAAATATTGCTTGGACTATTTAAACAGAACAATTAGCAGCATGCTAAAATGTTTGCATGCTATGCTTAGAAGCTTTTAGCTGTAAACTTTAAGGCGATCTGTTCCCCTTTAAGTTAAAAAGGGATGATGCTGCTTCCTTGTGGCGAAGGCTGTCAGGAACCCGCTGATCAATAAAAGTAAACTGGCGCCTCCACGGCTTGATTGAGCGGGAGCAAAGAGTCTGAGAAGTAGTCTCGGCCATTAACAATCCCCCAGGTAACAAGAAATGGAAGAATTACTCAGGTAAAATGATTAACATTGCCGTGGCATCTGAAAAGATGCACACAACAAGATAAGAAGCCTGTGGACCTCTTACCTTAGGGAGTGCTAATAGAATGTCTATATTCTGCTGTCTTTTAAAGATAAATAGGAGAATTCAATTCATGTACAATGTCATTACCTTTGTAATTGCAATCACATTGTAAAGACATGTTCTGCATTTGCAAAGACAAACGCTCTTTGCCAAGACGATGGCACCTGGCTCGCTGCTTCCTGCTCGCTGTTCACACTTCAGGCGCCCCTCTCTTCTAGGCAGGGCACCCAAGTATTTCCAGCTACCAAACCGCTTTTACAGACACGAAAGGTTGAGGGAGGCAGGGGACGTTCGCCTCTGCTTTCCTTCTTTCCCATTACCTCCCACCCCCAAGCTCAAAGTGACAGTTACACCCCCCCCACACACACACACACACGCTCACACATAAAATAGCTTTTCCATCCCCCAGTCTATTTCTACAGATAATCCTAACACCCATTGCTCCTAGAATTTCTTTTTTTCTAATAAGCACACTTGATCATTGCATTCCAACAATGCTATTGACTAAATGGGTGGCCCAAACACCTTCAAGATCAGGAATTTATTAGCTAACTGGATAAAGCCATTCTGAATGTAGAAAATAAAAACAAAAAGTTCTCTCCGTTTTCGCTTCCTTTTACTTCAATCCCGACGGGAGCCCCGCCTCTTCAGCCTCTTTAGAGACACAAGAGGGCCATCTAGTGACCGTCTTCAGTATTTTTTCTCTAACTGCGGCTGGGAAACTCTGGGCCCTGGGTACTAACAATGGGGTTCTGCCGCCTGCTGCAGCTCTGCCAAACACAGCAGCTCCTTGGGCCACTTCGGCCAGGATCAAAAGTGGTAATGAGATTTGGCTTTGGTCTTTTAACATTTCCGCTATGCCACTACAATAATACAGAATGACAATAGAAGAACACCAAAATGGAGAAATCCATACTTTTAAATCAAGCCACTGGGTGAGAGTAATTCTTGCTGCCGTCCAAAATTGAAAAAGGTAAGATAAAGGATTTTTGTTCAGAAATGTTAAAATTGATGGTAGGAACTGAAATGCCAGGATATGAGAGACGAAGCAGTTTAAGGCAGTTTTCTGAGATGTGCTTTCTAAAATGTTTGCTTTTAAGCTCCCGAGACAATCCCCCCCCCCTTCTCTTTTACTTCTTCCTCTTCTCCCCACCCTCGCTGCAGAAAAATGGATCATCTTCTAGCTTAGCTTTTGTTGCATCTCACGAGCATCCCATTCCACCCAAATAATTTGACCAGCTGCCTGATGTGATTTTAAAATTAGCCAAAGTCAATTAAACTGTTTCTGCCTGCAAATCTGATCTCCTTACTTCAGTTACAACACCTAGAGTAGAGGTACTCAAAGAACGAAAAGGAGGAAACAGCACAAAACTGGAAAGGCCGAGCGTCGTTATTAAAGTCATCATCTTATTGGAGGTGCGTGATGTCCCTGGGAGGCAAAAACATTTTGCAAATGTGGAAGGGGAGTTGCAGAGCAGTTCAATGATTTGCCAAGATGACCTCATTACACAAAACTCAACCACTTCCCTTGTGAAATCAACAAGTGCTGGCCGTGTGCCCAGCATTGTGTTAGGGACTGAGGATATTTTTTTAAAGATGGACCTCGCGCTTGTGAAGATTAAAATTCAATTGCTTGATTTAATAACAGCATATAAATGTGCATCCTATAAATTATCCTAGAGGAGAAACGAGGATGAACTATATCATGCTGGCAGCTTCCTGAAATTCTGTTTCCCTTCTGCCGGGTTTCTAGTTGGTCCTCCCACCCTTCCCCCCTACTGTCCCAGGCAGCATAAGGAAAGGCATGGAGAACAACAGTCTGGTATTTGGACCTGCTGACCAGGGGTGGAGTGCAGTTGCCAGCATCCTGGATGCTGTTTCTGATCCCTCTGAAATACCAGGAAGACTCGGGAAAGAGGCCAAGAAAAGTCTTTGAGGTCCCTTGCGTTTTTTTTTTTTTTTCCCTCTCTCTTCCTCCCAAACCCCGCCCCCATTCCCACCCAGCAACAGAGGCTAGCAATGACAGCAGGGAGCCTCAGCAGATAAACAAAACAGAGAAAGTGTTTCTTAAGTGCTAAAATTGTCCGCCATGGCCCGGACAGACGCCTGCCTTTTCCAAGAAACACAAAGGAAGTAGGAGACAGTGGGGAAAAGAGACTGAGAAAGCTATTTATCACCGTGAGTCTTCCCACTTTGCCAAGGCCAACAGCCCTCAACAAGTTGTCAGATCCCCTCTCTTTGGGAATGGTACCTCCCACAGGGCCAAGCCCCTGCTGTTGCCCAGCTCCTAATTGTCCCTAAATAAACACACATTGTGGGGACCATTTAATTAGCAAAGGCTAAATCAGCAGATACATTTCAATAAATGACACTGCTCTCTAACACCTTCTGTACTACCCTGCGGTGATCACCTGTGATGTGTTGACAGCACCATTTGGGCTCTCAGCACTACTGCCTCAATCTTTTCAAGTGAATTCTCTCCAAGTGGATCCCAAATGCTGGTGTCCTAAGTGCCACCTCATGCCAACTGTTATTATTTATTCCCCCAGCACCACTTCTGAAAACAGAAAGTTCTCCCTTCAAAGGCCCTCTGATCAGATCATGCACAGCCTTTCCTCTGCTGCCTCTCATCCCAAGGAGGAGGGCAAGAGCCACATTTCACAAACCCCTGAGCAAGTGTCTTCTTGCCAATTTGAAAAGCAAAACTATCACCAAATTAGAGACCTCAAACACCAATTGAAACTTGAGCCACAACATTAAAAACAGAGGGTTTTTGAAAATGAGCGGATGAGGGATGCCATCCATCTTTCAGGCCAAACTATTTATTTATTTATTTTCCCATTACTGTCCCCAACCTCTAATGCTGCATCTTGATTGCAGGGACCTTGTGTGACTCCCTCACATTAGAGCTCCTGACCAGGGCTTGGCTTCGGACACTCAGCCCAGCCTTTTCTCTCAGTCTCTTCTGGTATTTCTGGAGTGGTTCCAGTGGGGCAAGAAAGGGGGCAGAGAAATCACTGCAAGCAATGGTTGAAGGTGCTAAAAGACCCCTGACAAAGCCATCAGCCCTACAGGATGGGCCTTGAATGTCAGCTTTCCAAATTAAACAACAATAATAATCCATCTGATTGCCTGGTCTCATATAAGGCCAAATTCCTTATAAGGATGTCCACAGGATTGAAGAAAAGATACAAGATCCTTCAAGACCTTGAGATATATGGTGCTGGAGCTGATGAGCCAACTTCTGAGCTTCTCTAGGTGTCTTGGGCAAAAGATGATCTCAAGCAGGTACAACTGTGATACACTGTTTTGTTTAGGAGACCAGGCTGGACCTACATTTGTTCTTTTTCCTCCAAGGCTTCTCCCAGAACTCAGGAGAGGCCTTGTGCAGCTCCCTGAGAGTTCCAGCTGCTCCACCAGCTGATTTTTCACTGAATTAGGAAACTTAGTGCTTGGCTAAGAAGCAAAGAAAGAAAACTAATAAACATGAAGAACTGCCAGTTTGACAGCTGTAGTTACATTACCTGGGCTAGCAATGTAAGTACCAAAGGCATGTCACGTATGCCACTAACAGCACAATGCACAGGATCTGTTCAGGTTGACAAGCCCTGGGGCAGTGGAGAGTAAACTGAAAGAGGGAGATCCCAGAAGGAGGCAGAGAGAGCACCACAAAGGGGACAGATAGAGCAGAAGTGACGGAAAAATCATTTTAGCAGCAGGAAAGTTCTGTACCTTTTTTGAATGAGAAGGAAACAATGACTTGTCAGCTGGAGGAACAACCTGACTTGGGGTCTAAGAGTTTGCAGATTGGTGCACCAGGCTCGGAGGGGAAGCACATTCACTTTTGTCTGCTGCCCCCAGCCAGAGCCAGAATGGCCATAGAGAACCACTGACCTTTCTTCCAAAAGCTGGGAGTAGGGAGGGGTAAGGGAGTGTCCTGTATCACAGGAGACACCAGCTGGGCTGAACTTGGCTGGTCTCTTTCAGCAAAGATCACAAAATGCAGCGACATCAGTACCAGGCAATATCCACTCAGAGATAGCAGCCTCGGCAGCAGTGATCAAATTAAGCCTCGTGCCTAATGATGGGTTGGTAGGGGAACTAACAGTCTTAGAGGGGAATGGGCCCAGCTTGGGGCCCGTACAGCTCTGCGTGTGTTCTCTGCCCTGGGAAATGGGGGGAACTTGAGAACGCCTCTCTGGCTGGCTGTGCAATTTCATTTGGGGGAACAGGCAATCAGTTCTGGAAGGCTGACCGAAAAGAGTGGACAGGATGATAGCTCAAAATGAGATCCATCAATGACTTTGTTGCAGTCCCAGCCAAACAATCAAAAGCAAATAGTCAGCTTCTAAAATCAATGCTTCGTGAGATGATGTGCCAGCCAGTGGAGTTCACATGGGGGTGGGTGGGAAGGAGGCTGGGGAGGGAGGGTAGAAAAATTCTCTCTTTCAAGCCACCCACCAAAGCAAGCAGCTGCATTTCCTTGAAACAACAGATTTGGTTCCTAGCAAAATCAGAACTGCAGTCTCCTAGCAGAACAAAACAAAGGAGCAAGGGGCGAGACATTTTTGAAAACAGGAAGGCATTTTGGCAACAATCACAGAAGGGCTGGTAAGCCATTGTGCTCTTGGGATCCATCTGCTGAGCTCCAGAACATCCTCCCCACACTCCACCCCCAGCCAGCTCTCAGATTGCATGCCGGGGGTCAAGAACAGGGTCACTCAGGGAGAAACGGTAAAGTGGAAAAGACAGACTCAGCTACAAGAGGAGAAGTGAGAAAGACCCGGCCTGATTTCTTCCATTCATGGAGGATGTGGTGGGAGACACAGGCAAGCCCTTCTGATTGTTAATGCCAGTTGCTGGGAAGCAAGAGTGGCCTTCATTAAATTAAGAGAAAACAAAGTTAAGATTAAAATGGGCGTACAACTTCTAATCAGCCTAGAATTTGCTGCTGTGAGAGACCATTGAGAGGATAGTGAACTGCCTCTTTAAGGACCTGAATAATTTTATAGCTATTAATAATTTTGTTGGTCATGCAATATAAGTGAACACTAGCAAGGTAATCAAATTGCATGCTCCACAGCAGAGATCAGGGAAATCTGAAAAAAAACATTTAGAGCTTTTCTTCAATGCAATGTATATGAAGATATCTTTCCCAGAGCGCTCTTCCTAATGTAGAGAAGATTAAAATCGGTGCTATTATATACATACATACATACATACATATATATATTTCTTTTTAGTAAAGAAACATACTTGATCTCATAATCTATGAAACTATCAAATTAAAACTCCATCAGAGGTGATCACTTACAAGTGTCAAAAGAAAATTCACAATGCTGAATTTCACATCTCTTTTTGTACATTCCAGGAGATTCACGCATAGACCTCTCTTCCTTTATAACTCAGGACCCTGAATATTACTTAGTGGACCATTAACCTGTTCCAATATAGCATTAGATGTTTCTATCCAAGGAGAGTAAAATAAAGATGCTTAATTTAGTTCCCTTTTCCCTGAGAAATAAATAGCTGTCACACATCCAGAACAGCAGGGTTCACGAACAGCTTTGGAACATGGAGATCAATGAAATCTGATCCTCTCTTGAGAATAGAAGCTCTGCGTGGAGTTTAACCAAAGATTTCCTACCATAGGCAGCCCTTGGTCATCAGGAAGCCTTTTAAGACCCTCCCAGGTTTCCTGTTCAGTCTCTTTTGATCTCCAGTGAACATTAAAATTGTTGTAAAGCGAGTTTATAAATGTAAACTACTGCATGAATGCAAAATAATTATGTTCAGTCTAGGCAACTAATTTTTGATTGCTAGAAGATGCCATAGATTGGTTTAAAATAAACAGAAAGCGGGGCAAACATTGTGGCACAGAAGGCTAAGCTGCCACTTGAGACACATGCATCATGTATCAGAGTACCAGTAATGTGCCTGGGAAGGCAGCAGAAGGTGGCTCATATACTTGGCTCCCTGCAACCATGTGGGAGACCCAAATGGAGTTTCAGGCTCCTGACTTCAGCCTGGCCCAGCCCTGGCTGTGGAAGGCATTTGGGGAGCAAACCAGTAGATGAAGGATATCTCCCTCTCTGTCTATCTGCTCTCTGTCACTCTGCCTTTCAAAATAAACAAATAAATATACTAAAAAATAGATGATAGACATAACAAGAACATTCAATCTCTGAATCAGACTTATTTGTAAGGCTGATGGTTATGATGATATCTAAATATTTCTTCCCTGATCCTTCAATTTTTCACTCTAGTAAGTAATATTTGCACATAAAAGGACTTACATGTTTGATACAGTGTGTAATATAGATATCTTGTCAATTGTAATTATTCATGAACCTCACTTCAAGGGTTTCTTTTGTCTCTATTTTAAGCCAACATCATCAGGAAATATAATTGATTGCCTATATTAATTGATTGCTTAAGACTGAGAATACATAATGGTATGAGACATAGATCATGCCCTGCAAGTGCTTAGAGTTTATGTAGGTAAGGAGATAGCCAGCAAGGAGAAGCTGAGATCACCAACCTCTCCCTGCAGCCGTGCTTTCACCACCTACCCACCCTCTACTTTTTGTGCAGTGGAAAACTGCTGCTTCTACTGTTTCACTGCTCAGAACTGGCACTGGCCAAAAAGAACCAACAGACCTGCTGATTGCGTTCCCAACCCCACCATGCCCTTTTGCTTATTACAAGGTCATTATAATAAAATCACCATTCCTACTCGCATCATGACCTGATACCATGACATTTCCCAGATTTCCAAAAAAGGGTAAGGAAATGGGTAATACCCATGCTCCACCCAAAATCACACCCCTTATGAATAGTCATTTCAGATACCACTGCCTACGCCTCCAGTTCATATAAAGGGAAGGCCCCAAACCTTGTTGAGTGCAGCTGTCTCTACAGCATGCTCACACTCCTTCTTCAGTGTGTACTTTCACCTTGCATACAAATAACCCTTGCTTCTCTGCTGACCTTCACCTTTGTCTCATCCTCAAATTCCTTCTTGCATCTGAGGCAAGAACCTGGACAGAGCCACCACGACAGAGTCTGGGAGTGGATATTATAAAAAGAGCATTACCAATACAAGCATGTATTCATTAGGTATCATAACAGCGGTGCTCAGCATTGGTATAACCGTCAAGTGACAAAGGGGTGACTAATGACACAGAAGCTGTAGAAAAGTCTTTCAAGTGAGGGGAAAGATGTTCTGTGAAGGCACACAGCTGCAGTAAAGTGTGTTAGGGAAACAATGGAGAGTATAATCTGACTTAAGCATTTATTTTACAAACACCATTGAAGTGCTATGGTGTAGCTATTAAGGACACAAACTCTGAGGCTAAACAGATCGGTGTTGAAGTTCTACTTCTACTATTTTCCTAGTTGAGTGATAGTGGGCAAATTAATATAGTAGATATTCCATAAAATTGTGGGATTCTGTAAGATGGTGCCTGTAACATGAGATGACACCTATAAAGCATTTCATGTTTTATATGCCTAGCACAGAATAAAGAACCGACTTATTTCTACCAGTTACATTTACTGAGCACCGCAGTGTGCCAGACACACTTCAAGATGTCATACAACCAAAGAAGAGAAAGCCTCTGCCCCCAAGGATGTCACAGAAGGATTGCAGAGAAGAATGGGAATAGAACTTGGAAAGGTAAATGGAAGGCAATTGGGCAGAGCCTTGATTGCTGGAAGGAATGATCAGAACCTTATACTGAAGGGCAGTGGAATCACTGACGGCTTTTGTGCTGGGGAACAACTTAACATCGTTTTTTATGATTTGTGGCTTACCTCAAAATATAAGATTGACTTTCTTGACCTTTGTCTTCTTTGTCCACATTTTCGGATAACTCACTGATTCTTACTTAGGTCACATTACAACACTACCTATCTCAAACCAATACAACTAGAGTGAGTTCAGGAGCAAGGATAGCTGAGAATGGGTAGCAAGTCTGAGACTGAGGCATTGCCAGGTAGGGGAGGCTGTATCAGCAATGGCAGCTGGATGGCCAAGGCCTTGTGTTCAAGGAAATCATCAAGTTCCAAAATGTTTCATGGAACAAAGGACAGGATATGTCAGCAGATGATTCCAGGTAACAAGTGCAAGTAGAGAGTCTTTTGCTGGTCCCAGAAGATCTGGCCATCTGTGAAAGAGGGCACAGAGATCAGGATCCATGTCTTGGAGTCTACATGAACACCCAGGACTAATCTCTAACACAGTTCATGCTGTGGTAAGGGAACTTTTTGGTTTTCCCAACACGCTTAAGTTATTCAGTGTGATTGTACCTTCATCATTCTTGTACCCTAGACTAAAACTGTAATCACCCTGCCTTAGTTGTGCTTTGAATGATTGACTTGGGCTCTCGGCCCAGGTGTAGAGGTGGCTCTCATTAGTAGATTTCTCTGGAAATAGCTGCAGAAGGCAAAGGCAATAGTAAAAAAGAGGGGCTGACACAGAAGACATTTAGAATGTGTTGTCCTGGCATTTTGTTTATAGTAAATGTTCCTTGAAATAAAATGCTCCACTGATTGAGATCTGGGAGTCTTTTTGTTATAAAGAGATTTTATGGTAATGGGAGCTTAGAGGAATGAGATTTACAATATCTGAGCTCTTTATGGAAATTTTCCTAATTTATCATTTATTTATTTGGAAAGTATTCATTGCACTCTATGTGTTAGGCACTGTACTAGGCACTCGGAAAAAAAAAAAAAAACAGTGGACAAAACCTTTTCTTTCCCCACAAATTTTTGAGAACAGTGAGGGAGAGACCCCCAAAACAGATACACTAACACCTATAAAAATTTCAAGTCATAATAAGTGACATAAGTGACACACCATGGGCTAAAATAATAATGATGATGATGATAGCCAAGTCTGTTCTAAGTCCTTTATGCACTATAACTAGTGTGCATGACCACGCTCTGAAGTACATATGATTGGTATGTCCATTTTCTACATGAGGAAACTGAGAGAGAGAGAAACTGAGTTATTTGCCTTGGGTAACATCATGGCAGGCAGAGCCAGGGAATGGATTTCTGGCTCCAGAGCATGATATCTTAACCACTACACCAAAACAGAAGGTTGGCGAAAGCAACTTCAGAGCAGATGGTCAGGAGGGCCCCCTCTGAGGAAGCAACAGTTAATATGAGATCTAAAGACCATCTTATCAGTATTCACTAATAAGAATTTACTAAATACCATGAGATGGCCTGTCCCAAAACCCTGAGTTTCCTCAAGATATCTGCTAGCAATAGACCAGGAAGGTGTTTGATAAAAACAATAAGGGGCTTTGCCAAAAGGTTACAACTAGAAGGCAGAGGTTAGTATAGTGCTAGTGGTAAAGCTGAAGATGATTAATTCTGAGAATCGTAACAATACATATATAAATGCATGTATTGAGATGATCTGTGAACTCGTGGGGACTGAAGGTTCTGAAACAGAACTCTCCTGTGTACTCCCACAATTTCCACCTCTGTCAGAACTTATGACTGACTGCACCAGAGGTATCGTGCGTTCCAAGTCTGTTACTTACCTCTTTTTATGGCTTGCCTTGGCATAATGAAAATTCAGTATGTCTAAGAGCAGCCAGAAGACCAACACTAACAACCAACCTCTTCCATGTGAATACAAAGCAAGCCTGACTTTAAGAGTAGATCCAGTAAATGCTCTCTTCGTGCTATTCACACACTTGTGTCAGGCCTGATATGTGGGTCAACTCCAAATTTCAGAGGACCATTCCTTTCCTTTTTTTTTCTTCAAAAAGGGTATTCAGTCTTATAGGGTTAGAAAGAGGATCCCTTTATTTTGTTTTTATTAATTTGCAAGCAGAATGACCAAGAAAGAGAGAGAGAGAGAGCACGCACAAGAGCTGGATCAGCCTGAAGTCAGGAGCTGAGAATTCAATCTAGATCTCTCACGTGGATGACAAGGACTCAAGTACTTGAGCCATCATTTGCTGCCTCCCAGGGTGTATATTAACAGGAAGCTGGAATTGGAAGCAGAGCCAGATCCCAAACTCAGGCACTCTGAAATTGGATGTGGGCATCCAAAGCAGCATTTCAACCACTGCACCAAATGCTTGCCAGGACCATTCTTTTCTGTAAGACTGTTACAGTTTGAGTGTTTGTGTCCCTCCAAAAGGACTGTAGGGAACTATGTAGGTCTTTAATTTACCTACATTTTTATTGCCTTTCCATCCCTTCCATCACATGAAGACACAGTATCCATCCATTCTGGAGGATGCAACAACAAGTACCAACTTGGAAACAGAGAGCAGCCCTCACCAACCATCAAACCTGCCAATGCCTTGAGCTTGGACTTCCAGTCTCTAAGCCATCTATGAGAAATATGTTTTTGTTGTTTTATAAATTATCCGGTCTCAGGGATTTTGTTGTAGCAGCATAAACGAACTAAGACCTACCCATCCCGTACTTTATAAATAAGCTTTCACTTATTTATAAAAAGGTAATCCCCACTCTGACTCTCTCCCTGAGCCTGAGGAAATGTAACAGACCCAGCACCTCACCTAAGTTCATTTTCATCTTCTGTCGGGACTCACAACCAAATCTGCCATGAGGATGGACTATCCGGACTCCAAATCAGGATCCAGCAGTACAGATGGAAGCAAAAAGGTAAGCAGCAAAACCCTCAGCACATGTTGATGATAAGAAGAAGCTAAGGCAGCCAACCAGCTTTCCCATACTTCCCAAATCTTTTAATGCACTGACTGTGGGTTCCTAGAGTAATTAACAAGGAAACTCTCAGTTTCTCTTGATACCTGTATGTCTTTAGACAAGAGATTAATAGAAGAAGTTGGAGTGCAGTTGGGCCACAAGATTAATCATGCCCTACCACTGGTCAGACCTAGGTTACTAATGCACTGTTTTATTAATCGTAATGGAGAGTTGTGGCAGCTAAAGACTTACAAGAAGCCTGTTTAAAGATTAATTACTGACAATCTTGCAAATTTCATTCAGAAGCCCCAAAACCAAACCCCAATCCATAATCAAGTACCTCCCAAAGAATCAGGAAGCTTGCAGAGAGAAGAATTTGTCTCAGACAGCAGAGTAGATGCATCATCCTGTCTGTGGGCTGCTCCGAGTGAGGGAACGACAATCCCTGATGAAGTACCCCGAAACCCCAGGTGGTGGCGGCGCAGCTTCAGCTCCAGAAGCTGAGGTAACCATTTCCTGCTAAGCCTTGCAGCAGCACAGCAGTTACAAATGGCTGGGCTCCAGGGAGACATGGAAAGTCACAGCCCGTGATCAAGTCCAGCAGGGCTGCTGTAACTGCGAGGAGCCTTCGGGCTGCTCCCTGCTGGCATCCACAGACAACTCTACAAGGCCCCTGGAGTCACTGACAGGAATACTTCACAATGATGTCTGCACGCAGTAGGCCCCAGAATGTTCTCATGCTACTCGGAAGGCCGCAGTTGGATCTGATGTGTTCTTTTACAGGCTTCTGTGTTTAAAAAAAAAAAAAAAGTACTGTCCCCAGCACAGACTGGAAAACTGAGAAAGGAAAGAAATGTAGTTTTCAGTCTAGAACAAAACGAGGTAGGACCTTCCAGCTTAGCAATACAGCAGTGATAAAGGTAAAGAAAGGTTTAGATAAAGGCCACAGCAAAATTGACATAAGAAACATTCAGGGGGCCGGCGCCTTGGCTCACTAGGCTAATCCTCTGCCTGCAGCGCCGGCATCCCGGGTTCTAGTCCCAGTTGGGGCACCGGATTCTGTCCCGGTTGCCCCTCTTCCAGTCCAGCTCTCTGCTGTGGCCCAGAAGGGCCGTGGAAGATGGCCCAAGTGCTTGGGTCCTGCACCCACATGGGAGACCAGGAGGAAGCACCTGGCTCCTGGCTTCGGATCAGCGCAGCACCCGCCATGGCGTCCATTTGTGGGGTGAACCAGCAGAGGGAAGACCTTTCTCTCTGTCTCTCTCTCTCACTGTCTCTGCCTGTCAAAGAAAAAAAAAACATTCAGGGAGGTGGGTGTTGTGGCACAGCGGGTAAAGCTGCCACATGGAATGCCTGCATCTCATGTCAGAGTGCCGGCTCAAGTCCCAGGTGTTCCACTAACCATCCAGCTCCCTGCTAATGCACAGTCCAGGAGTTAGCAAACGGTTTAAAGCACATGGCTAGAGTGCTGGTCTCCTAGCTTCACCCTGATCCGGCTCTGGCTGTTGCAGGCATTTCAGTAGTGAACCAGTCAATGGAAGAGATATATTATTTTTATTTTTTTAAAGATTTATTTATTTATTTGAAAGGCAGAGTTGCAGAGAGGCAGAGAGAGAGAGAGACATAAAAAGAGACAGAGAGAGAGACAGAGACAGAGAGAGAGAAAGAGAGAGACAGAGAGAGACAGAGAGAGAGGAGTCTTCCACCCGCTGGTTTACTATCCAGATGACCACAACGGCCGGAGCTGCAGCAAATCAAAAGCCAGCATCCAGGAGCTTCCTCTGGCTCTCCTACGTGGGTGCAGGGACCCAAGGACTTGGGCCATCTTCTACCACTTTCCCAGGCCATAGCAGTGAGCTGGATCAGAAGTGGAGCAGCCAGGATTCCAACTGGTGCCTATATGGGATGCCGGCACTGCAGGCGGTGGCTTTACCTGCTGCACCACAGTGCCGGCCCCAAGATATATTCTCTCTCTCTCTCTCTCTCTCTCTCTATATATATATATATATACACACACACATATATATATACACATATATATATCTTTCAATTACATATATATATACTTTTCAATTAGATTAGAATAGTAAAACATCTTTTAAAAAGCAAAGTTCAGGGGGCTGGCATTGTGGCATAGTGGGTAAACTGCTACCTGCAGTGCCAGCATCCCATATGGGCACCAGTTTGAGTCCCAGCTGCTCCACTTTTGAACCACTCCCCTGCTCATGTGCCTAACAAAGCAGTAGAAGACAGCCCAATGCTTGGGCCCCTGCTACCACCCACGTTGGAGACCTGGATGAAGTTCCTGGCTCTTGGCTTCAGCCTGGCCCAGCTCTGGCTGTTGTGGCCATTTGGGAAGTGAACCAGCAAATGGAATATCTCTCTCTCTGTCTCTCCGTCTTTCCCTCTCTGTCTCCCCACCTTCTGTTTAACTCTTTCAAATAAATAAATAAATCTTTTTCAAAATATTCAGTCCTAAACCCAATTCCTTAAGTACAAAAGGGGAATTATAATTATCCCTTTATAGTTTTGTATTCCTAGAAAATTCTAGTTTTCACAAAATATTTTCATATGTACTATTGCATCTGAGACTCCCACAAACACTGTGAAATAAGTTGCAGAATAATTATTTTACCAATGAAGAAACTGAAGCTCGGATGATTAAGGGAGCTGCCCAAGGTCATTCAGCTCAGTAAACAAGCCAAAACTTAAACCCAGATCTGTCTGACACCAAATCCAGCTCTCTTTCTACTGTACCCATTCCCGCGACCTGAATGCTTGTGTCCCCTCAAATTTCATATGCTGAAGCTCTAATCCTAACGTGATTGGTATTTGGAAGTAGAGACTTTAGGAGGTAATTCGGTCATAAGGATGAAACCCTCATGGTGAGATTAGTACCCTTAGGAGGACAGACATGAGAGAGCTGATCTCTCTCCACCATGGAAGGGTAAAGCCAGAAGGCATCCAGCTGTAAACCCGAAAGAGGGTCCCATCCAGATAGCAAATCTCCTAGCACCTTGATCTAAGACTTTCCAGCTTCCAGAACTGTGAAAAACATGTTTCTTGCTTAAGCCATCAGTCTACGTTGTTTTGTTATAGCCTCCTAAACTGACTAAGAGCTTGTGGCTCCCAATCTTCGTGAATATAAGGACCTCTTTTCAGATCAAGATGTCTCAGACTCCCACAAAAGAATGGTTGTTCTTTTAGTGGCCATGGATTTAATAAAATGAATCGTGACAAGAAGTCAATCTTAATTCAATAATCCTTTGAATTTATGTTCTATCTATTCAAGCACTAATATTCATTTAGTAATATTAGTTGAACACATCTTTTTTTAGTCTACAGGTAATGCTTGGAGTATACACAGGCTCAGAGACCCTGAACAATGGTTGGCAACCACTTCACTACACCACCAGGACAGGGGACCCTGCTTCTTCTTCTGACCACAAAACAATAACAATGTGCTTACTACTTCTTAGCCTTGGGAATCAGACTATCCGGAGCTCACAACCCTATCTACACTTAGGTGTAGATACCTGCTTCTGATAATTCATTAGCAGTACTACCTTATTGAAATTCGTTAATTTTTCAGTTTCAATTCTCTCATCTTTAAATCAGGTAATAGTGCCTTCCTCATAAGGTTGTTGTAGAAATTGAAGGAGATTTATATATAATATATAAAATACATAAATGATTGAGATTATATACATTATATACCTAAACATTTAACACAATGGCTGACACAGAAAATGTAACCCCAAAATTTGAAATTATCTGCCACTAACCAAATGTATTATGTTTATTAAGTCATTGAAATTCTCTTCAATTATTCCACCTATAAGATGGAAATAATGGGACCACCACTGTTGTGGCATAGGAGGTAAAGCTGCTGCCTGCAATGCTGGTATTTTATATGGGCTCTTGTTCAGTGGCTGCTCCACTTCTGATCCAGCTCACTGCTAATGGCCTGGGAAAAACAGCGGAAGATGGCCTGAGTGCTTGGTTCCCGGCCACCCATGTGGAAGACCCAGAAGGAGCTCTTGGCCCAGCCATGGTTGATGTGGCCATCTGGGGAATGAACCAGCAAATGAAAGATCTTTGTCTTTCCCCCTCTCTCTCTGTAACTCTGACTTTAAAATAAAATAAATAAATATTTTTAAAAAGGGTCTGGTGCCGTGGTACAGTGGGTTAACACCCTGGCCTGAAGCACCAGCATCCCATATAGGCACTGTTCAAGACCCAGCTGCTCCACTTCCAATTCAGCTCTCTGCTGTTGCCTGAGAAAGCAGTGTAGAATGGCCCAAGTCCTTGGGCCCCTGCACCTGCATGGGAGACCCAGAAGAAGCTCCTGGCTCCTGGCTTCAGATCAGCACAGCTCCAGCCATTGCGGCTAGTTGGGGAGTGAACCACTGGATGGAAGACCTCTCTCTCTCTCTTCTTTTCTCTGTGTAACTCTTGACTTTCAAATAAATAAATATTTTTTTAATTTTAAAAAATAAAATGTAAATAACAATAGCTTAGTTGCTATTGTCACTATGCAGCTTATCATATCTTGAGGTTCCTTCCAACTCTGAGACATACGGTTTTGAGACAGTCACCAACTATTCCCAATAACAAGACTGCTGCTAGCTTCAAGGAACCACAGTAGGGGAATCTAGAAGCAGAGAAATTTTTAAAAATCCTCTAATAATTCAAAACAACAAAGAGAACATATCTATTCTGGTATGGCCTAGACTAGTTCCAAATAAATTCAAATTAACATCTTCTGAGTGGACATGAATTGAGGGGATACTATTCAATCTCTACACCCGGAAATATCACTTAATTTCTCCATGCCTAAGTTTCCTAGTAACAAGTTGGTGAGAAAAGTAGACTTAAAATATTTTTATGTAGGAACAAGGATTTGGCTTAACAGATAAGATGTCTGCATCCCACATACAGGTGCCTGGGGGTTCCGTTCCTGGCTCTGACTCATGACTCCAGCTTCCTGCTAATGCAGATCCTGGGAGATAGCAGAAATGGCTCAAGTAGTTGAATTTCTGCCACTCATGTGAGAGACCTGGGTTGCATTCCCAGCTCTAGCCCTGGGTCAGCCATGGCCATTGGAGCATTTGGAGAGTGAAGCAGCAGATGGGTGCTCTCTCTTCTCTCTCGCTGCCTCTCAAATGAATTAAGGTTTAAAAACACATTGTGATGATTATGGTAATTCCGAATATTCCAGAGTGCATAATCTTATGGTCTCCAAAGCATCGTGGACTGGAACAGTAGAAGAGTTCTCAGAAGGAATTCAGAAGTATGAAGGATTATGGTCTGTTGTCTAACCAGATCAGCTCAAAGCATTAACTGACCACAAAATGTGAAACTCCTATACTGTGTCAATACTATGATCCCCATGACAGTGGGGATCAGGTCTTTTATGTGTTTTGAGCAAGTAACACCTTGCACTATGGGTGCTTAATAAATGTTTACCATCATTATTATCATAATTGTATCATAGGTTGCCAGCAGAGATAGCTACTGCTCATTACAACTCTGTTTTGAGACTGTCTCAGTGGGGGAAACCAAAGAGAAAGAGTCTGTTCTCCACATGACATAGATTGCCTGATACAGCAAGTTTTGCCTCTGGACAGCATCCATGGGATTTCTATACTACTGTCCCTTTAAAACTCTAATCTATCCACTACCTCTTCATTTCTGAAACACAAAATGCCAGAAATCATAAAGATAATAATTTTTCCTTTTTACAGGAGAGAGTGAGAGCATATGAATAAGGGGTACTCATAGGAAGGTATTGAGGCAGTCTGGGGGGAGAAAACACAGCGCTAGGGTTCAGAAAAGTCAAACCCAATCCAATATCTGTACAACCCTGGTGTATTAACTCCCTGGCAGGAGGGGGGAGGCTGCTCTAACAA
Organism: Oryctolagus cuniculus; assembly: GCF_964237555.1. Classification (NCBI taxonomy): domain Eukaryota; kingdom Metazoa; phylum Chordata; class Mammalia; order Lagomorpha; family Leporidae; genus Oryctolagus; species Oryctolagus cuniculus. The sequence continues at coordinate 92,285,309 of NC_091453.1, read as the reverse complement.
ATTACTACAAATAATAAATTGTCATATTATTAAAACAATGAAGTTTATTCTCTCTCAGTTCAGAAAGCAAGAAATCTGAAATCAAGTTGTCCACAAGGCCATGCTCCCTCTGAAGACCCTAGGGAAGAAACTCTTCATGCTTTCTTTCTAATGTGTCAGTGCTTACAGGCAAAGCTCTTGGTGTTCCATGGCTTGTAGCTGCATCCCTCTAATCCCTGCCTCTGCCATCACATGGCCTTCTTCCCTCTGGTCAAGGTCTTTGTGTGTCCAAATATCCCCCCTCCTTATAAAGACACTGATCTTTGGATTTAGGGCCTACCCTAATCCTGTAGAACTTTATGCTAATTTGATTTCATTTGTAAAGATCCTCTCCCAAAGAAGGTAAAAGTCACAGGTTCTGGATAGACACAAATGGGTGAAGGCACTATTCAACCCACCACACCCAGGAATGTCACTGAATCTGTCCAGGCCTCAGTTTCCTTAACAGTAAACTGATGTCGATGATTCCATCTTTGGCCATGTCTATCACACAATTATAACATTCTTTTGGAGAAAACAATGTGTACTTTTAACATTTTGTACTCATATTTATGATTCCAGAATCAGTTTGAAAGTTGGGGAAGTAGTGTTTTCCCCCTTTCAAAACAATTCACAATATTTGTGGTTGCTTGCTTGCTGCAAGAAAGAAAGCAAAAACATTGCATGCTACAAAAGTACAGGCTGTGTTTTCATAAGCCAATCATATATATATTTATGTATATATATCCATATTCTACATGTAAAATATTTATTTACATTTAAAATAAATAAAAGATTTGTCAGAGGTAATCATTTTTGAAAAACAAAATGTGCTGTCCTTTACATGGAAATAATCCTACTGAGCCACAATCACTGAAACACAGATTGTCAAGTGTTTTTCTAGAACAAGAATTCACCCAAACACCTCCTTTTAGTACCCATAGATTAGACATAAATTCAAGCCAGGGTAAGCTCAGTCTCTGGCTACTTCAAGTACCCCTCTGTGAATTCATGACTCATTGAGCCACTGAATACACAGCATAGTGAGTACTGTTCAATTTCTCCGAATCATATGTAAATGGAAGTATACCCATAAATTTATCATTATTTAAGGCTAATCAACAACAAGCTTTAATGTTAAGTTGAATAAACAGAATGTTCTTGGTTATAGCTTCCTTCTGCTGGAGGCTTTGTATCTTTCTACTTGATTCCATGAAATTGGTTGTTGGTACTGCATGTGCTCATGTAGGAAGAGGTGTACCTCCTATCAGCAATACTTTTACCTCCACCAAAATGAAAAGAAAAGCAACACAGAGAACAAATCAAGAAATACCCCTTTGGGCTAATCCTTGAGTAGTTTCCCTTGGGCCTTCTGTGTACTTAATGATGGATTGTTCTGCCACACTACACGACTGAGAAAATCCATCCTCTCTTTTCGCCCAAACCACCTACACTTCAGTAATAGCTTTGCTCAAAGGAAAGGGAAAATTGCTTCATATGAAAATTAGGCAGCCAAGCAAAAAATCTGCTACAAGTTTTGAACAACAGGTAAGAATTAAGCCACACCTTCAAGGAAAATGTGAATTTGATGACTTTTGGGTGTCAGCATGATCCTCTTCTTTGATTAACTGGATTTATTTCTCTGATTAAGCATTAAGAGGAACCAGATAGCTCAGACTATTTAGACCAGTGTTTACAATTGGATTTCTCTGGTTCTTTCCATAAGAGAAACGGCCTGTTTGAATGATGACATAGGCTTACTAATGTCAGACTGGAGCACCTGAAGAGGAGATTTTTGTTTGGAACAGTCTCTAAAACAGGTTGGCAAAGGAGATTTTGTGCTTTGGAATGTGGTCTGTCTGCAGAAACAGCCTCCCTACCTTGATCCTGATAGGGTCAGCCTTGAGCTATAGCCAGAGTATCTACATTTACCAAAATTATTTAATTTTAAAAGATTTATTTATTTATTCAAAAGTCAGAATTACAGAGTGGGTGGGAGGAAGATAGAGATCCTACATCTAGTACACTAGTTCACTCCCCAAATGGCCTCAACTGCTATGGCTGGGCCAAGCCAAGGCCAGGAGTTTCATCTGGGTCTCCCACGTGGGTGGCAGGAGCCCAAGCACTTGGGCCATGTTCCGCTGCTTTTCCCAGGTCATTATCAGGGAGCTGGATCAAAAGTGGAGCAGCCTGGTCTCAAACCAGCACCCATATGGATTGCCAGCAGCATAGGTGGCAGCCTTACCTGCTACAACACAGTGTCAACCCTAAACAATAGGTTTTCAGTCCTTAGAACCTCTAGGTGTTAATCTCTCCAGGACTAAAGTGCACAGTAAAGAGATGCTTGGGAGCATTATTAAAAGACACTGCAAAAAAAAAAATAAAGAATGCTGGAGGCAGAGGTTTTGAAAATCTGGAGTAGAATGATTTTTTTTCTACAAAGGCTCTTTCTCATAGATCCTACCAAAATTCTGTTTCTGTCTACAGCAAGTTAGGTAGGGGATTGAGGCAAGACTATCAGACTAGTTTCCAGAGAGCAGATGCTAGCTGGTGAGCCCTGTTTACCAGGCCATGGCAGGTCTGCCAAGCAGAAAGACCCTGTGGAGAGGCTGTGGGTTGGAGACTCACGAATGTTGCTGTTCTGAGATGGTTCAGGGCTCCAGAACTGCCAGGCAGGCACCTGCTCCCAGTGTTGAGATTAAGAGAGAAACCAAGCAAACAAACACTCCCATCAACCAGTATTTAACCTCCTGTTGCTGGGAGTTGAGATTTTTTTTTTGACTCACTGGGGATGATGGAAAAAGTACAGACTGAGTAAGGCCTGAGTTCTATACAGGCTAACACCAAAGAGGTTAAGGTTCTGCCCCTGATACCAACCAGTACAAAGCGTATTCAACCGCCCAATGTGATTAGGGGTCACATTTCAGCCACTCAATCATGGAAATGAAGCTCATTGAAATTCTGCATGCCTCTTTAAACAAACCCAGGCTTCAATCTCCACCTCAGGCTCCTGCCCGAGTCTATATTGGACAAGTATGGAAATCCAGTTCAGGCTTTTACTTGCCTTGTCATGGGATGAAGCATTAACTCAAAGACTTGGCCCAGCCAGACAACTAGATCCCTCCTTGCACCCATGCATTCACTTGAAATAATTTAGTAGCAGGGGCTTTCACCTCCAGCAAGCATAGGTAAATCCTGGATTAGCAGTCCTTGTCATTCCTAAATGGACTGCACATCTCCTGCTGCGGGGCCTTCATTAACAAACCCCTGAATAAACTGAAGGGGAAATAAACAGGCCTCTGGCCGTGCACACGTGTACTCACAACCTCCTCCACTTTTGTCTCTGACTGTTTCTCTTGCCTCCTGGGATTCTCACTTCACGCAGGGTTCTTTGAACAGGATTTTCCTCAGTGCCTTTTTACTCCAACAACACATCCACTTCTTTTAGCTCCCCTATCTTGGACTCCTCTTCGCTTCCCAACTGCACCATTTCATCATCTCCCACAGGTTTCTTTTTGTTTCCTCTGTCTACAGTGACAATTCATGCTCAAAAATAGAGCTCTCCCATTCCCTACCTTTTGCCCTCCCCTCCCACCATGAACAGCTCTCAATAGCAACCCATGCCATTATAGACTAGGAGATCAAGGCGTGTGTGATTCACGATCCTTAACCAGACTCAAAAGACTGGACAGTTCCATTTCAAAAAGGATTGTGAAGAAGGAATTGACATGGGCAGGTGGGCAAAAAGGAGTCCTGAGTTTGGTGCTGGCTGGCTGACCTTGATAATTTCATGAGTTCTCTCCATTTCTGTGTTCCCAGCTATTTTTTAAAAGTACAGACATATTGAAATGCCAGCCATTTGCTCATTTCATAGGAGATCTGTAAGTCAGTTACACAATAGAAAAACTCTATGAAAGGCATAAAGAATCCCATAAATCCCTCTCTGGAAATGTGGGAAGAGTACTGAACGTAGGAGGAGAAGCCTGCAAAATTGTGCCCCTACGAATCTGTCCTTGAGTCCCTTCTCTCCTCATCACATTCTTTCTTCATAAGTCCTATTCTGAATATTTATGTCCCTTCAAAATTCATTTGTTGAAGCCTAATCCTCAGTGTGATAGTATTATGAGGCAGGGCCTTTAGGTGGTGACTAGCTCATGAGGGTTGAGCCCTCATAAATGGAATTAGTGTCCTAATAAATGAGGTTTAAGGGAGTTTATAAGGACCACCATGTAAGGGCAAAGCAAGAAGGCACTGTTTATGAGGAATGAATCCTCACAGACACTGAATATACCTGTGCCTTCAATTTGGATTTCCAGGTCTTCAGAACTGCAAGCAATAAACTTGTGATCTTCATCGTTAGGCAGTCTAAGATATTTTGTTGTAGCAGCTTTATTGGACTAAGACAATGAGATATTGCATAACCAAAATTTCAACCATTGTGCAGATGACTTGCAAATCTGGATCTCTGGGCCTCACCTTTCCTCTGAGCTTTGCACTTAAATATCCAATGGCATACTTGCTAGGCCTGTCATACACACCTGAATGTCCTACAGAAATTTTATAAAAACCTAAAACCTCTTCTTTTATTGCTTAGTCCATGAAGACAACCATTATCCATCCAATTATCATAGTCCAAAACATGAAGATTAGCTTCTTCTTCATTACCATCTCTATCCAGCCTACTTCTGTAACGTAAGCATTTGTCCATTCCTCTGTATCCACATCTTCACCACTCTAGTCTTGGCTACCATCATTTTTCACTTGTATCACTGTCTCCTGAGTAGCCATGAACCTTTGCCTTTGTTCATGATCTTCCATATTTTTGCTGCTGAGCTTTCCTCCACCACCACCATTCCACACTTCCTTCCTACGACAATTAAATATCTACTAGTGTCAGGCACTGGGCTAGGATCTTTACATACATATTCCCATGTGATCCTGACAACAACCCTTTGAGGTATGTATTATTATTATCACTACTTACAGTGGAGGAAACTAAGACTCAAATAAGTAATTTGTTCAAGAACAAATAGCCAATTTAAATTTAACTGTAAATCTGCCAGACTCCAGAGGCCCCGTTCTTTCCACCATATTACACTGCCTCCCCTTTGGCAGCATTGCATTTAGGATTCTTCACAGACTCATTTGGTTCTTATCATCTAAAGTGTGTTTGGAGTCTGTGCCTTATGTTGTTGCGATTCAACATGGTATCCCTGTAAGCACCATGCACAGCACCTAGTGGGTGCTCGATACATAATCACTAAATAAAAGCAATGACTGATTGAAATCCACCTAGGAGCGTTCTCCACTAGTTCACACATCTCAGTGGTTCTACTTCACATCCCCATTGGGGCACCATTCACATATCATGCTTAATATTAGGCCTGGTTCGGAACTATAACCTAGGAGAAGGTGTCGGACTAATTCTGTTGATTCTTTCCTCATTTCTCTTGTGATGGCTGAAGGCACTCTCAAGCTGCTGAGTTTTCTTGCCTAGTGAAACCTTTGCTTGGTCCTGGCACAGCCGAGAATGCAGCTGAGATGGTTACAGTAACAGTTACCAGAAGGTTAGGAGGCAGGACACAAAGGATGACTTACTTCTACCCTCTTCAACTTAAGATGGCACAACACTGTGCACTTCTGAGCTAGAAAGAGAAAATCCAACTCACCAAATATTATGCATTTTTAGCCAATAGAATTTGGCCAAGAGCCACCCATTTTGTTTAATGATGCAGCACATGCTTTTGGCACTTGAACTCTAATAAGGACTGTACAGGCACTTGGTAGTACACATTCTATCAAGAGGTTTTGACAAGCAGAAAGCAAACAAAAGGACAATTTAAATGTAACATCACATCCACTCAGGCTGTCAGTCAAGTGCCTACCAGTGATCTGACACCGAATCGATAGTATTATGGTTCATTGAAGTCAGATCAATGGCATCACAAAGTTTCAGAGCAGCAGCAGCAGCACAATCGCAAACTTCATGTCTCCTGTCTATTATTACAAAGGAGGTAATCACTGTCTGGCTTCTCTGTGTGCCAAAGCCGCAGCACACCACTGCCTGAAGACTCTGCAACTCTAATTGAGATGGCTGAGTGTGCCATGCCATTTTCTCCCACCTCCACACCCCACCCTCTCCTGCTTCCTCCTGCTCAGGAACTGGTTTGAAAAGGATTTCCCCCACCCCCACCCAAAAGCCCGGGAGAATCCATCTCACATAAGCCCTGGAGGAGCCACTACCAGAGTACGAGTTCCCAGGGAAAAGACCACTTTTGAACACTGGCTCAAGCTTGCCTAGTTTCAAGTGCCTCTTGGTTTCTTTGTTACTTGTGTATTCAAGTTCAGTTGGCCTTGTGACCCCATGAGAGGCTTATGTTTTTAACAAGTGGAGGTCCCTCCCTCAATTGCCACTTCCCACTCTTTTTCTTTTCTCTCAAAAGCTAACATTTGGGGGCTGTCAATTTTCCAGAAGTTTCTGCAGAACTTAATCATTTGGACAACTTAATCAGCATTGTACAACTATAACCTCCCCTTCACCCACAAATTAAAAAACAAGAAAGCACAATTTGCAGGTACCGGGAAGGGGTACTACAAACAGGAGCCTAATAACATTGAAAAGCCTCAAGTCACAGGCCAGAGCAGCATTAGGTGGGTGGGTCAAACAGGGGGTACATCAATTTCAGGGCTCAAATGAATTCCCTCCCCCGCCCCGTGCCAGAGCACCTATTGCACTCACCAACCTAGCCAAAGGCTTGCACATCAATGAGACGAAGATGAATTATTGAAAAGCTTCTGTATAAAATGCTGCACTCTGCCATTTCCTACAAATCAAATTATCGAGGGAGATATTTGATTGTAAACATATTTAGAAAATGATTTCATTGTCGTTGGGTTGGTTTTGCTTGCTTCCCCCTCCCCACTTCTTAAATTTTGTTTGCATTAAAGTGCTACAAAGTTAAAAAGGTCACACACACCCACCCCCAACCAGGAGCTTGCACACCAGCCACAGAAGCAAATAAATTTAATCAGCAAAAATGAAAACTTATTATAAGCAATAGAAAATCCTTTAAATCATGCCTAACATCCTTAAAACACAATTGCCTCCTCCTCATCCAGGCCACTAACACATAGTTATCCTGAAAACAAATGGCCTTTTTTTTTTTTTAAGATGGAAAGACCAAAATCCTATTTATAGTTCGCAAACTGCAGCCCTAATGAGGTTAACCAGCTTCCACTGTTAGTTCAAGGAAGATCTCAATTTCAGTCACAGCTCACTTGCAAGGCCTACTATTTCTGGAGGTGGAAGTGTAGCCCCACCCTGCTGGGTGTCAAGCAGGCTATCCCCAAGGGCACAAAAACCCACTCCCGTCAAGGCTGAGCAGATTCCACTTCTTGCTGCCTTGGGCAGAACAGTCATCAGAAAAGGAGGCATCAGATGACCCAAAGGCCAAATTGCTGCTGTTGAGAGACTTGCCTAATGGCATTCAACTAGGATGCCATTGCCTAAGGGAGCCTCTCAGGGATGCCTTTGGCTCTCAGCACTTGAAAAACAAAGAAAGGATGTGGCCTTTCCTGCTGTGACACATGGAGACATGGACGAGAATCTAGTAGCAAGGGTGAAGAACGCACTCATTCAATATTCATTCTTTTTTCCCCAACAACTCTGTATTGAGTACCTGCTATATGTCACAGGTATTGAATTTAAACCAGAGTTGTGAAGTCCTATCATCAAATTTGCAGAGCCTTCAGACTCAGTTTCTCTTCAAAAATGACAGTAATGCAGGTGTAAGTCATTGAGGTGTCATGGAATTTGATCTATTGGAAATGGGCCTCAAGACAAGTGAACCGGTAATTGATTTAGCATGTATTTATTGATTGTTCACTTGGTACAAAGAATTGAACTAAGCTCAGTGAGTGGTGGAAATGGGAATGGGGCAGGACACAAAGGAAAGGAAAGGCCTGGTTTCTCCCTTCACGTTGGTTAAGAGGGTAGTAGGGATACCAGGAAACAACAAGAGAAGAGGCCGATATTAATTCATTTGGCTCTGTTATAGCTGCAACTGAACAAGACCATTTTGTATTTTATATTAATTTATTCACTCACTCATTCGATACTAATTGAACACCTGTGCACTCAGCACAATGCCAGGCAATCTAGGAAGATAGAAATGGAAGATAGAAATAATGGCTTATATAATAATAGCAACCATTAATTGGGGATCTACTTTATACTAGGCTCTTTGCTAAGTGCTTTTATAGGTCCTATTCACATCCAACTATCACAAAATCATTGTGTCTCAAATCATGTGGTGTGTAATAAAGAATGGAGGTCATTTTAGACACAGGAAAGAACACCATCCAATAGCTAATGGTGTCTTATGTATAACACAAATGGAGGGAACAGCTCCCTGAGAAGTATGATCTCAGGACAAATGATGCTATTGTTGTTTATTATACTTTTTATTATAGTCACTAAAATGATAACAGATGGAACCACCTATCAATGTGTCAAACACTGTGTTAGTGGTTTTCCATGCATTATCTTTTTCATTCTGCAAAACACCCCCCTGAGGAAGTATTATTACCATTTTTCAAAGGAAACTGAGGCATGGGAGTGAAATAACTTGCCCAAGTTTCCACAGATAGTAAGAGGCAGAGTCAGGACCGAAACTTTGATCCAGCTGCCTCTAGAGTTCTATTACTCTCACTTTAAGGTCCTGGCCTTGAGGTATTTCTATGCTGGTGGGTAAAATGAGGCCTACCCAACAAACACGTTAAGCATGTGGTTATGGACAAGTCATCTATATACTCAGTTTCCTCATAGAAAATGGGGGATAACAATACCTAATTTAACAAACCTGAAGGGTAATTGTGGTTTGGAAACTTGTTTGTATAGATTTTTTTTTTGGCCAGGCAGAGTTAGACAGTGAGAGAGAAAGAGAGAGAAGAGAGAGAGAGAGAGAGAGTTATAGACAGTGAGAGAGAGACAAAGGTCTTCTTTCCGTTGGTTCACTCCCCTAATGGCCACTACAGCCGGCGCTGTGCCGATCCGAAGCCAGGAGCCAGGTACTTCCTCCTGGTCTCCCATGTGGGTGCAGGGCCCAAGCACTTGGGCCACAGCACAGAGCTGGACTGGAAGAGGAGCAACCGGGACAGAACCAGCGCCCTAACCGGGACTAGAACTTGGGGTGCCAGCACCACAGGCAGAGGATTAGCCAAGTGAGCCATGGCGCTGGCCTGGAAACTTGTTTGTATAGCATTTTAATTATAAGGCAAACAAAAGAAGCAATTTATACAGCAATCAATATAAGATTCAGTTACTCCAATATACAGATATGTAGTTATCCTTCTCCATGTGTTTTTCCTTATAAACCCTTTAGTAGCAAGACCTCATAGTTTAGCCAAAAAGGGAGACTGAACACTTCCTTTTTCTTAAGATTTATTTATTTATTTGAAAGGCAGAGTTACAGAGACAGAGACAGAGAGACCCCCCCCCACACACACACACACACAGAGAATCTTCCATGCTGTTCTGCAGCCAGGAGCCTGGAGCTTCTTCTGGGTCCCTCACACAGGTAGCAGGGGCCCAAGGACTTGGGACGTCTTCCACTGCTTTCCCAGGTGCATTAGCAGGGAGCCGGATTGGAAGTGGAGCAGCCAGGACTCAAACCATTGTCCACCTGGAATGCCGACATGGCAGGCGGCAGTTTTACCTGCTACACCACAGTGCTGGCCCCCGAATGCTTTCTGTTCTCTCTGCCAGAGATGCTTTTCCCCTAGACCTTTCAAGCCTGTGACAGTGACCATGAGGAAAATAAAACTGTAGTTCATCTTTCTTCCCAACCCCTATTTTACTGTTTTATGTTTTCATGGTTCTTATCACTACCTTAAATTATTCATTTATTCCTTCGTTTATTATCTGTCTCTCTCTATACAATGAAATATATTCTCCTTGAGAGCAGCAACTTGCCTGTCTTTGCTCACTACTGCATCATCGGTCCCTTGAACAGAGCCTGGAACATAGACGATGCTTAATACATAACCGCATAATGACTGTAATAAAAACGCATGGCAATGAAACAAGAGGCATTACAAGGTTTTATAACATGAGTAGGTCCAAGCATAAGACATAGAAATTCAGAAGAGAAAGCAAGGACTCTGTGCTCCAGTAGGCCAGTAACACATCAGTGGCATATCCTTGAGTCCTCCAGGAATGGGGAGCATTTGAAAGAGTGAAGGGCAGCCAGTAGAGCACGATGAGTGGCATGAGGGTAAAGAAGGGTGGCAAATACAGGAATGAAAATGTCTTGTCCTAGGAATAGCAGAGTCCAGTCTGCTTGAGGTTGGTGGCATACAAAATTTGGAATTGCAAAGTTCTGGGCAGATCATAGAGACCATTTTATTATTATTTATTTTCATTTCATTTCAAAGGCAGAGATAGAAAGAGATCTTCCATCCATTAATTACTCCCCAAATGCCCACAACAGTGGTTCTGGGATAGGTGAAACCACTAGCCCAGAACTCCAGCTGAGTCTCCCACGTGAGTGGCAGAACCCAACTACTTAAGTTCTCACCTGCTGTTCCCCAGGGTATGCACTAGCAGGAGGCTGGAGTGAGAAGTAGAACGCAGGCACTCTGTGATATGGGATCTGGGTATCCCAGAAAGCATCTTAATTGCCTCAAATGCCTGCCCAAGGTCATAGAAATCCTTGAGTAGGGGGTTAAGAAGTTTGGGACTGGGGCTTATGGTTACCCTGAGGGCTCACATCCCACATCAGAGTGCCTGGGTTTGATACTGGCCTCCAGCTTCTGACTCTAGCTTCTCACTAACGCAGACACTGGGGGGGGGGGGGCAGAAATGATGATTTCAGTAACTGGGTTCCTGAAAGCCATGTGACAGACCTGGATTGTGCTCCCTGACCCACTGGGGACGTTTGGGGAGTTAACGGGATCTCTCTCTCTCTCTCTCTCTCCCTCTCCCTCTATCCCTCTCCCTCTATCCCTCTCCCTCTATCCCTCTCCCTCTCCCTCTCCCTCTCCCTCTCCCTCTCCCTCTCCCTCTCCCTCTCCCTCTCCTATCAAATAAATTAAATGTAAATAATAAATTGGTCATGTCAAGAAAAGGAAGGTAGGCCTCTGCTTGCTGCTTGAGACATTTGCATTCCATATCCCAGTGCCTGGTTCAACAATCCCAGCTACTTCATTTCTGGTCCATCTTCCTGCTAAAGGACACTCTGGGAGACACCAAGTGATGACTCAAGTACTCCAGTCTCTGTTACTTACATGAGAGACCAGGGTGAAATTCTAAGTTCCTGGCCTTGGTCTGACCTAGCCCTAGCTGTTGGCAGGCATTTGGGGAATGAACCAGTAGATAGAAGATATCTCTTTCTCCCTCTCTCCCTGTCTCTCCCCTTTTCAAATAAAAATAAATAAATAAATATTTTCAAAAAAAGAAACTTGGAATTTAAGGAGACTTTTCCTAGGGAAAGCAATGAATGGTGATTTTTACAAAATAAGATAGGGGTTGAAAGGTAAACGCACTACCGTTTTATTTTCTTCATGGTCCTTATCACAGGTATGGAGTGCTTTAGCAAACAGCATTTCAGCAAAGGGAACAGCAAATGTTAAGGACTCAAACCTCCTTTTCTTGGTTACAGTATGAGGTGTAACTAAAAAGTGCTTCCTACCTCTTCTTTTCACAATTGTTGATCCCTAGTAATATCATTGCACCCAAGCTCTGTCTCTGATTACTTTACTATTTTTTTGACAGGTAGAGTTAGACAGTGAGAGAGAGAGACAGAGAGAAAGGTCTTCCTTTTTCCATTGGTTCACCCCCCAAGTGGCCACTACGGCTAGCACATTGCAGCCAGCACTACGCTGATCCGAAGCCAGGAGCCAGGTGCTTCCTCCTGGTCTCCCATGCAGGTGCAGGGCCCAAGCACTTGGGCCATCCTCCACTGCACTCCCAGGCCACAGCAGAGAGCTAGACTGGAAGAGGAGCAATCGGGACAGAATCCGCTGCCCCAACAGGGACTAGAACCCAAGGTGCCGGCGCCGCAGGCAGAGGATTAGCCTAGTGAGCCGCGGCGCCAGCCGGGAAAAGTTTTCAATTAGCAATAATCGTGCCTTGGATAAATCTCATTGGCTACGATACTGCCACTGCGCAAAGCTTGATTACTATATCACAGTCTCAAATAGAAGGGTCTTCACAAAGTTCATAGGAAAAAATTTATGAAAAAAAAAGTACGGATTTAAAACATTTTGGCCCCAAAAATAGTGTCCCAAAAGCAAATCTACAAGAAAGAGATTACTTTCACTGCACAATTGAGGAAACTGAGGCCTGGAAAAGACAGATAACTCACGCAAATTTACATACTTTGCAAGGGCCAAGCCTGGAGAAAACAATTCTTTGGCATGAAAATTGTTCTCCATTCACTATTCCCTTCCCCAGATTATTTTCATCTCAATTTGATTACCAAAAGTTGCATTGCCATTGACCATGACCCCTAGACCAAAATTACCTCTATAAGGCACACAATATCTATAGAATGGCTATGAGGGTTTATTTCTCAGTTTCAAGTCAATGTGCTTACTTGTATTAATTCTTCCATTTTGATTTCAGCTGGCTGTGTCCCCCAAAACAAAGGCTAAATCCATCTTTATGACTCTTGAAATATGCCAATTAACTAACCATGGCCAGGAGATGCTGCATGTGCCCGTCCTCAAAAGGCAGCTAGCTAACGCGGTGTTACCACAGAACGTGGGACCCTCTCCCAGCAGAAACTGCAACTGGAGCGACCTCTGCCTAAGAAGAGAGGGTCAGCTGGTAGTTTCTCTCAGTCAAGGAGACTGTAATTGACTGTACAGGAGTTACCTGCAAATGTTTGAAAAGAGGCCTTTGCATTCAAGGGATGTGAAAGGTGAGAGAATTAATAATAGACTCCTCTTGGATGTATATTTAGAAATGCTGAGAAGGTTCAGGGCTGGTGAAATCAACCTATGTGTTAAAGTTTTTGAGACTGATCTTCCTCTAGCAGGAACTGTGTGAAGCAAAAGAGGGTGGAGGAGTAATAAAGTCCTTCTTGATTATATATTATCTCTACCGATGGGTTGTTGTTGTTGATTATTCAATGAAATTGATTTGCAGCCCAGCTGGTAGAACTGTTAACATGGTGTGGGGAGGTGCATTAATTCCTTTATTCTGATTATAGTCGAAAGGAGGGTCAATTTATTTCCATCAAAATACATGTAAGTTGGATCTCCAGACAGCCAGGTTCTGCACCCATTGATCTTCCCAACTGAGGACTAAAAATGTTCAAAAAGGGGTGGGCATTTGGTCTAGTGGTTAAGATGACAGTGAAGATGCCCATGTGCCACACCACAGTACCTGAGTTTCATTCCTGGCTCCAGCTCATGATGCCAGCTTCCTGCTAATGCAGATCTTGGGAGGCAGCAGAGATGACTCAAACTAGTTGAGTCCCTGCCACACCCACACCTTGCCCCCCCACAGCGGTCTGGGCATTTGGGGAATTATCCAGTGGATGGAAGATCAATCTCTCTCTCTCTCTCCCCCTCTCCTTCTCCCTCTCCCTCTCCCTCTCCCTCTCCCTCTTCCTCTCCCCCTCTCTCTCTGCCTCTCAAATAAAGAAATACATTTTAAAATTCTCCAATTCCTGTGCATTTCCTGTGGCCTATCCAAAAATACATACTTCTCATTGTTACTAAGTTTTTAAAAGAGAAAATGTTCAAAAAACAACTGTACTGAATATGTACAAATTTTTTCTTTGTCATTATTCCCTAAACAATACAAGCAATGATCATTTCCATGTAATTTACATTGTATAAGGCATTAGAAGCAATCTAGAGATGATTGAAAGTACACAGGAGAATGTTCCCAGGTCATTGACAAATATTAGGCCATTTTATATAAGGAACTGGAGCATCTATGGATAATCAAGAGATGATTAAAGTATACAAGAGGATATGCTTAGGTCAAATGTAAATACAATGCTACTTGACATAAGAGACTAGAGCATGTGTGGATTTAGGTATCTGAGGGGAGCCCTGGAAGCAAACTCCACAGATACTAAGAGCTGACTGTATTTCATTTGTTTGACAGTTTGCAGACAGGGGTCGATGGAACATAGGATTCCTTTCATAAAAGTTCACTTTTAGAAAACTTTGGTGAAACATGGCTATTCTAGAGTTTAGGGGAGTCCAGGTTTTAGGAAAGGAAAATCAGAGGCCGATGATGAACACAGCCTGCAATTCTTCTGCCCTCAGCGTAACACAACATGCTTCAGCTCCACACCGGACCACTCCCCAAGTGACTTCCACAGCTTCTCTGAGATGAATTAGGCCACTTAATTAGTGTTCTATTTGCCACTTAAGCCTTTAAAAGCTTGAGAAAAACAGAACTGGCAATGTACATAAAAGATGTGTCTTAAAATAGAAAGGAAAAACGTAAATTAGCTGAAAATAGCCCCCCCCCCCAATCAGTTCCTTCCAGGTGGGAACCTAGTCTCATTCATAGTTGAACCCACCGCAGGGATTAACATAGTGCCTGGCACCCAGTAGGTACTTGATTGAGTTTGTTATAATTGAATTGAAAAGGATGTGTAAAGGAATTAATGGAGGTAATCCATTGTAAAGATATTTAAAGGAGCAAGTTATATCCTGACTCCACCTAGGGTATCAAGCTGTTGATCTCATGTGGCTCTGTTAATGTGAGAACTCAGGCCCACTTTTTACCTATTATCAGAAAAGGTGACTGCACCAAGCCCTCCTGCCTACCCTCTCCCCATTACTGGAGTTCACATCACAGGGGCTTTTAATGCAAAGTTTTTCAGAAAGCAGAACTCTTGCGTGTCCGCAGTCAACAACTGACTCATTTTAAGATGATGAAATCCTGTGTAGTCACATGGTCTGATACTGTTCAGGTATTTTTTTTCTAATCCAGAAATGACTTTAGAAATTTCTGTCACACTTACAACAAACTGTCCCATTACTGAAGTGTTTGCAAACCATAAATCTTGCCTGGAAACATGTTTCTTGATGACATCAATTTAACCATCAGGAAGAAAAAAACAAAGGGGTTCATTCTAAATGTTGGCCCAATATCTATGAGTGATTAAAGAATCCTGGGCTACTGAAGAAGAGGCTGTGTACTATAACAGGGTGCTACTGAGACTATTAAATACGCACTTCCTTCCTGCTGTACTTGCTTGCATAATGAAAAGCTGTCTATACCAATGAAAAAGCTAAGTCTTAATAATGCAAGCTTTCTTACGATATTTTATTATGGAAAAATAATACACATTACTTAAAATATGCAGAAGGCTTTAAGTTGAAAACCAACTTCTCTCCCCACAGCACACCTCAGACTAGCACTAATACATACCAGTCCCAACCTCCAGCAGTAACTACTGTTTTTTTTTTTTTTTAGATTTATTTATTTGAAAGGTAGAATGACAAAGAGATCTTCAACAGCTGGTTCACTCCCAAGATGGCCTCAACAGCCAGGGCTGGGGCAGGCCAAAGCCAGGAGCCAGGAACTCCATCTCAATTTCCCAAGTGACGGAAGGAACCCAAGTACTTGAGCCATTATCTGCTGCCTCCCAAGGTGCCTGCTTCTCAGGGTCAGTATTAGCAGGAAGATGGATCCAAATTAAGGAGTCGGGACTCATGCCAGGTACTCCTATATGGGATGTCAGCATCCCAAGCCAGAATATTAACCACCGTGCCAAACACCCTCCCAGCCACCACTATTTCCTTTCGGAAATCGCTATATATATAAAAAACTGTATTATACACACATAAATAATACCATACATACTATTTACAATTTGCTTTTCAACTTAATATATCTTAGATCTCTTTCCCAGTAAGAATATATATAACATTCTATTCTTTGTGGCAGCTACATAGTATTTAATAATCTAAATTACCACAGCATATTTAACTTGTCCCCTATTCATGTACATTTGGCTGTTTTTAGTTTTTGTTATTACAAATGGCCATCCTTGTACATATTTCCTAGGGTACATGAATTACTGGATGAAAAGTAACATGGGAATGCACATGGTGCAGCCACTTCAGAAAATGGCTTGGTGTTTCTTCAAACAGTTAATCATACAGCTACCACTTGATCCAGCAGCCCCACTTCCAGGTATGCATCCAAGAGAAATTAAAATATATTTTCAGGCAAAAACTTGTACACAAATATATTCATTCCAGCATTATTATAAAAGCCAAAAAGTATAAACCAACTATGTCCCTCAACTGATAAATGGGTAAGCAAAATACACTTTATATACACATACAATTTCATTCTGCAGACAATGTAATATTCCTCAGGCATAAAAAGAAATGAAGTACTGTTTCATGCCAGTGCATGGATGAAGCTCAGAAACATTAGAATAAGCGAAAGCCCGCAGAAGCTCACATATTATGTGATTGCATTTTTGTGCAATGTCCACAATAGGCAAATCTATAAAGACAGAAAGTATATTAGTGGTTGCCAGGAGCTGGGAAAAAGGAAGGGAATGTAGAGTGACTACTAATGGGCATGGATTTTCTTTTTAGGGTGATGAAAAATCCTCTGGAATTAGATGGTGGTGATGACTGCAAGACCCTGTAATTCACTAAAAGACATTGACTTGTACACATCAAATGGGTAAATTTTATGGTGCAGGAATTCCACCTTGATAAAGCAGTTTTTAAAAAACGTAACATAAAACCTTCCAAAGGAGGGTCAGTGTGCAATATATACATTCCACTGGAACACTATTTATCTTGGGATATTCTCTACATACCTCAGAAAAACTTTGCCTTTATCTAATTTCTCCCACTAGACAGTTAAAATGTTTTCCTCATTTCCTAAAGGAAATGGCTGTGTTTAAATTTGAAGAGAAAAAAATTAAATCAAAGATTAGCTTTCAGAAACAAGCTTAAATGTCTTTTTTTAATAGTTTCTGTGTTGCTGTTGTTTTTTCTAATTATAAAAGTAGCACATATTCACTGTATGAAATTTGGAAAAGACATAAAAGCCTAAAAAGAAGAAAGTAAAGATTATTTGTCATCCCACCACCCAGAGATAATCATAGCTAACATTTAAGTGTATTTTCTCTAGTCTTTTAATCTACTTTTGTTTATGAAACGGAAGGCACACTCTGTATACACAATTTCATATCTTACTTTCTTATTTTAATATTATGATACCATGAGCATTTTCTCATTTGAAAACATGATTTTTAATGGCTTCATAATTTTCTATCCTATGCCTATACTGTAATTTATTTAACCAGTTTCCAATTTTAGAGTATTTAGTTGCTTCCAAATTTTGCAGCAACCATTGTTCTTGTAGCTAAATCTTTTTGCACATCCTTAATTATTTCCTTGGGATAAATACCTAAGAGTAGAAATGCTGGGTCAAAAGATATGCACATATTAAAGTTTTTGGTTTGTATTCTCAAATTACCCTTCAGAAAGGTTACACCAATTTGTACCTCCACAGAAATTACTGAAGTGCCTGTTTCTGCCTCAACCTGGCCAACACTGCCTTTGATCTTTTGCTTTAAAATTTTTAGCAACTGTTAATGTGTCAGACATTAATGAAATATGAGTACATTGTTATTTTAAGTTATGTGTATTGGCCATTTTTCATTCATTTCTTGTGTTTTACTTATTTATGTATTTGAGAGGCACGCTGACAAAGACAGAGAGAGAGCAAGAGAGTGTACCCATCTATATGTTGGCTTATTACCCAAATGCACACAATGGCAGAGGCTAGGCCAGGCCAAAGCCAAAGACCAGGAACTAAATTCAGGTCTCCTGTGTGGGTGGCAGACACTCAAGTACTTGAGCCACGCATTAGCAGAATGCTGGAGTCAGGAGCTAGAGGTGGGTATCAAACACATGAACTCTGATATGGGATGCAGGCACCTTTATTTCTGAAGAGATTAATTGATTTATTTGAAACGCAGAGTAAGGGGGGAGGGGAGCGAGCACTTCCCTGTGCTGATTCACTCCCCAAATGGCTACAACAGCCAGGTCTGGGTGAGGCTGAAGTCAGGTGCCATCTTGGTCTCCCTTGTGGGTGGCAGGGACCTAAGTACTTGAGTCATGTCTATTGCCTTCCTAGATGTATTAGCATAAAGCTAGATCAGAAGTAGAGTAATTGGGACTCGAACTGGCACTCCAATATGGTTGGCTTAACATGCTGAACTGTAGTGGGATTCACAGAGGGGCGGGACACCAGGGCTTTCAGCAGCAAGCAATGTTTATTCCTGTCAGCCCTGGCTCAGCAGATTCACATCCATAGACTGAGCCCCTAACACAGAGGAATGTTGTCTTGTAGCTCCTTTGTTAGTTCCCCTTCAGTCCCTTTGTCTCCCTTATATGGTAAAATGCATTCTGATTGGATGCTCTAATGCTACAGGGTTGTGTATACATAGGAGGATACTGATAATGGTTTCCTTCCCTTTGTTCTGGGCAGGTCCTTAACTTCCACTTTGATCCCTGAGAGTCCCTACCATAAAACCACAAGCCTGGATGCAGAAGTCTTAACCCAACTAGACTAAAACCCACCCCTCTGTCTTTTTGGTATGTAAATTGTCCATTTATCCCTTTTGTCTTTTTGTCTGTTGTAATGTTTTTATTTTTTATTAATATGTAAGAGATGTTTATGTAGTAATATAATATCAAACATTTGTCTATCACAAAGACTTACCTTTGAAAGGCATCTGCCCACTTACAGTATTATTGTATTTCTCTGGAGTCTTAATGTCTTCATCAGGGCAAAGTTTTTCAGAATCCAAAGAGGGAAAAGGACAGAAATATTTTTTCTCTCTTTCCACCACAAGCTAGAAGATATAAGGAACCCACAAATGATCTTAAAAATAAATGGACCACGTTATTAGAGAAATAATTCAGTCTCCCCTATGGATTCATTAATGGTCTCTATAAACACCTTTTCTCCCAAGTCTCTCTGGGCACCTAATGCTGGTTCTAAATCAACAGCCCTAGAGGCTGGAGCTTGCTCAAACCTTCCCTTTGCACCAACAATTCACACTGAAGTTTTCTTCATCGTGGTAGGCACCTTAACACTTGCTGGTACTTAAAGAGCAAACTCTTGAGATTCTAATCACTAAGTCTAATTACAACGAAGGGAAAAATTTCACTAAAAAGTTAATAAAAGAAAACAATCATTAAGCCAAACAGAATCTCATTCTCTTGACGGCCTGATAATGTGCATTAGCCTGTGTTTCTAAAACCTGACTCCTGAACCATATCTATACATAAGCGGGAGACTCTCCCCACTTTACAACACATGAGAGGACGGTTCTTGGGGACCTCATAGAATATGCCCACTCTGCACCATGCAGAGGCCTGGGGTAGAGAGACTTGGCTTATTCGCAATTTGCTGTGGTTTCAGTGGTATCCGAAGGCCCTGAGGTTCAAACATTTCTTTTTTGACCTTCTTTTTTTTTTTGGCAGGCAGAGTGGACAGTGAGACAGAGAGACAGAGAGAAAGGTCTTCCTTTGCCGTTGGTTCACTCTCCAGTGGCCACCGCGCCTATCCGAAGGCAGGAGCCAGGTGCTTCGCCTGGTCTCCCATGGGGTGCAGAGCCCAAGCACTTGGGCCATCCTCCACTGCACTCCCAGGCCACAGCGGAGAGCTCGCCTGGAAGAGGGGCAACCGGGACAGAATCCAGCGCCCCGACTGGGACTAGAACCCGGTGTGCCGGCGCCGCAAGGTGGAGTATTAGCCTACTGAGCTGCAGTGCTGGCCTCTTTTTTGACCTTCTATGGACTGAGTTGTGTCCCCCACCCTACCCCGTCACCAGCACCAGACTCATATATCCAAACCCTAAGCTCCAACATGATGCTATTTGAAGATGGAGCATTTAGCATATAATCGGGCTTAGAGGGTTTTATGAGAGTGGGACCTTAGTGATTATGATTAGAGGAGGAGACAGCAAGGGTGATATTTTTACTGTGTGAAGATACGGTAAGACAACAGCTTGTTTGCAAACCATGGAGAGCCCTCACCAGGAAATGAACTGGCTAGCACCTTGATCTTGGACTTTTCAGCCTCTGTAACTATAAAAAATAAATCTGTGTTGTTTAAGCCACCTATTCTTTATTATTATTATCATTATTAATATTATTTTGTCATGGTAGCCTGAACTAAGTAATGCTCACTGATTTAATGCTTAAAATGCCACTATGAATTTAATTGAGTATTTAGTGCTCAGTACACATGCCAGCAACTGCACAAAGTTTCATCAGTCAAAGAGTGAGGAGTATTTGGCTCCCTCCACAGGCACAGCGGGCAGATAAGGCACAAAGGGGAAGAAGAGCGCTTGAGGAGGGTAGATGAGGGCGACACCAAACAGACAAGGGATAGCTGCAAATATACTGCTGTTGCCTCAATAGGCATGAGTGAATAGCAATTCCTTTCAGGTAGGCAACAGTGTCAGCATTCCAGTGTTCCTCTGTGCCCAATGAGTCAAAGAAAAAACAAATATCTAAATTTCTCTTCTATCTTCACAGCAGAGCCTTATTACATAACTGTATCTAAGGGCCAAGACGAGTTCTAATCCTTTACATGTCCAAATTCATTTATATTTCACAATCACCCTATCAACATGGCTATTATTATTATTATCTTCATTTTACAGATAATGAAACCAAGGAATGGAGAAAAGGCAGAGCTGAGATTTGAATCCAAATCTGGGAGACCCGAATGGGGCCAGCATTGTGGTGCAGTAGGTTAAACCACAGTTTACAATGCCTGCATCCCACATGAGTGCCAGTTCAAGTCCTGGCTGCTCCAATTCCAATCCAGACCCCCACCCCACCCCCGATAATGCACCTAGCAACATAGCAGAAGATGACCCAAGTGCTTAGAACACCTGCCACCCATGTGGGAGACCTGGACAGAATTCCTGGCTCCTGGCCGCAGCCTGGCCCAGTCCCAGCTGCTGTGGCCCTTTGGGGAGTGAACCAGCGGATAGAAGACCTCTCTCTCTCTCTTCTCTCTCTCTCTCTCTCTCTCTCTCTCTCTCTGTGTGTGTGTGTGTGTGTGTGTCTCCTTCTAACTCTGCATTTCAAATAAATAAATAGATAAATAAA
The DNA here is from genome assembly GCF_964237555.1 of Oryctolagus cuniculus. Lineage (NCBI taxonomy): Eukaryota > Metazoa > Chordata > Mammalia > Lagomorpha > Leporidae > Oryctolagus > Oryctolagus cuniculus. The sequence goes on along the minus strand of NC_091453.1, from coordinate 92,264,150 downwards.
GCTTTTTTTAAAAGAATTGGGAGACTCCAAAATTCATATACAAATCTGTGTTTGGAAGCCATTTGTCCATTGTTAAAAAGATAGTATTCAAGCCAAAAAGTCACTATTACTGCTCCATTTCTGCTTTTTTTGCCATGTCTTGGACATTCTTTTTTATTTTTAAAGATTTATTTATTTATTTGAATGGCTGAGTGACAGAGAGCAAATGGGGAGAGAGAAATCTTCCATCCACTGGTTCACTTACCAAATGGCCACAACATGTTTTATATTCACAGGCCAAAAAAACAAAAGGTCTAATTAATTCACAAACCCTGAATACAATATATTGTAATATAATGGCCAAAGAAAACGGATCCAAATAGAACTGAGTTTGAGTATGGCTTTGCCACTAACAATGTGACCTTAGGTAAGTAACTTCACTTCCCTGAGTCTCATTTTCTATAAAATCAAACACAGTAGTGGTTGCTACAAGCAGCAAATAAAATGTTGGATATAAAAGTGCTTTGCAAACTTTAAGGGATATGTAAATTGTGACTATGTTAATATAGTCAGACATATACAAAGAAAACTACCAAAACTCAGAATTGCTGAAGGAATGGCTTAAAACCCTAACAGGAAAACACTACTGAATTATAAGTCAGGTATCACTCATTTATTATTACTATTATTTTGACCATCAAGGTTTTAGGAAAAGCAGGTGTAATGTGAAGCACATGAAATAGTAAATCGACAACTGTGGAAAACTTAAGAAAATTTGTAGGCAGTTTTTTAGGACTGTAGATGGCACTAGTTCTTCAGAATGTTTTATTTCTCTGTAAAATGTATGGCTTCCCTTTTTCTTGAATTGGTGTGTGGTGAGGATAAAGGATTACCTATGATGAAATCTTCAATACTCTAAAGGAAAGAAAAGTGTGTGTAGGCACATTTTAAGCCAGAAAGGTCAAATGCCATAGCCATCCTGCCTCTCCCCAAACACATCTCTAGATCCAGTGCCCCACCTGAGCCCAGACAGTCAGGGTTGCATTGTTGCCATATGACCACTAGGGGCATTCTTCGAGGCTGCTAAATTCATAGAAATTAGTGTAACCAGAAAAATTTTTCTTTCCTTAACTTTTCTGAGACAGGCTAAAGCTTTTGAAAAGTGACCACACAGAGGCCGGCACTGTGGCGTAGCGGGTAAAGCTGCCACCTACAGTGCCGGCATCGCATATGGGCGCCAGTTTGAGACTTGGCTGCTCCACTTTCCATACAGCTTTCTGGTATGGCCTGGGAAAGCAGTATATGGACCAACTGCTTGGGCCCCAGCACCCACGTGGGAAACCCAGAAGAGCTCCTGGCTTCTGGCTTCAGATCGGCCCAGCTCCCACAGTTGTGGTCATTTTGGGAGTGTTCCAGTGGATGGAAGATCTCTCTCTCTCTGTGCCTCTGCCTCTGCCTCGCTGTAGCTCTGCCTTTCAAATAAATAAATAAATCTTTGAAAAAGGAAAGAAAGAAAAGTGACCACACAAAGAAGGTAAGGAAAAACAATACTGAAATTGGCAATGAGTTCAGAGAATACTAATTTCTTGCCTCCATTTTTATAAGCCCTAATTATATAACTTGGCAGTTATCTACTAAATTTTACATGAGCATATTCTTCAGCCAAGAAATTCCACTTCCAAGTCTCTAGCCAGAGAAATTCTTGCACATGAGCAGAATAGAAGAGTTTAGAAGAAATCTCATTACAGCTCTGTTTGTAATTTCAAAAGAAAGAATGAGGATGGGGAAGAGGAAAGCAGGAAGGGATGGAAGGAGGAAGATGGGAGAAAGCATAAAAGGGGAACATTTACATCCACTGGTTTATCCAAACAGTTGGACACTGTGTAGGCTATAGTGCAACCATTTAAAAGGAGAAGATCTGTCTATACTAACATCGAAAGAGCTGTAACATATATTGTTGAGTGGAAAAGCAAGCTGTAAAATAAAAGTAGGATATTATTTATGTGAAAACCACATGAAATTCAACAATATATTTCTATTTGTGTATCTAAATATGTACATATATATTTTTCTAGAACTTTTAGAAAGATTTACTTATTTGAAAGGCAGAGTTACAGAGAGACATAGGCAGAAAGAGAGAGAGAGAGGTCTTCCATCCGCTGAGTCACTCCCCAAATGGCTGCAATGGCTGGAGCTGGGCCGATCTGAAGCCAAGAGCCTGGAGCCTCTTCCGGGTCACCCACGTGGGTGCAGGGGCCCAAGGACTTGGGTTATCTTCCACTGCTTTCCCAGGCTATTAACATGGAGCTAGATTAGCAGCAGAGCGGTCGGGACTCAAACAGGTGCCCATATGGGATACTGGCACTGCAGGCAGCAGCTTTACCCACTATGCCACAGCGCCGGCCCGGATACATGTATATTTAAATAAAAAGATTTCTGAGGAGATGCACATCAAATTAGTGGTGAAAGGTATGTCAAAGAGAATGTTGTTCATCTTTACTGTGATTTTCTAATGAGAATGTATTTAATATATACATATATTTTTCCCCTTAAATTATAAAACATAATTGTAACCTGAAACCCTAGACCAGAGACAGAAAGTGGCTTGTGAATGGTATTATAACAACCAGGGGCCATCCTCAGTCTAGCTCTGACAGTTCCCAATCATCTGCTCTTATCCAGACTCCATCTGACTGGCAGTCTCCATAGCCATCCTAGGCTCTTCCCTAGTCTTTAGAGTTTTCTGCTGCTCTTAAAAGACAGCATTAATAGGCTGGCACTGTGGCATAGTCAATAAAGCTGCAGCGTGAACCATATGGGTGCCGGTTCAAGTCCTGGCTGCTCCACTTCTGATCCAGCTCTCTGCTGTGGCCTGGAAAAGCAGTGGAAGATGGCCCAAGTGCTTGGGTCCCTGCACCCGCGTGGGAGACCCAGAAGAGGCCCCTGGCTCCTGGCTTTGGATTGGCTCAGCTCCAGCCATTGCAGCCATTTGGGGAGTGAACCAGTGGATGGAAGACCTCTCTCTCTCTCTCTCTCTCTCTCTGCCTCTCTGTAACTCTGCATTTCAAATAAAACAAATACATCTTTAAAAAATTAATTCATTCAATTTCATGGACTAATTTTAAGTGTCCACTATTTGCTAAGGACTGAGAATAAAATTACAGATAAAAACAAACATGGCCGTTTCTCAGTACTTTTGAGTTTTGCAAAGTGCTTGAGGTCAGTACCAGGGTTCAGTTTCATCTCTGCATGATTTAGGACAAGTATCCCAGTGACTTCATCTGTAAAGTGGCAAAAGAATCTTACCTGTGTGACAAGGTTATAGTGAGGATTCAATATAGTGCAACAAATTCATGAAAAAAAGTATCTGGCATATAGCAACTGCTTGGAGATGTTCACCTCTCTCCTTTGTACTTCATATTTTCTTGTGCTAAGCTTTCTGAAATTATAATACTTATTATTATTATAGCAAACATTTGTATAGTTTTCATTATGTACCAAGCACATTCTAAGTGCTTTATACCTATTAATTCAACCCTATCAACAAACTTATGATATAGATACTGTTATTATCTCCATTTCCAGATGAGGAAATTGAGGCATTAGTTAACCAATTAGTTAACCAAGGTCGCATGAGGTATGAAGCCAGGAAGTCTACTGCAAGACTCTGTGGTTTTCACAGCTTTTCTGTTTCTCATGAGTATTTTTGTGGTTACAGAGATAGTCCCTCTTCCCTCATCCGTGATCTATTTATCTTTGTTTTCATTCATTCAACAGATATTTATTGAAAGAATATGATGTGGGTCCGGCGTTGTGGCATAGCGGGTAAAGCCACCACCTGCAGTGCTGACATTCCATATGGGCGCTGGTTCGAGTCCTGGCTGCTCTACTTCGATCCAGCTCTCTGCTATGGCCTGGGAAAGCAGTAGAAGATGGCCCAAGTCCTTGGGTCCCTGCACCTGCATGGGAGACCTGGAAGAAGCTCCTGACCATGGCGGGCATTTAGGGAGTGAACCAGCAGATGGAAGACTCTCTCTCTCTGCCTCTCATTCTCTCTCTGTGTAACTCTGACTTTCAAATAAATAAATAAATCTTAAAAAAAATAGAAAGCCTATGATGTGTTAGGCACTGGGAACAAGATAAAGTCCCTGCCACCACAAAGAGTTTCTAATGGTATAAGGCAGGTGAATGGTGGTAATAGATTTTAAATTGATATAAAAATGATATAAAATATAGCATCATGTACTCATTTATGTTTTGAACAAAATAAAGCAGCGATGAGTCTTATTCACTTTGCCTGCACTGCAGTCACTAGCTGCATATTACTGCTGTTTCTTTTTCCTGTTTGAAGAAAGTTGGGTTTGCTGCCTATTGTACTGAGTTCACAGGAATGCCTCAGCCTCTATGATGGCTTCTTTATCACATGCCCTCTTACATACTGAGATAGTACAAAACTGCAGCTTACTTTTCATTTTTATAAAGATTTATTTATTTATTTGAAAGGCAGAGTTACAGAGAGGCAAAGAGAGAGAAGAAAGAGAGAGAGAGAGAGAATATGAATGAATCTTCTATCCTTTGGTTCACTCCCCAAATAGCCACAATGGCTGGAGCTGCGCCAATCTGAAGCCAGGAGCCAGGAGCTTCTTCTGGGTCTCCTATGTGGGTACAAGGACTTGGACCATTTTCTACTTCTTTCCCAGGCCATAGCAGAGATCTGGATGGGAAGTAGAGCAGCCGGGACTCAAACCGGTGCCCAGATGGGATGCCGGCACTGCAGGCAGCAGCTTAACTTGCTACACCACAGCGCCAGCCCCTTACTTTTCTTCATAAGACCAAACTCCTTGTTCTTGTTGAATGGGCCACCTCCAAACCTTTCTCATTCCATTACAGAACAAAGATCACAATATACCCTGAAGTTGCAGGATACTCTCGGTTCTTCACACATCCCAGAAGCTCTTTTCTGGGTCCTGCCCCAAATGAAGATCTCTGATCTTTTCAACCAAGCTAGTTTGACATGTTCAAAATATTTCCAACTTCCAGGAGCCACCTATTCCACTCCTGGCCCTTTAAGCCATGGCATCCTATCATATCAATAAAAACGAGTCAAGAGAATTCATGCAACAAATCCACCCCATTAAAAAACCCCATTTTTATTAACAACAACCTGGTGTATGCCAAGACTTTGCCTCTCTTGAGCCCATTCATTGTCTTTATTTTCAGACCTCCTTCATTGAGTAAGCCATTGTTGATCACCAATCTCATTCTCTAGCAGAACACTCTCTCTTGAAGAAGGAAGAAAGAGGCCCTGGAGTCTTTTCTTTCCAGCCAGCTCCCTGGTAGATCTTAACAATTAAGAGCACAGGTCTGGAGTCAAAGAGTTTGGGTTAGATTCCCAGCTCTGTCACTTCCTATCTGTGTAACCGGAAGCCTTGATTTTCTCCTACATAAAATGGGACTTTGAATGCTTTCTAGAGAAGCTTAACTACTCCACAGTTTTGAATACCACAAATATAAGGGGATTTCAAAAAGTTCAAGGAAAAAAATAGAATTGTATAAAGAACAGAAAAAGCTGGAAGGCTCCAAACAGAAAGGAAAGATAAGGAAATGGAAAGACTAGTTGTGTGGTTTGATCAGTTTACTTTGTGTATATGTATTGAGGCATTGCACTTAGCCCATAAAAATATAAAATTATTACATGTTAATAAAAAATTTAAATAATTTTTGAAAAATGTGAGTTCATTTTTATATATAAAAATCCATGTATAGGTTTTTATAACACACATTTCTTATCAACCTTTTGAAGAACCCTCATATACATTGATTCCAAAAATTTTTGAACCAAAATAAACTTACCTTTTAATTACATTTTCCACTAACTTTTGAAGTACCTATATGTCAGTGACTCCTTGGATTTCACTCTAGCCCAGAGCCATCTCTGGGGCTATTCAAGCGCTTAGCCAGAAAGATGTAAATCAACATCCCACCTCCTTCTATATAGGTCCTTCTATATAAAAAATAACTGAAATAAATACTTTGTGGAATAAAATATTTGGTTTACAATCTAGCTCAGCTTCTCATCTGGTCGCACATCAGCAGCTAAGAGAATGCAGACACATATTGAGTAGCAAAGACATTTGTAACTGGATGTGCCATAAGCACCTGCCCTCCCCACCCATTAAGAAAGATCACCTGGAAGACAGCATCTGTCTTTCCAGAGAGGTGTCACAGACTTGCCTTAACACCTCCACTGCTGACTCAGCCACTAGTTCTCTGACACCACATCATAAGTCCCAGATTCCTGATTCAGCAGACTGACATACATACCTGACTTGGGCCTTTGGTAACTCTCCAGACTCCTTTCCTTGCTTTGGGAATGTGGCTTTCTTTTGAACACATTTTTAGTTTTGGCAGCTCTAGTTGTACCCTGGCTCCATGGATCCTAATCTAGCCTTTAAACAGAGTCCTCAACAGAGACAGAGGGTTTGATAGCATCTGCACAGAGCCCATGGTTTCAATGAAATCCTGTTAACCACCCAAGGTCACAAACCAGCAGATTCATGTGTGAAGTTAGACATGTAGCTGGAAATCTCACACCCCCTGCCTCTAAGACCTTCTCAAGTTGATACTGGAATAGGAACATAGCTATAACACACTTTTTATGTGCTCTGCTGTGCAGGTGGCTAAATGCCATGCCAGCCACTCCAGAATGTCTTGATTTGTTTTAAAATGTGTAAATGTTTGAGCTTTGATCTACATCTCAATCTTCAGTCACAGGAGAGGGAGACATTCTGAGTTCTCACGGAAATGTAGATGGGGGAGGGGGTTGTCTCACTATTAGCCAATTCCTGGACCAAAAAGTGCAATTCTTTATTTGCATTTCCTTGATGGCTAGTGTTCCTGAGCATTTTTTCATCTGTCTATTGGCCATTTGGATCTCCTCTCTTGAAAAATGCTTTGTCAAATCCTTTGCTCATTTCTTAATTGGATTGTTTGTTCTGTTGTTCTTGAATTCCTTGAGCTCTTTATAGATTCTGGATATTAATCTTTTATCAGTTGCATAGCTTGCAAATATTTTCTCCCATTCTGTTGGCTGCCTCTTCACTTTGCTAAGTGTTTCTTTTGCAGTGCAGAAGCTTCTCAGCTTGAGGTAATCCCATTTGTCAATTTTGGCTTTGATTGTGCTTCTGGGCTCTTTTCTAAGAAGTCTTTGCATATACCAATATTTTGTAGTTTCCCCAATGTTCTCTAGTAATTTGATGGTATTGGGTCATAGATTTAGGTCTTTGATCCATTTTGAGTGGATTTTTGTGTAAGGTGTGAGGTAGGGCTCTTGTTTCATACTTCTACATGCAGAAGTTCAGTTTTCCCAGCACCATTTGTCAAAGAGACTGTCCTTACTCCGGGGATTGATTTTAGCTCCTTTGTCAAAGATAAGTTGGTTGTAGATGCATGGACTGATTTCTGGAGCTTCTATTCCTTTCCATTGGTCTACATGACTATTTTTGCACCAGTAACAGGCTGTTTTGATGATAACTGTCCTGTTTATGTGTCTTGAAATCTGGTATTGTGATGTCTTCAGTTTTGTTTTGGTTGCATAAGATTGCTTTAGCTATTAAGAGTCTCGTGTTTCCATATGAATTTTAGCATAAGTTTTTCTGAGAAAAAAGATCTGAGAAAAATGTTATTGGTATTTTGATTGGGATCTCATTGAATCTGTAATTGATTTTGGTAATTTGGTCATTTTGATTATATTGATTCCTCCAATCCATGAACATGGAAGATTTTTTTCTTTCTTTGGTGCCTTTTTCTATTTATTTCTTTAATTTTTTGTAATTTTCATCCTAGAGATCTTTGACATCCTTGTTAAATTTATTCCAAAGTATTTACCCCAGTGAGAATGGCTCTCATACAGAAATAAACAAACAACAAATGCTGGTGAGGATATGGGGGGAAAAGGTACCCTAATCCATTGTTGGTGGGAATGTAAACTGGTGCAGCCACTGCGGAAGACAGTATGGAGATACCTTAGAAATCTGAATATAGACCTATCATATGATCTAGCCATCAACCTAAATGCCCATCAACAGTAGACTGGATAAAGAAATGATGGGATATGTACTCTATAGAATAGTATACAGCAGTAAAAAAAACAATGAAATCCAGTCATTTATAACAAAATGGAGGAATCTGGAAAACAGAGTGAATTAAGCCAGTCCCAAAGGGACAAATATCATATGTTCTTCCTGATCGATGACAACTAACTGAGCACCAAAGAGGAAACCTGTTGAAGTGAAATGGACACTATGAGAAACAATGACTTCATCAGCCCTTGTCCTGACTGTCGAGGAACAACTTAATACTTTATCCCTTTTAGTATTTTTTTGTTCTACTTAATACCATTGGTTGAACTTTTTAATTAACACACATTTATTCTTAGGTGTTTAAATTTAACTGAAAAGTTATCTCTGTTAAATTTAAGAGTGGGAATAGGAGAGGGAGGAGATGTACAGTTTGACACATGCTCAATCGGACTTGCCCCAAACAGTAGAGTTAGAAACATGCCAGGGGATTCCAATTCAATCCCATCAAGGTGGCATGTACCAATGCCATCTCACTAGTCCAAGTGATTAGTTTCAGTTCATAATTGATCATAATGATAGGACTAAGTGTCAAAGGGATCACATAAACAAGACCAGTGTCTGCAAATAATTGATAGAATTAAAAAGGAGAGAATGATCCAACATGGGAAGTGGGATACACAGCAGACTCATAGAATGACAGATGTCCTAAACAGCACTCTGGCCTTAGAATCAGCCCTTAAGGCATTTGAATGCAGCTAAAAAGCCCATGAGAGTATTTTAGGCATGGAAAGCCAAGACATTGTGGCCAAAAAAACACACACACCTAAATGAAAGATCTCTGTGAGATTCCAGTGGAAAGAACGGGCCATCAAAGGAGGTACCTTTCTCTGAAGGGAGGCGTGAACTTCCACTTTGACTATGACCTTGTCTGAATAAGATCAGAGTTGGCGAACTCAAAAGGCCTCCATAGCCTTGGCAACTCATGACAAGATCCTCGGGTGATTACTGATGTCATAAACAAGAGTGTCAATTGTTAAATCAACAACAGGAGTCACTGTGCACTTACTCCCTATGTAGGTTCTCTGTCCTTAATGTGTTGTACTAAGTGAATTAACGGTATAACTAGTACTCAAACAGTACTTTACACTTTGTGTTTCTGTGTGGGTGCAAACTGTTGAAATCTTTACTTAGTATATACTAAATTGATCTTCTGTATATAAAGATAATTGAAAATGAATCTTGATGTGAATGGGATGGGAGAGAGAGTGGGAGATGGGATGGTTGTGGGTGGGAGGGAGGTTATGGGGGGTAAAAAGCCACTGTAATCCAAAAGCTCTACTTTGGAAATTTATATTTATTAAATAAAAGTTTTTAAAAAATTGCAATTCCTTGGGACTGGGAATGGGAGAGGGAGGAGGAGGTGGGGTGGGAGGGCGGGTATGGTGGGAAGAATCACTATATTCCTAAAGTTGTACTTATGGAATTTATACTCCTTAAATAAAAGGTTTATCTGTGGGAAAAAAAAGTTCATGGCCAATGGAATTAAAGATAAGCTTACCTGACTGCAAAAAATTTTGGAAACCCATGCATACAAGGAGTCTTCAAAAAGTTCATAAAAATGTATACTATAAAAGGTATGCATAGATTTCAAAAATAGTTTGTACCTAAATAAACTTATCTTTTAATTCCAAAAAAGTGCAATTTTTAATGCAACAAAAATTACCTGCCAATCTTAACACCCTCTGGTAGTTCTGTGTACTCTACTAACCCATCGAGTACAAACTTCCATCGAGCTGTAGTTGCCAACCATTACAAACCCATTTTCTTACTATTCTCGGTCTCTGTTCTTTAAAGATCGATGCATTTGCATGGAAAATTACATGTTGGGGTCTGTCGCTATGGTGCAGGGTCCCATATGAGCACCCATTCAAGACCTGGCTGCTCCACTTCCAGTCCAGCTCCCTGCTTATGTGCCTGGGACAGCAACGGAAGATGGCCCAAGCCCTTGCGCCCTTGTGCCCTTGAGACCCATGTAGGAGACCCAGATGGAGTTCCAGGCTCCTAGCTTTGGTCTGACCCAGCCCTGGCCATTTCAGCCATTTGGGGTGTGAACCAGCGAATGGAAGATTCTCTCTCTCTCTCTCTCTCTCTCTCTCTCTCTTTCTCTTCCCTCCTTCCCTCCCTCCCTCCCTTTCAAATAAAAAAATAAATCTTTAAAAAAAATGCACTCTGGCCGGTGCCGTGGCTCACTAGGCTAATCCTCTGCCTGCAGCACCAGCACACCGGGTTCTAGTCCCGGTCGGGGCGTCGTATTCTGTCCCGGTTGCTCCTCTTCCAGTGCAGCTCTCTGCTGTGGTCTGGGAGTGCAGTGAAGGATGGCCCAGGTCCTTGGGCCCTGCACCCATATGGGAAACCAGGAGAAGCACCTGGCTCCGGGCTTCGGATCAGCGCGGTGCACCGGCCACAGCACGTTGGCCGCAGCGGCCACTGAGGGATGAACCAACGGAAAAGGAAGACCTTTCTTCTGTCTCTCTGTCTCACTGTCCACTCTGCCTGTCAAAAAAAAATGCACTCTGCATGTTTCTTTCCACTATGACCGCCAGCATTGCTTATCACCTAGTTAACACCTACTTGTCCTTCAATCACAGCTGAGACAACTTTTCCCTGATTTCTCTAATCTACCCCCACACTCCATTGTAACATGCTCATTCACCGTACTAACCAAAATTACAACTATTACATTTGCTTAAAAATGTACATCCCCCCTGTTTGTGATTCAACCACAATAATGGCAACTATAAAGGGCAGAGATCATGCATAATTTTGTTCATTCTATATCCCAAGCATTAGCCCAGTGGCAGTCACATAGTTGAGAACCCTATAAAATATTCACTGACTAAATGACATGAGTGAATTATCGTTATGGATCACTTCTTGGTAACCCTTGACTTCTAGAAATAACTCTACAGCCCAGAAATTTATGAAGCTAAACCAAAGAGACTTATGATCAGGCCTAACACAAAGAAGGCTACAAAATGGGGACTTCTTTTTCAATCCAACCTCAATGTGAAGATGCATCTTTCAGCTTATGCAGTGCCCCTATTATCTTCTAGTGATCATTGAACAGGGTCTGCAGTAGTTTGTCCCCTTGTCAACTTGAGTGCATTGGGAGCTACATTTCCCACAATCCTCTTCCTTTGATGGTACTTGCTTACAGTTGGCCAAAAGTGAAGTTGCGCAAGATGAGGGAGGCAAAAGGAAAGCAACAGTCATTACTCTAAAAATGTCATCTTTGGTTCGAAGCAATGAGAGGCAGACACAGAGATGTGGACAGGTTCCAGTATGCCCTTACTTTCTCTGCTCTATATCCAGCTTTTCTTTCCTACTTCTGACCCCGCTGACCAACAGCATCTTCAGGGCTACCACCAGATGCTTCACTATAACCTCACAGAGACAGTACAGACAGACAAAGCAAACAACCACGTGTATAGTCTTCTACATCAATCCCACTTCGAGGTCCAATTCCAGCAGGCTTGTATGCCTAGCTTCCAGATTTTCTTCTAAGTTCGAACTTGCTCCAGAGCTGATTAGTGACCTTTCTGGTAATTTTTGAGCTCCTCTTTTCAGATCTTTATTTCCCTTCTGCAAGATGCCTCTCCCACAATTTTAAGATATTTAATTCTTATAACAAATGTATTATAAATGTATTAAATACATTACAAATGTATTAAAAAAAACCCTGTCCTTGTAAGTGAACCATGACTGATATAAGATACTTCACAAACTTTTTTTTTAAAGATTTATTTATTTATTTGAAAGTCAGAGTTACACAGAGAGAGGAGAGGCAGAGAAAGAGAGAGAGGTCTTCCATCTGCTGGGTCACTCCCCAATTGGCTGCAACAGCCGGAGCTGTGCCGATCCGAAGCCAGGAGCCGGGAGCTTCTTCCTGGTTTCCCACGTGGGTGCAGGGGCCCAAGGACTTGGACCGTCTTCTACTGCTTTCCCAGGCCATAGCAGAGAGCTGGATTGGAAGAGGAGCAGCTGGAGCTCGAACCAGTGCCCATAGGGGATGCTGGCGCTCCAGGCCAGGGCGTTAACCTGCTGCACCACAGCGCTGACAGTGCTGGCCCCCTTCACAGACTTTTAAATTGAGCCATCATTGGTTATTTAAATATATATGGTGTCAGGGTACTTAGGCTCTCATCTTTCCTTACTCTCACTTCCTGCTCTTCTTGTCTCTCTTGTCTGCATTTTCACATCTACCATGAAAAGCTTTCAATTCCATTCCTTTATCTTTACTCTTTAAAAAATGTTTTCATTATTCAAATAATACATGAATAGATTCTCATTATGAGATGTCAACCATACGGAAGTATATAAAGTAAAAGTGTAAGACTTCTTCACCATCACCCTCCATTCTCTACTACTCCCCAAAGGTAACCCCAATGCTAACAGTTTTGTGTGTATCCTTCCAGAATTTTTCCTAACATGTGCAACATATACATAGATTTTGGGGTGCTTTATTAAAATAAAAATTGGCTCTAACTTATATGCTTTTATTCTACTTGTATGTTTTCACCTAAAAATATGCCTTAAAGATCTCTCTAGTATAGCTAGTTCTACTTCATTTTTTTTTTCACAACTGCAGAGTAGTATTTCATACCAAGTAGTATGGATTACAGATGGACCACTGGGTTGTTTACAATCTTCTGAAACTATAAAAATCCTTGTGCAAGTCTCCTTGTACAGATATACAAGCAACTTTATAAGTGAATTTTCTGTATCAAAGTATATTTGCATTTTAAAAATTAATATAATGGTGCCAAATTACTCAGTGGAATGGCTATGTGGATTTACATTCCTACCAATAATGTGCAACATTATCAGTTTCCCACACCCTAATCAATACTACATACTATGCATCTTTTTCATCTTTTAGCAATCTAATGAGATATATATTTTTTGGTTCATTTTGCATTGAACAATGAAGATCTTTTCATATGCTCATTGCCTTTACTCATTTAATCTAATGAGTTATTTGGCACTTTCTCATGATTTGTAGAAGCACTTGGTATATATGGATGTTAACTGTTTGTCTTTTATATACATTGCAAATATTTATTTTCATTTTGTTTCACAGGCCACAAATCAATTACACAGGCCAGGGAAGTGATATAATTACATAATGTTCACCAGGTGTAAGAGAATAAGAAAATAGGCAATAATATCCACCTAAGGTTTTTAACATCTCAAAAAAAATTTTAAAGCACACCATGAAAGACAAAGAATCTTGCATGTATGGGGCACAAGTCTGAAATCTAGATTTTAGTGGGTTTTTGTTGATTTTTTTTACTTTTCTATTTTATGTTGCTGAATTTGTCAACATTTTCCATTGTAGCTTTTAGGTTTACTTTAGTATCTTGCTTATTAAGGTCTTAGTCTCTCATAATTTAGTCTAGGAATTGTATAGATATATTTATGTTCATTTCTTCAACCCACCTGGAATTTACTAGAGATTGATAGAGAAATTGCTGTATTAAATTATTATTTTTTGTCTCTAGCGCCTTCTATTGAAGAGTTTATCACGTTCTACCAATTTAAAATATCAAACAGGAGTGATGTTGGGGTGCAGTGGTTAAGCCACTGCTTTGGATGCTTTCATCTCATATCAGTGACTGGAGTTTGAGTCTCACCTCTGCTTCCAATCCACCTTCCTGCTAATGTGCAACCTAGGAGGCAGCAGGTGGTGGCTCAAGTACGTGGGTCCCTACCACCCTTATGGAAGACCCTGATAGAGTGAATGGAGTTCCTCGCTCTTGGCTTCAGCCTGGTCTAGCCTTGGCTGTTGCAGGCATTTGGAGAGTAAACCAGATGATGGAGGACTGATCTCTCTTTCTCTGCCTTTCAAACATAAATAAATAAATGAATAAATAAATTTAAAAATAAAATGTCATACTTACATGCTATATTTCAACTTTTTAAATTATTACATTATGGAATTTTATTATATTAGCTTCCTAATCTATTTCTAAACTATTTCAGACTGTTGTAATTATTATAAGTCTATACTATGTTTTGATATCTACAAGGGAGAGTCATTTATGAGATTTCTTCATTTTCCAAAATGTCCTTGGAAATTACTTCCTGCTTTATTTTTTCAATAGGTTTTAAAGCCATTAAGTCTTTTTCAAAATTATTTGTTAATTTATTGTGAAATGCAGAGAGATGCACATAGATAGAGAGATCTCCCATTTGCTGGTTCACTCCCCAAATGCTTGTAATATTTGAGGCTGTGCTGCCTTCCAAGATGTTCATTAACAGGAAGACAAAATAGAAAGCCAAGCTGGGACTCAAACTCAGGCACTCCAATATGAGATGCGGCATCTTGTGCAGTATCCCAACCACTGTACCAAATGCCCAGTCCTTTAGTTACTTTTAATAGGTATCACCAGGTAGAATTATTACGTATCTTGTTAGGGTTTATTTTGAGTTATTTTATTACTAAAGTCAATTACTCTTTTTACTGATGATCTTTTCTAATTGGTTTTGATAGAAAAGATAGTGACTTTCATATATTGATTGTAAATCTACCACTGTGCTATTATTCTAATAGCTTGTCAGTTGATTCTCATGGATTTTCTACACACATGATCTTATTATCTGCAATTACTGACAGTTTCATTCTTTCTAATACTTGCACTTCCTAATTTTCTTTCTTTCCCCTTCTTCTGTTGTTCTTCTCTTCCAACCTACCTCCTCTTTCTCTTTCTCCTTCTTCCATTCAAATTTCATTGGGTAGGTCTACCACAACAATGTTGAACAGTTAATGTGAAAGTAAGTATCTGGCCGGCGCCGTGGCTCACTAGGCAAATCCTCCGCCTTGCGGCGCCGGCACACCGGGTTCTAGTCCCGGTCGGGGCGCCGGATTCTATCCCGGTTGCCCCTCTTCCAGGATAGCTCTCTGTTGTGGCCAGGGAGTGCAGTGGAGGATGGCCCAAGTACTTGGGCCCTGCAACCCATGGGAGACCAGGATAAGTACCTGGCTCCTGCCATCGGATCAGCGCGGTGCGCCGGCCGCAGCGCACCAGCCGTGGTGGCCATTGGAGGGTGAACCAACGGCAAAGGAAGACCTTTCTCTCTGTCTCTCTCTCACTGTCCACTCTGCCTGTCAAAAAAAAAAGTATCTATGCTTTCTGACTTTAATGAGAACGTGTCTAATATTTCATCATTATATGTGATACGTTTTTAGTAGAAACTCTTAAACAGAGAAATTTCTTTCTCTTCCTACTCTAAGAGTTATATATCTATTCATTTAAATATAGAGTGAGCATTGAATTTTAACTAAAGTCTTTTCTACACCTGTTGAAATGATGGGTTTTCTCCTTTAATATGGATTGAATTACATTTATAGAGATTGCAATGTTGAACTCTTCATACCTTCCTAGGATAAAACCTACTTAGTAATGATACTCAGTTATTTTACTACATCGTTTGAGAAATGTCTGAGTCACATTTTGTCCTTCCAAGGGGACCCCATGAGCTTATACTAGAAGGAGTTCAGTAAATTATGTCCACTTTTTCCTTCTAGATTATTCCAGTAGTCAGCTTCCTTGGGGATGTATCCTGTTCCTTGATGCTACAACATTCCAAATGTTAAACAATTTTTGATTTCTCTCCAGCACTGACTTATTCTGACGCAACCCAGTCACATAGTATTTTTTTCTTTTTTTTAAAGATTTATTTATTTATTCGAAAGTCAGAGTTACACAGAGGAGAGGAGAGGCAGAGAGAGAGAGAGAGAGAAAGAGAGAGAGAGAGAGGAAGAGAGAGAGGTCTTCCATATGATGGTTCACTCCCCAGTTGGCCGCAACGGCTGGAGTTCTGCCGATCCAAAGCCAGGAGCCAGGAGCTTCTTCTGGGTCTCCCGCACAGGTGCAGGGGCCCAAGGACTTGGGCCATCTTCTGCTATCCCAGGCCATAGCAGAGAGCTGGATCGGAAGTGGAGCAGCCGGGTCTCGAACTGGCACCCATATGGGATGCCGGCGCTTCAGGCCAGGGCATTAACCTGCTGTGCCACATCGCCAGCACCCAGTCACATAGTATCAATAACAGTGATTTGTTAGCACTTACTATATATTGGGTTATTCTTTAATCCTCAAAATAATCCTATATAAAAATCCTAATTTTGGAGGTAAGTAAACTTAGAAACAAAGATTAAATAACTTTCCCAAGATTATAGAGCTAGTAGGTAGCAAAGCCAGATTTCTAATTCTGATCAATCTGACTAAAAAGCGGTGCTCTCAATCACTTCCAACATCACATTGAGGGCCATCCTGACACAGAAATATCCACAACATAATTTACCTCCCCTCTTTCGCTTCTTCTCAAAGTTTGACCCAGCTAAATTCAACTATCTCGCCTGGGAATGGCAACTTCTACAGACTGAGGACAACGTTAGTAGAAATACAACCTTGAAAACATCAGCAACCCAATGATCCCTTACCAACTGTGGGACCTTGAACAAATTACTTAAATTTCCTGAAATCCAGTCTGTCAATCCATTAAATAATAAAAACAATAGCACCTAATTCATGAGGGTTTTATGAGCATTAAGCCAATATGTATAAAGCACTTACCCAAGTCCTCGGTCCTTAAATATTCAGAAATGTTCATAATTGCTATAATTGTACCATACTTCAGAGACATTCTGCTACCACAGACTACCCAGCTTCCTGATCTCTGGCCACAGACTCCAGTTCACTCCCTGATTTTAAAAAGTATCATTTAAAATTCTCCACATCTGAATATGCCTATCTAACTGCTTATCAGGCTGAGCTAAAAACAAAACACCAAAACCAAAAAGGAAATCTGAATATTGAAAGAGTTTGCTGTATTTGAGGGAATATCACTTTAAAATTTAGCAGTTTATAATTTAAAGAAAAAAGAAACCCTATAAACAGCAAAACAAAAACATAGGTTCATTTCAAAACAACAAATTTCAGTATCGTAATGTTTTGATTACTACAGCTTTGTAATATATGTTGAAATTAGGCAGTGTGATGCCTCTAGTTTTGTTCTTTTTGTTCAAGATTACCTTGGCTATTCAAGGCCTTTGTGATTCCGCACGGTTTTTAGAAGTTTTTTTTCTATTTCTGTGAAAAATTACAAAATTCTAACAAGGATTGCATTGAATCTTTAGATTTCTTCAGGTAATATGGACATTTTAACAGCATTAATTCTCCTAATCCATCAGCAGAGGATATCTTTCCATTTATTTGTGTCATCCTCAATTTCTTTCATCATTGTTTTACAGCTTTCAGCTTACAGATCTTCTACTTAATTGTTCAATTTGCTCCCAAGTATTTTCATTATTTTTGATGCTATTCGAAATTGAATTGTTTTCTTAATTCCTTTTTTTGGACAGTTTGCTGTTAGTGTATAGAAATATGACTGATCTTTGTCTATTGGTTTTGTATCCTATTACCTTTCTGAATTTGTTAATTCTAACAGGTTTTCGGTGGAGTCTTTAGGGTTTCCTACAATGAGGGATCTTGAAAAAGTTCATTGACAATGCATATTATGAAAAAAGTATGCATAAATTTCAAAATTATTTTGTACAAAATTATTTTAAATTTCATTTTTCATGAACTGTTTGAATAACCCTTTGTAAGATCATTTCATCAGCCAATAGGAACAATTTCCTTTTTGTTAAATTGGTTTTTACCATTGTACATTTTTAAAATTTTATTTAAGGTATAAAAATTTCTTGTATTTCCTATACATGATTCAGGAACATAATAATACTTCCCTTTTTGGATGTCTATTATTTCTTTTTCTTGCTTAATTGTTCTGGCTAGGACTTCTAGTACTATAATGAATAAAAGAGGCAAGAATGGGAATTCTGTCAAAAAAAAAAAAAAAGATGTGTTGACCAATGGAATGGTATGGAAAGCCCAGAAATAAACCATGAATTTACACTCAAGTGATTTTTGACAAAGAGCTCAAGAAGACACAATGGAAAAAATGACAGTCTCTTCAATAAATGATGCTGCGAAAACTAGATATCCACACACAACAGAATGAAAAGAGACTCTTATATCACATCATATACAAAAATCAACACCGTTTGAGTATACCATCTATTTCTATTACACCCATGACAGCATCATGCAAAAAAAATCAGAAATAGCCTGTGAGAAAAATGGAACTGTGGAAGATAGGCCACCTAGAAGGAGCTATATTTCTGGAAGGATGCAGCTACTGTCAGAGATACACTGCAGAAGTAGTGAGACCAAACCCTTTTAATGTAAAAATAGGACCCAGCCTCTTGTCTGTCTCGCTTAGCTCAAAGTGTCTTGCCTGTCCTTTATCAAAAGGAATTCAGTGAATTGATCATTGCACAATTGGCTCTACAAGGTTCTAATCACCAGACTCAAGAAGTCATTTGGCCCTCCAATACATACAATCTTGTTGGCCAGTATTATCCGGAGGGGTTTGGCAGGGGTGGGGAGCATCCAGCCTACAAGCCATGTAAGACTTATGAAATCATTTGGTCAGGCCCTGCCAAGGCAACTGAATGCAGGGACTCCAAATTCAATAAATCTATAACGGGCTAATTTAAGTTGATAACTTTGCATGGCCCACAAGTGATGTTATAAATATCCAAATGGTCCTTTGCAGAAGAAAGGTTTTCCACCTCTGGTAGGGGAATTCCACATCCAGGTAGGAAAATTCCAGGTCTGGGGCAGAAGGTAACTACAATTTACATAAAAAGATCAACAGAAGCCCAACTGGCCATCTTAAAGATTCCTTAAAGAGCACAGCGTCACTAACTAATCGAAGGAAGGTCATGAGCACCACTGACCAACCAGGAACTTGGACATGAGCTGATTAGGCACCTCTCAGTCCCAATTTCAATCTATAAGAACCTTCATTCCTAATTCCTTGGGGAGTCTGGGAATTAAGCAATAGTTCCCCAGCTTCTTGCTTTGTGCTTTACAATAAATACCTACCTTCTTTCACAATTATGATGACAGTGATTAGCTTTCTATGTGTCAGGCAAGTGTATTCAGGTTTAGAGCTCTATGGCAATAACTCCAACTAGTCTTGAGTGTTGATCTGCAAAAGCAGAAAAGGCAAAGATAGGAAATACTGCAGTTTTTTCCCTCTTGCCTTCAAATTTCTTACCAGTGTTGCCCAGTAAAGGAAAAAAAAAGGAAACCAGCTAACAAGGGGAGCTAGGAAAACCAGTCTATAGAAGTCAGTCTTTAAAGGCCCAGAGCAGGTCAGGAATGGCTCAAGGTTAGGCAACAGAGAAAACCCAGTGCAGCCCATTAGTCTCTGGGAGGGAAAGGGCTTTGTAACTATTTCATACACAGCTATATTTCCTAGAAGCTACAGAAATCCTTGGCATATATAGGTGCTCAATATGTATTTGTTTAATTAATGAATGCTAGAAGACAATGGTATTAAGTATTAAGGGAGAAAGTTTGTAAGTCAAGAATTCTATCCTTAGAGAAATTGCCTTATATAGGTTAAGGCACTAAAAAAATTTTAAGTAAGGGCTCAGGAAATACATTACTTACTGGTTCTTGTTGAAAGAAACTGTTTAGGACATTCAGGTTAATTAAGAAATGAATTAAAAATAAGAGAGCAAAAATGAAGCAGTAGTGAGTTGTTTTTTAAAGATTTATTTATCATTTGAAAGTCATATTTACAGAGAGAGAGAGCGCGCGCACGCTCTTCCATCCGCTGGTTCATTCCCCAGGTGGTTACAATACCTGGGGCTGAACTAGGCCAAAGCCAGGAGCCAGGAGTTTCATCCAGGTCTCCCATGTGGGTGGCAGGGGCCACAGCACTTGGGTAATCTTCTGCTGCTTTTCCCAGGCCATTAGCAGGGAGTTATTAGAAGTGGAGCAGCCAGGATATGAACTTGTACCCACATGGGATGCTGGTATTGCAGGCGGTGGCTTTACCCACAATGCCACAATGCTGGCTCCAAATCAGTTGTTTTAAAAGGAGTAACAGTCTTGTTCTAAGAAAATATTCTAAGGAAAAAATACTGAAAGGTGAAAAAATATTTGCACACAAAAATGTTTTGTGGGGGGTGGGTGTTTGGCACAGCAGTTTAAGATGCCACTTAGGACTACCACATCCCATGTCAGAGTTTTTGGGTCCAAGGCTTGGCTCCTAATTAAAGCTTCCTCCTAATGAGCACTTTGGGAGGCAGTCGGTAATGGCTCGAGTATTTGGATACCTGTCAGTCATATGATATTTGGGGAGTAAGCCAGCAGATGGATGATATCTCTGTCTCTGCCTATCTGTTTCAAATAAAAATAAATAAATAAATTTTCTGGGGCCAGCGTTGTGGTGTAGTGGGTTAAGCCTCCGCCTGCAACACCAGCATCCTAAATCTGAAAATGATGCAACAGAGAAAGAAAACTATAGACCGATATTCCTGATGAACATAGATGCAAAAATCCTCAACAAAATATTAGCTAATCGAGTCCAATAAAAAATCAGAAAAATCATTCACCCAGACCAAGTGGGATTTATCCCTGGTATTCAGGGATGGTTCAACATTCACAAATCAATGTGATACATCATATTAACAAACTGAAGAATAAAAACCATATGATTATCTCAACAGATGCAGAGAAACCATTTGATAGAAAGGATAAAGGACAAGGGCCAGCACTGTGGTGAGGCAGGTTAAGCTGCTGTCTGCAGTACCAGCATCCCATATGAGCACCAGTTCAAGTCGTGGCTGCTCTGCTTCCAATCCAGCTCCATGCTAATGTGCCTGGGAAAGCAGAAGAAGATGGCTCAAGTGCTTGGGCCTCTGCACCCATGCGGGAGACCCAGAGGAAGCTCTGGGCTCCTGGCTTCAGCCTGGCCCAGCCCTGGCCATTGCAGCCATTTGGGGAGTGAACCAGTGGATAGAAGATCTGTCTCTTCTCTCTCTGTAGCTCTGTCATTCAAATAAATAAACAAATCTTTAAAAAATAAATAGGGGTCGGTGCTGTGGTATAGCGGGTAAAGCCGCCGCCTGCAATGCTGGCATCCCATATGGGCGGTGGTTCGAGTCCCCACTGCTCCACTTCCAATCCAGCTGTCTGCTATGGCCTGGGAAAGCAGTGGAAGATGGCCCAGGTCCTTGAGCCCCCGCACCTGCATTGGAGACCTGGAAGAAGCTCCTGGCTTCGGATTGTTGCAGCTCCGGCTGTTGCGGCCATCTGGGGAGTGAACCAAAGGATGGAAGACCCCTTTCTCTCTCTCTCTCTCTCTCTCTCTCTCTCCCTCTCTCTGCCTCTGTGTAATTCTGTTTTTCAAATAAAATATTAAATGCTTTTTAAAAATAAATTTTCTTTTAAATGCTTGTGGCAGAGATGTCTAATGGTCTCCCTAATTCTCCTTCACCCACAGTAATAGACATGCCAAGAACACGGCTGCCCAATTATACTAGCTTTGAGTTTCACTTGCTTGTGTATCAGTGTGACTAAGAAATACAAGCAAAAAGTATATGCTATTTGGCTAGGGCTCTTAAGAAGTAGGTATACAACTCTACCATGCTCTCTTTGCTTTCCCTGTGAGACTGAGCATAGATGTTCAAGTGACAGTTTTCATTGGGACTGTTAGAAAAAGACAGAAAAAAATTTACATTCTTGAATGAATATATTAAGTAGAACCATGACCTGACTCAGAATTCATTCCATTACTTGAAAGAGAAACAAATTTCTCCCTGATTTTAGACATTACATTTTAGGAAGTCTATTTGTTACAGCAGTTGGCATTATCCACACTAATGCAATGTTCATCAAAGCATCATTAATATCAGGGAAATAGCAAAACAATCTCACATTAGGGAACTTCCAAAAAATGGAAAATGATGCAGTCCTCATAAAGTATCTTTATAGTAATTCATAAGGGCATAAGGAAATGTGCATTACATAATGTTAATAAAACAAACCAGGATACATATATACAGTATAATCTCAATTATGTAAAGGAAAAGACATTAATTATAAAAAGACTAGAAGTAAGTAGGCCAATATTTTTTCAAGATTTATTTTATTTATTTGAAAGACAGAGTTACAGAGAGAGGTAGAGAGAGTGGTCTTCCATCCACTGGTTCATTCCTCAAATGGCTGCAATGGCCAGAGCTGGGCTGATCCGATGCCAGCAGCCAGGAGCTTCTTCCAGGACTCCCACGTGGGTTCAGGGGCCCAAGCACTTGGACCATCTTCCACTGCTTTCCCAGGCCATAGCAGAGAGCTGGATCAGAAGTGGAGCAGCCAGGACTCAACTGGTTGCCCATATGGGATGCTGGTGCTGCAGGCCAGGGCTTTAACCTGCTGCATCACAGTGCCAGACCCACCAATATGTTTTTGATACTTGCCTTTGGATACTGAAATTATGGGTGGTCTTTTCTTGATTAAGTTTTTACTTTCTACAATAAGCCTAATATTATAATCATACCCATAATAATTATAACAATCTTATAATCATAAAATGTCAAATGAAAATTTGAAAAAGACTGCAGATTTTCAGATGGAGACATTGACAATGTTTAGGATCTGATACTAATGAGAAAAAAATTCAGACTTCAAAGTCTATGTTCAATTTGGTTGCAAGTATATAAAAATAAAAAGTCTGCATTTGGATGCAGACTAGAAAGGGAAATTCTTTTTTTCTTTTTTAAAATTTATTTTTCTTGAAAGGCAGAGTTACAGAGAGGCAGAGGTAGAGAGAGAGAGAGAGGTCTTCCTTCCGCTGATTCACACCCTAGACAGCTGGAGCTGGGCCGATCTGAAGGCAGGAGCCAGGAGCTTCTTCAGGGTCTCCGACGCAGTTGCAAGGGCTCAAGGATTTGGGCCCCTTTTACTGCTTTCCCAGGTCATAGCAGAGAGCTGAACTGGAAGTGGAGCAGTCGGGACTTCAACTGGTGCCCAAATGAGATGCCGGCACTGCAGGAGGTGGCTTTACCTGCTGCACCACAGCGCCAGCCCCTGGAAATTTTTTTAAAGATTTATTTTATTTATTTGAAAGACAGAGTTACTGAGAGAGGAAGAGGGGAGAGGGGGGGAGAGAGAGAGAGGTCTTCTATCCACTGGTTCACTCCCCAAATGGCTGCAGTGGCTGGAGCTAAGCCAATACAAAGCCAGGAACCAGGAGCTTCTTCTGGGTCTGCCACATGGGTACAGGGGTCCAAGCACTTGGATCACCCTCCACTGCTTTCTCAGGCACATCGGCAGGGAGCTGGATCAGAAGTGGAGTATCCAGGACTTAAACTGGTGCCCATATGTGATGCCCACACTGCAGGCTGGGGATTTAACCCACTATGCCACAGTGTTGGCCCCGAAAGGGAAATTCTAAAGTGAAATAGCTGTTGTATTACAGGGCTTGTGGATATTTTGCTCCTTTGTTTGAAAACGCTTCCTTCAATGTAATCATGTTTTATTTCAGTGAAAACATGACATGATTTTTAACCTAGCTCTTTATCTCTAAATGTTCACACTTTCCCGTGTTTAATAAACTAATCATTGAAACTTGAGCCTCAGCTGTGTACAAGGCTTTTGGGGATCAGCTACCTCAAATGCTACAATCTAGAATGCTTCATCTTGAGTTTGTTCTTCAGCTCAATGTATCCTTGAAGCGGTCATTCTGCCAAAGGACAGGAGGAAGCATGGCTGGTAATGGGTATATATGCAACCTAATAGTCTCCTGGCTATTGGCCTCCAGCTCCTTTTCTTGTTGCTATTATAATTCAGCTAACAGTTAAGGCTGTTTACAAGTTAATAAAAAAGATGGTACAGGAATGCCAGGTACCTTCTGGGAGCCGGGGATGGGCTTTTGGCAGTGGCACATCTGTCTGCAATGCTGGCCATACTATAAAGCCCATTAGTAGAATGCCACATAGACTGAGAGCATTGTACTTGGAAAAGAGCTCGAAAGTCTCACTGCTTTCAGCATATGTTTCCCCCCATAGGCACGCCCCACAGTGTAGAAAGACCACAAACATCCCCTGATTTTCCCTGCACCCATTTGAACTCTGTGACCAGCCATCTGCTGATCCTCTACCTATGGCTGCAGGTCCACTCCAGGTCGGTTGAAATGAAAAGTGACAAAGCTCTCTCTTGGCTAAACAAGTTGGAAAGGGGAGGATGAAGGGTGGCTGTGGTGTCTGCTTGCACAAGGAGAACTTCAGACACCTCTCTAGCTTGCACTTAATTGTGGGACTGCTGTTCTGCTGCAGAGAAAGGCCACTGCCCAGCTGCAGCAGCAAATCCTTGCTGCCAAGGCTGAGGACGAGCTCAGATGGATGGCCCCCGAGAGACCAGCACGTGCTACACACTGAAGCTGCAGATCGGTTGTCCTTTGCTGTAACCCTTATCCCCTCAATGGGAATGCCAAGGTTTTTTATGCACAAGATAACTTACCCAGAATAGATTTTTTAAAAAAATAATCTATGGATTATTGAACATAATTCAGTAGTGTGGATAAAGGACCATCTGAGCAAAGCAGGCTGATCAGAAATTGGCATTTTTGCAACAAGAAAAATATTCTATGGTTCATCAGACTTGCAGGGAAGGTCAACAGAACCACTAAGTCAAAAATACCGTCTGCACAAAAGCTGCAGCTTTCCAAGTACTTCCCAGAAGCTTGCTGCTGACATGTCCGAGAGCTGACAGCAGGAGCTGTTTGAAGAAGAATCTCACCTTCACCTTGGAGTGAATTTTCCTAAAAAGCCTGCTTGAATTGGGCTAATGCTTAGCAAAACTGTAAATCAGTCATTTGGATTTCGCATTTCTAGCCTCTCCTTTTTCACCCTCCCAGTGCCTGCCACTCCCACTTCAAGAAGGCACTATTCTTGTGCTCTAGCCTTCCTTTCTGCTAAGAAAACCTGCTCTCAAAAAGGATCTAACACTTCCATGGAACTGCAATCATGGCCCTTGTCAGGAAGTTTGGGAATCAAAGAAGGATTAGGGAATGCAAGGCTGTGTCCCCTTCTAAAATAAGTTTAGTCATCTGCCAGCAGGTTGGGGAAGTGATTTATTTTTAGGAATTTGACCTGTGAAATTCTACCCTGTGGGCCTCTACTTTTCCGGCTACAGCAGATTTTGAGGCCTGAGCTAATCCTTCAGGCACAAAACCTCCAGGACTCAGACAAACTGATCCAGCAGTATGTCATCACCCACTTCCTTCTGGGGGAGCCTCAAGTTCTGATGGAGTTCTGGAAACTCATGGTCAGCTGCCCCTTGTGTTCATCAATTTGAAACTGTTACACTGGCTAATTCATTGGTTATGACTAGGGTTTAACTTTGGCCAATAAACTGTCCTTATTGTAAAGAATCTAACTTTAAACTTAAATTCCAGGCAAAGACTCATAAAAATGGATGGCTTGGCATTAAAAATATATTCTCTCTGGAAATTCAAAGGAAGGTAAAGTCATCACTGACAAGGTGGGACTTGGTTGAGGTGAAGAGCAAACCTTGAGACAAGTTTCACCATGATTGCAAGTTTCCAGCATGTCTGAAGTAGAGAGAGACAGAAAGAGGGAGAGAGAAGAGGAAGGAAGGAAGGAAGGAAGGAAGGAAGGAAGGAAGGAAGAGAGGGAGGGAGGGAGATATTCCATCTTCAACTCCCACATAGGAAAGAAACTTTTCATGGTCATGTTTCTCTCCTAGGACTACAAGCTCTTCCAAGCACACCACACCCTTGTACTATGCAGGCCAAGAAGAGTTAAATTGAGATTCCTTTAAGGTCCCACGAGGGTCTGCTCCTGCCAAGTTTTTCCAGTGGAAAGTTTCAAATGTTTCCATTTCTGATGTAATGGAAAGGCCCCTCTGCCTTTCTTTCTGTTCCCTTTGTGCACGACTGGGCGAAATGAAAGTCTAGAGGCTCTCTGCTTGCCCACCTCTAGACTCGCAGGCGGGAGATGAGTGAAGAGCAAAAGCCTTACTGTTCTTATTCATGTGGTCCTTCATCATCTCACAGCCCGTTTTCCCTCTGCCTCATCTCTGCTCCTGGAAAGTGATTTGGCCCACAACTCTCCTCGCTATTACAATTTTCCTTTCTCTAGTTGCTTTTAAGATCTTTCCCTCTCCATACTTAATCTCATCTCATCAGCCTGTATATCAATTCTACTATTCCAGGATCGCAGGTCCTCCTATAGCTCATTCCTTTCCACTGGTGTTTTCAACACCAATGATAGCCCCTTCTCTACCTATGCGAAGAGATTTTCATTATTCTGAAGGAATAGAAAAATGCAGAGAAAATTAAGTAGTCAGTGCTTGGGGGTACTATTAAACATGAACCATGTCTACGGGTATAAGACATTTTTGTGAAGAGAGGCCAATGGCCTTGACTCTGTTACTCCTAAGAGCTCCAAACGCCACATGGACTGGCAAATAGAAGTGAAGAACTCAGCTCCATGAATGGCTCTGTGAATTCCTCATGAATTCAGCTCTGCAAATGATCCCCTTTAAGGCACAGCCTTGACCGAGATCTCCAGGGAAGGCCAATGTTGACATGTTTTGAGAAAGTTAGTGAGAAGTGGTGATAAGCATTTGTCAATCCTTTGTTATTCTCATGCCATCTGTTCACCTGAGCTTGAGAAAGAATCTATGAGCTTATGACATCCTATCCAGGGCATTGCTTTCTGTCATCAGAGACCAAGAAGAAGCTCCCTCTCTGGGTACCTTGTCCTGCTAAGTTGAGCTGTACCACTGTTCATCCTCCCCAGGCAGCACTGTTCAAGAGGAATCCATCCAGAAATGAGTATCCATTGATGTTTTACATCAATGAGTATCCACATATGTTCAGAAACACTGGCAGAAATGAATCACACTCTTTCTAAGTACCAATGAGCCCTAAATAAGGAATCTAGATTAGAACAGGCCAAGGGGCTAATTAGAGGCACTAGTCATGTGACCTATCCTTACTCTAAATTGCCTAGTAGTAACCATCTTCCTTGCTGAAAGGAGAGTTAGCCTTGAAATACTGTCTCTTGGTTATTCAAGTACAGAAATGGTAGGGAGGGACTGCTATACATCTGAATTGTCTAGTGACACAGCTCCTGAGTTTGCCATACAGAAACATTCAGGAATCTTGTTCCCTAATCCTCCCTGAACCAACCAGTCAAGGAAGTGGGAACAGTGGGACTAAGGAAAAAGCATGTTAGGCTGGCGCCGTGGCTCAATAGGTTAATCCTCCACCTGTGGCGCCAGCACACCGGGTTCTAGTCCCGGTAGGGGTGCCGGATTCTGTCCTGGTTGCCCCTCTTCCAGGCCAGCTCTCTGCTGTGGCCAGGGAGTGCAGTGGAGGATGGCCCAAGTCCTTGGTCCCTGAACCCCATGGGAGACCAGGAAAAGCACTTGGCTCCTGCCATCGGACCAGCGCGGTTCGCCGGCCACAGCGCGCTGACCGCAGCGGCCATTGGAGGGTGAACCAACAGTAAAGGAAGACCTTTCTCTCTGTCTCTCTCTCTCTCACTGTCCACTCTGCCTGTCCAAAAAAAACCTGTTAGGTAACTCCTTTTATGACTTGAGAAAATATCTCCAGAAGAAATTTTTTGATGATTTACTTCTTTATTTGATAGGAAGAGTTACAGAGAGGCAGAGGCAGAGAGAGAGAAGTCTTCCATGCTCTTGTTCACTCCCCAGATGGCCACAACGGCTGAAGCTGTGCCAATCAGAAGCCAGGAGCCAGCAGCCAGGAGCTTCTTCCTGTTCCTCCACATGGGTGCAGGGGCCTAAGGACTTGGGCCATCTTCTACTGCTTTTCCAGGCCATAGCAGAGAGCTGGATGGGAAGTGGAGCTAGCTGGGACTCGAACTGGTGCCCATATGCAGGTGGCAGCTTTACCCACTACACCACAGCACCAGCCCCCAGAAGAAATATTAAAAGTCACCCTAAAATAATGCAGTGAGAAAAGTGCAAATATAAAATGTCACTCAGAACACATCCCATGAGAAACAGAAGTGATCTAATCTCACATAGCTAGTGGCATGTGAAATCCATGGCCAAAGAGACCAATTACACCACTAAAGGAAATCATCAAGGTTGACAAAGGAAGGTAGAGACTGAAGACTGAAAAGGGGAGTCTTTCGGAAAATGACAAATACTAACAAGGAAAGAACCTCTCCTGTTAGGACACAGCAATCTCCATATGGGCTAATCCAGTAGCACCCTCTCCATCTTCTTCCTTAACAACTCAAAAACTTTCAACATACTTCAACACTTCCTCTTTATTGACGACTTTTACTTGTGCGGCTTATGTGATACCACCCTACTAGTTACTCTTTATTAATCTCCTTTGCTGGGTCTTTTTCTTCTAGCCTTCTAAATGTGATAAATCCCTGGGACTTAATGTTGAACTCTCTTCTCTTGAGAGGTAATAGCACTGTAGTAGTTAAACGAATGGGCTTGGAAACCAAACTGCCTGGTTTTGAAGCCTATCTGCTACTTACTTAGTGTGAAATTGGGCAATCTGAATAAGCTATCCGTGCCTCAACTTCCTCATCTATAAAGTGAGAATTAATAGCATATACTTCAAGGGGCTATGGTAAAGATTAAATGAGTTACTGTACATGAAGCACCCAGGATAGTGTCTGTCACGTATTAAGGGCTATATACATGTTTGTTATTATTACCATCATTATAATCATTGTCATCACAATTATCATTATCACTATTCTCTTCTCTATATTCTTTCTCTCAGAATCTTTTTTTTAAGAATTATTTTATTAATTTGAAAGACATAGTTACAGAGAAAGGTAGAGCCAGAGAGAGAGAGAGGACTTCCATTCCGCTGGTTCACTCCCCAAATGACCGCAATGGCCAGAGCTGAGCTGATCTAAAGCCAGGAGCCAGGAGCTTCTTCCAGGTCCCCCACATGAGTGCAGGGGCCCAAGGACTTGGACTATCTTCCACAGCCTTCCCAGGCCATAGCAGAGAGATGGATCGGAAGAGGAGCAGCCGGGACTCAAACCGGCACCCATATGGGATGCTGACGCTACAGGCTGGGGCTTTAATCCACTGCACCACAGCACCAGCCCCTGCTCTCATAATCTTAAATTCCATTCATAAGGAAATGATCCCAACATCAATTTCTTCCAACTCCAACTCTGACCTGGCCTAAAACCTTGTATTAGAGTTCTCCAGAGAAACAGAGCCAATAAAACAAAGAAAGAGAGAGAGAGAGAGAGAGAGAAAGAGAGAGAGAGAGAGAGAGAGAGAGGAAAAGAGGGGATCTTTAATGGGAATTAGCTCATGATTATAGAGGTCCAAAAATCCCCCAAAATGTCATCTACAAGCTAGTGATCTGGGAAGTCTGAGTCTGTCTGAAGGTCTGAGAAGCAAGGAAGCCGGTGGTGTAATTCTTCCTCTGAAGCCAAAGTCTAGGAACCAGGAGCTCCAATGTCCAAGGGCAGAAGAAGATCCGAGACAGAGAGAGAGCAGATTCACAATTCCTTTACCTTTTTGTTCTATCCAGGCCCACAACGTGTTGGATGATGCCTGCTTATATTGGGTGAGGGCAGATCTTCTTTATTAGTCTACTGACTCAAACACTAATATCTTTTGGAAACACCGTCTCAGACACACTCAGAAATGATGTTTTGCCAGCTGTCTAAGCATCCCTCAACACAGACAAGTTAATACATAAAATTAACCATCACAATTTCAAAACTCATATATCCAACAGTCTATTTGCTATTTCTTGAAACATGTAGTAGGCATGTCAAACTTAACATGTTTTAGATGTAATTCAGTTTCTCTCCTGAGTCTGCTCCTTTCCCAGCCACCCCTATTTCAATAAATATACCACCATCCACCAAGTTCAAACCCAAAGTTACAATTTGTTCTTTTTTGCCATTCCCAATATCTAAATTAGTCAGTTATGACAGTTCTATCTCTAAAATATACCTCAAATATGACTATTTCTCTCCATTTTCACTACTATCACCCTAGTCCACCCACTGTAGTTTCTCACCTGGACTACTTTGATAATCTGTTACCAGGCTTTCCTTTTTCTGTTCCTGCCCCTTAAAAACCTACACACAACACAACAGCCATAGTGAGCTGTTAAAATATAAGTCATATTATGCCACCCCTTCACATCAAACTTAGCTATAGCTTCCTATTGCATTTTGATTAACCCAAAATATTTTTTAAAGATTTATTTTATTTATTTGAAAGACAGAGTTAGAGAGAGAGGTAAAGCCAGAGAGAGGTCTTCCATTCCATTGGTTCATTCCCCAAATGACAGCAATGGCCAGAACTGAGCTGATCCAAAACCAGGAGCCAGGAGCTTCCTCTGGGTCTCCCACAGAGGTGCAGGGGCCCAAGGACTTGGACCATCTTCTACTGCTTTCCCGGGCCATAGCAGAGAGCTGGATCAGCAGTAGAGCGGCCAGGACTAGAACCGGCGCCCATATGGGATGCTGGGGCTGCAGGCCGGGCTTTAATATACTGAGCCACAGCACCAGCCCCTAATCTAAAACTTTCTTATAGGGACTAGAACACCACTGATGACCTGGCCTCTACCTGTCTCTTCAACCTCATTTCCTACCCCTCTACTCCTTTTTCTTCATTGAATACTTCTATCTATTTCTAAATTCAAGGCCCTATTACCTCTTCTTGTAATGATAATCCCGTGACTTTTCATGTAGCTGGCTCCTCCTCATCCTTTAAATCTCAAAGCCAGCATCATTCCTCCAAAGCCTCTCCTGACCATCCTATTAAATAAAGTGGTCCTCTAATTACTCTCTATTTACTCCATAAATGTGATATATTTTTAACTTGGTTACTTGATGATTTTGTCTCCTTCACACACTAGAATGTAACTCTACAAGTTAGGAACTCTATTTTGTTCACAGTGTATACCCAACAAATATAGTTCCTAGTATACAGCAGGTGCTCAATAATTATTCATCGAATGAATTAATGAATTAAGGGACAGGAGAATTAAATAATTGAAACCATGTACTGAGCACCTTAACTGTGCTAGGTGCTTTAAAAAAACCTCATCATATTTAATCCTTAAGATAAGATTTTGTAATATCTTCTATTCCCATTTCACGAAAGAGGTAAACTGAGGCTCAAAAATTATGCAACTGTATCAAGATCACACAGGCACAACCGGGCTTCAAACTCAGGTCTTCTGATTCCAAAAGCTTTGTATTTTCTTGTTTGGCAAAAACATTAAACACTTATTGAGCATCTAATTTGCACCATACACTGTGCCAGGTTCTTGGATATGGAAATAAACAAGACACTATCCCTTCCCTGTACACTTTTTCATCTAGTTGTGAATACAGATGTGTAATTGGATAATTAGATTAGCGGCAATGAATGTTGCATTAGCTATGCCAGAAAAGGAGAGGTAGTAGAATGTAGGTTTTAGAGTCTGAATGCCTGGGTTTGAATTCTAGCCCTGCCACTTCTTAACTGTGTAACTGGGTAAATTATTTAAGTTATTGGAGCCTTGGTTTTCTCATCTGTAAAATGGGAATTACAGTGTTAGGTGCTGAATTGACTGTGATCGGGCTGATGAGCCTGAAAGAGACTGACCAGAAAATAGCATTTTTGGTAGTCGCCTCCTGAGGCAAATGAAGCAACATGGGTGACAGTCAGATCTCTACCCCTTTCCCAGAAGAGCCAAAAATGAATGAGTCCCTGGAATCAGTGTCTTTCAAGGATGTAACTGTAGACTTCAGCAGAGAGGAGTGGCAACAATTGGACCTTGTGTAAAAAAGCCTGTACAGAGATGTGATACTGGAGAACTATTTCAACCTGATCTCAATAGGGTGCCATGTTCCCAAACCAGAAGTTGTCTTCAACTTGGAGGCAGGAGAAGGGCCACGTGTGTTGGCTGGTGAAGTCTCAAGTCACAGCTGCTCAGAGGGGGATATTGAAACTTCACAACAGGGACTATCTAAAGAAGTTTCTCTCCTGTCTGGGAGATTTAGTCTGTTCACAAGATGGGCCCTGTATTCCATCTTAGAAAAATTGTGGAAGAATAATAAACAGATAGGGACTATGAGGCCAAGCAGAGCAGAGCTTTAGGTCACTTTGCTATCACCAGCCAGGAAACGCTGGTTGATGAGATGGACTGTGCATATACGGATGCAGGAAAAGGAGCTCATGAGAATACACACCTTTTTCCTTCAAGCAAAAGACTTCATAACTGTGACTCAGTAGAAAAGAGTTTGAAGCCTGTTGTAAGCTTACGTAATTGCAACGGAAACAGCACAGTAGGCCATCTTGATTAGATTATCAGATATGGGGATATTTTTTGCTCACGTGACTTCTCATACAGAAGCGAGTGCTTGTGAGTGTAATCAGTGTAGGCAACTTCCGAGTCACCAACAAGTGCTTAGAACCTCCACTTGTTTTCTGACTATGTAAAAAGTTTCACCCAGAAATCACCCCACTGCACACATCAGTGGAAAACCAGCAAGAAGGCAGCAAATACGGGACAGTCGTCACTCAGAAGTCCCAACTTGCTGTACATCAGAGAGTTTATGCAGGGGAGAAACTCTTTATATGCACTGAATTTGGGAAGGATTTCTCCCTCACCTCAAATCATCAGAAAACATGTGACGAGTTGTATTACTACAAATGTAGTGCATATGGAAATACTGCTATCCAGAAGTCAAGATGTGGGAAAAACTTCTCTCAGAACTCAAGCCTCAATGCACATAAAAAACATCACAGTGGAGGGAAACACTGAATGTACTGAATGTGGAAAAGCCTTCACAAGGAAATGAACACTAAGTGTGCACCGGAACATTCACACAGGAGAAAAGCCCTACGTCTGTACTGAATGTGGGAAAGCCTTCATCCAGAAGTCTCATTTTATCACACATGAAAGAATTCACACTGGAGAGAAACCCTATGAGTGTAGTGACTGTAGGAAATCCTTTATTAAGAAGTCACAACTCCACGTGCATGAGTGAATTCACACAGGAGACAATCCCCTTATATTTTCTTTTTTTTTATATTTGACAGGTAGAGTTACAGACAGTGAGAGAGAGACAGAGATAAAGGTCTTCCCTCCGTTGGTTCACCCCCCAAATGGCCGCTATGGCCAGCGCTGTGCCGATCTGAAGCCAGGAGCCAGGTGCTTCTCCTGGTCTCCCATACAGGTGCAGGGCCCAAGCACTTGGGCCCTCCTCCACTGCCCTCCCGGGCCACAGCAGAGAGCTGGACTGGAAGAGGAGCAACCGGGACTAGAACCCGGCACCCATATGGGATGCCAGTGTCGCAGGCGGAGAATTAACCAAGTGAGCCACGGTGCCGGCCCCTAATCCCCTTATATTTTCAGAATATGGCAAGGTCTTCACTCACGAGACAAATCTCATCATACACTAGAAAACTCACACTGGAGAGAGGCCCTATATCTACACTGAGTGTGAGAAGGCCTTTACAGACAGGTCAAATCTCATTAAACACTAAAAAATTCATACTGGAGAGAAACCCTATAGATGCAGTGACTGTGGAAAATCATTCACTTGGAAGTCACGTCTCAAGATATATCAGAAATGTCATATTGGAGAGAGACATTATGAATGTAGCAAAGGGGGAACACATTCATTCAGAAATCGACACTAAATATGCACCAGAGAACTCATAGAGGAGAAAAGCCCCCCGTTTGCAGTGAACGTGGGAAGGCCTTCTTCCACAAATCCTATTTTATTACACATGAGAGAATTCACACTGGAGAGAAACCTTATATTTGTGCTGAATGTGGAAAGTCCTTCATCCAGAAGTCACACTTATATAGACATAGAAGAAATTCGTACTGGAGAGAAATCCTATGAATGCAATGACTGTGGAAAGTCTTTCATTAAGAAATCCACACCAGAGAGAAACCATATATATGTCCTGAGTATGGAAAGCCCTTCACCATCAGATCAAATCTTATTATTAAACATGAGAAAATTCATATTAACTAGAAATCCTATAAATGCACTGACTTTGGGAAATCCTTAAACTGGAAAGTACAACTCAAAATACATCAGCAATCTGGTACTGGGGGAGTAGAGTGTCCAGTATCGTAATTGTGGTATGGGAATACCAAGATAGGAGAGGTCTCAGTATGAGTGAGAAGCAGGAGGTACCGAGGCCAATCTCCTCTCTAGTTAGAATTGTGAGTTTCTGGACCACAGAGCCGAGGTCCAGTTCCACAGTTGGGGAGACACCCGTAGGAAGTATTTAAGCAGTGTGCATTGGCCACAACTGTTTGTTGGCTAGATATTGGGATCATCAAGCTCCTGAAAATAATAGTAAAGATGCAAGATGATTTGCAGTCTTTCTTGTTTCACTTTTTGAGTAAGCAGCTTTGTAAGTTCAGTCCTGTTGAGTTTTGTGTGCCCTGGATAGAAAACTATTCAATATTAACAAAAAAAAAAAAATCCCAAGTAAAGTGGTGAGAAAATGTTTCACTGTCTAAGATCCCAAGGACAGTGACACTAAGGTGAAAGTTAGGCAATTCAGGTTTATAATGAAAAGAAATCAGAAAATTGACACTAAAAAGGACTGTATTACAGGTTTTCTTGTTGTTATTGTTGTTTTTAGTCTTTTGGGGGAAGTCATCATTATTTATTGTTTGTAATATTGATTGGTGTGGGCTGTGGTAGCAGGTACCCAAGACATCTGAACGTGCTTCCAGCATATCCTGAAAGTGATCGGTGACATGAGCAGCAATCCTATAACTGCTTATCACCTTGGAATTTACCCTCATGTCATGGAAATTAGTCACAGGGACCTAGATCTAGATAACAGCTCTTTTGATCTTCAACTTCCTCTAAAGAAACCTGTACATTAAAAAATAATAATGAAAGATTTTGTTCTTTGGGGAAAAAAAGAAAACAGCATTTTTATGTGTTTTCCTGTAACTGGAATGCCACCCCCAGCTGCCTTCTTTCTCAACCTAGCTGACCACTGTATCTACTATTTCTGCAAAGCTCAGCTCAGATATCTTCCCTTCCTCTTGGAATCTTTGAATAAACTCTCTTGTACTGGCTTTGTTCCTGCTCTTATGCACCACTGGGGGCAGCTGACGTTCACTGAGTACTTATGTGCCAGGCACTCTACAGGGGCTCATCAGCCCAATCACAATCAATTCAGGGACCTTTGAACCTTGTTCTTCATGCTAAAATGGCTTTCATGGAGCTGGCATTGTGGTACAGGCTGTTAAGTCTCCACCTGAGATGTCGACATACCATATGGGCACCAATTCAAGTCCTGGCTGCTCTACTTCCAAACCAGCTCCTTGCTAATGTGCCAGAGAAAGTAGTGGAAGATGGCTCAACTGCCACCCACATGGGAGACTCATGAAGATCCAGGCTCCTGGCTTCAGCCAGAGCCAGCCCTGGCCATTGCAGCCATCTAGGGAGGGAACCAGAAGATGGAAGGACTCACTCTCTGTCTCTCCTTCTCTCTCTTTGCACTTCAAATAAATAAATACATTTTAAAAACAAATGGCTCTCACATACATCATGTGAGCACAGTGATGCTCCCAGAATCCCAAAGATGTTTCAAATGTATGTGAAGAGAGGTGGAAGTGGCAGGAGCTCTGGATAGGATGGTGGTCATGAGGAAAAGGCAGGACGTGAAGAAGGCATTCTTAACACGTGCTGATCTCTAAGTGTCTTGTTGGTCAAGACAGGGAGGAATCCAGAGAGGAAACTAGGGAGCCCAAGGGGTGGGAAAGGGAATTGCTGCTGACTTAAAAACAGGAAGAAAAAAGGTAGTGAGCTGGAAGCAGAAGAAATATAAAATGAATTTAAAACTCCAATTAAACCACTTTGATGCAGTTTCTGAGAGAAAGTCCTAGCAATCACTTCAAGCATTCCACTTTGAATCACATTTGCCTTGCAGGCAGCCCACTGAGAAGAACAAGCCACCGTGCTGCATTTGTAACTTGGTAGAGACATTTCTCAAAGAGTCAGTGATGGGTCAAATGAGACTGCTAGTGGACCAAGGAACCTGCCCTTGGCCTCGGTCCACATCAAAGAGTTGAAGGGGGAAAGGAAGGGGCCGGCCTGCAGCCCAGCTTGTGACTCTGGAGAGAGGCAAGCCTGATGTATGGCACTCTAAGCTCACAAAGAGAATTTTTAATGTCTCATGACACCACTTGCTTGACAACATCTGCAGGAATTGGCCAATGCATTGTGACATTTTGGTATCTAGAATCAGGACATAATTCCTTCCTGGAGTCCTTGTTCTATTTCCCTTGGATGTGGCAGGGTTTGATGATGATGATAACTGGTGTTTGGGGCCTGCCTTGCTTTTTATGCATTCATGATTACCATCTGTATGCAAACTTTAGAGCAGCCCCTTGCTTTCTGAAAACAGCCAGAGGAGTTGAGGGCCAGGGAGGGAAGAACAGAGGAAGTACACAAGCTTACTGAGTACCAAAGATTTGGAAATCCAAGACAGCACCTTAGAAACCATCTGCTCTCTGGAGAAGAAAGGTACACCTGGAACTGGTTCATGAGCTACCCACGTCACACACTGACAGAGCCTTCATCCGGTTTCCCAAGGGAAGCATCCGCCTGTCTTGTTTCTGTAATACAACTCAGCACAGTTAAAAGAAAGCAAGCTACATGAGTCATGTTAATTCTCTTGATTTTACTGTAATGTATTATTACTCTGTCAGGAAGGCCCAGAGAAAAGAATGTGATTTCTCATGCCAACAGGTTACCGACCTGCATGATTTCCGTGTGGCACAGACAGTTCCAAAGCAGCTTAGAGTGAAATTCAAAAGTTTTAAAAATAGTCTCCTTCACTGCCAAACAAACCAGCCCATTTTTCATTGCCTTCCTAGGCCTCTTGGTGGGAGGATGCCAAGGGTCTTCGAACAGCCCTTACATTCCTCAACAGGTCAGCCAAGTAGACTTACTTCCCCTCACTCCTTTGCAACCCCTTCCTCTCCCTCCCCTTCCCAACATATCCTAAGCCACCACGCACTCAGAATCCCAATCCCCCTCTGAACTGCTCTCCCATACTCCCAACTTTTCCAGACACTCCGACCTTAATTTGTTTTTTTTTTTTTTTTATTAAGTACTTTCTCCCTGCCAGGTACTGCACTAGGTACTTTACACATGGTATATAATTTAATCCCTGAAGTTCCCTCTGGGCTTCCTGCCCTTATCCTTAGCATCCAGGCAAAACTTTCCTATCCTACGTTCCATACTGTCAGGGCCCTGCTTGGATTACCAAGGTAACAGCTAGTTATCAGATAAATTAATCTGTGCTAAGATGTTAAATGACATGCCTCAAATCACACTGTGTAGACATCTGTAAACCCTTACATTGGCCTATTGGAAACTCATGGTTTGCCCAAGGGTCTAATTCAGCACTCTTCATAATAATAATACCCTCTATTTCTATCACTTGTAAAAGCTCTTTCACATAATTACTGAATATTATCCTTTGGCTGTGTTGAGGTGTGAATGAGGACTTTATCCACTGCCATATAATATAAAGGTGTTTTTTAAGGTGCCCTTCCACTGCTCCGAATTTCAGCCCTAGCCTGCTGTTTTTTCTCAGGTCCCAGGCCTATCTGACAACTCCTCTGGCTGATATGGGAAGTCAGAATACCCAGGTCATCTAAGGGCCAGGGGTAGGGGCAGAGGCAGAAAACGGAAGACCAGGGAAGTCAGAAGGGCTGAAAAAGCAGTGACTTAACTGTTCCACGGCCTAATTCTAGAAAGGTCTGCACTTCAGGCCAAACCTCTAGCCCAGCCATGCCTAGCAGGTGCAACAGCCCAATGCCAATTCCCACCCCAGGCTGAGGGACTCTGGTTTCATCTCTGTTCCCTTGCTTGTCACTAGGACAGTCTGGGGTAAGGAAGCAAACCTAACTAAAGCTCCACTTCCAGGCTTTCCCAAGAGACCAAAAGTTTGTGCTTTTCTCAACAGAAGTGGAATCAGCTTTGAGTCCCCTCAACACTGCCCCACCAGTCTGACAGCGAAAGCTTCCAGAGAGCAAAACAGGGTCTCAACTGGTGGGTGGGCCCCTAACTAAAAGAAAGAGTGACTGGAGGGGATGACACTGACACTCCCACATCCCATATCAGAGCATTAGTTCAAGTTCTGGGTGCTCCTCTTCTAATCCAACTCCCCACTAATGAACCTGGAAAGACAGTGGAACATGGTCCAAGTCCTTGGGCCTCTTTAACACACGTGGGAGACCCAGATGGAGTTCCTGGCTCCTGGGTACTCCTGGGTTCAGCCTGGACCAGCCTTGGCTATCACAGGCACTTTCTCTCTTCCTTCCTTTCTTTCTTTCTCTCCCCCCCCCCATTCTCTATCATCCTGCCTTACAAATAAACAAATATATCTTTTTTTAAAAAGTTTTTTTTTTATTTGAGAGGTAAATTTACAGAGGGAGAGACAGAGAGAAAGGTCTTCCATCTACTGGTTCACTCCCCAGTTGGCCACAATTGCCAGAGCTGTGCCGATCTGAAGCCAGGAGCCAGGAGCTTCCTCCAGGTCTCCCACACGGGTGCAGGGGTCCAATCTCTTGGTTCATCTTCTACTGCTTTCCCAGGTCATAGCAAAGAGCTGGATTGGACGAACATGAACCAGCACCCATATAGGATGCAACCACCACAGGCAGAGGCTTAGCCCCCTACGCCACAATGCTGGCCCCTAAATATATCTTTAAGAAGGAGAAAAAAAAGAAACTGCAAACATTGAGGCATGAGATTCAAATGGCAGAGCTAGAAGTAAATATTAGGATCACCTTGATCGATGGGTTTTTAAAAAGCTTTATTCAGTTATTTTGAAAGGGAAAATCACACACACACACACACACACACACAGAGAGAGAGAGAGAGAGAGAGGGCGGGGGAGGAGAGATCGCTCTTCCATCTCATAGTTCACTCCTCAATGCCTGCAATAGCTAGTGAAGTTGTAAGGAAAACAAAGTCGCAGGGGCCTGGATCAGAAATCGAGCAGCTGGAACTCAAACTGGCACTTTGATATGAAATGCAGATATCCCATGAGGCTCTGCTTCTATTATTTTTAAACCCTGGCATCCCAATACTATCTGTACTCTTCATGATGCTACAGAGGGTATGGATTTTTATGTGCCCTGGGGTAGGTTATTCTATCTATAAGATGGAGGTGATAACAGTACCTATTTCCTGGGGGTATTGTGAGAATGCAATTAGATACTCTATGTGAGAACACATATGGGTGAGCACCCACCATAAATGTTCAGTAAGTAAGCAGGTGCTGCCATGTCACAACCAAAGTTGTTTCTGTTGTGACATGAGGAAGGCTGGTGGACATTGTTTTCCTTGGTTTCATGGTCCCAAGTGGAGAAACATCAATTAGCATAATACTACTCACCACTCTTCAGCCTCTCATTTCCCCCTCCTCAGGAAGAGGGAATTCTGGCTCATAAGTTTAGGAGCAGCTATGGGCCATGTGCAGCCATTAGAGATCTATTTGCTTTTTTTTTAAGATTTATTTTATTTATTTGAAAGACAGAGTTAGAGAGAGAGGTAGAGCCAGAGAGAGAGTCTTCCATTCCATTGGCTCACTCCCCAAATGACTACAACAGCCAGAGCTGAGTTGATCCGAAGCCAGGAGCCAGGAGCTTCTTCTGGGTCTCCCATGCAGGTACCGGGGCCCAAGCACTTGGGCCATCTTCTACTGCTTTCCCAGGCCATAGCAGAGAGCTGGATAGGAAGAGGAGCAGCTGGGATTTGAACCCATTCTGCAGGCTGGGACTTTAACCTGCTGCGCCACAGTGCAAGCTCCAGGATCTATCTGCTTTTAGAAAGAATAAGCTCTCGTCTACTCACTGTTATAAAATCCCCAATGTGGGCTAGACTGATAGGTTACTTGCATTTCCTCTAAGTGGGTATCTCTGTCTAATTCTCAGTTTTAACCCACTTTGCAAACACATCTAAGCCACTTTCTCTAGCATTTCCCTCGGAAATAAAGCTCTCTTGATGTCTACCTCCTTTACTTGTTTGACTCTCTCAGTCAGTTCAGAAGTGGGGGAAGAAAGGGTGTTATTTATTGGACTACCTTAAACCTATATATTTTTATTGCTAATTCATGTGAGTTAGTGGAACACTCATTCTGAACCTAAGTCTCCAAACTCTCATTCCAGTACTCTATAGTTAGCCCAGCTTTATAATATTGAAAATGTCTTTACGGTTGCACCTTATTTACTTCACCTTTTGTAGGTTTTTATTGAGATATAACATAAAGAGACAACTGCACAAATTGGTAGAGTACAGCCTGGAGAATTTTTGACAAATAGAACACTCCCATGTCACAGCACCCAAATCAATTACCTTCGTAGCAGAAGCCTCTGGTGCTCCCTTTCAGATACTACTCTCTTTATTTTCTTCTTCTTTTTTTAATAGAAAAAACCTTCCACCAGTGAGCAAATGATTTACATGTCCCATCATGACATAATCTCAAGTTGAATTAGGAAACCAAATCAGCTCTCTCAGTCTTCGTTTGAATAAACAATCTCCTCTGGACAAGCTATGCAATTTAAGCATCATGTAAATGCTTCTAGCCTCATGTAAATATATCCCTTGCATTCACTGGAATTGCCTATGCCAAATTCAAAGCAATGCAAACCTCGCCCCTTCATTTTCATTGGAAGCTGCAGTTCATTCAGGGGTAAACACCAGCCAGCTGACCAGGAAATAGCCTGAAGCACCAAGGAGAAGAATCTGGAGAGGCAGTGGGGTGGAGGGCCGCTGAAGTTTATGGGTAGTCACATCCACTTCCTTGACCTTCTAGATCTTGCAGTCATACCTGTGACCCCTACCCTGACACCCTACACTCAACACACACAGCCCTCCCAGATGGGGTAGCAACTGCTGAACTCAAGCCTTGTCTTATATACAGATGAAAATTTAATAAGTGCTTTCATAACAAATGATATTGAAGATTTAAACTCTATCAAACTCAGTGGTAACGCAAGTTTCAAAATGAAATCCTCAGTCACCAAGTTTAATCTCAGAAAATCCTTCCATTAAGACTTGGGTGGAGGGACTGGGGCTGTGGCGTAGGAGGTTAAGTTGCCACCTACAGTGCTGGCAGCACATATGCGCACCAGTTAGAGTCCCAGCTGCTCCACTTCTAATCCAGTTCCCTGCTGATGTGCCTGGGAAAGTAAAGGAAGATGGTCCAAGTGCTTGGGCCCCTGCACCCATGTGGGAGACCTGGAAGAAGCTCCTGGCTCCTGGCTTCAGCCTTACTCAGCCCCAGCTGTTATGGCCATTTGGGGAGTTAACCATTGGATAGAAGATCTCTCTGTCTCTCCCTCTCTCTCCCTGTAACTCTGCCTTTAAAAAGAAATAAAAGGGGCTGATACTGTGGGGTAGTAGGTAAAGCTGCCATCTGCAGTGCCAGCATCTCACATTGTAGGGATTGGAGTCTCTAACTTGCTAAATGTCGGTTTCTCACTCTGGCTTGCTAGCTTGCCAGCTGTAAGGCCATGACAGGCCTCATTCTGGACCAGGAAGGAGGCAGGCCAGGTCCTTGAGAACAAAGAAAGTAAGCTCTCCTGGAATGTATGACCTTCTGCTCCTCACCAGCTCCCCTGGAATTTATGGCCCAATGCTTCCCACCAGTGCCTCCCCGTGCCATCTCCTTTGTGTGGCCTTCCTGCCAGTGCCTCCCTGTGCCATCCCCTATGTGTGGCCTTCCCGCCACATAATGTATATAGGCCATATGTTTAAATGAACCAATGAACATGTTGGGTCTCAATACCTTGCCATATAGAGAGTAAGGAGGTAACCTACATAGGAG
Organism: Oryctolagus cuniculus; assembly: GCF_964237555.1. NCBI lineage: Eukaryota > Metazoa > Chordata > Mammalia > Lagomorpha > Leporidae > Oryctolagus > Oryctolagus cuniculus. Next base: position 92,222,287 of record NC_091453.1, on the reverse strand, counting down.
ATGACCTGCACCCTTGCAAGTGTGAGGCTATAAAAACCTCTCTCATGCAAACGAAGGGGCCTTTGCCAGTGCTAAAGGGCTGTGTGCAGGTAGGGGGTCCCAGCCTTCTGGTAACAAATAAACCTCTGCTTTTGCATCCATCGACTGTGCCTTGTGCATTGATTGGGAAATATGGACACAACAATATGGACACAACAATATGGGCACTGGTTCAAGTCCCAGCTGCTTCACTTTTGATCCAGCTCCCTGCTGATGCACCTGGGAAGGCAGTGGAAGATGGCCCAAGTCCTTGGGCCCCCACACTCGTGTGGGAGACCCAGAAGAAGCTCCTGGCTCCTGGCATTGGATCAGCACAGCTCTAGCCATTGCAGCCAATTGGGGAGTGAACCAGTGGATGGAAGATTCTCTCTCTCTGCCTCTGCCTTTCAAATAAATAAACAAATCTTTTTAAAAAAGAAATGAAATCTTTAAAAAAAAGATTTGGGTGGAGAAAGTAGTTCAGGGCACTAATGGCTCACCATCATCCTTTTTTTTTAAGATTTATTTATTTACTTGAAAGTCAGAGTTACACAGAGAGAGGAGAGGCAGAGAGAGAGAGAGGTCCTCCATCTGCTGGTTCACTCCCCAGATGGCCACAATGGACGGAGCTGTGCCAATCCAAAGCCAGGAGCCAGGAGCTTCTTGCACATCTTCCACGCGGGTGCACGGGCCCAACCACTGGACCATCTTCTACTGTTTTCACAGGCCATAGCAGAGAGCTGGATCGGAAGTGGAACAGCCAGGTCTGGAACCGATGCCCATATAGGATGCCAGCACTTCAGGCCAGGGCGTTAACCTGCTGTGCCACAGTGCTGGCCCCAACATCATCCTTAAAATAAAATCTAAACCTTTCATTTCTTTATGACCTATAGGGATCTACAAGATCTGCTCACAAGCTCTCCCACACTCTTCTCTCACGTTCCCTCTCCACACTGGCTTCCCTCTTATTCCTTGTACTCTTTCTACTCTAGATGCTCTGTCTTCCTAATCTTTTCAGGCCAGCTCCTGAGTCATTCTGGACTCATCTTAGATGTCACTTCCTCAGAGAAGCTACCTCAAACCATCTCCTAATCAATTTCTACTAATTTTATCTCCTTTGAAACACTCATGGCTATCCCAAAGATTACTTACATAGTTGCTGATTATTTTTCTCCCCTGCTAGGCAGTAAACTATACATCTCATTTGTTCACCATGGTGTCTCAGTATATAGGACATTGCTTGACACACAGCAGATACATAATAAGTATTTCTTGAATGAAAATATGAATAATTTTTCAAAATTTATTTATTTGAAAGGCAAAGATATGGGGGGAGTGAGAGAGAGAGAGAGCAAGCTCCCACCCAAAAATTCATTCCACAAATGCCTTGAAATGGCCCAAAGCTGGTAGCAGGGAACACAATTGAGTGAGTGGCAAAAGCCCAACTACTTGGGACATCATCGCTGTCTCCCAGGGTCTACAATAGCAGGAAACTGAAGCCAGGAACCAAAGACAGGAGTCTAACCCAGCTATTCTGATGTGGGACACAGATAGCCTCAGTGACATCATAACTACTAGACCAACTGCCACCCCCCCCACACACACACCACCTGCCTGCCTACCATGAATGAATAACTTTAAACTATCTGCATTATGATGAGGTAGATGGATTAATAGGTAGTTAGGTCCCCAGTCAGAATGAGGAAAGGGTAAATCTCTTTAAGAGGGTGAAAAATGTTTACTTCTCTCCCAGAAGCTACTTTTAGCAAGATAAAAGTGCTGAATCCCACTCTCAAGTTGCCAGTTTTATCACAAGGATAGCAAGTGATTCCACCCTTCTGCGTGTTGGTTTTTCATGAGCATAGAAAGAAGTTACCAATCACACCTTTCTGATGGCTTTGTTTTATCATGAGCAAGCTACACAGGACAGACAGGATTACAAACCTAGCCTTTTGATGGGTTTTGTTCCCATCCTCTTATTGTTAGCTGCTGGTCTGTTCTCACTCTCCAAATTGTGCTTAAAAGAGTCCACCTTTACCCCTAATGGTAGAGCTAGAAACGTGCCAGGGGATACTAATTCAATCCCATCAAGGTGGCATGTACCAATGCCATCTTACTAGTCAAAGTGATCAGTTTCAGTTCATAATTGATCAAAAAGATAGGATTAAGTGTCAAAGGGATTACATAAATAAGACCAGTGTCTGCAAATAATTGATAGAATTAAAAAGGAGAGAATGATCCTACATGGGAAGTGAGATACACAGCAGACTCAGAATGGCAAAAGCCCTAAACAGCACTCTGGCCTCAGAATCAGCCCTTAAGGCATTCGAATCCGGCTAAAAAAGCCCATGAGAGTATTTCAGGCATGGAAAGCCAAGACATCATGGCAAAAAAAAAAAAATGACCTAAATGAAAGATCTCTGTGAGTGAGATCCCAGCGGAAAGAACAGACCATCAAAGAAGGAGGTACCTTTTTCTGAAGGGAGGAGAGAACTTCCACTTTGAATATGGCCTTGTCTAAATATGATCAGAGTCGGTGAACTCAAAAGGCTTCCATAGCCTTGGCAGCTCATAACAAGAGCCTTGGGTGATTACTGACGTCATAAATAAGAATGTCAATTGTTAAATCAACAATGGGAGTCACTGTGCACCTGCTCCCCATGTAGGATCTCTGTCCTTAATGTGTTGTACTATGTGAATTAATGGTAAAACTGCTACTCAAACAGTACTCTATACTTTGTGTGTCTGTGTGGGTGCATTCTGTTGAAATCTTTACTTAGTAAATACTAAGTAGATCTTCTGTATATAAAGGTAATTGAAATTGAATCTTGATGTGAATGGGATGGGAGAGGGAGTGGGAGATGGGATGGTTGCAGGTGGGAGGAAGGTTATGGGGGAAAAGCTGCTATAATTCAAAAGTTGTACTTTGGAAATTTATATTTATTAAATAAAAGTTTTAAAAAAAGAGTGTACCATCACAGTTTTTCAGGTCTGCCTCTCTTAGAGGCTTCTGCTTGGCTGCTGCAATAGGAGGTTTCTGACTTAAATAAATCTTGCCTTGCTCACTGCCTAGTTGGTGTGGAAATTCTTCCTTCATGTGAGACATGAACCAAGGTCGCCTTTCTTCACCACCATTTTACCCATAACAGTATGATCTGAAGTTGCCAGATGCAATTCATGGCATCACTTTTTAGCAGTCTCTGAAAAGCATGAATTTGAAAAAAGCTAAATATTTTAAAGGGCCTTTTAAAAATTCATGGAAAACACATGTATATTAATTTCATTTTTCCACAAAAATTTTGAGGCACCCTTGTAGGTTCAAATCCTAATCATTGACCTTGCAAAAAAAACTGGTGACCTTAGGCAAGTTTATCAACTTCTCTAATCCTGTCTCCTCTCCTGTAAGAATATCATACTCTCATATATAGTTGTTGTGATGATTAAATACTGTAACATGCATAAAGTTTCAACATGAAGGACTAGAAGAAATAAAATCCAACCCACAGACTTACTCCTTCCCTAACCACCCACTTGCTATTATATCCCTCTCCATATCCCTCAATGGTTCTTCCTTTTGTCGACCAGGTGTGTCCAAATATCCTCTTCCATCTCTGTTCACCCCACTCTCGCAAACTATCCAAACCAAACAATTACAGCAACAACAAAAAATTCTGATGCCTGCCACAGTCATGTGGAAGAATCACCACTTAAACTCTCATTTCTTTAGTGGCTTGTCTGTTACTTCATGCCTATCATCTGTCTCCTTCTATTGCCCCCTGTTGTTGTGAAGGAATCAAGCTGAAGCACTGTAAGTAAAGACTTTAAGTCATAATAAATCATTCAGATGTCAAGAGCCCTAATCTGCCAATCTGAGGCAGAGAGATTGATTGGAAGGTTCTAAAAGCTTCACTTACCATTTTTAAGGATTTAATCTTTTTCTTTTTTTTTTCTTACTTTCTCTCTTAAGAAAGATTGGGAGATGCATCAGTGTCCTTTCCTGTATGGAAAGCTAAGTGAGTTAACATCAAAGGAATGTCTGCTACAAATGAACCAGGGAAAACTTTAGTCACTGTGGAGTAAGCACTAAAAGGTACTATGGAAGTCATCTAATTCAATCCCTTGTTTTACAAAAGAACCAAGACCCACAGAAGAGTAGTGTCACTTGCCCAAGCCCACAGAGTTGGTGGCAATAGCAGAACAAAGCCCCAAGCCTTCTGACCCTTAGTTTAGTATTCATCGCATTAGATCACTCTGTCTCCTCATTGGAACTGAGCATCTCAAAGCAAGGATGAGGGCAAGTATTTCAGGCCTTTCTAGAGAAACTGAATCAAGTAAAGAATGCATGTGCCTTCTTTTAGTTTCTCATAGATATTGAAAAGTGGTCCCAGCAGGAAACAGGCAGGCACACTCAAATTAAGTAATCTGAGGAGAGTTTAAGAAGATGGCTATTTACAAAGGTGTAATAAAGCATAGGAATAGATCACGGAATTCTGGGAGAGGCGAGGAGACAGTTACCACCTCGGGCTGGAAAGGGTAATAGGAGGTAGCTTCTGGGGGCAGCATTCTGGTATACCTGCCACACCAGGTAAAGCCACCATCTGTGACACTGGCATGCCATATGAGCAGTGGTTCATGTCCCAGCTATTCCACTTCCAATCCAGCTCCCTGCTAAATGGCCTGAGAGAAACAGTGGAAGATGGCCCAAATGTTTGGGCCCCTGCTACTCGTGTGGGAGACCCAGATGAAGCTCTTGGCTCCTGGCTTCAGCCTGGCCCAGCATTGGCCATTGAGGCCATCTAGGTGAGTGAACTAGCAGAAGGAATATTTCCACCCCATCCCTATATCTTCATCTCTCCCTCTGTAACTCGATTTTCAAATACATAAAATAAATAAATAAATAAAAATAAAAAATGAGGTAGCTTCTAGAAGCTACATGGAGAGGGCTTCCAGGGGACTGTGCCCTTCCTTTTATTAATATTTATTTTATGTGAAATGCAAAGTTACAGAGAGTGGGAAGAGAGAGATAGAGAGAGAGAGCTCTTCCATCTGCGAGCTTACTGCCCAAATGGCCACAAAGGCTGAGGTTGGGCCAGGAGCCTGGAACTCCATCCTTGTCTCCCTTGTGGGCAGCAGAGGTCAAAGCACTTGGGGCATCTTCTGCTGCTTTCCCAGGTGCATTAGCAGGGAGCTGGGTCAGAAATGGAGCAGCTGGGATTTGAACCAGTGTTCATGTGGGATGCATCACAGGGGCAGCTTAGCAAGGGATAGCTGAACCCACCGTGCCAGCCTGGGCTGTGACCTTTCACTGAGGGTTCCAATCAGCCCATGACACCTTGCAGCGAGAAAGCTGGGGAATAAATATCTCAACTTCACTGTTCTTCCTCTGATCTCCTGTTAGTGCTCCCTTCCTATTGTGCTAATCCACCAGGAAGCCAAAGGACAAGGAAGCCTGGTGGAGTCTACAAAGGTCAATCTTCCAGAACAAAAATAGGATAGAAAAGGGTGGAGAATGGGTCTGGAGAGGCAAAGGGGAGATATTCAGCTCAATTTGACAAGGGAAAGGGAACCAGCACTTCTGTATAGATATTATCCTTAGAAGTTTTCACATTGCATTCATTCCTCACAATATACCTTTGTGGTACATATTATTTCTCCCTTTTTACAGATAAGAAAAACCAAGGTCAAAATGGATTAGATCACTTGCTCAAAATAACACAGGTAATATTTGAACCCAGATGACAGAGCTAGTATTTGAATTGGAAATTTATATTTATTAAGTAAAAGTTAAAAAAAAAAAAGAAAGAGAAAGACAGGGAAGGAGGAGGGGAAGTATTATATTTTAGCATTATATCTATCCCATATGTATATATATATATATTTAATTTATTTGAAAGTCAGAGTTATACAGAGAGAAGGAGAGGCAGAGAGAGAGAGAGGACTTCCATCAGCTGGTTCACTCCCCAGCTGGCTGCAATGGCTGGAGCTGCGCTGAGTGGAAGCCAGGATCCAAGAGCTTCTTCCGGGTCTCCCATGCAGGTTCAGGGGCCCAAGCACTTGGGCCGTCTTCTACTGCTTTCCCAAGCCATAGCGGAGAGCTGGATGGGAAGTGGAGCAGCCGGGACATGAACTGGCACCCACATGGGATGCTGGCACTGCATGCGGCAGCTTCACTTGCTATGCCATAGCGCCAGCCCTCCTATTCCATATATTTTGTAGACATTGACATGAGAATTAATGGGAATTGCATTGTAAAAATCATCATGCATTTGCTGTAACCCTGAGAATCTAATATATTAATAAATTTCTTAAAATATAATAAGCTGTTCTTAAAACAAAAACAATAAAAATTATTTTTTCTTAAAACAAACAAACAAAAAAACCAGAAATATAAAGCAGTACTTTCATGTGTCCCAGCAGGTTAATAAAAGGGAAAAGAACCAGGAGATAAATATTGTCCAACAGCTGCAGATATGTAAGGAAAGCTACACTCACTTCTTTTAAAAAGTTTTTATTTATTTTGAGAGAGAAAGAGAGTGAGACAGTGTGCACTCTTTCATCTTCAGGTTCATGCTCCAAATGCCTGTGATAGCCAGGGTAGGACCAGGCCAAAGCCAGGAGCCAGGAACTCCTTCTCGGTCTCCCATGTTAGTGGCAGGGACCCCAAGTACTTAAGCCATCATATACTGTCTCCCAGGGTGCACATTAGTAGTAAACTGGAATTAAGAGTCGAGTTAGGGCTCAAATACAGGCACTTTGATACTGAATACAGGCATCCCAAGTGGCGTCTTAACCACTGCACCAAATGTCCTACACCCACTTCTTAAATCCTCCTTAGCCACCTTTCCAAAGTGCTTAGACTTTATTCTCTTTTCCCATAAACTCCTGCTGAGGTGTTAATAGACAACTAAATTGTTAACTGATAATTTCATACTAACTGGTACCATTTTAAGATGCAGCTTCCTTCCAGGGGAACCTGCATTTTAATGGAGAGAGACCTTCTCCCTTGTCATCTCACTCCCCTTTAGACTTTCCAAATAATTAAATGTGAAGATTTGGTGCTGAGCTGAAATGGCTGATGAGCCTTGTCTTAGTCTATAAAATATTAAGGGATGTATTTGCTGAAGGGAGTACAAAAAAAAGGCAACTTGATTTTCTGTTTCTTTGTCTTTTTCTGGAGCCCAAATTCCCCCAATATTTATTTTTTAGTAGATTCAAAGTTCAGACTTCCTGTTAGGGCTGCCTCTGTCTTTCCAAAATGCTTTTTCTTCTCCTTCCCCAAGGTGGCAACAGGATTCACATGGAAGCTTGTATAGTTCCAATCCGGCTGGACAAGGGGCATTTGTGCTGCATGTTGGTCTCTGGTTCCTCTCTAACCTCTGATAAAATGTCCCTAACCAGCCATGCTCATCATGAGCCCTCAAAGATATCCACTGTAGAGTAGTTCAGCTTCACTTGGTTTTGGGGGAATCATGGAAAAAGACATCATTAATGACCATGACTCTGATGGTAAGGTTCCTGTACTCAGTTCTCTCCTCTTCCTGACCCCAGGCCTCTTGTTATGCACCAGTCCTGTCTTCAGTCCTGCATTCCCCACAAAGTAACTGAAGCCATCCTTTATAACCCTTCAGGACCAAGTACATAGTCCCCTAGTCCTCTATTTTATCATGCCACCATGGTGCCATTTCTCCTCAATGGTGGCTACTCTGTCTTAATACAGGATACCATGTGAAATGATGCCCACCACAAGTTATAAATGAAAAGGACAATGTCAGTCTTTTCTATGGTCCAGGGTATAGAGTCCACATCTTAAGTCTAGGCACATTCCTTCCCAAATAACTCCAAGCTTCTCTGAGAGCAAAACAGTTTTCCATTTCTTGAGTGGCAGAAACTTCCCTTATGTTACTATCTACTGTTCTCTCTATACAATGGCTGATGGTGATGTAGTATTTTCAGACCACCACATTTTGCTCTTGGTACATAAAAGGGATCTTTACCCTCAGCAAAGCTGGGCTCTTGAAAGTATGCTCTCACTATTCATTTGAGAAATTACAATTTGAAACTCAGACCAAAGCGATGATCTATTTGTTCTATGTCATATCTGTCTTCCCCTGAACCAATAATTGATTTAATGAATAGCAGGAGTGCAGGACAACAAGAAAAAAGAGGTTATTAGGACCAAATGACAACAAAAATTAATTTACTGTCTCAAAAATATATATAGGTAATATTTTCATTCTTCTTTTAAACAAGAAAATTGTTTTTTGAAAATAGAGTTTTAGAGAAAGGTAGAGAGAGAGGTCTTCCATCCACTGTTTCACTCCCCAAATGACCGCAACAGCCAGAGCTGAGCTGATCCAAAGCCAGGAGCCAAGAGCTTCCTCTGGGTCTCCCATGTGGATGCAGAGGCCCAAACACTTGGACCATCTTCTACTGCTTTCCCGTGTCATAGCAGAGAGCTGGATCGGAAGTGGAGCAGCCGGGACTGGAACTGGCGCCTACATGGGATGATGCTGCTGCAGGCCAGAACTTTAACCTGTTGCAACATAGTGCAGGTCCCAAGAAAAAAATTTTAAGCACCCATCATGTGCCAGACACTGTTCTGGGTGGCTATAAGAAGGTAACTGAAAATGTTCTTGCAAAATTGGAGTTAAAAGATAAGCATATTGGCATTCAAAACTTTTTGAAAAATCCACGCATAGTTTCTTCATATTATGCATTTTCCATGAATTATTTGAAGGGCCCTCCTATACAGTGAATAATAACAAATGTCCCCGGTCAATTTACAGTATCACAAATTTACTATAAAACAAAACTATTTGCAAACCACAGGCAATCATTTTTTCTGTATTCAATACAATGACACATCAACATGGTCAATCTTGTCTTCACAGGAGCTGAGAACAGAGTATTGTGCCTGGATAACTGGGGGTTAAACTAAAAACCCTATTATTTTTCAAAATTTATGACTGAAAATCCTATGAGTCCAATTTCCTGCCTTAGTGGGTACAGTATAGTAAGTTACATTAGTGAACAAAATTCAATATTTGAAGATTATAGATATTGCTGGGTCTTAGAGTCATCTTTCCAATCATCAATGCCATCTGTCCAGACTAGTAATGTTGCAAAAGACTGAAGATATTATGTTTAACCCATAGTGAACCCACAAAGCACTAGAAACGCTGTTAAGAATAAACTCAAGAACCTATAAGATGGTTATCTTATCGTACACCTCTTTGTGCCAAAATACTATTCATTAAAAGGTTTGCTCGCTTAAGAAAGTTGTATTAATCACATAGATACTTATTTGAAGTTCATTGTAATGAGATTTTGAACTTTATTATATAAAATTTTATTTCAAATAATGTTTCAAACTTCTTAAGTATATGCTTTGTTACTGAGAGATCATTAAAGATAGTTCCCATTATCATTTTGCCTTATTGAGCCTAGAATGCTATTTTTTTAATATTTCCAAATATATACTTAATAAAGTGCTTACAAGCATTTTACAGCCAAAAACTACTTATTAGGTCAGTGATGTTATTTTTAAAATTTTCCTGATTTTATTGTCCTGCTGTCGGATTGTTCTGAATCAGTACAATTCTTCCTTTAGTTTGAGAGAAGCTGTCATTAGTTAAAGTGATTTTTTAGACAGGTCAGTGGGAGTGTTTGGCCCTTAGTCACTAAGAGAATAATTACATTTTCTACTTAATGAAAAGCTTGTGGTTAAAAAGCATCTCAAGTTATAGCCAGGCAAAAACATGAAAGAAAACGTCACTTATGTATATGTGTGAAATCTCATATCTCTTTTATTTTAATTGCTAAACAAATTTTTGCAGACTTGAAAAGGGCTACTTTGACAGCCCTGGATTAAAAGCCCTTGCTATGCCAAAAAAGAGCAACTGGGGCGGGGTAGGGAGGAGTCTTAGAAATAGGGAAATGGAGGGTGAAAAGTGTAAAGTTGCCTGGTCATGAAGGTGAATGCTTTTGTCAAGAGGTAAGCAAAGCACCGCTATTTTCTTTTCATATCCTCCTATAGAGCTGGTAGAAGTTGTCATTAATTTAATAGGTTGGATTTGGAGATTAGGACAAAGGTGTCCCTGTCTCAGCTCAATCACTGTTGTCTCCTCCCAGGATATCCTGGGGAAAATTACAATTATTGATTTCTGTGCAGCCCACTCCCAGATGACAATGAAGGAGGGTTCAAGCATGAAACGGAGAATGTCCGAACAGTAGCTGGGACGTTTCTAGCAGTAGCAGAAGCAGGACAGGCTGGGGTGTGCATATGAACGACAGCCAGCAGGGGCCAAGAGGCCTAGCACAGGGCTTGTCTGCTAATCACATTCAAACCTACACCTTGCCAGAAAGCCACGTCCCAAACTCTCCAAATAATGTTAGCTTGCGCGGGGGGGGGGTGTCAATTTTTCCAAGAGCTTTCCATGAAAAGATTTTTAATGGAAATATAAGCTTCATATGAGCAATAAGGGGAAAAATGTAAATCTCTTCTCCACCTTGCACTCACTTTTCCTGCTGTGTTCTGAGGGTAAGAAAAGCTCATCAGAAAGGGCTCCAGAGCCAGACTCTGACCTCCTCAGATCCTGCTCCCTCTAATCAGGCCACAGTTGACTGACAGTCAGGAAATCAACCCTTCTTTGAAGGTGCAGCCAGAGCAGGTTTATAGCAAATGACTAATATGATCTAATCTTCCAGCAATTTCAACAGTTTTCGATTCTGGAACATTCATATATGTCTGTTTAACTTTCTGATTTTCTCATGCAACTGCTCAATGAATTATTCTTCAAGATTCAATCTTCTCAAATATTGCAACCCTTTTCATTATCAAGCCAGTGTAATATTAAGATCCACAATGTGCTCAAGTGCCACAGTATCCACCTGGGAGACACTGACAAGCCAAGGAAAAACCTTCACAGCCAAAGCCTTATTGGAAGGAGGAGTAAAGAACCACTTATCCAATTAGCAAATCCTCACTGAACTGCCACTAGGTGTGCTAGCCACTGTGCTAAGCATTGTGGGTGCCACAACCACCCATCAGCTTTTGAGATGCCATTAAGGTCCACTTGGCCAAAAATCCACCTCTCCCACAAGCTCACCAATGCCCCAAATCCCTCTAATAAGGGACAAAGTCTTTAATTCTGTAATTGGAACCAGGGCTTAAAGGAAAGCTCCCTGTGAGAGGGAGAAGGCTGATTTAAATCCATACTGAGTCATAAATGACTAACGTTAGAGCCACTCCCCTGGGCAGGTTTTAACTGAAAAGAAGAAAAAGATGGAGAGGAATCGGCAGTGCTGGAAGTTTTGAGGGAGAGGGAGTGGGAAGTGTGGGAGGAGGGGACAAAGAAAACAGAAGACAAAGCAAGGAGGCCCAGGGCTCCAAAGGTGACCTTTGCCAACTAAGCCATCTTACCAAAGGCAATTCAGCCTGCAACTTAAGTCAGCAGCTATGGGTCTAAAGAGGAAGACATCAAATGCAGCTGGTGCCAGTAACAGTTTACAAGTGTTTTACATTTTCTTTTGACTGCAGCAATAAAATATATATCCAAAGGGTTCAGACTAAAATAAAAACAGTGCTTCAAGTCTAAAGCAGAATTACTAACCTAAAAATTGCAAACGGCATTAACATATCAATTAGCTATTCCTAAAAGATTTTCAATTCACTGGTACATGTAGTTCATTTTCTCTGGCCCATTTCAACCATCTTTCACATTGGGAGCTCCATATTGGAGTTCACTATCAGATCAAGTTTTGGATTTGTTTTGTTGACAATTTTGATGCATGAAGCTTTGAAATTTCCACATGTGTGGATCAGGCTCCATCCATCTTTATATGTATCTTGATTTTCAGTGGGCTGGGCAAGGATTTATACATTCATGGCATGTAGGTTCATTCTACTGGAAAGGGTTTATGTGTGTGAGTGTGAGTGTGAGTATGTGTGTGGTGGAGACAGGGGTCTCTGTAACCTTACAGAGTGCATCTTTCAAGACTGAGACCACAGCCTGCATTGATAGAAAGGTTCTCTAAAGCTTCTTGCCCTGGCAAAGGGGAGACTAGCCATGGGGCAGATGCGCTCTTTTTTGTTTTTTGTTTTTTGGTTTTTTTTTTTTGACAGATAGAGTTAGAGAAAGAGACAGAGAGAGAGAGGTCTTCCCTCCGCTGGCTCACCCCCAAATGGCCACCATGGCCGGAGCTACGCTGATCCAAAGCCAGGAGCCAGGTGCCTCCTCCCAGTCTCCCATGCGGGTGCAGGGGCCCAAGCACTTGGGCCATCCTCCACTGCCCTCTGGGGCCATAGCAGAGAGCCAGACTGGAGGAAGAGCAACCGGGACCAGAACCCGGCACCCACATGGGATGCCGGAGCCACAGGGAAAGGATTAACCAAGTGAGCCACGGCGCCAGCCCAGATGTGCGCTTGCTCTCATAACTCTGTTCCCTCTGATTAGGCTATACTGGGCCTGTAGCATTCAGCCAGTCCCTTGGAATGAATGTGCTCTTTTTGTTCCCTTCACTGGGTCTTTTAGAGCCTTGGGTAGTTGGTAAAAAGAATGCTTATGTACAGCTGACAGCATGATGGGTTTTTATGAACTCCATGGGAATGAGACAGTTCATATTTGAAGAAGGGAAACTGAGAGAAGGGGTTTCTTCCTATCTCATTTCTCTGACAGATAGAAATGTCTCTTCTGCTGGTAGCATCAGGAAAAGGAGGCTTGTGTGAGTTGCCATGAAAACCATTATCATACATTTATGAGCTAAAAAAATACAATTAGAGTCACCCTTCATGTGTGCTATATTTACAATAATTATCCCAACAAAACATTATCCACATAAATGACTAACAAAAACTCCAAGAGGGAATGAGACTGGGAATGGGAGAGGGAGGAGGTGGTGGGTGGGGTGGGAGGGTAGGTATAGTAGGAAGAATCACTATATTCCTAAAGTTGTACTTATGAAATTTGTACTCCTTAAATAAAAGGTTTCTTTGGGGAAAAAAACTCCAAGAGGGAAAAGAGATTCTTTTTCATTATTGAATCATATCTCAGAGCTGAGGACATTATGTGCAAAAGCCAATACAGCCCCTCAGGGGTGACATGGTCAACTTTTACTTTATTTTTAAAGAGTTATTTATTTGAAAGGTGGAGTTACAGAGAGAGAGAGAGAAGGAGAGAGAGAGAGTCAGAGAGATGTTCCATCTGCTGGTTCACTCCCAAAATGGCTACAATGGTCAGGGCTGAGCCAGGCCAAAGTTAGGAGCCTAGAACTCCACCCGGTTATCCTACATGGTTCGCAGGAGTCCAAGGACTTGGGCCATCCTCTGCTTCTTTCCCAGACACTTTAGCAGAGAGCTGGATCAGAAGTGGAGCAGCCAGCACTTGAATCAGTTCCCATACCAGATGCCAGCATCACAGGTGGCTGTTTAACCTGCTCTGCCACAGCACTGGCTCCCTCAGTTAACTTTTTACTTGAGAATGCCCACCTCTAGCCAAAAGATGGTTCAAAGTAAGGTCACTGTAGAAGTAAGTTCATGATCTACCCAGCTCACCTGAGCTTTCATGGTACTTCACTCGTTGAAAGAAATGTGAGAGTTAGAAACTTAGGGCACTGGGTCTGGCTCTGTCACTGACTGGTAGCATGATCTTAATGGGGTCTCCGTTTTCTTGTCTGTACACAGAGAAAATGTCACATAAAGTTCAAATGTGGCAATAAATATGAAAGCAATTTGAAATGCATGAAATATAACACAAATGCAAGGTTTAATTATTTGTTCTGACTCCAGAAAGGCTGAGGCAATTATAATTTGTGGGGCAGGATACAGGAAAGGAGGGAGCTATGCAAAGAAAGAATTCCAGAAACTTCATAGGAGTTTACATGAGACCTGCTGAATACTGAGCTGTGCATACACAGAGTGAAACCCCTATGATGGCAGGCAGAGTACAGCTTCTGAACAATTCCAGAGTTTATCCAGGGCAGGGAAAGGATTAAGTTCCAATCCGCCAGCATGGAAAAATGTTAAGCAGCAGGAACTTGAGGAGAAACTCCACAATGATCACTCTTAGTAGTATGGTTAACCTAATCATAAAGGCTACTTAAAAGCTTGAAGCTCACCTGGAGGTGACTTAACTGCCTGCCGAAACAAACTTCAATATTCTTAAAAGCAAGACAACAAAATCCAGACACAACAACAAAGCATTCACAATATCCAGCATCTAGTAAAAAAAAAAAAAACAAGACACACAAAGCAGGAGAATATGACCTATAACCAGGAGAAATATCAAACAACAGGAAAAAAAGCCACAAGAATTATAGAGGACAGAATTAGCAAACAAAATATTTAGAATGGCTATTAAAATATGTTTAAGAGTTTAAAGCAAAACATGAACATAATGAGAAAATGCAAATTATTTTAAAAGAACTAAATGAAACTATTAGAACTGGAAAATATATCTGAAATGGAAATTCCACTAAATGAGATTAACAACAGATTAGACACTGCAGAAAATGAGTCAACTTGAAGACATAACAATAGAAACTACATAGCAATAGAAACTATCCAAGTTGAAACACTAAGAGGGAAAAGAAAGTGAAAAAAGAATAAAGCCTCAGTGACACATGGAACAGTATCAAATATCTAACACATATGTAGTTAGGGTCTTACAATAGGGATTCAGAGAAAACATTTGAAGAACTAATGGCTCAAAGTTTTCCAAATTTTATAATTATAAATTCATAGATCCAAAAAGCTCAACAAATCCCCAACAGTATAAACACAAAGAAGGGGCTAGCATTATGGTATAGTGGGTTAAGTGGCTACCTGTGAAGTCTGTGACCCAAATGAGTGCCATCTCAAGTCCTGGCTGCTCCACTTCTGAATCAGCTCCCTGCTAATGCAGGGAAGGCAGCAGAAGATGGCCAAGGTGCTTGAGCCCCTACCACCCACAAGGGAGACCCAGATGGAGTTCTGGGTTCCTGGTTTCAGCCTGGCCCAGACCCAACCGTTGCGACTGGGGAATGAACCAGTAGATGGAAGATTGCCCTTGCCCTCGTCCTTGACCTTCCTCTTCCCCTCCCCTCACTGTCTCCCTCTCTCTCACCTTCTACCTCCCTCTGCTTCTCTGTAGCTCTTTCTTTTTTAAAAAAATATTTATTTATTTATTTGAAAGGAGAGTTACAGAGAGAGAGAGGGAGAGATCTCCTATCCACTGTTTCACTCCCCAATTGGCTGCAATGGCCGGAGCTAAGCCAATCTGAAGCCAGGAGCCAGGAGCTTCTTCCAGATCTCCCACATGGGTGCAGGGGCACAAGGACTTGGGCCATCTTCTACTGCTTTCTGAGGCCATAGCAGAGAGCTGGATCAGAAGTGGAGCAGCCAGGACTAGAACCAGCACCCATATGGGATGCCAGCACTGCAGGTAGTGGTTTAATCCACTATGCCACAATGCCAGCCCCAAGAAATATCATAAAAATGCAACTAGAGGAAGATAAAGACCATAAGACATATAAGGGAACAAAGATAAGGATTAACAGTGACTTCTCATCAAAAATAATGTAAGCTGGGAAATAATGGAGAGACAATAAAGTGCTGACAAAAAATGTTAACCTAGTATTCTATATCCAAAGGAGGAAAGATAAATCTCCCTAAATAAATACTAAATATATACTTTGTCAGGAAAATCAAAGCTGTGAGAATTTTTAACCAGCAAACCCACTCACACACAAAAATGCTATATCCAGTGCTAAGATTGTGGTTTCTAACATCATTCTACAACACAAGGAATCAAAATTCCTTGGAGAAATGACTGACTCTAGGGCTATGTCCCAGAATATACAAGATAAGCCTCTAACACTCTGCAGTACTAGAAAGTAAGGAAATGCTAAAAGTTAAAAGCAAAGAATTGATGGGAGTATATCAACGGGACAAAACAGTCAACTGAAAGAGCTTCCAATGGCCAAAGTTGAATTAATCTGAACAAGAAAATAAGATATAGTATTGGATTGTAACCCAAAGTGTAAGATAAAAATCCTCAAGTTCTTACTGATATATATGTATGGTTTAGTAAACAAATAAATCAGGGAGAATAAGTAAGCCTCAGGAGCTGGCATTGTAGTGTAGTAGCTTAAGCTACCACCTGTGTCGCTGGCATCCCATATGAGCACAGTTTCGAGTCCTGGCTGCTCCACTTCTGATCCAGTTCCCTGCTAATGCACCTTTGAAGGCAGTGGAAGATGGCTAAAGTGATTGGGTTCTGCCACCCCTGTGGGAGACTAGGATGCAGTTATGGGATCATGGCTTCAGCCTGGCTGGCACAGACCTGGCCATTGTGGCCGTTTGCTGAGTGAACCAGCAGAAGGAAAATTGATTCTCTCTCTCTCTCTCTCTCTTTCTCTCTCCCTCCCTCCCTCCCTGATGCTCTGCCTTTCAAATAAATAAATAAATCTTTATTAAAGGATAAACCTCCCACACAAAATAATTCCAAATAATTTATGTAGATACTCTCCTCTCAAGTAGGTAGAGTATAACTCCACACTCCTCAAATGTGGGCTGTACATAATGATTTCCTTCCAAAGACCACATGTAGGAAAAGGGAAAACGAAAAACTTTACAGTGGAGAGACCTGGCAAGCACTACCTCAACCAGGTGATCAAGGTCTATATCACCAATGACAGGTCACGCTGATGTCATGTACCATTGGTATGTTGAGAACAGCACTTTATCTCTGTGGTCTTCCCCCCAAGAACACATAGCTTCAGTGCAATCATAAGAAAAATGTCACAGAAACCCAAGTGGAGGATAGTCTAAAAAAGAGCACTACTAATCCTCAAAATGGTCAAAGTTCTGAAAAAACAAAATCTGGCACAGACAAGCAACCTACACAGACATGACAAGTAAATGTAATATGGTATCTTGGATGTGATTCTGGGACAGGAAAAAAGACACTAGGAAATTAAAGTATGGACTTCAGTTAAAATAATGGAGCAATATTGGTCCATTATTTATAACAAATGTACTATACTAAACTAAGATGTTGACAAAAAGACACAGGGTGCAGGGTATAAGGAAAACTTTGAACTATCTTTGACTTTCTTTTGTAAATATAGATCTATCCTAAAAATAAATGATGAAGGATTTTTTTCAGGCTAAAGTAAAATGATATTAGATGGAAATTGATGTCTACACAAATCTGAAGTGTGGAGGCAAATGTATATTTTTGTGGCTAATATTTTCCATTCGGTCCTTTTAAATTTTTCTTGTTTAAATTTTTATTTATTTATTTGAGATGAGGAGAGAGAGTGCTCACATCCACTAGTTCCCTCCCCAAATGCCTGCAATAGGCCAGGATATGTATATCTACTGCAATCCCAGGCCATAGCAGAGAGCTGGATGGTAAGAGGAGCAGCCGGGGCTAGAACCGGTGCCCATATGGGATGCCAGTGCCTCAGGCAGGGCTTTAACCCACTGCGCCACAGTGCCAGCCCCAGACTATAGCAATTTAAACTCCAGTGTATAAACCAACATATAAAAGGACCTGTTTCATAGACCCCGTACCAGTACTGGGTATTTCAGTCCTTTAATGGACTGAAAGCTGGGAGGTGGAAATGCAATCCAGGTCTTCCACATGGGTGGCAATAACCCAATTAATTCATCCCTCATTGCTGCTTCCTAGGGTCTGCATTAACAGAAGGCTGGTTTAGGAGCCAGAGCCAAGAGTCAAACCTAGAACTCCAATGTGAGAATTGAGTTCTCTTAACCAGTGTCTTAACCACTAGACCAAATGCCTGCCCCAGAACTTTTCTTGTATTATTTCATCCTATCAATTTCTTTCCTTATCTTAAGTAAATTTACAATACATATTTTAAACTACTAGCCTATCTGTTCCAATAATTCTGTGTTGGATAGTGTATGTTATTTGTTGCTGTTGTTTTACAGTAGTCATTAATCCTTCTCAAAATTGTAGGTTTGTTAATGCTTATTTTCTGTGGGGGTATCAGATACTATATCTAATAATATATATCAAGGAAGGACTAAAGGCCGGGTCCTACTTTAGCACTAGAGGAGGGCGCTAGACCTCACAGAACTATTATTACTCCTACTTCCTTGAACCTCATGAAGCAACTCTTCTGGTTAATAATTTTGAGTTAAAATCTGTCAGATGTTAGAGTTGGTAGGATGGGGCTGGCATTGTGGCATAGCAGGTAAAGCCACTGCCTGCAGTGCTGGCATCCCATATGGGTGCCAGTTCAAATCCTGGCTGCTCCACTTCTGATACAGCTCCCTATTAATATGCCTGGAAAAGCAGTGGAGGATGGCTAACGTGTTTGGGTCCCTGCCACCCACATGGGAGACCAGTTAGAAGCTCCTGGCTCCTGGTTTCATATTGGCCCAGCTCTGGCCATTGCAGCCATTTGGGGTGTGAACCAGCAGATGGAAGATCTCTCTCTTTCTGTCTCTATCTCTGTCTCTCTCTGTGTAATTCTCCCTTTCAAATGAAAATAAGCAAATCTTAAAAAAAAAAAAGAGTTGGTGGGGAAGTGATAGAGGAATGAATGCTAGAGAGAGCAGCTAGTCTGTCCCTATGCTTGTGAACTGCTCACCCCAGGGAGACTTTTGGGTGGCCCATCACTCATGAGTCTGCCTACACAGGTTTTCTGGACTATTACAATTGGTTATTGCAGTGAATGAAGCAAGAGTAATTATCCAAGGCTACACAGGCCAGAGGCAAGAGTAGAGCTCTGGAAACTTTCTGGGCTATTCTATCACCGTTACTTCTTGATCTTCTGCATTAAGATATAATCACCCACCTTCCACGCATGCTTCAAAGCAGCTCTTGGTATCCCCAGGGATTTTTCACAATGGTGGCAGTGTTGCTGCTGCTGCTGCTGTTCTTTCAAGAATCTGTGTTGCCTTCTGACTTCTACAGCTTCTCTAGAATTGATTCTCGGGAGGAACACAGCAACCAATTTGTGAGGAATTGTACATGTAATTCTTGTTAGATGCTTATCCTGTGCACAGAACCTTATTTGCATTATTTAACTGAATCCTCTCAGTAATTCTATGAAGTACATACTAGTATTACTCCCATTTCACAGATGAGGAAACTGTAGCACAGAGACATTAAGCAACTTGCACAAGATCAAACAGATGTAAGAGATGGAAGCAGAATTCAAACCCAATTAGTCCACCTTTACAGACAAGGATCTTTGTTCACCATCAGATACCCAGTGACTAGCACACTGTAGTATTCAAAAAGAGTCATAGAATTTTTTCAAATAGTGAATGGATAGTTGGATGGCTAGAATTACACTACTAGCTTCTCTGGCAGCCTTATTATTCCATGATTTCCTTTATTAGTTTGCTATAGTGTCTCAGAGTTATACTTTGAGGCCAGTCTCCATATCCTTAACAAAGTGACACATTCTACTTTTTTACAGCCTTTATCACTTAAAGGAGCATATCCGCATGACTAACAAAAGGAAACACTTGCCTTTTGCTTTCATCCGAGTCAGCACTACACCACAAAAGCTGGCATGCTTATCCTCTATATAATTCCTCATGGAGGTAGGTCCTTCAAAAGAATGGACGTGACTGCCCATCAAACATGTGGCATGATGTTCAGCATTACCATTTAGGAATGAAATAAATATACATCAAAACAGTACAAAAATACTATTTCTCAAACAGGCAAAAAATATTAAAGGACTGAAATACCCAGTACTGGTACGGGGTCTATGAAACAGGTCCTTTTATATGTTGGTTTATACACTGGAGTTTAAATTGCTATAGTCTGGGGCCGGCACTGTGGCGCAGTGGGTTAAAGCCCTGCCTGAGGCACTGGCATCCCATATGGGCACCGGTTCTAGCCCAGGCTGCTCCTCTTACCATCCAGCTCTCTGCTATGGCCTGGGATAGCAGTAGAAGATGGCCCAAGTCTTTGGGCCCCTGCACCCATGTGGGAGACCAGGAAGAAGCTTCTGGCTCCTGGCTTCGGATCAGCGTAGCCCTGGCCATTGCGGCCATCTGGGGAGTGAACCAGTGGATAGAAGACCTCTCTCTCTCTCTCTACCTCTCTCTCTAACTCTGTCTTTTAAATAAATAAAATAAATCTTTAAAAAAATAGATTGGTATAGGCCTTTTAAAAGCAAAGTTGACAAAATTTTAAAACATTTAAATGTGAACACACTTTGATCCGCAATCTCCATTTCTAAGAATTTACACTACCAAAAAAAAGGAGCCTGTGTTGTCCAAGTATATTGGCTGTAGCATAATTCACATAGAAAAAAAATAGAATAAATGGCATTTTTGTTAATGAGGGAATGATTTAATAGATTAGGACAATGAAGTACTATAGAATCATGGAATGAGAACAATTATGTGTACTTAATTTACATGAAAAAGTATCCATGAGGCATAATGGTTTAAGCCTGCAATGCCAGCATCCCTTATAGGCACACCATCCGGTTGGAGTCCCAACTGCTCTACTTCCAATCAGGTTCGGCCTGGTCCAGGCCTGGCCATTGTGGCCATTCGGGGAGTGAACCAGCAGATGGAGGGTCCCTCTTCCTCCCCTTCTCTCTCTCTGTAAGCCTGCATTTCATATAAATAAAATAAATCTTTTTTTAAAAAAGGTATCCATGATATATTGATAAATGAAAACTACAGAAAAGTGTGTAAAACATTCGAGTTTTGTAATCCAAAAACAATTTATATATCTTAATGTATGTCTTTGGATATGCATATTAAAATCTGAGGGAGGGGAAATTAAAAAAAAAAAAACTACTTGGGTCCTGTCACCCACGAGGGAGACCCTGACAGAGTTATAGACTCCTGGCTTCAACCTGGCCAAGTCTTGGCCATTGTGGCAATTTGTTAAGTGAACCAGCAGACCAAAGATCAATATCTAACTCTGCATTTCAAATAAATAAATACATATCTTTTAAAAATCTGAAGGAGGACTTGACACTGTGGTACAGTGTGTTAAAGCCTCAGCCTGCAGCACCAACATCCCATTTGGGCGCCAGTTAGAGTCCTGGCTTTTCCACTTCCAATCCAGCTCCCCTCTAATGCCCCTGGGAAAGCAGCAGAGGATGGTCCAAGTCCTTGGGCCTCCTCACCCAAATGGGAGCCCCAGAAGAAGCTCCTGGCTCCTGGCTTCAGATTGGCTCAGCTGTGGCTGTTGCAGCCATTTGAGGAGTGAACCAGCAGATGGAAGACAGCTCTCTCTGTATGTCTCTACCTTTCCCTCTGTGACTCTGTTTTTCAAATACATAATATAAATCTTTTTAAAAAATGTGAGAGGCAGCCATTTGGCCTAGCAGTTAAGATGCCCATAAATAAATTTTTCAAAAAAAAAAAAAAGACTAGATTATGCTCCCAGTCCAACTAACTAGACACATACTCTCCTAAGAAAAGCCAAGAGAGGTGGTACAGGTTGGAGGCCGCCAGTCCAAGGGCACCTTAACAACACTAGTGGCAGGAAGTCTTCACAAGATAGTTTATCTCATTTGAGTGTTTCATGAGCTATACTGAGTGAACTATGTTAATGAAATGTTGCAAGAGCAACATTATGTCATTTCCCCACACATACACTACATGAAAACCCATTACTTGTGCCCAGTTGTTTTGGAGCCTGGCATCTGCGAAGTTCAGGGAGTAGGGCACAGACATCCTTTCAATCCTCGCTACCCAGTGTGTGATCCCCAGACTAGTAACATAGCATCACTGGGAAAATATCAGAAACGCAGGACCACAGGCCCCACCCTACACCTACTGAGTAAGAATCTGCATGCGAACAAGATCTCCAGGTGATTCACAGTAAAGTGTGAGAGATGCTGTGATGATTGGTAGTTGGGAGCTGTACCTGCCTGACTTCAGGCACCAGGCCGTGCCTCTAGCAACTAGCCCTAGCATCTATCCTCATTCCTAGTTCGGACAGTCAAATTCCTAAGACATACAAGTGTACATCGGTATAAGCTGGTGATGCAATTACCCAGAGTTTTTTAAGCATTTATTAACTTAGCCAAGTGTTAGGCCCTTGGAAACAAAACATGAAATCCTCCCCCTGCATCCTGATTCTCAAGAACGAATTCCCTGGTTGGGGGAAAGAGGACAGGCATACAGGCTCAATCCACCTTTCCCACATTCTCTCCCACTCTTTCTCCTAACGTGTTTCCCACTCCGGCCACAACACAACTGATATCTGCTTCCCAGACGTGCCCTGTGCTTTCCTGCCTTTGTTCTCAATGTTCTCTCTGCCTGGAACTTTTGTTGTCCATCCCATCTTCAACTGTTGAAACCCTCCACACCCTTCGCGAGCCAGTTCCTGCCTACCCTCAATTAATCTGTCTCCCGTTCCCTGGGAGTGCATTCCCACACGCGCACCTTCACCATTATCCAGTAACAGTCGGTTTCCGACGAGCTGAAAACACTGATGAAGCTTTCTGGGGGTTGAAAAGGAAAGAAACTTCAAGCATAGTAGGAGGTAGCCAAACTCAATAACCCCCTTAATCCTAATACTTAGGGTTGTTCATGACCTCCTTTTCTCTTAAGTGTTTCAGTTATTTTGGAAAGCATTGTTGAGGTAAAGCATTGCCAAAATGCTAGGATTGCATCAAGATTTGAAATGTTGCATTCAGGGATCAAAATAATGGTCCCCAAATACTTGGTTGCACCAGCACCAAGAATATTGCTCACCCTCCTCCATGGCTCACACAAAGCATGAAACTAACAGACATACACAGAAACCTAGAGGCCCTAAACCAGTCTCTGAGCCAGTCGTCTGCATTGATGGCAAACACTGAGTGTAATTTTCAGTAGATACTCTAGATGGTAGCATTGTGCATTCAATTCTTTTATTTTTGATTTTCTAAGTCATCATTTTACACATGAGGAAAGGCACATGTGCATGGAGGGGAGATGTAATATCAAATATTAATTTTATATTAATAGTAATCCACATGAGGTAAAAATTAATAACACAAAAAAATCCAAAATTCTATTACTTCTTGTGTCACCTTCCTGTCTCTCCTTTTTCCTATTGTTCAAATTCTCAGTCCACACCACTGATGATTCTGCCTCAACTCCAACTCACTTTCCAACCCCTTGCAATCTAACTTTGCCCTTCACACCTCTCAAACTTTCTAAAATTATTTTCTCTAAGCTCTCCTGTGATCACCTAATCTCTAGACCCAACTGCCTCTTCTTTGGGTTCATCCTCATCCATTCTTCTGAAACATTTGTAAGGTGATTACCAACAACACCTTTTTTTATCCCTCACATTTTTCCCAAATTCTTATTTTGAAATTTTAAACCTGTGAAAAGTTGAAAGACTACTAAAATAGCATCACAGGGGCGGGTGCTATGGCATAGCAGGTAAAGCCACCACCTGCAGTGTCGGCATCCCACATGGGCGCTGGTTCAAGTCCCGGATGTTCCACTTCTGATCCAGCTCTCTGCTATGGCCTGAGAAAGCAGTAGAAGATGGCCCAAGTCCTTGGGCCCATGCACCTGCATAGGAGACCCAGAGGAGGTTCCTGGTTCTTGGCTTTGGATTGGTGCAGCTCTGGCCATTGCAGCCATCTGGGGAGTAGACCAGCAGATGGAAGACCTCTCTCTCTCTCTCTCTCTTTCTTTATCTCTCTGCCTTTCAAATCAATAAATCTTAAAAAAAAAAAAAGAGCATCACATATCTTCTTAGATTCACCAGTTGGCATTTTACCATATTGCCTCCATCCCTCTTTCCCTTTCTCCTAGTCCTTCCTTTCTCTTCTCTTGCTTTCATCTCTCTCTCTCTCTCTCTCTCTCTCTCTCTCTTCCTCCCTCCCTCCCTCCCTCCCTCCCTCTTCCAGATATCATGGCACTGTAAAAAAAAAAAAAAAACACACACAGTATACGTTTCCTAGGATGCAAGTATCCTAAGAATGAGAACATCCTCCTTCTTGAAACCTTTGCCTTCCCTTGATTCTTCTTCCACCTCTGACCTCAGCTTTTAGAGGAATAAGGTGGAGGAGGTAGGAAGGGCAATGAGAGTCTGGTCTTGGATAGCTACAAACTACCTCTGTGATTTGAAGGAAAAAGAGAAATAAAGTGTTTAATTATAAAAGTAACACATATTCATTGCAAAAAAGATAAAGTTTAAAGAAAATAAAATGTATCTAAAACCACCTTCTAACGCTGATTACTCTAAAATATTTTATTCTTTCCTAATACAATAACTTACTTCACATAATCGAGCTGCTGGTAGGATAAATATAATATTCCATCCTTTTTTTCATTTAATATTGAAAATAAGCAATGCATATAAAACTTTTTATAACACATTTTATTGGCTACAATATTATTCCATTCTTTCCATGAATGAACAATTATGTTAAAAATGAGAAAAGGGCTTAAATGGCAATTCATGGAATACAAATGACCAAAGGTTCATGAGAAAAGAATTCAACTTAACAAGTAATAAAAAGTCTCAAATTAAAATGACATTATTTTCATATACCAAGCTGATGAAGGTATTTTAGGAAAAAGAAATAATAATAAGGGTTGGAAAAAGATGAGGGAAAACAGATACTCCACAAACAACGCCGATTAGAATACAAGTTATCATGTATTTCTAGCAAAAATTTAGCAGTACATTACTTTAAAAATCTTAAAAATACGCATGTACTTTAGCAAATACACATGTAAGAATTTATTCTAACATGATAATTGGGCCATTACACCACAATGCATGCACAGAGATGTTCATAGTGGTATGATTTATTGCAGGCTGTTTCAAATCTATTGGTAAATAAAAATAATGGAATGAACTCAGAAAATTATAGCATAAACATAAAGCACAATATTAAGCAGCCACTAAACATGTTAAGTAATATGTGAAAACTTCGATTTTCTGTTAGACACTTCTATATTCTTTTATATTTTTTCTAACAAAAATTTATTACTTCAGCAATTAGTAGGAAGAAAAGATTCTTTAAATGATATAGAAATGCATTTGTTAGCATAAATATATTAATAAACTGACAATTGAGGAAATCCATTTATAGAAAACATGCAATGTATGACACCATTTTAACAGGTTTAATGATAGAAATACTACACCATAAATTTCAAGGCCGGCGCTGCGGCTCACTAGGCTAATCCTCCGCCTTGTGGCGCCAGCACACTGGATTCTGTCCCAGTTGCCCCTCTACCAGGCCAGCTCTCTGCTGTGGCCCGGGAGTGCAGTGGAGGATGGCCCAGGTACTTGGACCCTGCACCCCATGGGAGACCAGGAGAAGTACCTGGCTCCTGCCATTGGATCAGCGCGGTGCGCTGGCCGCGGCGGCCATTGGAGGGTGAACCAACGGCAAAGGAAGACCTTCCTCTCTGTCTCTCTCTCTCTCTCTCTCTCACTGTCCACTCTGCCTGTCAAAAAAAATTTTTTCATCTATTTAAAGTGTACAATTCCATGATTTTAGTCTATATAGAGAGCAGTGCAGCCAGCATCATAATCTAATCTTAAGACATTTTAATCATCTCAAAGAAAGTCCATTCCTACCCTTTCATTTCCATCCCAAGTCACAGGTTACCAGTAAACTACTATTTGTCTCTATGACTTTACTTATTGTGAAATTTAATATAAATAGGATCAAATAGTTTGTAGTCTCTTGTGACTTCTTTCACTTAACAATATTTTCCTTTTTTAAGTTTATTTATTTACCTAGAAACTTTTTATTTAAGGTATACAAATTTCATGCATTTCATAGATACAAATTTAGGAACACAGTGATTCTTCCCGCCCTACCCTCCCTCCTGCCCACACTCCCACCCTTCTTCTTCCTCCCTCTCCTATTCTCAATCTTATTTGGTACAAAGATCTATTTTCAGTTAAATTTATACTCATAAGATTCGCCCTACACTAAGTACAGAGTTCAACAAATAGTATGAAAAAAAAAAAGAAAACAAACAAATAAACCACTGTTCCTTAACAGTAGAGACAAGAGCTGTTAAAAAAACATTGCTTGGGGCCAACACTGTGACATAGCAGGTAAAACCACTGCCTACAGCGCTGGCATCCCTCATGGGTGCTGGTTCCAGTCCAGTCCCGACTGCTCCACTTCCGATCCATAACTATGCTATGGCCTGGGAAAGCAGAAGATGGCCCAAGTCTTTGGGCTCTTACACACACACACGTGGGAGATCCGGAAGATGCTCCTGGCTTTGGATCAGCACAGATCCGGTCATTGAGGCCATCTGGGGACTAAACCAGCAACAGAACACCTCTCTCTCTCTCTCGTTCTCTCTCTCTCTCCCTCTCTCCCCCTCACTCCTTCTCTCCCTCTGCCTCTCTGTTAACTCTGCCTTTCAAATACATAAAATAATCCTAAAAAATTTTTAAAAATCATCGCATTTCAAAGTGTCCACTTCTATAGATTAGGTAATAGTTACCACAGATCAGGGAGAACATACGATATTTGCCTTTTGGGGACTGGCTTATTTCACTAAGTATAATGGTTTCCACTTGCATCCATTTTGTTGCAAAAGATAGGATTTCCTTTTTTTTCATAATATTGTATTTTTTTATCCAGCCATCAGTTGTTATACATCTGGGTTGATCCCATATCTTAGCTATTGTAAATTGAGCTGCAATGAATATGGGGTACAAATCACTCTTTCATATGCTGATTTCATTTCGTTTGTGTAAATTCCCAGAAGCAGGATATCTGGGTCATATGGTAGGTCTATTTTCAGATTTCTGAGGTATCTCTATATTGTACTTCCACAATGGCTGCATTAGTTTACATTCCCACCAACAGTGGATATGGGACCTTTTCACTCACACCCTCACCAGCATTTGTTGTTTGTTGATTTCTGTATGAAAACCATTCTAACAGTGGAGAGGTGAAACCTCACTGTAGCTTTGATTTGCATTTCCCTAAAGACTAGTGATCTTAGGCCGGCGCCGTGGCTCAATAGGCTAATCCTCCACCTTGCGGCGCCGGCACACCGGGTTCTAGTCCCGGTCGGGGCGCCGGATTCTGTCCCGGTTGCCCCTCTTCCAGGCCAGCTCTCTGCTATGGCCAGGGAGTGCAGTGGAGGATGGCCCAGGTGCTTGGGCCCTGCACCCCATGGGAGACCAGGAAAAGCACCTGGATCCTGGCTCCTGCCATCGGATCAGCGCGGTGCGCCGGCTGCAGCGGCGGCCATTGGAGGGTGAACCAACGGCAAAGGAAGACCTTTCTCTCTCTGTCTCTCTCTCTCACTGTCCACTCTGCCTGTCAAAAAAAAAAAAAAAAAAAAAGACTAGTGATCTTAAGCACTTTTTCATGTGTCTGTTGGACATTTGGATTTCCTCTTTTGAAAAATGCCTGTTCAAGTCCTTTGCCCATTTCTTAACTGCATTGTTTTGTTGTTGTTGAGTTTCTTAAGCTCTTTATTGATTCTGGATATTAATCCTTTATCAGGCTGGTGTCGCAGCTCAATAGGCTAATCCTCCACCTAGCGGCGCCGGCACACCAGGTTCTAGTCCCAGTCGGGGTGCTGGATTCTTTCCCAGTTGCCCCTCTTCCAGGCCAGCTCTCTGCTGTGGCCCGGGAAGGCAGTGGAGGATGGCCCAACTGCTTGGGCCCTGCACCCCATGGGAGACCAGGAGAAGCACCTGGCTCCTGCCATCGGATCAGCGAGGTGCACCGGGCGCAGCGCGCCAGCTGTGGCGGCCATTGGAGGGTGAGCCAACGGCAAAAGGAAGACCTTTCTCTCTGTCTCTCTCTCTCACTATCCACTCTGCCTGTCAAAAAAAAAATCCTTTATCAGTTACATAGTTGGCAAATATTTTCTCCCATTCTGTAGGTTGCCCCTTCACTTCATTAAGTGTTTCTTTTGCAGTGCAGAAGTTTCTCATCTTGATGTAATCCCATTTGCAAATTTTGGCTTTGATTGCCTGTGCTTCTGGGGTCTTCTCCAAGAAGTCTTTGCCTATGCCAATGTCTTGCAGGGTTTCTCCAATAGTCTCTAGTAATTTGATGGTATCAGGTTGTAGGTTTAGGACTTTGACCCATTTTGAGTGGATTTTTGTGTAAGGTGTAAGGTAGGGGTCTTGTTTCATACTCTGCATGTGAAGATCCAGTTTTTCCAGCACCATTTGTTGAAGAGAGTGTCCTTGTTCTAGGGGTTGATTTTAGCTTCTTTGTCAAAGATAAGTTGGTTGTAGATTGTGGATTGATTCTGGAGTTTCTATTCTGTTCCATTGGTCTACATGTCTATTTTTGTGCCAGTACCAGGCTGTTTCAATAGCTGTCCTGTAGTGTGTCTTGAAATTTGGTATTGTGATGCCTCTGGCTTTGCACTTAACAATATTTTCAAGTTTCACTCATGTTATAGTATGTATCAGTAATCTATTCATTTTTATAGCTGAATATAAAGAACTCTCAATAATTTAAAAAAATTGGTTATCCATAAGTTGATGAAAATTTGGCTTGTTTTCAATTGTAATGAATAAGTCTCCTGTGAAAATTAATGTGAAAATTTCTATGTAAACATATGTTTTCATTTTTTGAGTAGATAACTAGAAGTATAATTTCTGGTTCTGATGGTTCTAGTATATTTAATTTTTGCAAAACCTGCCAAACTGCTTTCCACAGAGGTTGAATCATTTTACATACTTACCAGCAACATATAAGGGTTCTAATTTCTCCACATTTTCACCAACACTTGCTGTTTTCTGTCTTTTCTATTATAACATTCTATTATTAAGTGGCATAATTTGTGGCTTTAATTTGCATCTCTGTAATGACTAATGATGTTGAGCATATTTTTATGTACTATTGGCCACTTGTACATCTTCTCTGGAAAAATTCTAATCAAGGCTTTGCTCTTTGAGTGTTTTTTTTTAATTATTAAGAGTTCCTTATATATTCTGTGAACTCTTCCCTTGTCATACACATGATTTGTAAATATTTTCTCCCAATTTGTGGCTTGCTTCTTTGCTTTTTTTTTTTTAAAAAATACTTATTTACTTATTTGAAAGGCAGGGTTACAGAGGTAGAGGCAGAGAGAGAGAGAGAGAGGTCCTCCATCCACTGGTTCACTCCCCAAATGGCCACAATGGCGGAGCTGGGCCGATCCAAAGCCAGGAGCCTGGAGCCTCTTTTGAATCTTCCATGTGGGTGCAGTGTCCCAAGGACTTGGGCCATCTTCAACTGCTTTCCCAGGCCAAAGCAGGGTCAGAAATGAAGCAGCTGGAACTCAAACCAATTGGATGCAGGCACTGCAGGTGGTGGTTTTACCCACTATGCCACAGTGCCGGCCCCCTCTTTGCTTTTTTTAAATGTTTATTTATTCATTTTTATTTATTTGAAGGCAGAGTGACCAAGAGAAAGAAAGAGGTATCGTTCATCTCCACATGTGCACAACAAATAGGACTGGGCCAGGCCTAAGCCAGAATCCAGGAACCCCATCTGGGTCTCCCATTTGGGTGGCAAGGACTCAAGTACTTGAGCCATCATCTGCTGCCTTCCAGGTGCATTAGCAGGAAGCTGGATCGGAAGTGTAGGTGTGACTTGATTCCAGGCACTCAGATAAGGTTGCACGTGTCCTGCAGCACCACAACACCTGCCCTTCTCTTATTTATATAATTTCTACACCTTGGGAGTAAGCTCAAGTACTTGAGTCCCTGCCACCCAAATGGGAGACCTGGATTGAGTTCTCAGCTCCCAGCTTCAGCCACTGTGGGCATTTTGGGTATGAACTGTGGGTGCAAAATTATTCAAACAACCTTATCACATACTCCAATAGGAACATGTTATATTCAGCAAGCATGTATTGACCGAATCCTAAAGAGAACTATGAGAAATGCAAAAGTGAAATAAAAAAATTAAATAGTTTATTGAACTGATTGTAAGCTACTTGGAGGCAGAAACCATATCTGGTAGAAGATATTGGAAAATTACTACAGCACAAAGGAATATGATGGCTACTATAATAAATGTTATAAGCAAAAACCTTTGAATCCAGAGATGAGGAGATTAGTCTTAGCCAGGAAAATGAGAAAGATTTCCCAAAAGAGTTGGTATTGAGGCTAGGAGTGGAAATATGCCAGGAGTTGTCATATTGGGTTGTTATGCCTCATTGAAAACACAGTATTTTTTTTTTTGCAAAGAGATGCCTCTTATGTCTACTCTATTTATGATTCTGTTTCTGTTTTTCTTATTCTTTTTATCCTTACAGTTAAGATTTTATTTAACTAGAAAGTTAGTTACCACATCAGACCTAACATCTGTTAATGGTCAGCTATTCAGAATCCAGAGACTCCAACGTGCCTTCCCCTGAAATTCTATCCTAGCTTTTTATGCAATTGAGAAGGCTCACTTTTTTAGTTTGACCTTATCCACAGTATGAAGAACTGTCAAAATTATTGAATGGTCATATACTGAATGATCATATTCGTTTTTACTTGTTGTGACTCTAGTTATATTACTATAGTAATCAAAATGTGCTTGTTCTTCAATCCTATTGACATTGTGTTGGGAGACAACTCTCCATTGATCTCACATTTCTGCATGCCTTGCAAACAGAGGCATTAAATGTATTTTCAAGAATGTTTATATAGCAAAGAGCCATGAAAGATAGAGATAATGTCTCTCTCTGGGGCAAAGGGCAGACTTGTTTATTGTCCAGTAAGGTGTAAACTTCTCACTCTGCTCCTGCAGATAAGGTTCCCTGTCCAAACAACTCTCTTTCTCAAGGGCACAAGGAATATAATTCCTGCTTATCCCTAAGTAGTTGGTTTCAGTTTCTTGCCATCTTGCAGAATTATTAAAACACACTAATTACATTCTCCCACAGGAACCAAAGGGCACTTCACCCTCCTGACACTTCAAAGCTTGCCTCTCTTAGCCCCTGGTTGTTAATTCAGTTCCTGAGTGCAATCTTATATGGCCCTGCATGACATGTGGTGTCCTTTTTCCCTTGGGCTGTGAATATATATGACTAATAAATTGCTGTGGATCTCATCTGTCCAGTGTTGGTGTTGTATATTTGGGCATACTAATAACCCAGGAGTGGGAAGCCCCTTCTCATCCATGGAATAACTAACTAGCAGATGAGTAAGACATCCTGTATAATATTGTTTCCTTCTAGAGCAGAGGGTAAACAGATTTATATGCAGCTCATGATGAAATGTTCAGGTTCCCTAAATTCAGGGTTCCCGAACTGTGATGCAAATTCATTATGTTCATCGCTTCCTCCTGATCCCATCTGCAAGACTCTGTGGGAATTAGAGGAGGGAGGGAGGGATTAGGAGAGCTGACATAAAAAAGAAACCCATGCTGTCTGCTGTACAATGAGTAAGAAAATCCTTGGTCTCTGATGCAGTAAGTTTTAGATCTGACAACACCATGAAACTGACATGCAACGAGAGTAAAATCTGAGACTCTTCACTATTCTTGATACATTCCACAACAAGTGTTTTCCTGAGTATTTTCTTTATTAATCGACCAATGTAAGCACATTTTATGATGGTTCTGAGTGAGGCCTGATCTGTTTCAGTTTGAGTCAAAGCCTTTGCACAGTCTGGCTCATTGATAAGTATTATTTCGCATAAATTTTTAAGACATGCAATGTTAACATCCACTGCTTTAAAAATATCAAGGTCATCACTGGAATACTGAACAACAATAATAAATCACTGAAATCATTGACTATTGCCTACAGTTAAGGAGTCTTAATTAAATAAAGATGGAATTTATTCAGATGCACAAAGGGGTTATTATTATACATATATTCATTTTCAGAAACTACACAGTAGGTTCCTACAGGGAAGAAAAGTTACCATAACACAAAAAATATTCATCAATTAATTAATCAAGTAAAATTAATCCCCATTTAAATATTCATCTTTTACTAACTAGTACTGGCTATTGCAGCAATGGTATTTCTTGCCTGTAAATATCTAATAAAGTGCAATGCAAATCCACAAAATTATATTGAAAATTTTGAAAAAGATGCAGAAGTATGAATAAGATAAAAGATCTTAAAGAACTGCTCTGCTAACTTACAAAATCATTGGCAAATGATGACCTGGCAAAGTTAGAGAAGTTAAAAATTGAAGAAGAGAAAATGGGCAAGGATGATGACAGCATTGACATGTCAAAAAATAATTATTTTAATAATAAAAGTTTAAGAGAGGTTCTTGGAGAAAAAAAATGATGCAGATCTCAAACATTTTTGCAAAAATGACCCTCTAATGAAAGTCAAAAGTGAAGGGAAGGATAGTGCAATCATGCTATCACATAAGCTTGTCAGAAAATTACACCTCCAAAAGCAATAATTTTTCCTTAAGAATTGAAAACTAATGAAGTAGAACCTATGTTAAATGTGAGGTAAACTTCTTTTCATAATCGTTTCACTTTGAGACTAAAATCTTCATGAAACTTCATATTTTCCCATGTTTTATCAGGAAATATTTCCTCTCTCATATAGCTTTACGTATCCTTTTCCAGCACTAGTGTGTCCTAGATAATGAGAATTCCCTGTGATTAGCTACATCAGTCTCCTTGATCCTGAGGACTAACACAGTATTTCTTAAAAGTGGTACCCATACTACTGATAGTATACTAACTTTTGGTAATTTATGATTATTTTAACAAGTATATATTTTAATGCATATTAAAATATTACCAACTCTAGGGTCTTTTCCAGGAAGTTTTTGCCGGTGCCAATATCTTGCAGGGTTTCTCCAATGTTCTCTAATAATTTGATGGTGTCCAGTCATAGATTTAGGTCTTTAATCCATGCTGAGTGGATTTTTGTGTAAGGTGTGAGGTAGGGGTCTTGCTTCATGTTTCTGCACGTGGAGATCCAGTTTTCCCAGCACCATTTATTGAATAGACTGTCCTTGCTCCAGGAATTGGTTTTAGATCCTTGATCAAATATAAGTTGGCTGTAGATGTTTGGATTGATTTCTGGTGTTTCTATTCTGTTCCATTGGTCTATCCATCTGTTTTTGTACCAGTACCATGCTGTTTTGATTACAACTGCCCTGTAGTAGGTCCTGAAATCTGGTATTGTGATGCCTCTGGCTTTGTTTTTGTTGTACAAAATTGCTTTAGCTATTTGAGGTCTCCTGCGTCTCCATATGAATTTCAGCATCATTTTTTCTAGATCTGAGAAGAATGTCTTTGGTATCTTGATTGGGATTGCATTGAATCTATAAATTGCTTTTGGGAGAATGGACATTTTGATGATGTTGATTCTTCCAATCCATGAGCATGGAAGGCTTTTCCATTTTTTGGTATCCTCTTCTATTTCTTTCTTTAAGATTTTGTAATTCTCATCATAGAGATCTTTAACGTCCTTGGTTAAGTTTATTCCAAGGTATTTGATTGTTTTTGTAGCTATTGTGAATGGGATTGATCTTAGCAGTTCTTTCTCAGCCATGGAACTGCCTGTGTATACAAAGGCTGTTGATTTTTGTGCATTGATTTTATACCCTGCTACTTTGCCAAACTCCTCTATGAGTTCCAATAGAATCTTAGTAGAGTTCTTTGGATCCTCTAAAGAATCATATCATCTGCAAAGAGGGTTAGTTTGACTTCTTCCTTACCAATTTGTATCCCTTTAATTTCTTTTTCTTGCCTGATGGCTCTGGCTAAGACTTCCAGAACTATGTTGAATAGCAGTGGTGAGAGTGGGCATCCCTGTCTGGTACCAGATCTCAGTGGAAATGCTTCCAACTTTTCCCCATTCAATAGGATGCTGGCCGTGGGTTTTTCATAAATTCATTTGATTATATTGAGGAATGTTCCTTCTATACCCAGTTTGCTTAGAGTTTTCATCATGAAAGGGTGCTGAATTTTATCGAATGCTTTCTCGGCATCTATTGAGATAATCATATGGTTTTTCTTCTGCAGTTTGTTGATGTGGTGTATCACATTGATTGATTTGCAAACATTAAACCATCCCTGCATACCAGGGATAAATCTCACTTGGTCTGGGTGGATGATTTTTCTGATGTGTTGTTGTATTCTATTGGCGAGAATTTTATTGAGGATTTTTGCGTCTATGTTCATCAGGGATATTGGTTTGTAATTTTCTTTCAATGCTGCATCTTTCTCTGGCTTAGGGATTAAGGTGATGCTGGCTTCATAGAAAGAATTTGGGAGGATTCCATCTTTTTCGATTGTTCTGGATAGTTTGAGAAGAAATGGAGTTAGTTCTTCTTTAAATGTCTGGCAGAATTCAGCAGTGAATCCATCTGGTCCTGGGCTTTTCTTTGTTGGGAGGGCCTTTATTACTGTTTCAATTTCTGTCTCAGTTATGGGTCTATTTACCAACTGATTAACCAAAGTTTACTATAGCTTAATGCAAAATTTTAGAAGTGAGTTGATTTAAAATTAACTTAAAGAAGGGGCCGGCGCTGTGGCGTAGTGGGGAAAGCTGCTACCTGCAGGGCTGACATCCGATATGGGCGCCAGTTCAAGACCCAGCTGCTCCACATCTGATCTAGCTCTCCACTATGGCCAGGGAAAGCTTGGGCCCCTGCACCCATGTGGGAGACCTGGAAGAAACTCCTGGCTCTCAGCTTCAAATTGGTGCAGCTCCAGCCATTGCAGCCATTTGGGGAGTGAACCAGCAGATGGAAGACTTCTCTCTCTGCCTCTGCCTCTCTGTAACTCTGCCTTTCAAATAAATAAATAAATCTTAAAAATTCAAGAAAATGTGATTTTTGTGCAGACAGACTAGGCACATATGGCAAAAGTTATAACTTTGGCTCAGAAATTACTCTGATTTAGGAATCACTGCACTAGCATAAAGGTGCCAGGTACAAACTTCAGGCACTCTCAAAAGTTGACATCCAGTAGCCATAAATGTGTTGAGCAGAATATCAAAACCTTGCATTCACAATGGGACAGACCCTTTCATATCTCAAATACAGAATAGATCCCAACTTTTCATACACTATTATTTTCCAGGAATGAATAGTTAAATATAATTAGGGGAAGCAAGCATTTGGCTGAGTGGCTAAACATCACTTATGAAGCCTAAATCCTGTTTCTGAGTGCCTGGTTGGAATCTCAGCTCTGCCTCCAGCCCAACTTCCTGCTCATAGACACCCTGGGAGGCAGCAGGTGATGGCGCAAGTACTTGGGTCTATGCCACCCATGTGGGAGACCTAGACTGAGTCCCTGCTCCTGCCTTCGGCCTGGCCTGGCTCTGGCTTTTGTAGACGTCTGGGGAGTGAACCAGAGGATAGAAGCACTCTCACTCACGTGCTCTCTCTCTCTGACTCTCCATCTTTAAAACACAAATGAAAATTTAAAAATTTAAATACTTTTTAAAAATTAAGAAAATAAGAAAAGAAAGGTTGTTTATCCTTGGGGAAAAGCCTTATAAAAATAATTAGGGGGGCCAGTATTGTGGCATAATGGGTTAAGCCACAGACTGTAACACTGGCATCCTATATAGGCACCAGTTTATGTCCCAGCTGTTCCACTTCCAATCCAGCTTCCTGCTAATGCGCCCGGGAAAGCAATGGAGGACGGCCCAAGTGCTTATGTCCCTGCACCCACGTGGGAGTCCCAGATGAAGCTCCTGGCTCTTGGCTTGGACCTGGCCTAGCCCTAGCTGATGCAGCATTTTAGGGAGTGGAAGATTCTCTCTCTCTCTCTCTCTCTCTCTCTCTCTCTCTCTCTCTCTTTCTGCCTTTCAAATAAATAAAATAAATCTTTAAAAAATAATTAGGAATGAATTGTGTCATCTCTCATCTACTCTGTATATCACTGTATATTTCTCTAGTCTCAACACACCCTACCTCCCCTACATTTTTACTTTTGTTTCTTGAATGCTTGGCCCTATTCCACTTTCTATAGGAATGCAGGCTAGAGGCCAGGAGTACTTCAAAAGACTCAACAGAGACCACCCCTAATATCAGAGCAGCAAAACACCTCCACCCTCTCAGAGCAGGCACATGTGTGTGTGTTATGTGTGTGTATGTGTGTGTGGTGAATAGTGCAGAGTCAGGCATAATCATGGGCTTCTGTCTTTATTCTCAATTCAGATGTCTTTCCAGTAAGTAGTTCTGACTTCAATTAAAGGAGAAAATGGATATTCTCATGAAAGCTTAGCCCTAAGCCCTCAGAAACACTGAAAGAGGAGGAAAGGGGGAAAGCTCTCCAAGTTTTTTAAAAGCTTTGCAATTGACTGATTTTCTTTAAAATTTAATTTAAGGTATACAAATTCCATGTATCTCCTATATACAGAGTCAGGAGCATAGTAATACTTCCCACTCTACTCTCCCTCTTGTCCATGAGCCTACCCTTCTTCTTCCTCCCTCTCCTACTGCCACTCTTACTATTTACAAAGATCTATCTTCAGTTTACTTTATACTCATAAGGTTAACCCTACACTAATTAAAAAGTTCAACAAATAGTATGAAGATAAAAAAATACTGTTCCTCAACACTAGAGACAAGGGCTGTAAACAATTATCAAATTTCAAAATGTCCATTTTACTTCAATACATTACATTTTAGGTATTCTATTAGTTACCCCAGCTCAGGTAAAACATTTCATATCTGTCTTTTTAGGCTGGCTTATTTCACTAAGTATAATGGTTACCAGTTGCACCCACTTTGTTGCAAAACACAAGATTTTTTTTACTGCTATATAGTATTCCATAGTATACACATACCATAATTTCTTTATCCAGTCTTCAGTTAATGGACATCTGGGTTGATTCTATATCTTACCTATTGTGAATTGAGCTGTAATGAACACAGGGCTACAGATCACTCTTACATATGCTGATTTCCTTTGGGTAAATTGTCTTTAAAGAAAAACCCAAGAATAGTACATCTCTTGTGAGCTCTTAAACATAACCAACTTATGAGACAGTAAATGGAGGTGATTCTTGAGAAAAAGTTTTACTATTAAGCTTCATGATACAACTTTTTGGGGGACAGAGAGGTGCTGCATGGGAAGTCAGTACACAGTGAATTTTGTTGTTTATTTAACAAATAACACTCTTATGCATGACATCAATGATCACCCAAGGCCCTTGACATGAGCTGCCTTGGCTATGGAAGCCTTTTGGATGCACTGGTGTGACAAGGCCATAAGCAAGGTGGAAGTTCTCTCTTCCCTTCAGAGAAAAATACATCATTCTTTTGTGGCCATTTCTTTCCACTGGGGTCCTTTATGTAGGACCTTTTTTTTTTTTTCCAGAGTGTCTTGGATTTCCATGCCTGAAATGCTCCTCCTGGGCTTTTCAGCCAGATTGGATTGCCTTTAGGGCTGATTCTGAGGTCGGAGTGCTACTTAAAGCTACTGTCATTCTATGAGTCTGCTGTATGGACTGCTTCCCATGTTGGAGCCTTCACTTCTTTTTAATTGTCCATTGTTGTTTCTAAACACCTAGTCCTATTTATGTAATCACTTTAACGCTTGATCCTATCTATATGGTCCCTTTACCATTTGTTCCTATCCATTTGATCTTTATAACACTTGGGCTTCTATTTTTGTCAGCCAGCTTAAGGAATTTTGGGGTCCTATGGCTAATTGTCAAGATGTACCCTTGGAAGTGAGTTTGTAGGAATGCATGTAGGACTATATTGCTTTACATTTGTAAACGTCATACATTTCACAACTACAACTTTAGGATCTTGGTAATTCTTACCACTGTTCCTGCCATCCCACCCTCACTCCCACCCCTCCCTTTTCCCTTTCTTATCCTCGCTCTTATTCTTTACTAAGATCTGTTTACATTTAACTTTATGCATATATGTTTAACTCTGTTAAGTATAGCATTCAGTGAATTGTATGAAATATAAAAAGAAAATTATTATAAAGGAAAAGATAAATAAAATTATAGAAAAAAGAAGCTGTTCAACAGTCGAGAAAAGAGCTGTTCCAAACCATTGCTTCTCAAAGTCCCTATTTCATTTCTACATGTTGTATTTAAGGTGCTCTGTTAGTTATCACAGGTCAGAGAGAACATGCAGAATTTGTCCTTTTGGGGCTGGCTTGTTGCACTAAGTATGATGCTTTCCAGTTTCATCCATTTTGTTGTAAATGACCAGATTTCATTTTTAACTACTGTGTAGTATTCCATAAAGTACATATCCCCTAATTTCTTTTTTTCAGTCTTCAGTTGACAGGCATTTGGTTAGATTCCATGTCTTTGCTATTCTGAATTGAGCTGTGATAAACACGGAGGTACAGATAGCTCTTTCATATGCTGATTTCATTTCCCTTGGGAAGATTTCCAGGAGTGGGATGGCTGGATCATATGGTCGGTCCATATTCTGATCTCTGGGGTATATCCACACTGTCTTCCATAGTGACTTTACCAGTTTACATTCCCACCAACAGTGGATTAGGGTACCTTCCCCCCCCCATCCTCCACAGCATTTGTTGTTTGTTGATTTCTGTATGAAATCTCATTGTGGTTTTGATCTGCATTTCTCTGATGGCAAGAAATCGTGAGCATTTTTTCATGTGTCTGTTGGCCATTTGGATTTCCTCTTTTGAAAAATGTCTTTTTAAGACCTTTACCCATTTCTTAACTTGTTTTGCTGTTGTTGAGTTTCTTGATCTTTTTATATATTCTGGTTATTAATCCCTTATCAGTTGTATAGTTTGCAAATATTTTCTCCCATTCTGTCAGTTGTGTCTTCACTTTGCTGACTGTTTCTTTTGCAGTGCAGAAGCTACTCAATTTGATGTAATCCCATTTGTCGATTTTGGCTTTAATTGGCTGTGCTTCCAGGGTCTTTTCCAAGAACTCTTTGTCTAAGTATGTCTTAATTGACTGAATTTCAAGAGAGAAGGTTCTTTGGAAGAGGTCATGTTTCCCCAAACTTCAGTTCTCTATCATCTTTCAAATTTTTGCTATGTTCAAATAAAACCTGTACTTTAGTTCACCTAATATTTTCTTTAAATAGATTCATTTTTATTTGGCCTCATCTGAAGCAATGATGCTTATGAAATTATAGTTTTAGAGTTGGTTATATTTCTTCTATAACACTTAAAATACGAGAATATAATGATAGCTTACATTTAATAAAGGAATACTATGAGGCAATTATGAGTACTGTTATAAGTATATTGATTATCTCATATAATCCTCACCTCATGTCTATTAATTAGACACTATAATTAAACTCATTTTACAGATGAAGAAAATGATGCAGAAAAGATTAAGTAACATGCTGAAGTTCAACTACCTAGAAATCTGAATGAACTCAGCCAAGTTGCAGGATATAAAATCAACTCAAAAGTAGTACTAGTTTTTCTTTATACTAACAATGAAAAATATGAAAAGAAAATTAAGAAAGCAATTCCATTTATAACAGTATTGAAAAGAATAAAATACTTAGGAATAAAATTAACTAGTGAGGTGAAAAAATTTGTATACTGAAAACTATGAAATATCTCTGAAATTTTAAAAGACACAAATTAGTGGTAAGATCTGTATCCATAGATTTAAATCTTTATCCATAGATTTATAGATTTAATATTTTTAAGATATCAATATCATCTAAATTATCTATAGATTCAATGCAATCCTTATCAAGATTTCAATGAGATTTTTTTAAAGAAACAGCAAACTCCATCCTAAAATTCATATAGAATCTCAAGAGACCATAAATAGTCAACCCAATCCTGAAAAGACTAAAGTTAGAGGCTTCACACTTCCTGGTTTTAAAACTTACACAAAGCTATAGTAAAACAAACAGCATGGTGCTGACATAATGACAGACATACAGCTAGCTCAATGGAGTAAAATTAAAATTCCAGAAATAAACCCTTGCATATATGATGAAATGATTTTCATAAGTGTGGCAAGCCCATTCTGTGAGGAAAAGACAGTCTTTTCCACAAATGGTGCTGAAAAAAGGGATATCCACATGCAAAGTAATGAAGTTGACCCTTAACTTACACTGAATACAAAAATTAACCCAAAATTGATCAAATACCTAAATGTAAGAGGTAAAACTATAAAGAACTTAGGAGGGAAGCTTCATTACATTGGTTTTGGCAATGATTCCTTAGACATGATACTAAAAACAAAGACAACAAAATAAAAAAGATAAATTGGTGTTCATTAAAATTAAACGTTTTTGAGCATCAAAGGGCACTATCAACACCGTAAAAAAGCAAATCTATAAAATGGAAGAAAATATTTGCAAATATATGATAAGGCATTTATATCCTAATTATAGGACAATCTGTATCCCAAATGGAGTTTTTAACTCAACGACAACAACAAATTCCAAACAATCCAATTGCCCAATTAAAAAATGAGCCAGAGATTTGAATAAATATTTTTCCAGAGAAGATGTACAGACAGGGTCCAACATTGCAGCACAGAGGGTTAAGACACCACCTCTCTCTCTCTCTCTCTCTCTCTCTCTCTCTCTCTCTCTCTCGTGTGTCTGTGAATGTGTCTGTGTCCAGGTCTGTGTCTGTGTCTCCCTTTTCTGGGACTTTGTCTTTCAAACGAATGAATACAGAGAGATAGATAAAAACACAAATAACTCAATACCACTAATTAGTGAAATACAAATCAAATCACAGTGAGATACCACAGATAATTGCTGTTTTTGCTTTAAAGCAAAACAGAATACAACATGTGTTTGTGAAGATATGGAGAAATTGGGGCTGTTATGCATTGTTGATGTGAATTTTAAATGGTACAGCTGCTGTAGCAAACAGCACGGTCATTTCTCAAAAAATTAAACATAGAATTTTCCCATGATGTAGCAGTTCCATTACTGGATATATATATACACAAAAGTTTTAAAAAGTATCTCAAATAGATATTCATCTACCAATAGTCACAATATCAATATTCACAATAGCCAAAAGGTAGAAACAACCCAAATGTCCCTTGGTGGATGAATAAAGAAAATGTGGTATACAGTGGAATATTATTCAACCTTAAAAAGGAAGGAAATTCTGATAATGCTACAACATGGATGAACCTTAAAGACACTGAACTAAGTGAAATATGGCAGACACCAAAGGGCATGTATTGTATGATTCCACTTACAAGAGGCACTTAGAAGCACTACTAGAACAGTGAAATTCAGAGACAGGAGGTAGAAGGGTAGTTGTCAAGGACTAGGGAAAATGGGTAATGAAGAGTTACCATATAATGGGTACAGAGGTTCTTTTTGTGAAGATGAACAACTTCTGGAAATGGGTGGTGGTGGTAATTGCACTTCAGTGTGAAGGTACATGATACCTCAGAACTATAACCTAAAATTGTTAAAAATAATGAATTTTATGTTAGGTATATTTTGCCACAATAAAGGTGGGGGCAGGCAGGAGGAAGATATGAAGACAAAGGGAAGGGGAAGAGGAAGGGAAGTGGAAAGAGGAGGAGAAAAAGAAAAAAGAAAAAGGTTGATTCACTCTGAAGAACCCTCACAGAACCAGGGCTTGCAGATATCCAACACCCGAGAAAACCAGGTTGAGGCAACACAGGGTGATTCACTGTTGAAAATCTGTATATGAAGTGGAGGCCAACACTGTGATGTCATGGGTAAAGCCTTCACCTGCAGTGCTGGCATCTCATATGGGCACTGGGTCGAGTCCTGGCTGCTCTATTTCTGATTCATGTCTCTGATCCCAAGATTAATTTTCCTCTTGAGAAATTGAAGGGCCTATGATGCGTCCTTCAGAGTCTGGTATTCTTGGATCACTCAGTGATATCACTAGGATACAAAAAGATCAAATAGGCA
This sequence comes from Oryctolagus cuniculus, assembly GCF_964237555.1. Lineage (NCBI taxonomy): Eukaryota > Metazoa > Chordata > Mammalia > Lagomorpha > Leporidae > Oryctolagus > Oryctolagus cuniculus. Next base: position 92,180,546 of record NC_091453.1, on the reverse strand, counting down.
AACAATGACAAGAAACAGGAGGAAGCAGAGACACCAAAAGTAAACGATTTTCATCTTTATTTTCTCAATCAATAATATACTGACAAGGTTCAAAAGTCAAAATAATATCAATAGAGATATACTGAGAAGTCTCATTGCTACCCAACTCCCAGTCACATTCATACCATCCATTCTCCCCAACAAGGAATAATTATATTAGCTTGTTTTTATTTTATATATATCTGTAGGTAAATACAAGAAAATATGAATATATATTTTATTTTCCCCAATTTATACTATCAAATAGAGTATATACTGTTCTCACATTAAACTTTTCCACTAAAAATCTATACAGGTGATCTCTCCATATCATACATGGTGATGTTCATTTTTGTTGCAATTTAGGTTTTGATTCTTTTGCATCTGGATTTTTGTTTGGTGCCTGTTTTTTTCCTGAAAGAACATATTTTGTATGCATGTCATGGTACATATGGAAATTTGTACATACATATTTATAGGATATCTACAGGATAGATCCCCAAAAGAGGGATTGTTAGGTCAAACAAAACAGATCTCTAATTATGATATATATTCACAGATTTGCCTCTATTAGAGTTGTTTCCTTTCTCCCTGAAGTCTCATCAGCAGAATATATTGTCAAACCTTTGTACTGTTTCGAAGTTAGTAGGTAAGAGTTGGTATTTCACAAAACTTTTAACTTGAATTTTTCAATTGTGAATGAGGTTGGGTATCCTTTCATATTTTTAAGGAAACTTTGTATTTCTTTAAATTGTCTGCTCGTGTCATATCCCAATATTTCTATAGGATTATCTGCCTTTTCCTTCTTACTTTATGTAATACAGTAGTTCTTTATGCTACAAACCACAAGTATTTTCTGTTTTTCCTTTTCTTGCTTTACTTATGATGCTTTTTTGCCATGAAGGTTTTTTTGATGCAATAAAATGTATCAATCCTTTTTCTTAATGACTTCTGAATTTTTAAAAAGCTTTTTTATATTTCAGAGTCATTTTAAATTTACAAAACTAAAAATGTAAAGTAGTACAAAGAATTCCCATATATTTCAAACTCAGCTTCCCAAATTGTTAATATCTTATACTAGTATATTCATCACAATCTATAACCACACCCAGTTCCTCCTATTATTAATAGATCATATTAGTATATTTGTCACAATTAATGAACCACACTCAACTTCCCCTATTTTCCCCCAGAAATCTTTTATTTAAGGTATATAAACTTCATGCATTTCATAAATACAACTTTAGGGACATAACGATAGTGATTCTTCCCACTGTACCCACCCTCCCACCCCTACTCCCACTCCTCTTCCTCCTCCCTCTCCTACTCCCATTCTTATTTTTTACTAAGGTCTATTTTCAATTAACTTTATACACAGAATATTAACTCTATACTCTAAGTAAAGACTTCAACAAATAGTATAAAAAACTGTTCCTCAACAGTTTTTTTATTTCTCTTTTGATTTCTTCTATGACCCACTATTCATTCAGGAGTATGTTGTTCAGTCTCTATGTGTTTACATATGTTCTAGATTCTTGAGTTGCTGATTTCCAGCTTCACTCCATTGTGGTCAGAGAAGATGCATGGCATGATTTTTATTTTTTTTTAATTTTCTGAGACTTCCTTTATGGCCTGCCTGTTGTTTATCCTAGAGGAAGTTCCATGCACTGGTAAGAATGAGTATTCTGCAACTATAGGATGAAAAGTTCTATAGATATCTGGTTAGGTCCATTTGGTCTATAGTGTCAATTAACTGTTGTTTCCTTGCTAATTTTCTGTCTGGTTGATCGGTCCATTGCTGATCATGGGGTATTCAAGTCCCCCACTACTATTGTATTGGAGTCAATATTTCCCTTTAGATCCATTAACATTTCTTTTAAATGGCCAGATGTCCTGTAATTAGGTACGTATACATGTATTATAGCCATATCTTCCTGTTGAATTTATCCCTTATTCATTACATAGTGCCCTTCTCTGTCTCTTTTAAGAGTTTTTGTGTTAAAGTCTATTTTGTTTGATATTAGGATATCTATACCAGCTCTTTTTTGGTTTCTGTTAGCATGGAATATCTTATTCTGTCATTTCACTTTCAGTCTGCATGTATCTTTGTTGATGAGGTTCTTGTAGGCAGCATGTTTTGTGTTTTTTTTTTTTTTCATTCAACCAGTCTGTATCTTTTAACTGGAGAGTTGAGGCCATTTACATTCAAGGTGACTATTGGTAGGTAATAACTTGGTCCTGCATTTTCCCATAAATGTCCCTATTGTTTACTTTAGATTTCCTTTGTACTTTTACTAGGAGATTATCAGCCTTCACCTTCTTTCATAGTGACCATGTTTCTGTATTTCTATGTGTAACACATCCTTAAGTGTCTTTTGTAAGGCTGGATGAAGAGTGACAAATTCTTTGAATTTTTTCGTTATAGAAGGTCTTTATTTCACCTTCATTGATAATGAGAGCTTTGCAGGGTACAGTATTCTGGGCTGACAGGTTTTTTTTCTCTTAAGACTTGGAATATATCTCACTATATCTCATCATTCTCTCCTAGCATGTAGGATTTCTGATAAAAAGTCAGCTATAAGTCTAATTGGAGATCCTCTGAAAGTAATATTTCTCTCATGCATGTTTTAAAATACTTTGTTTTACTGTGCAGAGTTTGACTACAGTGTGTCGTGGTGTAGATCTTTTCTAGTCATGTCTATTAGGAGCTTTATGTGCTTCCTGTACTTGGACGTCCCTTTCTTTCTCCAAATTAGGTAAGCTTTCTGTAATTATTTTGCTAAAAAGGCCTTCTAATTCAGTCTCTCTTTCCATGCCTTCAGGAATTCCTAAGAACTGTATGTTGGGTCGTTTAATAGTATCCCATAGATCTCCAACACTGTTTCTTAGTTTTCTTTACATCTTTTTTTTTTTTTTTTTGTCAGACTGTACAATTTCCAGAGATTTGGCTTCTAATCGTAACTATTCTTTCTTCTGCCTCACCAAATCTGCTGTTATGGCTTTCCATTTCACTTTTTATTTGTTTTACTGAATTCTTCATTTCCAATATTTTGTTTTTATTTCTCTTTAAAATCTCAATTCTCTTTAAAATCTCAATTTCACGAGAAAATTTTCTTTCACGTTATGTATGGATTTCTTTTTCTTTAAGGATTTCATTTATTTGAGAGTTACAGATAGAGGGAGAGACAGAGAAAGGTCTTCCATCTGCTGGTTCACTCCTAAAATGGCCACAATGGTGAGAACTGAGCTGATCTGAAGCCAGGAGCCAGGAGATTCTTCAGGTCTCCAATGCAGGTTCAGGGGCCAAGCACTTGGGGCATCCTCTACTGCTTTCCCAGGCCATAGCAGAGAGTTGGATCAGAAGAGCAGCAGCTGGGACTTGAACCAGCACCCATGTGGAATGCCAGTGCCATGGGCAGAAGCTTAGCCTACTATGCCACAGTGCCATCCCTGATGTACAGATTTCTTTAGCTTGTGGATTTGCTTCTGATTACTTCTAAGTAATCCAATAATAAATTTTTTGAGTTCTGTTTCTGGCATTTCTTCAATCTCTTTGTTTTTACATTCTAGTATTGAAGTGTTGCTGTGTTCCTTTGGGGATGTCATGCTATCTTCCTTATTCTTGTTTCTTGAATTGCTGCATTTATTTTTAGGCATAAGTGGAGATACTTGTTGGTTTATTTTTTCCCCTGTGATGGCTTTTCTTTTTTGAACTATGCTTCTGTGGCTTAACGGGGTGTCTGCTCTTTCACTGAATACCCTGAAGCATGTGCAGTCGTGGCCAGGGAGCTCTGTTCAGTGCTCCAGCGTGGGAGGAATGTCTAAGATGACACCCAAGTTGGATGTGGTAAATCTCCTTTTTTTTATTCAGAGGGGAGGTTTGTTCAGCTCTGTCGGTGTAGTCTCACACTCACCGCCTCTTTTGCAAGGAGACCAATGCCTGGGCGCTATCCTCAGTGGGTACAATTTCATCTGTGCTACTACAAGAACTACACAAAGGATCCATGCAGTCCTTGTTGTGAGCACAGATCCTGCAGCAATGACCCTCATCAGGAAATCAGGGAGCCCTGAGCGTGTAGAGCCACCCACAGTGATTGCCCAAAGACCCAGACATGTCCTGTACCCTCCCACGCAGCCACAGTGTTTTCATAGTCCCAGCACACAAGTCTCCCACAGTTACGAGAGCCAAGCCCCCTGTCAATTCTCCCATCCAGACTCAGGCATCTTCTCTAGGCTGGTTGCTAGGAGCACAGAGACAAGCTGGTGCAGCTGTTACATATGTCCAAAATGGGGCCTGCCTGCTCTCAGCTGGTTACAGGACACCGGTGTTGGATGGTCGGGGAGATAGAAATGTGCCCCCCTTTTCCCTCTAGGTTGGCAGGTACACTGTCCCTCAAAGGGCTCCAAGCCAGACTCATGCCAGGCTCTTCCCTCAGCTTTATCACTAGTGACTTGGGCTGCTGCAGTCTGGTCTCATCTCACTCTCCAAAGCTGGTGCTGAGGCTCTCAGCTTCTGGGGTCCTGAGTTTTGTGTGTCTACACCCTCTATGTAGATCCTCAGTGTCCCTCTAATTTGCATGGACTTTCCTCTGCCATTTTCTCCCTAACTCTTCCCTGAGATTCCACTCTGTCCACATTTTTTTAACAATCTTCCCCTAGACTAGAAGAGTAAGCTCCCTCCCATTCCACCATCTTGGTGCCTCCCCTATTTTTTATGCAAACTCCTTCTAATCCCTCTCAACCCTCCCAGCCTCTAATAATCAATATTCTGTGTTCAGATTTTCAGATCGAGTTTTTTTTAACCTTCCATATATGAGAGAGAACATGAGGTATTTGTCTTCCTGTGTTTGACTTATTTCGCTTAACATATTCACCCATTTTGGCACAAATCACAGGATTTCATTCTTTCTTATGGCTGAATGATATTACATTGTGTGTATGTAAATATGTATATATATACATATATATATATATATATCACATTTTATTTATCCATTCACCTGATGGTTGATTCAATGTCTTGGTTATTATTAACAGTGCCACAGTAAACATGGTAGAGCAGGTATCTCTTTGATACTATGATTTCACATCTTTTGTATTATACCCAATAGTGGCATTGTTGGATCATATGGTAGTTATAGTTCTAGTTTTTTAAGAAATCTCCACACTGTTTTCCTTAGTGGTTGTGCTAATTTATATTTCCACCAACAGTGTTTAAGAGTTCTCCTTTATCTGCATACTCACAGCATTTATTACTTTCTGTCTTTTTGATAATCACCATTGTGGTTTTGCTTTGCATTACCCTAATGACTAGTGATGTTGAGCATTTTTTAAAAAAATATATTTGTTAGCACCTAAAGCATTTGGATCTAACTGAAAATCCCATGAGAGCATTTTAGGCATGGAAAGCCAAGACACTGTGGCAAAAACAGTTCTGCACGAAACATCTCTGTGAATGAGACCCCAGCAGAAAAAAAAGGACCATCAAAGAAGGATTTACTTTTCTCTGAAGGGAGGACAGAACTTTGACTTTGCATACATTCCTAATTATCAATGGAGTCTCTGGACTCAAAAGGCTTCCATAGCCTTGGAAGCTCATGTCAAGAGCCTTGGGTGGTCACTGACATCATACATAAGGGTGCTAATTGTTAAATCAACAACAGGAGTCACTGTGCACTTGCTCCCCATGTTGGACCTCTGTCCTTAATGAGGTGTACTATGAGAATTAACGGTAACACTTGTCTTCAAACTGTACTTTATACTTCGTGTGTCTGTGTGGGTGCAAACAACTGAAATCTCTACTTAGGATAGAGTTGGTCTTCTGTATATAAAGTCAATTAAAAACAAATCTGAATGGAAAATGGAATGGGAGAGGGAGTAGGAGGTGGGATGGGAGTGGGGATGGGAGTGGGATAGGAGGGTGGGAACAGGGGGAAGAAACACCATATTCCTCAAAGCTATACATATGAAATTTGTATTCATTTTAAAAAACCTTCAAAATATATTTGTTGGCCATTTATATTTCTTCTTTTGAGAACTACTGCTTCAGATCCTTTGTCCATTTCTTGATTGGTTGTTTTTTTGTTGTTAATTGTTTGAGTTGCTGATATATTCTGGATATTAATCCTTCATCAGATGAGTACCTTGCACATTTTCTCCCATTCTGTTGGATGTGTCTTCACCCTGTTGTTTACTTTGCTGTATAGAATCTTCCGAGTTTGATATAGTCCCATTTGTTTAGCTTTGCTTTCATTGCCTGTGTTTTGGGAGCTTTATTTAAAAATTATTTGCTTATATCAATATCTTTTTTTTTAACTTTTATTTAATGAATATAAATTTCCAAAGTACAGTTGATGGATTACAATGGCTTCCCCCCCCATAACTTCCCTCCCACCAGCAACCCTCCCCTTTCCCTCTCCCTCCCCCCTTCCATTCACATCAAGATTCATTTTCAATTCTCTTTATATACAGAAGATCAGTTTAGCATATATTAAGTAAAGATTTCAACAGTTTGCACCCATATAGAAACACAAAGTGAAAAATACTGTTAGAGTACTAGTTATAGCATTAAATCACAATGTACAGCACATTAAGGACAGAGATCCTACATGGAGAGTAAGTGCACAGTGACTCCTGTTGTTGACTTAACAAATTGACACTCTTGTTTATGGCATCAGTAATTAAGAAGTAAATTCAGTAGTATCATTTTGCTTTCTTTAACATGATAAAGTCAACACTAACAGTAAATTTTTGTCTTTCTCCTGGGTCAAGTACTTGTGAGACAATGTTCTGAACACAACTTTGTTCAAACTCCCTTGAGTATTGCTTTTACAGTGATGCTGTGGTGGCCATGGGGTATGGTAAAGGCTCTGTGGTTGGGGGAGTGGGGGTTACTCCTAACTACAATGAACCCTGTAAGAACTTTTGTGTTGAAATGCATACATCCATTTCTATGCATATCTTGAAGTGTTTTCTCTATGTTTCCTGTGAGCAACTTCATAGTTTCAGGTCTTACATTTAGGTTTTTGCTCCATCTTCAGCTAATTGTTTTTTTTTTCTGGGGGGGGGGTATATTGAGAGAGGTAGGGATCTAATTTCATTCTTCTACATATGTATGTCTAGATTTGACAGCACCACTTATTGAAGACTATCCTCTATCAAATGTATGTTCTTGACACCTTGTCAAATTTCAATTGGCTGCATGTATACAGATTGATTGCTGGGTTTTCTGTTCTATTCCATTGATTTATGTGTCAGTTTTTATGCCTCTACCATGGTACTTTAATTACTATATCTTTGCAGTATGCTTTAGATTCAAGTATTGTGATGCCTACAGCTTGTTTTTTTTGTTTGGTTGGTGGATTTTTTTTGTTTTTTTGGTTGTTTGTTTTGGTCAGGATCACTTTGGCTATTCTGAGTCTTTTGTGTTCCCATACGAATTTTAGCATTGTTTTTCTTTTTTCTTTTTAACTTTTATTTAATGAATATAATTTCCAAAGTACAGCTTATAGATTACAATGGCTTCCCCCCATAACATCCCTTCCACCCGCAACCCTCCCCTTTCCCACTCCCTCTCCCCTTCCACTCACATCAAGATTCATTTTCGATTCTCTTTATATACAGAAGATCAGTTTAGCATACATTAAGTAAAGATTTCAACAGTTTGCTCCCACACAGAAACATAAAGTGAAAAATACTGTTTGAGTACTAGTTATAGCATTAAATCTCAATGTACAGCACACTAAGGACAAAGATCCTACATGAGGAGTAAGTGCACAGTGACTCCTGTTGTTGACTTAACAAATTGACACTCTTGTTTATGGCATCAGTAATCACCCTAGGCTCTTGTCATGAGCTGCCAAGGCTATGGAAGCCCCCTGAGTTCACTGACTCTGATCATATTTAGACAAGGCCATGGTCAAAGTGGAAGTTCTCTCCTCCCTTCAGAGAAAGGTACCTCCTTCTTTGATGACCCATTCTTTCCACTGGGATCTCACTCGCGGAGATCTTTCATTTAGGTGTTTGGTGTTTTTTTGTTTGTTTGTTGTTGTTGTTGTTGGTTTTTTTTTTTTTTTTTTTTTTGCCAGAGTGTCTTGGCTTTCCATGCCTGAAATACTCTCATGGGCTTTTCAGCCAGATCCGCATGCCTTAAGGGCTGATTCCGAGGCCAGAGTGCTGTTTAGGACATCTGCCATTCTATGGGTCTGCTGTGTATCTCACTTCCCATGATGGATCGTTCTCTCCCTTTTTTATTGTATCAGCTAGTATTTGCAGACACTATTCTTGTTTATGTGATCCCTTTGGTTCTTAGTCCTATCATTATGATCAATTGTGAACAGAAATTGATTCTAATTCTGTAAAGATTGCCTTTTGGCTACAATCAAGTATAATTATATAAAGAATGTCAGTGATATTTTGATAGGAATTGTATTGAATCTGTTTTAGGTAGTATAGACATTTTAATTATATTGATTCTTTCAATCTTGATTCTTTCAATCCATGAGCCAGGAGTATCTTTCTTTTGTATGTGTCCTTGATGATTTCTTTGATCAGCATTTTATAATTTTCATTGTAGAGATCTTTCACTTCTTTGGTTAAAGTTATTTCTAATGTTTGATTTTTTGGGTTGTTATTGTGAATGGGATTTCCTCCTACTCCTAGAATATAAAAGAACTCGCCTATATTTTCTTCCAATTCTTTTATGGTTTCATTTCCTTTTAAATTTAAGTCACTAATCCAGTTGGATATTATCTCCTTGACAGGAGATATGAATTCAACTTTATCTTTGCAAACATCATTACTACAAAGTCCATTTTTTACCATATTGATTTGAGATGCCCTATACTGAGTTCCCATATCTATTTGGGTCTACTTATGGACTTTCTATTCTGTTAAATCTGCCTGTCCATTTATTCACCAATATCACATTCTTTTTACTTTTAAAGTTTTATAATAAATTTGAAAAATTAATTTTTAAAATTTGTTTCCAAAGATTCTTAGTTTTTTTATTTTTCATAAAAATATTGGAATTCTCTTCTAGAAAAAAGATTGATGGTTTATTATAATTGCAACAAATTTATAAGTTAGATAATATATTTTTGAAGAGCTTCTTCCTAAGAATACAGTATCTTTCCATTTGTTTAAGCATATTTTTGTTTTCAAGTATATATTTTCATTGTTTTGTTTTTCCTCATATGTTTACATATTGATTGTTATGTGTTTTTGTCTTTTTTGATGCTATTGTAAATAAGGTCTTCTCTTCCAATGTATCTTATTTTAAAAATATTTACTTATTTATTTATTTACTTGAAAGGCATATTGGCAGAGATCTTTCATCCACTGGTTCACTCCATAAATGGCTTCAACATCCAGGGCTGGGCCAGGCAGATGCCAGGAACCAGGAATTCCATCCAGGTCTCCCATGTGGGTGGTAGGGGACCATGTTCTTGGGTCATTATCAGGAAGCTGAATGGGAAGCAGAGAAACAGGACTCCAACTGGCACTCTGGTATGGAACACTCAAGTGGTAGTCCAACCTGCTGAGCCAGAACGCCTGCATCCCATTGTATCTTTTAATGAATTGCTAGTATATAATAAAAATATTCTTATAAATTAACTTCACATTGTACCTCTACAATGAATTCTCTCTCTCTCCCTCTCTCTCTCTCCTTCCCTGAGAACAAGGAAAGATTTCCAAAAAGTCTTTTCAAAAGCTACAATGAATATTCTCAAAGGGCTAAGAAATTATTGCATTAATAAAAAGAACATCATCCCATGAAAAAAATAAAGAACAAAAACACATTTTTTCAAATAATATCATTTATTTTATTCTTAGAATGAGACATTATCTTCCTACTAATTTGAAAGAACTGGCACACAATCTTGAAAAAATACACTTTGAGTTTTACTATAGAAAGGGTGGGAAATGAATTAGAAAACTAATTAGGCATGTTTCTGCTACTTATTACTTCAGTCATATTAGGTAAATTAAATAACATCTTTTGTTCTTGTTGACTCTATCTGTAAAGTGATAGTCTATGTGGTCTTCATAGAGTCAATAAACCTATGAATGAATTTCTCAGTAAGTGGTTTGTTTAATTCTCATCTGATTTTTCTCACTGAAAATTGTGACAACTTTGTCAGCTTTGTGAAAAGAACGTGCTACTTTTACTATAATTCACTTTAAACATAGCCAGAGATTGGGGTAATTTGTGGTGTTCAGAGATTTTGAATTTAAAATCATTACAGAGAATGGCCTGAGTTCTCTACCAGTTGCTCTTACTCAGCAGTACTTGGGATTCATAGAGTCATCACCACCTTCTTAAAATTAATTTTTATTGTATAGAATATATTTAAGGTTTACAACATGATGCTTATAGATGTGTGTATATAGTGAAATGATTATTGTAGGTAACCAAATTAACATATTCAACAAGTTTTACCTCCTTTTATGTGTGTATGGTAAGATAACTGAGATCTACACTCTTAGCAATTTTCATTATACAATATTAACTCTAGTCCTCATGCTGTACATTAGATTTCTAGACTTATTCAGCTCCCATAACTGCAAGTTTGCACGCTTTTTTCTATGTCTCCCTGTTTTCCTCCCTTCTCAGCCTCTAGTAACCACTATCATAGTCTTTATATCAATGTATTTGACTTTCATTTTAGATTTCACATACAAGTGAGACCACCCTTACTTGGCTTGCTGTCAGAGCTTATTTCATGTAACATAATGTCTTCCAGGCTTACCTGGAATTCTATCTGGAGCTCCCATGAGTGGCAAGGACCCAACCATTTGAGCCATCACTTGTTGCCTCCCAGGATGTGCATTATTAGGAAGCTAGAATTGAGAATAGAGCTGGAACTTGAACCTAGGCACAGTATGGGATGTAAGCATCCCAAGCTGATTTTTTTAAGATTTTGTTTATTAATCTGAAAGGCAGAACTCTCAGATGGAGGGAGGGAGAGAGAGAGAAGGAGAGAGGGAGAAAGAGAAGGAGAGAGGGAGAGAGAGAAGGAGAGAGAGAAGGAGAGAGGGAGAGAGAGAGAGGAGAGGGAGAGAGAGAAGGAGAGAGAGAGAGGAGAGAGGAGAGAGAGAGAGAGATTGGGAGGGAGGTCTTCCATCTACTGGTTCATTCCCCAGATGGCTGCAACAGCTGGAGCTGGGCCAATCTGAAGCCAGGGGCTTCCTCTGGGTCTCCCATGAGGGTGCAGGGGCCCAAGCACTTGGGCCATCTTCTACTGCTTTCCCAGGCCATAGCAGAGAGTTGGATTGAAAGTGGAGCAGCCAGGAATTGAATAGGCGCCTATATGGGATGATGGCACTGCAGGTGGCGGCTTCACCCATCATGCCAAAGCACTGGCCCCCACAAGTAGCATCTTAACTGTTGTGCAAAATTTCCACCCTTTTCCTTTAAGGATGAATAATATTCTATTGTATGTGTATATATACATGTGTGTGTGCATGTGTGTGTGTGTATAAATTTGTCCATCTGTTGATGGACACTTAGGTTGTTTCCATATTTTGACTATTGTAAACACTGTCATAAAGAGCACGAGAGTGCAGATATCCCTACAAGGTGTTGATTTCATTCCCTTTGGGTATACACCCAACAGGATACACCATAGTATGACTACAGTGGTCATACTGTAGTCCCATTTTTCATTTTTGAGGAAACTCCATACTATTTTCATAATGTTTGTACCCATTTATCTTCCTACCAATAGTGTGCAAAGGTTTTTTTTTACCCCATACTCTTGCCAACATTTACCTCTTATATATGTAATAATAGTCATCCTGAACAAAATAGTATGATACTGGCATAAAAATAGACATACAAACCAATGGACCAAAAAAAAAAAAGATCCCAGAAATAAATCCACACATTTATAGTCAACCGATCTCTGGGAAAAATACAGTCTCATCAAATGGTGTCAAGAAAACTGAATTGCCACATGCAAAAGAATGAAATTAGACCCCCTATCTTATATCAGACACAAAAATCAAGTCAAAAAGGATTAAATATATAAACATGAGATCGGAAACTGTTAAAATTCCAAGAAGAAAACATAGGCAACAAGTTACCTGACATAGGCTTTGGTAATGACTTTTTTTTATATTACACCAAAAGTTCAGGCAACAAAAGAAAAATAAAAAGTGGGACTACACTAACCTTAAAAGCTTCTGTACAGCAAGGAAAAACAATCAACACAATGAAAAGGCAGCCTATTGAGTGTGAGAAACTACTTGCAAATCACATAGGTTCTAGTCCCAGCTGCCCCTCTTCCAATCCAGCTCTCTGCTATGGCCTGGGAAAGCAGTAGAAGATGGTCCAAGTGTTTGGGCTCCTGCACCCACGTGGGAGATCCGGAGGAAGCTCCTGGCTTCTGGCTTCAGATTGGTGCAGCTCTGGCCATTGCAGCCATCTGGGGAGTGAACCAACAGATGGAAAACTCTCTCTCTCTCTGCCCCTCCTCTCTCTCTGTAACTCTTTCAAATAAATAAAATAAATTTTTAAAAAACACATAGTTGATAAGGAGTTCATCTCAAAATTATATAAGGAACTCACACAAATTAATGGAAAAGTAAAAATAAATAACTCAAAAATGGACAAAGAAACTGAAAAGACATTTCTCAAAAGAAGACAAACAAACGGCCAACAGTTATAAGACAAAAATGTTTAATGTCACTAATCTGCAGGGAAAGGCAAATCAATAAGCCACAATGCGGAATGGGTGGTGTAGTACAGCAGGTTAAGACATCATTTGGTTTGCCCTCATCCCATATTAGAACACCAGTTCAAGTCTCAGCTTCTCTGCTTCTGATCCAGATCCTTGCTGATGTACCTGGGAAGACAGAAGATGATGGCTCAAGTACTTGTGCACATGCCACCCATGTGGGAGACCCAGATGGAGTTATTGGCTCTTGGCTTTGGCCCAGTCCTGGCTATTGAAGGCATCTGGGGAGTGAACCAGCAGATATAAGGTCTTTCTCTCATTCTGTCTTTTAAATAGGCAAAAAATAAATATTTTAAAAACTACAATGTTGGGGTTGGTGCTGTGGTATAAAAGGTTAAGCCATGTGCCAGCATCATGTATGGACACCAAATTGAGACCTGGCTGCTCCATTTCTGATCTAGCTCCCTGCTAATGGCCAGAGAAAGCAGTAGAGGATAAGCCAAGTACTTGGGCCACTGCACCATGTGGGAGACCTGGAAGAAGCTCCTGGCTCCTAGCTTCAGATCAGCCCAGCTCCAGCAATTGTGGCCATGTGGGGAGTGAACCAGCAGATGGAAAATCGATCTCTCTCTCCCTCTCTCTTTCTGTCTATAACTCTGCCTCTCAAATAAATAAATCTTTAAAAAAAATGAGATATCACCTTACACAGTACCACCTCTCTATATGCCTCCCCAAATGGTATACAATTTAGGTATGAGTGCTACCAGTTAAAAAGTGGAAAGTCAAATTTTTGTTTCAGAATGCAATCATAGAAACACATATTTTAGAAAACAGTTTTAGAGGTTACTCAGCATTGCAATTCTATTCATCCAAGATGCATTAACATAACCTTTTATATGCCTCCATCCCTGTTTTGATTCTAGAACAGATTTATTTATCTTGATAACTAATATTTATTAAAAATGTGCAGGAGGTCTTCAAAAAAATTTTAGAAAATGTTCATTATTTTTTCATGATGTTGTCCATGAACCTTTTGAAATGTCCTCATAAATAAACCAAGCACTGGTCTCTATTGTTTCTACATCAACTCTATGAGATACACATTTTGCTTTCATCCCTATTTCACAGAAAGGAGAGCAGAGCTTTGGAAAACCAAAATGGCTTGCCCAAAGTCACATAGCTAGTAAAATGTAGGTATACAAACCCAAGTCAGTCTGTCTCTAAAGCCTGTGTTCTGAAATACTACATCTTGTTTTCTTGAAAAGAAAAAAAGAAGAAATAAATGCAAGTTCCTTAAGAGCCATATCCTGACCAATCAATCTTTTCTAGCTTTTAACTCATGTGATGATATCCAGATTCACACTCACATCCAGTCATAGACAATAAAAGAGTGACATAGGGAATGAAGAGGCACTAATGGGGAGATTTTTTCTTAATATAAGGTATCAAAGTCAAGCTATAATCTAGTGTCAGAATTCGGATTTGTTATAATTTCAAGAATTTAATATAAATAATATTTATTACATAACACCTTAATATTTCATCAGCAAAATTTGTGAATATTCTCATTGAATGGGGTTGGAAAGATCTAAATAGACTTGTATTAGTTTAGGTCAGGATTTATAACATAGTAAGTTATGAAAGAGCTTTCCTTTCCAGAGTTCTATGAATTTTTGAGTTATAGATAAGAATTAATGACCCTATACTTTGTTTTTTCCTTTGTTTTAAATTTATTTTATTGTGGCAAGAACACTTAACATGAGATCTACCCTTTTAACACATTTTTAGAAGCATAATACAGTATTGTTAACTATATAGACAATGGTTATCTTAATCTATTTTTGTGTTGTCATAACAGTACCTAAGACTGGGTAATTTATAAGAATTTATAAGAAGCTTATTTGGCTTATGACTGTGAAGGCTGGGAAGTCTAAGATCCAGAGACTGCATCTGGTATGGATCTTCTTTGGGCCCATCTCATGGCAAAAGGTAGAAGAGCAGAGAGTACACATGAAAGAAAAAGGAAGGGAGCTGAACTAATATTTTATCAGTAATCCACTCTGCAATCCATTCATAGGACAGAACCATCATTACCTACTCACCTCCCAGAGGTCCCATCACTCAACATGGTTACCTTGAAGATTAAGTACCAAGCATGTGAACTTTACGGGACACATTCAAATTATACAACAGATCTCTAGAACTTACCCATCTTGCATAACTGAGACTTTTTGCTCATTGATTAGCAACTTGATATTTCACTCTCCCCCAGCCCCTAGCAACCATTCTACTTCCTGATTCTGTGAGCTTGACTATTTTTAATACCTGATATAAATGCAACTATGCATTATGAATTTGTCATTCTCTGACTAGCTTATTTCACTTAGCATCATGTTCTCAACATTCACCCATATTGTCATATGGCCATTTCTCTTCCTTTTAAGGCTGAACAATATTCCATTGGATGTACATACCATAGTTTCATTATTCATGCATCGGTCAATGGACATTTAGATTGTTTGTTTACAAATCTGGGCTATGGTAAATAATGGTGCAGTGAACACGGAGGTGCTAATATCTCTTCAAGATCCTGGATCATATGATAGTTCCATTTTTTTCATTTTTGACAAATCTCTTTACTGTACAAGAGTTTCAATCTCCACATCTTTGTAAACACTGTTTATACTTGGTTTAGGGAGGGAGCAGACTTTTTTTTGTTTTTATATTAGTCATCCTAACAAACATGAGCTGATATATTACTGAGTTTCTGATTTGGATTTCCCTGATGATAGAACATCATCTCATATACTTGTTGGCCATTTGTTGGAGAAATTTCAATACAAGTCTTAAGTCCCTTTTTGTATGATTATTGGTGTTTTGGTTTTTTGCTATTGAGTTATAGAAACTACTTTCTTATTTTAGAAATTAACCCACATTGTAATTTGCAAATATTTTTCCCTGACTTCATAGATTTCCTTGACACAATATCAATTGTTTTCTTAGCTGTGTACAGGCTGTTTAGTGTGATTTAGTCCCACTTGTCTATTTTAATTTTTGTTGTCTTTATTTTTGGTGTTATATCCATAAAATATTATAAATAAAGTATTATGATATGGTTTCCCTATGGTTCCCTTCAGCAGTTTTACAATTTCATGCCTATGTTTAAGACTGTCATCCATTTTAAGTTAATTTTTGTGTATGGTATAAGACAAGAGTTCTATTTCATTCATTTGCATGTGGATATCAGGTTTCCCAGCACCATTTGGTGAAGAGACTATCCTTTTCCCATTATACATTCCTGGTACCCTTATTGAAGATCAGTTGACTCTATATGTGTGGATTGACTTCTTGGCTTTTTGTTTCATTGATCTATATGTCTGTCTCTATGCCAGTACCAAATTATTTAGTTACTGTAATTTTGTGATGTATTTTGAAAGGAGAAAATATGATGGCAGCAGCTTTGTTCTTTCTCAAGACTGTTTCAGAATTATTCAGGTCTTTTTTAGCTCCATATGAATTTTAGTATTGTTTTCCTATTTCTGTAAAAAAAGTCATGAGAATTTTGAGAGAGATTACACTGAATCTGCACATGACTTTAAGTACTATGACATTATGACAAAATTAAATCTTCCTATCCATAAAATGATGATGTCTTTCCATTTGTTCATTTCTTCTTGAATTTCTTTCATGTTTTATAGCTTTCAGTGTACAAGTCTATGACTTTGTTAGTTAAGTTTGTCCCTAAATATATTATTTTTAGTGCTAATTTAAATGGGATTTTTCCTAATTTCATTTTCAAATAGTTCATTGTTAATGTACAAAAATACAACTAACTTTTTTGTTCATTTTGTGTCCTGTAATTTTATTGAATTTGTTTATTAGTTTAAATAGTTTTTTGTGCAATCTTTAGGGAGTTATATATATGAGATCAGGCAATCTGCAAACAGGAACAATTTTTCTTCCTTCCTAATTTAGATACTATTCTTTTTCTTTCCTAAATACTGCTGAGGATTTCTAATACTCTGTTTATCAGAACTGGCAAGAGTGGCCATCTTGCTTGTTCCCGATCTCAGAAAAGCTTTTAATTTTTCACTGTTGAGTATGAAGTTAGCTGTGAGATTTTCATATACGACCTTTATTATGTTGAGGTAGGGTTGTTGTATGTCTAGTTTTTTAAAAGATTTATTTATTTTAAAAGAGTTACAGAAAGAGGGAGAGGCAGAGAGAGATCTTCCACCTTCCACCTGCTGGTTCACTTCCCAGATGACTGCAACGGCCAGGGCCAAGCCAGGCTGAAGCCAGGAGCCAGGAACTTCATCTGGTCTCCCACATAGGTGGCAGGTGCACAAACACTTGGGCTATTTTCCATTACTTTTCCCAGGCCATTATCAGGGAGCTGGATCAGAAGTGGAGCAGCCAGGACATGAACCGATGCCCATATGGGATGCCAGCACTGCAGGCAGGGGCTTTACCAACTAGGCCACAAAGCTGGACCCTGTTAAGGGTTTTTATCATGAAAAGAGTTCAATTTTTTCAAATGCTTTTTTATCTATTGAGATTATCATATTTCTTCTGTTAATGTCCTATATTATTTATTGACTTGTGTATATTAAATTACTCTTGCAACCTAGGGATAAATTCCATTGGATCATTCCATGTAACCTTTTTAATGTGCTAGAGAATTCAACTTGCTAATATTTTGTTGAATATTTTTTTGAAGTTATACTCACTAGTGATATAAACCAGCAGTTTTCTTTTCCTGTGGCATCTTTGTCTGGCTTTGGCATCAGGGCAATAGTCTCATAAAATGAGTTTGGAAGGGTTCCCTTTTCTTCAGTATTTTAGGAAGAGTTTGAGAAGGCCTAGCATTAATTTTTCCTTAAATGGCAGAATTCATTAGTGAAGCCATCCAGTCCTGTGCTTTTTACCCAGTTTGCTGACATATAATCACTCATAGTAGTATAATGATCATTTTTTTTAAAAAAAGATTTATTTATTTATTATTTGAAAAGCAGAGTTATAGAGAGATAGGAAAAGACAGAGAAATCTTCCATCTGCTGGTTTATTCCCCAAATGGCCAGAACAGCCAGGGCTGGGCTGGGTTAGGCTGAAGTCAGGACCCACGGGCTTCTTCCAGGTCTTCCACATGGTTACAAGAGCTTAAATACTTGGGCCATCTTCTGCTGCTTTCCTGGGTGCATTAGCAGAGAGCTGGATCAAAGTGGAGCATCCAGGATTCAAACTGGTGCCCACAGGGGATGCTGACACTATAGGCAGCATCTTAACCTATTACACACAGTGCCGGCCCTCATCTTCTGATCATTTTTATTTTTGTAGTATCAATTAAAATGTCTCCTCTTTCATTTCTGAATTTGAGTCTTTTTTTTTAACTTTTATTTAATGAATATAAATTTCCAAAGTACAGAATATGGATTATAATGGCTTCCCCCCCATAACATCCCTTCCACCCGCAACCCTCCCCTTATCCACTCCCTCTCCCCTTCCATTCACATCAAGATTCATTTTCGATTCTCTTTATATACAGAAGATCAGTTTAGCATACATTAACTAAAGATTTCAACAGTTTGCTCCCACACAGAAACATAAAGTGAAAAATACTGTCTGAGTACTAGTTAGTGGCATGTACCAATGCCATCTCACTGTTCCAGGTGATCAGTTTCAGTTCACAGTTGGTCATGGTGGAGGGACTGGGAGTCAAAGGGAGCACATAGACAAGTCTAGTACCTGCTAACGCTAACCAATGGAGTAAATAAAGGGGAGAGTGATCCAACATGGGAAGTGAGATACTCAGCAGACTCATAGAATGGCAGATGTCCTAAATAGCACTCTGGCCTCAGAATCAGCCCTAAAGGCATTCAGATCTGGCTGAAAAGCTCATGAGAGTATTTCAGGCATGGAAAGCCAAGACACTCTGGCAAAAGATCTCTGCGAGTGAGATCCCAGTGGAAAGAACAGGTCATCAAAGAAGGAGGTACCTTTCTCTGAAGGGAGGAGAGAACCTCCACTTTGACTATGACCTTGTCTAAACAAGATAAGAGTCGGAGAACTCAGAGGGCTTCCATAGCCTTGGAAACTCATGACTGGAGCATAGGGAGATTACTGATGCCATAGACAGGAGTGTCAATTGGTAAAGTCAACAACAGGAGTCACTGTGCACTTACTCCTCATGTAGGATCTCTATCCTTAATGTGCTGTACATTGAGATTTAATGCTATAACGAGTACTCAAACAATATATTTCACTTTGTGTTTCTATGGGGGTGCAAACTGTTGAAATCCTTACTTAATGCATACTAAACTGATCCTCTGTAAAAAAAAAAAAAAAGAAATTATCAATTCCCAACTTGACTCTCACTGGGATTAAACATGACAATAGGTCTGCTCTGATTTCATCATCATTTAAAAAAAATCATCTATTATTTTTCACTTTATGTTTCTGTGTGGGAGCAAACTGTTGAAATCCATACTTGATGTATACTAAGCTGATCTTCTGTATATTAAGATAATCGAAAATGAATCTTGATGTGAATGGAAGGGGAGAGGGAGTGGGAAAGGGGAGGGTTGTGGGTGGGAAGGACGGTATGGGGGGGAAGCCATTGTAATCCAGAAGTCGTACTTTGGAAATTTATATTCATTAAATAAAAGTTTAAAAAAAATCTCAATGTACAGCACACTAAGGACAAAGATCCTACATGAGGAGTAAGTGCACAGTGACTCCTGTTGTTGACTTAACAAATTGACACTCTTGTTTATAGCATCAGTAATCACCCTAGGCTCTTGTCATGAGCTACCAAGGCTATGGAAGCCCCCTGAGTTCACTGACTCTGATCATATTTAGACAAGGCCATGGTCAAAGTGGAAGTTCTCCCTTCAGAGAAAGGTACCTCCTTTGATGACCCATTCTTTCCACTGGGATCTCACTCGCGGAGATCTTTCATTTAGGTCCCCCCCCCCCAGAGTGTCTTGGCTTTCCATGCCTGAAATACTCTCATGGGCATTTCAGCCGGATCTGAATGCCTTAAAGGCTGATTCTGAGGCCAGAGTGCTGTTTAGGACATTTGCCATTCTATGGGTCTGCTGTGTATCTCACTTCCCATGTTGGATCATTCTCTCCCTTTTTTATTGTATCAGCTAGTATTTGCAGACACTATTCTTGTTTATGTGATCTCTTTGGTTCTTAGTCCTATCATTACGATCAATTGTGAACAGAAATTGATCACTGGGACTAGTGAGATGGCATTGGTACATGCCACCTCGATGGGATTGTTTTTTCCTTATTTAGTCTCACTAAATGCTTGTCTTTTTTTCAAAAATACAATTCTTAATCTGTTGTGTCTATTTTTTTCTCTAATTTTTCTACTCTAATTTTTTATTTTTATTTATTTATTTTGAAAGACAGACAGACAAAGATAGATCTCCCACATAGTGGTTCACTCCCTAAATGCCTGCAATAGCCAGGGCTGGACCAGGCTGAAGCCATGAGCTAAGAATTCCATCTGGGTCTCTCAAGTGAGAGGCAAAAACCCAACTACCTAAGTCACTACCTGCTGCCTCCTAGGGTGTACATTAACAGTAAGCTGGAATCAGAAGTGGAGCCAGGACTCAAATCCAGGCATTCCAATATGAAATTTGTGGGTTTCCCAAATGGTCTCTTATCTGCTGTACCAAGCACTTGTCCTTCTTTTTTAACCTTTATTATTTCTTTCTGCTAACTTTGGTCCTAGTTGTTCCTTTTCTAGTTCTTAAGGTATAAAATTGAGTCTTTCTTCTTTTTAATTCTATCATATACCACTAAAAAGCTTTCTCTTAGTGCTGGTTTTGGTGTGTGCCATAAATTTTGGTATGTTATGCTTCCATTTTTGCTTTTCTCATTCCCTAATTTTCCTTTTGAATTCTTCTTTGACCTATGCTCTTCAAAAGTGTCTTGTTTCACATACTGAGGTTATTTATAGTATCTAGAAAAATATTCTCCTCTACATGTCATGGATTGATATACTTCACGAGAGTAATTATGAGAATTGATTTATTGTGGCTGGCATTGTGGAAAAATGGGTTAAACTGCTGCCTGAAATGCCAGCATCCTTATGGGCACTGGTTTTAGACCCAGCTGCTCCACTTCTGATCCAGCTCCCAGCTAGTGCTCTTTGGAAAGCCATGGAAGATGGCCCAAGTCTTTGGGCCCTTGTACTCATGTTTGAAACCCAGATGGAGCTCCTGGCTCTTGGCTTTGGTCTGGCCCAGCTCTGGCCATTGTATCCATTTGGGGAGTGAACCAGTGGATGGAAGATCTTTCCATATCTCCCTCTCCACTCCCTCCTCTGTAACCTGGCCTTTCAAATAAATTAAAAAAAATCTTTAAAGAGTGTATGTGTGTGTGTGTGTGTGTGTGTGTGAGAGAGAGAGAGAGAGAGAGAGAATATGAATTGTTTATTGAGCAGAAATTCAAATAAGTCTGAAAATGGCCAAAACCAAAGTTGCCAACCAAAGGAGTATGCTTATCATGGTTGTCATCATACTTGTTTATATGATACTTAAGAAAGTATGTTCTTAAAAAGACTTAAAAAATGTGTTACTCAGTTTCCCATTTTAAAAATTTTAGTTTTCCTTCAGCTGGTGATTTCTAGCTTCATTCTATTCTGGTTTGCAAAGATATTTGGTATCATTTCAATCTTCTTAAACTTTTTGTGACTTTTTTGTAATCTATTATGTGTTTTATCCTAGAAAATATTCTATGTGTGCTTGAGAAGAATTTGTATTCTGCTGAAGAATGCTCTGTATGTCTGTTAGGTCCACTTGATCTATTGTGTTGTTCAAGTCTGCTATTTCCTTATTGATTTTCTGTCTGGATGATTGATCCATTACTAAAAATGAGTATTGAAGTCTCCTACTTTCATTATATTGTCTATTTTTTCCTTTACTTCTGTGTTTGCTTTATATGTTTAGGTGCTCTAATTCTGAGTGTGTGTGTGTGTGTGTGTGTGTGTGTATTTCATTTATTTATTTAAGGGACAGACATAGAGACAGAATATTCCCATCTGCTAATTCACTCCTCCAAATGCCCATAATGTCCTAGTCTGGGCTGGGGCCAAATTTGGGAGGCAGGAAGATCATCCAGGTCTGCCACGTGGGTGGCAGGAACTCAAGTGCCTGAGCTATCACCACTACCTCTGGAGTATGCATTAGCAGGAAGTTGGAGCCAGGAACTGGAATGAGAGCCAGAAATTGAACCCAGTACTCCAATGTAGGACCAAAGTATCTTAACTGACATTTTAATTGCTAGGGTAAAATATGTGCCCCCCCCCAGTGGTATATTTATATTTTTGTTATGCCTTCCTGGTCAGTTGACTCCTTTATCATTGTATGTCTTTGTTTCCTGTGATTATTTTTTCACTTTAAATTCATTTTGTCTTATGAAAGTATAACCACACCTGCTCTCCTTTGGTTGCCATTTTCATGTAATATATTTTTCTATCACTTC
Source organism: Oryctolagus cuniculus (assembly GCF_964237555.1). Lineage (NCBI taxonomy): Eukaryota > Metazoa > Chordata > Mammalia > Lagomorpha > Leporidae > Oryctolagus > Oryctolagus cuniculus. The sequence goes on along the minus strand of NC_091453.1, from coordinate 92,158,350 downwards.
CCCTTCAGCCTATGTATGTCTTTAAATCTAAAATGAGTTCCTTGTAGATAGTATATAGTTGGATTCTTGGTCTTTACCCAGTAACACTACGCCTTTTGATTGGGAGTTTAATCCATTTACATTTAAAATAAGTATTGGTAGGGAATGGCATTTTGTTCATTATTTTTGTCTGATAGTCCTCTTGCCCACTCCCACTGTCTTCTTTTACGTTTTATTGACATTCTTGTTGATCTGATTAGATTCCTTTCTTCTTTGTGTAAATTCTATAGTTATTTTGTGGTCATCATGAGGCTTACATAAAATATCAGAGTTACAACAGTCTGTTTTAAGCTGATAACAACTTCAATTACACATAGCAACTCTACACTTTTACTACTTATCCAAACATACAAACTTTATGTTATTAATGTCACAATGTATCATTTATACTGTGCATCCTAACTTTTTTGCTATAGGTATTTTTAAATATTTTTATCTTTTACCCTAAAATTAAAGGTTATTTGCCCACTACATTGTGATAGCACAGTATTCTGTATTTGTCTATGTATTTACCTATACTAATTAGTTTTAAATTTTCTTATGTTATCAAGTTACTGTTTAATGTCCTTTCACTTTAATGGGAAAAACTCTTCTTTCATGTTTCTTATAAGGTATGTCTACCACTGAATTCCTTAAGCTTTTGTTGGTCAGGGAAACTTTCATTTCTCCTTTGTTTTGTAAAAGATTTATTTTATTTATATGAAAGAGAGTTTCGGAGTGGGGTGGGGCGGGGTGGGGTGGGGGTGGAGACAGAGACAAAGAATCTTCTTGTTCACTCCTGAAATGGCTGTGACAGTCAGGACCAGGATCCCGGAACTCCATCTGGGTGTCCCACATGAGTGAGAGAGGCCCAAGCACTTGGGCCATGCTGCCTTCCCAGGGCACATTATCAGGGAACTGGATCAGAAGCAGAGCAGCTGGAAATTGAACTGGTGCTCTGATATGGGATGCTGGTGTCACAGGCAGCACCTTAACCTGCTGCACCACAGTGCTGGCCCTTCATTTTCAAAGAACAGTTTTTCTAAGTACAGTATTCTTGATTGGAAGTTTTTTCTTTTCAGCATTTTGAGTGCATCTTCCCATGCCCTTCTGGCCTGTAAGGTTTCTGCTGGATATGGAGGTTCCCCTGGAAATTTACAAGTGGCTTTCCTCTTGTTGTTTCTCATATTTCTTCTTTGTCTTCAACTTTGACAACAGATTATAATATATCTTGATATAAATTTCCTTAGTTTCATTTTATTTGGGGTTCTTTGGACTTCTGGATCTGGATATCCAGATTTGGAAAGTGTTCATGCATTATTTCTTTGAGTATGCTTTCTGATATTTTTTTCTTTTCCTTCTGCTTCTTAAATTCCTGTCATATATAGTTAGTCCATTTAATGTTGTTCCATAAGTCCATTACGTTTTCTTTACCTTTTTTATTCCTTTTTTTTTTCTTTTTGTTCTTTGGACTGAATAACATTCAGTGACCTGACTTTAAGTTCTTTTCTTCTGCATTATCTTTGATGAACCCTGCTATGGTTTGAGTCTCTTCCAAAACTCATGCTGAAATTTACCACCAGTGTGATGGTATTAATATGTTATTAGGATAGGATGGTATTGTGGCATAGCAGGTTAACCACTGCTTGGAACACCTGCATCCCATGTTAGAGTGTTTGGCTTGAGTCTTGGCTATGCCGCATTTCTAATCCAACTTCTTGCTAATGTACCTGAGAGGCAGAGGATGATGGCCCAAGTACATGGGTTTCTACCACCCCCATGGGAGATCCTGGTTTCAGCTTGGCCCAGCCTTGGCTGTTGCAGGTATCTGGGAAATAAAGCAGTGGATGGAAGATCTCTATCTGCCTGCTTGCCCATCTCCCCCCTCTCTGCCACTCTGTCTTCCAACCAATCAAGATATTTTTAAAGAGATGATGAGGACAGGGAATGGGTTAACGCCATTATCATCAGAGTAGACTTGGATAAGTTATCATAGCCATGAACTCCTGATAAAAGGATGAGCTTGGCCCCCACTTTTCCGTTCCCTCTTGGGCAAATTTTCCCTGTACAATGCCCTCCTCTATGTTAGGATGCAAGAAGGCCCTCACCAGATGCAGGCTTTCAATCTTGGACGCAAGTCTCCAGAATCATGAGCCAAATAAATTACTATTGTTTATAATCTACTCAGTCTGTGGTTTTCTGTTTTAGCAGCAGAAAAGAGATTATGACAAACCCCTCCTGTGATTTTTTTCTGTCCAGATATTTTATTCTTCAGTTCCATGATTTCTGTTTGGTGCTTTTTTTCCTGAAACCCTGATTTATTTATTATTTAATGCAACTGACAAAAAATTACATTTCAATAAAAATTAGAACAAAGATAACATAAGACAAAAGATTTATAAAAACTGTGCACATTGACAATTAATAGAGAGAAAAGCTATTGTACTCATGACTTTTCTTTCCACAGTTGTAACTAAACAAAATTTTATGACTAAAATAGTAATTATTCATATTAAATGACAACATGCATTTTTGAATAAATTCTAGACATATCAATATTTAAAACATTTAATGTGACAAATAATCTTGTTTCTTTTAAATTATCGAATCAAGATTTGATTGAATGCAACACTACTCACAAGGATAATGCTTAAGTAACCTGCTTTTCTGTCTTGTTTTAGAGAAACCAGTCCCACAGACATGTGTCGATGGAAAAGGAGGAAGATAAAGCATTTCAGCAGATTCAAAATATTCGTCGTTGGCACAAGCTTTTGGCTTAGGAGTTAAGTCACCAGTTGAGACACACACGTCCTATATCAGAGTGCTCCTGACTCCAGCTTCCTGCCACTGGGGCCAGTGATGATGGCTCAAATAATTGAGTTCTCTGCCACTCATGTGCAAAACTTGGATAGAGTTCCTCACTCCTGACTTTGGACTCCCCCCCTCCCGCCCCCACAACCATTATAGGCCTTTGGAGAGCAAATCAGCAGATGGGAGAGAAAGAGGAAGTACTCACTCTTTCTCTCTAATAAGTAAAAATTTTTTTAAAAAACAGTATTTTAAAAATACTCACAACATCTATACAAAATGAAGCATGTCTTCAAAATTCATCCTCAATCCTTCCTTAGTAGCCAGTTCCAAGCAACCATTTACAAAATGTGGTATTTTAAAAACACATACGTTTTATTTCTTTGTTGAATTTGTTGCAACTTTCACTTCATTTGTCTCCTGACCTTGATGAACATCTCTGATGGTTATTCATGAAAAATAAAAAATTCATGAATAATAAGGAATCCTCTATGAAATAAATTATATTAACTCCATTTCATTAAAGTCAGTTTCTGAAGATTTACTTTGTTCCTTTGTTTGGAACACATTTTTGTATCTCTTCATTTTCCGTGAATCTGTGTTGATGTCTACTCTTAGTCTTAATAGACTGGCATCATTCAGGAGAACTTCACTGATGAACACAGCCAGAGGTTCTGGGGCCCTCTCCAACTTTTTTTTAAATATTTATTTATTTATTTGAAAGCCAGATTTACACAGAGAGAGGAGAGGCAGAGACAGAGAGGTCTTCTATCTGCTGGTTCACTCCCCACTTGGCCACAACGGCTGGAGCTGCACCGATCTGAAGCCAGGAGCCAGGAGCTTCTTCCAGGTCTCCCATGTGGGTGCAGGGGCCCAAGGACTTGGGCTATCTTCTACTGCTTTCCCAGGCCATAGCAGAGAGCTGGATTGGAAGTGGAACAGCCGGGTCTCGAACCGGTGACCATATGGGATGCCGGCGCTTCAGGCCAGGGCATTAACCTGCTGCAGCACAGCGCCAGCCCCACCTTCTCCAACTTTCATACTAGTCCAACATGTGTTCTTTGGCCTCAGCAGTCTTAGGCTTCCAGAGCATACTGGATCTCATCAGCACTCCGAGGCAAATGATATTAAAGCCACTTCCTCAGGCCCCAGAAAATTTCAGTTATTGTATGCTCTGTCCAACTCCTTTCCTGCTCATGGAGAAGCTGGGATCTGGGGGCTTTTCACCTACTTGTTCTATGCTGAGCCAAGGGGATGGGCCACAGCAGAGAGCTGGCCTGGAAGAGGAGCAACCGGGACAGAATCTGGCGTCCCAACCAGGACTAGAACCTGGAGTGCCGGCGCCACAGGCGGAGGATTAGCCTAGTGAGCCGCAGCACCAGCCCAAAATACTCTTAAAACTCAATAATAAAAAAACAACCCAACTTAAAAACAGGTAAAAGATTTGACAGATATTTTGCCAAAGAAGATATACAAATAGCAAATATACATGTGAAATTACGCTTAACATCATATGTCTTTAGGGAATTGCAAATTAAAAGACCAATGAAATACAACTATCAGACATTAGAATGACTAAAACCCGAAACACTAACACCAAGTATAGATGAAGATGTGAAGCAATAGGAACTCTCATTCATTGCTGGTGGGAATGCAAAAGAGTACAGTCACTTTGGAAAAGAGCTTGGCAATTTCTCAAAAAATTAAACATACTCTTACCATATGACCTTGCAATTATGCTCCCTGGTATGTATCCAAGTGAGTTGAATGCTTATGTCTACACAAACTCTGTACAAAGATATTTATGTAAGCATTAATTCATAATTGTCAGAAATTGGAAGCAATAAAGAAGTCCTTCAGTAGGTGTATGGATAAGTAAATAGTGATACATCCAAACAATGGAATATTATTCAGTAATAAAAATAAGTGAACTATCAAGCCACAAAAATAGATGGAGGAATCTTAAATGCATACTACTAAGTGAAAGAAGCCAATCTGAAAAGGCTACATACTACATGATTCCAACTATATGACATCCGGGAAAAAGCAAAACTATGAATATAATAAAAGGAGCAGTGGTTGCCAGGGATTATGGAAGAGGGAGAGATGAACAAGTGGAGCAGATTGATTGTTAGGGCAATGAAAATACTCTGTATGATAATATAATGGTATGTCATTAACAATTTGTCCAAATCTATAGAATGTACATCAAGAGTGAACTCCAATATAAACTATGGACTTTGGGTGATGATGGTCAATGTACATTAATCAGCTGTAACAAATGTACCACTGTAGTGTGAGATTTTGATAGGTGGGAAGGCTGTGTGTATGTGGAAGCAGCTGGTGTATGGGAAATCTCTCTACTTATCACTCAATATTGCTGTGAACCTAAAACTTCTTTAAAAATTAAATCTATTGAATGATCCAATATGGGAAGCAAGATACACAGCAGACCCATAGAATGCCAGATGTCCTAAACAGCACTCTGGCCTCAGAATCAGCCCTTAAGGCACGCGGATCTGGCCGAAAAGCCCATGAGAGTATTTCAGGCATGGAAAGCCAAGACACTCTGGCCAAAAAAAAAAAAAAAAAAAAAAAAAAAAAAAAACCACCTAAATGAAAGATCTCTGTGAGTGAGATCCCAGTGGAAAGAATGGGTCATCAAAGAAGGAGGTACCTTTCTCTGAAGGGAGGAAAGAACTTCCACTCTGACTACGACCTTGTCTAAATATGATCAGAGTTAGTGAACTCAAAAGGCTTCCATAGCCTTGGCAGCTCATGACAAGAGCCTAAGGTGATTACTGATGCCATAAACAAGAGTGTCAATTTGTTAAGTCAACAACAGGAGTCACTGTGCACTTACTCCTCATGTAAGATCTCTGTCCTTAATGTGCTGTACATTGTTATTTAATGCTATAACTAGTACTGAAACAGTATTTTACACTTTGTTTCTATGTGGGTGCAAACTGTTGAAATCTTTACTTAATATACGCTAAACTGATCTTCTGCATATAAAGAGAATTGAAAATGAATCTTGATGTGAATGGAAGGGGGGAGGGAGAGGGAAAGGGGAGGGTTGCGGGTGGGAGGGAAGTTATGGGGGGGGGGCGGAAGGCATTGTAATCCATAAGCTGTACTTTCGAAATTTATATTCATTAAATAAAAGTTAAAAAATTAAATTAAATCTATTGTAACAAAAAAGCAAAACAAAAGATACATATATTAAAAATGGGAGATAAAAAATAATCAAATTTGAGGGTCACTCCAGGGAGCTAATAACCACCTAACAGGAGTTCAGAAAGCCAATGTAGGGGATGAAATTATCCAACACATAGTGCAGTAATATTAGCAAGAACTGATGCATGCATATCCTCAGATTAAAAGCATCCTCCACGTGCCCAGCGAATTGCACAGAGACTGATCACTCTGCAGTGATTTGCCTATCCTCAATGGGATCTGGGGTCTGCACTAAGCTTATGTTGGGAAATATTTTGTTCTTTTTCACTAACGCTAATTTGAAGCTTAGAAAGCCATCAGCGCCACTTAATTCGGGCTTTCATTAGAATTCGGTGGCTGGGCCAAGTTGCTAATGAGGCCCCAGTCATAGGCCTAACCCCCTGTCCCCTGGCCAGCCTCTTAGCATTGACTGTGAGGAAGGCTACATGAGAAAAAAAAGAGATGAGCTGATATCATATTATCTCCATTATGAGAAAACAAAAACAACCCAAGTACCTGTCATGGTGGAAGTTCTCTATCTTCATATACAAAAGGTAGCCTCCTCATTTTGGATAACTAAAATGCTTACCAATGATTTTATATAGTAGGTTACTACCTTAGGCTGGATCAGGGCCTTGAAACATTCTCTGGAAAAGGAAATCACTGGGTTGTCTGTGTTTTTTGGTGGTTTCCTAGTCTTCTTTATTCACATAAATATTCAAGCAAGAGCCCCAAAAGTAATTTTTCAGGCCAGTATTTCCAGGCACATGAATTTTATATGCCAGTCAGATTTATTGTAATAGGAATAGAATGAATTAAGTCAGCTGCTTCTAGATGATGTTTATGATTGATTTTACAGAGCACTTCGGAGATTGTCCGTTTATCTCCTACTGTTCTCAGTTTTTTAAAAAACTTTACATTCTTTGGCCAGGCACATGCTATTTTCCACCTATCCTCCTTGGCACCTACTACTGCACAGCCCCACATGTTCTGTTCTCACAAACTACTTAACTCTACCACGTCTCACTGAGGTTTTTCTCTCCCTACAGTCGCTGCTCTTTTGTCAAATTCTCTTTGAATGACCTCTTTCTTTTCTGTCTCTCTTTCATGCTCACTTTCTAATGATTTTTTTGGTAATATCCAGAGGGCTTATTTAAAAAGAAAAAATCAGCAGGAAGAAAAGGATCTTCTCTTACTCCAGATTTTTCTCTCATTTTAAAATATGATATTCTATTCATCTTGGAGAATTTTTTAAAGTTTTCAAAAGTGAATATTAATCAAGCCACAGTATGAGGCAGTAAAAGAGTCCATTCACTTTCTCTATGCCTCAATCTTCTCCTTTGTAAAAGGTAGTCACTAAGTTGCCCAGAGCTGATACCCCTTGAGTATAAGTATTTTTTTAACCCACTGCCTTCTTATTGGTCTCTGCTTAAGCACTCTGAGCAGAATCATCCCTGCAAAATAAGAAAAAAAATCTAAGGGAAAGAGCTTCCCCATGATTTGATGAGGGTCACATGGCTGGTCTGTGGCATTCAGAAATAGCCTGGTAAACTCAGTACACCAGACAGTCCTCCCACTCAATTGTAAATCATTTAAACTCAGGTTTAAGTATAATACCTTGCCTTGGTTTCAGTGCCACAGTAGTCATTTTATTGTTTCTGGCAGTGAAGGGAGGAAAAAATGAAAACTAATATAGTGGTTGGAAGTTAAATCTCTTTAACAGACTAAGCTTTCTGAAAAAAAAAAAACGCTATTTTCCTCCAATTCCTTCCTTTTGCACCCCAGACTTGGTCTTTCTTGAAGGATGTATGAAAAATTATTAGTTCATCTTCTCTGGGGGATGCCTATCCCTGCTATAGTGGGAAGAGCCCTGGAAAAGAAATCAGGGAGACTCAGGCGCACGTCCTAGCTGGACTACTAACAAACCTGTGTTACTTTGGGCAAGTCGTTTCAGATAGTTCTCCTATCTGTAAAAATAGAGGGTTGGAGTAGAACATCCCAAAGGTGATTTTAGTCTCAACATTTGTTGACTAGTAAACACAACACACACACACACACACACACACAGTGAATGTATGTATGAAGTAAGTAAATAGGAAAGCAGAGACTAATCATTTAGGGCAGAAGACAATTCACAAAGAAAAATCCAAACACATATGGAGTGAAAAAGCACAAGATGGTGTTAGAAAGCCAAGAACAAGGGCCAAGCACCGTTGGGTAGAAGGAAAAGCCGCTGCCTGTGGTGCTGATATCCCATGTGGGCACTGGTTTGAGACCCAGCTGCTCCACTTCCAATCCAGCTCTCTGCTGTGGCCTGGGAAAGCACTAGAAGATGGCCCAAGTCGTTGGGTCCTTGCACCCATGTGGGAGACCTGGAGGAAGCTCCTGGTTCCAGGCTTTGGATCAGTACAGCTCCAGCCATTGCGGCCAACTGGGGAGTGAACCAGTAGATGAACCCCTCTCCCTCTCCCTCTCCCTCTCCCTCTCCCCCTCCCCCTCCCCCTCCCCCTCCCCCTCCCCCTCCCTCTCCCTCTCCCTCTCCCCTTCCCTCTCCCTCTCCCCTTCCCTCTCCCTCTCCCCTTCCCTCTCTCTCTGCTTCTCTGCCTCTCCTTCTCTCTCTGTGTAACTCTGACTTTCAAATACATAAATAAATCTTTAAAAAAAAAGAAAGTTAAGAACAGATTTAGATACCATTTCATATAAGCCACTCATTTTATAGAGAACCTGAAGACCTGGATTGGATGGTCATTTTCAGCCTCCAAGTTGTCCTTTATTTTTTGTAGGTTGATGTTATCAATCAAAAGGAATATAGAATGGTGTCTTAGTGTGGGCTGTTGTAACAGAATAACATAGACTATATGGCTTAAACAATAACATTTATTTCTCCCACTTATGAAGGCTAGGATGCCCTTGATCAAGGCGCTGGTAGATCTGGTGTCTGATGAGGACCTATTTCTGGTTCACAGATGCCAGTCTTCTCACTGTGTACTTATCTAGTGAAAGGGGTGAGGAGCTCTTTGAGGTTTCATTTATGAAGGCACTAATCCCATTCATGAGGGCTCTGTTCTCATGACCTAATAGCCAGTCAGGATTTAAATATACAAGTGAGAGGACAGCACAAATGTTCAGTCTTTAGCAGATAGACAGAAAGCAAGGCGTTTTGACCTTCACAGATAAGAGTATATAGAACGATGAAATCTAACCAATGAAAGACATTAGTAACATTTGGTAACCTACAGAGGATAGATATCATTGTTCCTTACAGAAAATAAGAGAATTTGGCTGTAACACGACAAACTTTCCATTTGGCTGTCCACTCATGCAAGAAAATGTAGCTAAATAAATTCATGTTCAGTGTTTCCTTTGGGTAGGCCTGTTCTTTGTTATATTGAGGTAAATGAATGAGCTTAAATAACTTTAATAACTTTTAGAATATGATTCTTCCAAGAGCAGGCATTTGGTACAGTAGTTAAGTCACACTTGGGATGTCCACATCTCATATCAGAGCAACTGGGTTTGAGTCTCAGCCCTGCTCTCCATTCCAGGATTCCTGCTAAAGCACACCCTTGGAGGCAGCAGGTGATGGCTCAAGTACTCGGGTTCTTGCAACCCACAAGAAAGACCCAGATTGAGTTACTGGCTCCAGGCTTCAGCCTTTATTTCTTCCTGTTTCTTTTCTTTCTCCTTCTCTCTCCTTCTCCCTCTCTTTCTCCCTCCCCCTTCCTTCCTTTTTTCTCTCCCTCTTTTCTTCTCTCTTTCAATTAAATAATTTTTAGAAAGCCCAGAATCATTTTTCTCAAATTAGATGTACATAAGAATCATCTACAGAAAGTTAAAATGTATATTCCAGGGTACTGATCCTGAGGTTGTAATTTGGGATTCTAATGTTAACTTGGAGCATACTCTGGGAAACACCCACGTAGAGTCAATAGATCAATTCTCTTCTACCTGGAATCTGTTCACATATGATCCATTAAAAAAAATTCTCCCAAACAAAAGAGGTTTTTTCTACCGCATCAAAAAGGCATAAACAATACATAAAAGATTCAGATATGATCCAAATCCAAAATTAGTATGAATTTGGTGACTGAAAAAAAAATAGGCTACTGATTATCACTCTGTAACCAGCATTTACTATCACCTTTACTGATTTTTTCCTTTGAGCATTTTGCCCTGTCCTAATCTATCATAGACATTATTTTACTAAGCCCCCCCAGCAGATTTTAAGGCATTTCACCCCCTCATTCCTATTTTCCTGAAACTTCCTTTCCTTGGCTTCTATGACATCATGCTCTCAAGATTTAACTCCTGTCACTCTAGCAGCAACTTCTCAGTTTCCTTTGTGAATTTTTCTGCTTAACATCATTCCTTATTGGCTATTGATCTCCAGGACTCTGCTCTAGGTCCTTTTCTCATTCTAAATACGCTTCTTGGGCAAGGTCATTTTTTTTCAAGGATTTCAAATTACCATGTTAAAATTCACTAAATTTGAATCTCCAGCCCAGATCTCTCTTCTTATCTGAAAAGCCAACCATTTACTTAACTTCTCCATTTGAATGAGGCCTACACATCTCAAATTCAATATGGTCAAAACTGAATTATAAAACCGGCAGGTCTACTGGAGGATATAACCAGGATAACAAGTTCAAAAGGAAGGAATGAAGAAAGGACGGATGGATGGGAGAAAAGAAAGAAGGAAGGAATTAAGATTAGAAAGGAAGTCGAGATGGCACTGTGGCACAGTGGGTTAAGCTGCCACCTGTGATACTGGCATCCCATATGAGCACCAGGACCCATATGAACACCATTTCTAGTCCCGGCTTTTCCACTTTTGACCCAGCTCCCTGCTAATGTGCTTGGCAAAAGGCAACAGAAGCTTTGGGCTGGGCACCCATTTGGGAACTGAACCAATGCTGCAAGATCTTGAAAGATCTCTCTCTCTCTCTCTCTCTCTCTCTCTCTCTCTGTGTGTGTGTGTGTGTGTATGTGTGTGTGTATCTGTCTCCATCTCTAACTATGCCTTTCAAATAAATAAGTAAATCTTTAAAAGGAAACATGAGAAAGGAAGAATTTTAAATACCTCTATTTGCAAATGACATGATCCTACAGTGAAAGCCCTTAAAGATCCACCACTGAAAATAAGCAAATTTAAAATTTCAGGATATAAAAATGCATAGGATCCCAGAACTCCGTTCTAATCTCCCACGTGGTTGGCAGAGGCCCGAGTACTTGGGCCATCTTCCACTGCCTTCCCAGGCACATTAGCAGGGAGCTAGATTGGAAGCAGAGCAGCCAGGACTCAAACTGGCACTTCGATATAGGATGCTACTATTGTAAGTAGCAGTTTACCTGCTGCACCACAACGAAAGCCCCTGCATAATGATTTTTGACAAGGGTGCTAATATTATTCAATGAGGAAAAAGTCAATCTTTTACAAAGGATGCAGTGATAACTTGATATACATAAGCGAACCTCATACCATATAAAATCCTAAATAGGCCGGCGCTGCGGCTCACTAGGATAATCCTCTGCCTGCGGCGCCAGCACCCTGGGTTCTAGTCCTGGTCGGGGCGCCTGATTCTGTCCCGGTTGCTCCTCTTGCAGTCCAGCTCTCTGTTGTGGCCTGGGAAGGCAGTGGAGGATGGCCCAAGTACTTGGGCCCTGCACCCACATGGGAAACCAGGAGGAAGCACCTGGCTCCTGGCTTCGGATTGGCACAGCGCACTGGCAGCCGTTTGGGGGATGAACCAATGGAGAAGGAAGACCTTTCTCTCTGTCTCTCTCTCACTCTCTCTCACTATCTAACTCTGCCTGTCAAAAAAAAAAAAAAAAACTAAATGTAGGATCTAACACTATAAAGCTCTCAGGGGAAAATACAGAGGTAAATATTCATGACCTTAGACTTGGCAATGGAGTGTTAGATATGATACCAAAAGCACAAGCAACAAAAGAAAAATTCATAAATTATTCATCAAAATTAAAGAACTGTGTATCAAAGGACTATCAAATAATGAAAAGATAATCCATAAAATGGGAGAAAACAATTGCAAATCATATGCCTGACAAAGGGACTTGTCAGGATATATAAGAAAATGTTTAGAACTCATATTTTTGATAAGATTTTTATAAATAACTCAATTTAAAAGCAGGTAACAGATTTGAATAGACAAGAAAACATACCATTGTCTAGTAAGCCCATGAAAAATGCTCAACATCACTAGTGATTAGGGAAATGCAAATAAGAACTACAATGAGATATTCTTCACACCCACTAGAATATCTATAACATTTTTTTAAATAAACAGTAACAAATGTTGGGAAGGATGTAGAGTAATTGGAGCCCTTGTACATTGCTGAAGGGAATATAAAATAGTTCAGCCACTGTGGAAAACAGCTTGGTGGTTCCTCAAATGTTAAACAGTATTACCATATGTCCTAGCAATTTTACTCCTAGGTATGTATCTAAGAGAATTTTAAAGCATATGTTCACATAAAAACTTATACTTATCTATTCATAGCAGCATTAGTCATAATAACCCAAAAGTGGAACCAAGCCAAAGTCCATCTACTGATGAATGATTAAACAAAATGCAGAAAATTCATACAATGGAATACTGTTTGGCAATGAAAATGAATTAAATACTTATGATACTACATCAAAGAATCTAGAAAACATACTAGGTGAAAGACACTAAACATGAAAGGTCACATACCATATGATCCCATTTATGTAAAACATCAAGAATAAGCAAAGCCATAGAGACTAAAAGTAGATTAGTAGTTGTCAGGGACTGCGGGAAGAGGGAAACGGAGAGTGACTGATAACAGATATAGGATTTCTTTTGTGGGGGGGTAGTGAAGATGTTCTGGAATTAGATGGTGAAGATGGCTACACAGCTTTATGAATTTCCTACAAACTACTGAATCTACATTTTCATCTGGAAAATGTTACAGTACATAAATTATATCTTAATAAAATTTTTAAAATAAAATTAGGCAAGCACTATTAACAATAAATTCATAGAAAAATATGAATAGTGCTAAAGAAGAAATCCAAATGGCCAACACACACATGAAAAAATGTTCAGGATCACTAGCCATCAGGGAAATGCAAATCAAAACCACAATGAGGTTTCACTTCACCCTGGTTAGCATGGCTTTCATACAGAAATCAACAAACAACAAATGCTGGAGAGGATGTGGGGGAAAAGGCATACTAATCCACTGTTGGTGGGAATGCAAACTGGTGAAGCCACTATGGAAGACAGTTTGGAGATACCTCAGAAATCTGAACATAGCCCTACCATATGACCTAGCCATCCCACTCCTTGGAATTTACCCAAAGGAGATGAAATCAGTAAAGAAAAGTGTTATCTGCACCTCCATGTTTATTGCAGTTCACTTCACAATAGCTAAGACATGGAATCAACCTAAATGCCTATCAACAGAAGACTGGATAAAGAAATTATGGGATATGTACTCTATGGAATACAATACAGTGGTAAAAAAAAATAAGAAATCCGGTCATCTGCAACAAAATGGAGGAATCTGGAAAACATCATACTGAGCGAAATAAGCCAGTTCCAAAGGGACGAATATCATATGTTCTCCCTGATCCATGGCAACTAACTGAATACCTAAAAGGAAACCTGAAGAAGTGAAATTGACACTATGAGAAGCAATGACTTGATCAGCCCTTACACTGACTGTCAAGGAACAGCTTACTATTTTACTCTTTTTACTATTTTCTTTTTCTACTTGATACCATTGGTTGAACCCTTTACTTAACACAGAATCATTCTTAGGTGTTTAAATCCAATTGAAAATTGATCCCTGTTAAAAATAAGAGGAGAATAAGAGAGGGAGGATATGTACTCTTCAGAACATATTCCCTCAGACTTACCCCTAAGGGTAAAGCTAAAAACTTGCCATGGCACTTCAAATCCCATTAAGTTGGCAGGTACCAATACCATCTTACTAGTTAAAGTGATCATTTTAAGTGCATAACTGATCATAAAGACAGGAATAAGTATCAAAGAGATCACATAAATAAGACCAAGTGTCTGCTCATAGAATGACAAATGCCCTAAACAGCACTCTGGCCTCAGAATCAGCCCTTAAGGCATTTGGATCTGGCTAAAAAGCCCATCAGATAATTTCAGGCATGGAAAGCCAGGACACTGTGGCAAAAAGTGACCTACATGTAAGATCTCTGCAAGTGAGATCCCAGTGGAAAGAAGCAGTCATCAAAGGAGGTACTGTTCTCTGAAGGGAGGAAACAGCTTCCACTTTGATTATAGCCCTGTAGAAATAATATCAGAATTTGTGGACTCAAAAGGCTTCCAGGGGCTGGTGCTGTGGCGCAGCAGGTTAACGCCCTGGCCTGAAGTGCCAGCATCCCATATGGGTGCTGGTTCGAGTCCCGGCTGTTCTACTTCTGATCCAGCTCTCTGCTATGGCCTGGGAAAACAGTAGAAGATGGCCCAAGTGCTTGGGCCCCTGCACCCAAGTGGGTGACCCAGAGGAAGCTCCTGGCTCCTGGCTTCGGATCGGTGCAGCTCCAGCCATTGCAGCCAACTGGGGAGTGAACCACCCGATGGAAGACTTCTCTCTCTCTCTCTGCCTCTCCTCTCTCTGTGTAACTCTGACTTTCACATAAATAAATAAATTTTAAAAAAGGCTTCCATAGCATTGGCAGCTCATGACAAGAGCCTCGGGTGATCACTGACGTCATAAATAAGAGTGTCAATTGTTAAATCAACAACAGGAGTCACTGTGCACTTGCTCCTCATGTAGGACCTCTGACCTTAATGTGTTGTACTATGAGAGTTAACAGTAAAACTAGTCTTCAAACAGTACTTTATACTTTGTGTGTCTGTGTGGGTGCTAACTATTGAAATCTTTACTTAGTATAGAGTTGCTCTTCTGTATATAAAGATAATTAAAAATGAATCTTAATGAAGAATGGGATGGGAGAGGGAGTAGGAGGTGGGATGGGAGTGGAGGTGGGTGTGCGGGTATTGGGGGGGGAGAAGAACCGCTATAATCCAAAAGCTGTACCTATGAAATTTATATTTATTAAATAAAAGCTTTCTAAAAAAATAAAAGCAGCATTACTTACAAAAAATACGAAAAGTACTACAATTAAACTGAAACAATTATTGAGATTCTCAGATGATCAGAAATGTTAAAGATAAATAATTAAGTGTGTTCACCCAACTGAAAGAAATATAGAAAAATAAGTATTCGAATATATATTAGAAATAAGTGTGTATTGGTACAACCTCTTGGGAGGGCAATATGACCATGTTTATCAAGATTTCAAATATGCACATTCATTTGGTGACTCAGAATCCTGCTATGTAATAAGTGGAAGGCTGTCTCCCAAAGAGCTTTGCTGAAGACCTAACCCCCAGTACCTGTGAAGGGACTTTATTTGGAAATAGTGTTTTTGTAGATGTTATCAAGATGATGTCAGAAGTGCTAGAATGTACTCTAAACCCAATGACTGGTGTCCTTACGAATAGAGGAAGGTTTGGAGATACACAGATTCACACATAGAGAAGATGGCCACATAAAGACAGAGGTCTAGATTGGAGTGATGCACTACAAGGCAAGGGATGCCAAGGATTTCCAGGAGCTACATGAAGCTTGGAAAAGCCAAGGAAGGATTCTTTCTGAGAGACTTCAGAGGAGGCATGGCCTTGTCAATACCTTAATTTAGAAATTCTAGCCTCCCTAACTGGAACAGAATACATTTTTGTTCTTTTAAGTAACCAGGTTTTGGTAATTCATGGCAGCCCTTGTAAACTAATACACCTTGCTAAGAATCTATTCTACGTACTTGTAGAAGCAGCAAAGATAATTAAGATGGACTAGTGAGCTCATTGCAACATTCTTTATAATCTCAAAAATCTACAGGTGGGGCCAGCACTGTGGCATAGCAGGTTAAGCCACCATCTGCAGGGCTGCCAGTCACTTCCAATCCAGCTCCCTGCTAATGCACCCAGGAAAGCAGCAGAAGATGGCCCAAGTCCCTGGGCCCTTGCACCCACATGGGAGACTGAAAGAAGCTCCTGGCTCCTGCCTTCAGCCTGGTCCAGCGCAGTGAACCAGCTGATGGAAGACCTCTCTCCGTGTGTGTGTGTCTCCCTTTTCTCTCTAACTCTGCCTTTCAAATAAATAAATAAATATTTTTAAAAAGTTTTTGGACTGACAAGGAAGTACATATATGTTACATTTCTAAATAAAAGGAGCAAATAATAAACATATGAATAAATTTTAGTCTATTTGGGCTGCTAGAACAATATACCATAGACGAGGTGGCTTATAAATAGTAGGAATTTATTTTTCACTAGTCTAGTGCCTGGGAAGTCCAAGATCAAGGCACTGGTAGATTCCGTTTCTAGAGAAAGCCAGTTTCCTGATTCGTAGACATTCCTTCTAGCTATGTCTTCACATGGTGGAAAGGGTGAGGGGTCTCTCCATGGCCTCTTGTTTTCTTTTTTCTTAAGATTTATTGATTTATTGAAAAGGCAGACTGATGGGAGGGGGAGAGAGAGAGCGAGAGAGGGAGAGAGAGGGAGAGAGAGGGAGAGAGAAGGAGAGAGAGAGAGAATGAATATCTTACATTTGCTGGTTCACTCCCCAAATGGCCACAATGGCCAGGTCTAGGCCAGACTGAAGCCAGGAATGCCATTTAGGTCTCCAATATGGGATGCAGGGGCCCAAGCACTTGAGTCATCTTCTTCTGCCTTTGCAGGTGCATTAGCAGGAAGCTGGATCTGAAGCAGAGTAGTGCAAATTCAAACTGATGCACTGATATGGGATGTCAGCATCATAAGCTGTGGCTCAACCCACTGGGCCATACTGCCAGCCCCTCTCTTGGGCCCCTTTTTAAGGGTATTCATCCCATTCATGATCTAATCACCTCCCTTAAAGGCCTCATTTCTTAACTCCATAACCTAAGGGAATTAAGATTTCAACATATTTCGGGACAGAGAATTCACCAAAGCAGAGTGTTTTTGTAAAATCATGTATTTTAATATCTTTTTTAAAAAAAAAAATTTTTTTTTGACAGGCAGAGTGGACAGTGAGAGAGAGAGAGAGAAAGGTATTCCTTTGCCGTTGGTTCACCCTCCAATGGCCGCCACGGCCAGCGCGCTGTGGCCGGCGCACCGCGCTGATCCAAAGGCAGGAGCCAGGTGCTTCTCCTGGTCTCCCATGGGGTGCAGGGCCCAAGCACTTAGGCCATCCTCCACTGCACTCCCGGGCCACAGCAGAGAGCTGGCCTGGAAGAGGGGCAACCGGGACAGAATCTGGCGCCCCGACCGGGACTAGAACCCGGTGTGCCGGCGCCACAAGGCGGAGGATTAGCCTAGTGAGCCACAGCGCCGGCCTAAAATCATGTATTTTTAAGGCTATTAAACTACATGTATATACATGCATGTATAGAATACATGTATACTATATACATACACATATACATATATATGTTAGTATATTTTTGCCAGAATAGGAAAGGCTATGAAAAATAAACTGCTAACAACAGTTAATACTGGGAACTTGTTCAGGTGAGGATTTTGCTTTACTTCCTGTTTTTGATAGATTATTTATCAGTGAAGATATATCTCTTTTGTAATGGAAAAATGTAAATACCCCTATCATACCAAAATTTTCTCAGTTGCTTAAGCTCCACTCTCTTTCATATCTCTAGCTTTTGTCCATGATTTTCCTTCTGCCTGGAATACCATCTCCAAAACCTTCACCTGGCTCCTCATCTCTGAGTCTTGGTTTCTTTATCACTTTCTTCCAGAAGCCTGTCCTAAGTACAATTGCTCTCCCTATAAGCTTGGAAAGCTGAATTAGGTGCCCTTCCCTGTGTCCTCAAACACTCTAAACTGCCTTAAGATAGAACTTATCACACACTGGTCTATGATCATTGGTTTACATGTCTCCCCCACTACACTTATGCAGTGTAGTATTCCCTCTCAATATTTGATAATCATTGAATTTATTGATTGATTTATAGATAGAACATTACTGAAAATCCTATATCTTTTATCATAAAGGGAAGAAATACACAAATGTGGAAGATATTAGAGGGAGAAAAGAAAACTAACTCAGAGATAAATTTTTAAATTCCAAATGAAAAGCTAGATGGGGAGGCAGAAGTAAAACAATCAAGATACTGAGCATATGGTTTGGAGGTGACACAAAGAATTGATTCCAATGACTGATTCCTTTAGAATAGCTTGCCTGATCCTAAAATAGATTTTAATTCCCAATATTTTACTATTGTAGAAAATGAGATGGATTAAATAATCTCCCATAAAATTAGTGATTTGAAATTAGACAGAACCATTCTTCACCTAAAGTCAAATCAGTTCCTATCTACTAAGGAACTCCTAGTCCTGAACATACATAAGACAACAGGTGAAACTTTAATCCAACACCCACAATTTCTTACTTCTTCCTTCATCTTCCACCCTATTTCCTCAAATTGCTTATAGATAGGAAGAGTGAATTGAAATACAAAGAATAGATAATTCCTACATACCCATTAACAAAATTTAAGACTATCACTTTTCTCTGATAGTATTCCCCTCTCTACTAAACCCAGGCACCTAACTCAGAGGGAAAAGTAAATGCTTTTCCGACATTAGTTCCCACACATGTTTTCTTCAACATGGCTTACCAAATTGCTTGCACACATTTTTATTTCCACTGTAAACATCTGAGAGTTCCTATTTCTGTACCTCCTCTCCAACACTGGGCATCATCACTTTCTGCCAATTTTATAGGTATGAAATGAGTTTAATTTCTATTTGATTGATTACCAGCAAACAGAGTATATAAGATATTCTAACATCTCATTCAGATTTTTTTGTATGATTGCTTAGTAATTATTTGTCATTTGTTCTCTTGGGTTATATATATTTATTTTCTTACTAATATAAATGATTTTTATATACATAACACATTCCAAGCTTTGTTACATTCATTGCAAATAAACTATTTTATGAAAAAAAAGAGATGGTCTGGGAGGGGAAAAAAAGAGATCTGAGTAACTTGAGCTGTCATAAGTTCATCACTTTAATGAAATCAATATTCTTCCCACTGTACTACTCACTCCACCACCCCAAATACATACTTAGACAACTGTATGACTTTGTTCACATTATTCTTGCAGCCCAGAATACTTTTTCACATTTTCCCCTACTCAAATCTCAGTTTGCAAACCCTTTTGACCTTGTAGTAGTTTTTGACACAGTTCACCACCACCTTCTTTGTCAACGCACTCTTCTCTTAGCTTTTCCAACACCTCAGTGTTTTCTTCCCATTTCCCTTGCCACTGTATTGCAACTGTGTTTGCCAGCTCCTCCTCCTCCATCATCTGACTTCTACTTCTGGAATTTCTACAACGTAATCTGGTGAGCCAGAGAATGAATAGAGAGGCCAGGGTTAAAGGACTGGTGTAACAATACCACAAGACAGTGAAACAATATTGATCAAGTCTCAAGCAAACGAAAAGTGTGACCCAAGAATTTTATGTCCTATCATTTTATCCTTCCACAGATTTTCTCAAGGATGCAAAGTTCAAGAAATCCAACATACTATGGAAGTGTGAAACAATTCCCTTATATTTGTATTAATAGCTTACTATGAGTA
This sequence comes from Oryctolagus cuniculus, assembly GCF_964237555.1. Classification (NCBI taxonomy): domain Eukaryota; kingdom Metazoa; phylum Chordata; class Mammalia; order Lagomorpha; family Leporidae; genus Oryctolagus; species Oryctolagus cuniculus. Next base: position 92,138,637 of record NC_091453.1, on the reverse strand, counting down.
CTTCTTTTAAAAAAGAAACTAGTACATGATAAAATTTAGATGACCAAGAGATATATAAAAAATCAAAAATTTAGGGAGGCAGGCATTGTGACACAGTGGCTTAAGCCACCACTTGAGAAATTCACATCCCATATCAGTGCCTGGATTTGAGTCCCCACCTCTGCTTCCAATCCAGCTTCCTGCTGATGATGACATGCTGTGAGGCAGCACAGGACTCAAATAACTTGGGTCACTGCCACCTATGTAGAAGACCCAATTTGGGTTCCCAACTCCTTGCTTCAGCCTGGCCAACTCCCAGCTGTTGTGGGCATTTGGGGTGTGACAGTGAGTGGTTCTCCTCTCTCCTCCTTCCCTCTGATTTTCAGATAAATAAATAAACATTTTTAAACAATTAGAAAAAAAGGAGATATGATAAGAAAAGTAGTGACAAGTACTGAATTCAATTAAACAAAAAAACCAAGATCAAACAACTTAGAATTCTAGGTAGAGAGGTCGGCGCTATGACATAGCAGGTAAAGCTGCCGCCTGCAGTGCCTGCATCCCATATAGGTGCTGGTTTGAGTCCCGGCTGCTCCACTTCTGATCAGGCTCTCTGTTATGGCCTGGGAAAGCAGTGGAAGATGGCCCAAATCCTTGGGCCCCTGCACCCACGTGGGAGACCCAGAAGAAGCTCCTGGCTCCTGGCTTCACTTCAGCACAGCTCCGACCCTTGTGGCCAATTGGGGAATGAACCAGCGGACAAAGACCTCTCTCTCTCTCTCTCTCTCTGCCTCTCCTTCTCTCTCTGTGTAACTCTGACTTTCAAATAAATAAATAAATCTTAAAAAAAAGAATTCTAGGTGGAGAACAGAATGTAAACATATTAAACTATGAGAAGGTAAAAATAATAATAATATAGTTAACAGAAATCAAGAGATGAGAGATGAAGTACAAGGAGGTAAAAGGGGTACATTTCCTCAGAGTTCTTATCATAGCTAATTTCTTTATACTTATAACCATATTGCACCATATATGTATCAGGCACTGTGCCAAGTATTTTATATATATATTAACTCATTTATTCCTCACAACAACCCAAAGAAGGAGATATTTATTTAGTCCTCACTCCAGAAATGAGCAAACTGAAGCACCTAGAGACTAAAAAAGAAGGTACCTCAAAAGTTCATGAAAAAATGAAGTAAAAGTAAATTTATTTTACATAGTGAAATAAGCCAGTCCCAAAAAGACAAATACCATATGTTTTCCCTGATCTGTGGTAACTAAGAGTACCAAAAATGTAACGTATAGGAGTGAAATTGACATTTTGAGATTTGATGATTGTTTATAGCCCTTGTCTCAACGGGTGAGAAATAGTTTTTTTTTTTCCTCATACTGTTTGTTGAACTCTTTACTTATAGTAGGGTTAATCTTTTGAGTATAAAATAAACTGAAAACAGATCTTTGGAAAAAATAAGAGTGGGAATAGGCGAAGGAGGAGGAAGAAGGTTGGGAACACTGGTGGGAGGGAGGGGTATGGTGGGAAGAATCACTATGGTCCTAAATCTGTATATATGAAATACATGAAATATGTATACTTTAAATAACATTTTAAAAAACCTCACATAGAAATATGATTACAGAAAATAAAATAAGCATACAAATAGTGAAAAAAGTCAATTTATTTTTGAAATCTATGCATAGTGTTTTCTTTTTTTTTTTTTTTTTTGACAGGCAGAGTGGACAGTGAAAGAGAGAGAGAGAGAAAGGTCTTCCTTTGCCGTTGGTTCACCCTCCAATGGCCGCCACTGCAGCCGGCGCACCGCGCTGATCCGATGGCAGGAGCCAGGATCCAGGTGCTTTTCCTGGTCTCCCATGGGGTGCAGGGCCCAAGCACCTGGGCCATCCTCCACTGCACTCCCAGGCCATAGCAGAGAGCTGGCCTGGAAGAGGGGCAACCGGGACAGAATCCGGCGCCCCAACCGGGACTAGAACCCGGTGTGCCGGCGCCGCAAGGTGGAGGATTAGCCTATTGAGCCACAGCGCCGGCCTGCATAGTGTTTTCATAACACACATTTCCCATGAACTCTCTGAAGGCCCTTGCATAAGCTGCCATCTTCACAAAGCTCATTGGCAGCACTGATTCAGGCCCAGGCAGACTAGCTGGAGAGCCCACGTGCTTAACCAGCCACCTAGGAAGTCAGTCAGCACTGTCAAAAACTGAAACATGGAGATAAAAATATAATGACTACAACCCCTTTATATATTTCAAATCTTTGATCTGAACTTTAAAACAGTCTTTCAGAGAATGCAATTCCTTGAGAGGGAAGAAACATTTATCTGAAGTTTATCAATCCCTTTGCTTTTACTTTGATTTATTTTTCTTTTGTTTGATTCATGCATTTTTGAATTTTTTAAAATTTTAGACTCTAAAAAATAAGGTCTATTTTACTTCTTATTTTTTTTTTTTTGGCAGGCAGAGTGGACAGTGAGAGAGAGACAGAGAGAAAGGTCTTCCTTTTGCCGTTGGTTTACCCTCCAATGGCCGCTGCGGCCGCTGGCCGGCGCACCGCGCTGATCCGATAGCAGGAGCCAGGTACTTATCCTGGTGCAGGGCCCAAGGACTTGAGCCATCCTCCACTGCACTCCCTGGCCACAGCAGAGAGCTGGCCTGGAAGAGGGGCAACCGGGACAGAACCCGGCGCCCCGACTGACCGGGACTAGAACCCGGTGTGCCAGCGCAGCAAGGCGGAGGATTAGCCTAGTGAGCTGCGGCGCCGGCCAGGTCTATTTTACTTCTATCAAAATTTGTCTACCTATCCATTTATTAACCCTATATCATAAAACTGAAGCCCTGAATAATGTTCATTAATCTTAGTAGCTACCATTTATTAAATGCTTAGTATCTACCAAGTATCAGAATAAGCACATTAAATGGATCACTTCATAAGTTATCACAACAACCTTAAAAATAGGTACGGTTTTTATCCTCCTTTTTTCAGATAAGGAAACTGAGGCAGGATAATGTTTACTCCTGGTTAGTGGAGGAAATATCCCCTTTTTCATATTTTCTATGTTTCTTAATTATCTTATAATGAGTATATATCTTTTTTATAAAAATATGAAATCCAGGGGGAGCATTGTGGTATAATGGGTTAAGCCACCACCTGCAATGCTGGCATCCCATATGGGTAGGGGTTCAAGTCCTGGTTGCTCCATTTCCTATCCATCTCCCTGCTAATGTGCCTGGGAAAGCAGTGGAAGATGATTCAAGTCCTTGGTCCCCTGCACCCAAGTGGGAGACCCGATGAAGCACTTGGCTCCTGACTTTGGCCTGGCCCAGCTCCAGCTGTTGTGGCCATTTGGGGAGTGAACCAGCAGATGAAGATTTCTATCTCTTTCCCTCTCTGTAACTGCCTTTCGAATAAATAAAATGAACCTTTTTTTAAAAAATGAAATCCATTATAAAAGCATGTTTTTCAAGATTTTATGTTACTTTATTTGAAAGTCTGAGTTACACACACAAACACACACACACACAGAGAGAGAGAGAGAGAGAGAGAGAGAGAGCTCACATCTGCTGGTTCATTCCCCAAATAACTGCAACAGCTGTGGTTAGGCCAGAAGACTTTAAAAAATAGAAGAAAAGTAAGAGCTTCATGCTTCATTCATATGGATCTTCCACATGGGTACATGTTCCCAAGCACTTGAGGCATTTTCCACTGCTTTCCCACATGCACTAGCAGGGAGCTGTATTGGAAGTGGAGCAGCCAGGACTCAAACTGGCACTCACATGGGATGCTGGCATCACAGGCAGCAGCTTAACCTGCTGCATCACAATGCCAGCCCCTAAAAGCATGTTTCCAAATAAAGATTCACTGAGGTTCAGTTTTGAGCCCTCTTCTCTTTCTATTGTGAACTCTCTTCATAGACCATGTCATCAACTACCAAATCTTTGAACATCATCCAGAGGCACATGGCTCCCAAATCTATATTTTTATTCCAAGACCTGTTTTCTGAGCTGCAGACACATATGCCCAACTGCTAACCAGCTATCTCCTCTTGAGTGCTCCATAAACAATTCAAATTCAATATGTCCAAAACCACTTATACTTACTCCAAACTGGTACTCTTCAATGCTTCCTAATATGAGTGAATGGTTCCACTCTCCATCCAAATGCACAAGTAAATCAGTCATCTTTTGTCTCTTTCTCTCGCCCTCCAAGAATATGCTACCCCTAATCTACCTAGTTAGATAGGTAGCAAATCTACCTATTCTCTTCATCTCTGCTACAATTTCCCTAGCCCAAGCCACAATCATCTTTTTCAATTACCTCCCAATCAGCCAAACTTTCAAAATTCTTTCCCCCTTACAATTCATTCTTCTTGCAGAAGCCAAAGAGAGAGAGATGTTAATAGGCATATAAGAAATTCTACTTAAAACTTTCAATGAATTCTCATTTTTAGAGTAACCTCCAAATCCCTACAAATGCCCTTGTGGCAGAAACTATCAGTTACCTTCTCAATATGTTTCCCCTTTCTATAACAAAACCAGGAATATTATTAGGAGTCGTAATAGGCTGAAATGAAAATAAAATCTCCCAAACTTGATTATAGCTAGGAGTGGTCACTCAACTCAATCCTGGCCAATAAGAGAAGAAAAAAATATACATATATGCTAAAGCTTTCAAGAAAACGATTACTTTCCTAATAGAAAGGGACAAACTCAGCTGGCACATGTTCTTTTGCTTTTTGCTATCTCCCCCTTTTCCTGCCTTGAGTGGGGCAGCCACGCTGGAAGATGAGGTTGGAAGCTATGCTCAAAGGATCACAGAACAGAAACAGGAAAGTTTCGTCCTTGCACTTGAACTAACCTGAACTGCTGACAATGAGAATCCAACCCTTAATTTTATTAAAACATCAATAATTGGTTGCTGTTACATGTAGCCTGAAGTAGTTCTACCAGACTAACACAGGACCCAACATTGGATATTATGGCCCTTGCCTACCTCTTTAGCCTTACTCAAACAATTTCTCCTCATTTACTATGTAATAGCCATACAACTTTCCTTTTATTCTTTGAATACTTCAATCACTTTTCTGCTTCAGGGTGTTGGCATGTGCTGTCCCCTCTGCCTGGAGTAATCTTTTCCCTACCTCTCAATAGCTAACTTCTATTTATTACCCAAGTCAACTTGAACTTAATTAAGCAACATCTCCTCAGAATGGACTTGCCTGACCTCTCCAGTACAAATTAGCTGCTCTCAAAACAATCTGAGCTCTTTCTTCCTAGCATATTTTATATTTTTTCTTTATTTACAGAAAAATTTTTTAGTTTCATATCTGTCTCCTCAACTAGACTCTGAGCTCTACAAAGTCAGGGATTAGGTTTGTTTGACCACTACTGAATAGATATCCAGTTCCCATAATAGTGCCTACCATATAGGGAATACTGAATAAGTGTGATAATAAGTGAACAGCCTATTAAAATGCTTTTGTCCTTTGTGTTATTTTTCCTGCTCTCCTAAAATAGCATTAATCACCCCTCCTGATGTTTCCACAGCATATTGCTTTGATCTCTGTTTTAATTCAATCCTTTAAAAAGTAAGGCTTTTATCATTTTTAAGGCATGTTTTAAAAGATCTTAAAGTCTACTCATGAGAGAAACATAGAAAAGTAAATAATAATGCAGTGTACTAAGTATTAAGTTAAAGTATGGGCAAGGGGACTGATGTTGCAGCACCGTGTGTTAACCTGCTGTCCACAATGCTGGCATCCCACAACAAGCCACTAGTTCGAGTCCTGGCTGCTCTGCTTCCAATACAGCTCCCTGCTAATGTGTCTGGGAAAACAGTGGAAAGTGGTCCAAGTGCTTGTGTCCCTGCCTCCCCTGTGGGAGATCCAGATGGAATTCCAGGCTTCTGGCTTCATCCTTGCCCAGCCCTGGCTGCTGCAGGCATTTAGGGAGTAAACTGTCAGATAGAAGATATCTCTGTCTCTGTCTGTCTCTCTGGCACTGACACTATACCTTCCGAATAAACAAACAAACAAATCTTAAAAAAAAAAAAGTGTGGGCAAGATACAAAAACAGAATAAGGGATAGGGTTATTAATTCAAGGAAATAGTAGAGATGAGGCCAGGGAAGGCTTTCAGGAGGTGGTAACATCTAGGCAGCCTTTTGAAGGCTAAATGGGAATTCTCCAGGTAAACAAGGAGAGGAAGGGAAATCCAGGCAGGGAGGATAGTATATGAAAATGTCCTGTGGCATGAAAAAGTAAAGCATGCTCATCAGTGGAGTATAAATCAGAAGGGAGGCATCAGAAGCATTGTGTAACATTATTTAGGAGAACTGTCTGAGCCAGTAAACAAAACTTTCTCCATGAGACTGCTCTCATGACTTTTCTTTTTAAGCTTGACCAAAGAATTGTAGAATAGAACCATGACCTATATTTCTTAATTTACAAAATATAGTACATGCACAATCGCATCTCTAACAATTAGAAAAGTATTTCCCTGGTGCTGACATGGTGGTGCAGTGGTTTAAGCCACTGCCTGCAATGCCAGCATCAGATATCAAAGCATCAGTCCAAGTCTCAGCTGCTCTGCTTCCAGTCCAGCTCCCTGCTAAATTGCCTGGGAAAGCACTGGAGGATGGCTGAAGCCCTTGGGCCCCAGCACCTACATGGGAGACCCAGGTGGAGTGCCAGGCTCCTGGGTTTGGCCTGGCCCAGCCCTGGCTAATGCAGCCATTTGGGGAAGTAAACCAGTAAACAGAAGATCTTTTTCTCTGTCTCTCCCTCTGTTTCTCTCTGCCTTTGAAATAAATAAATCTTTTAAAAAAAAAACAACATAAATTATTTCTCTTTGAGACATTAGGAAGTGGATAGCATCATATGTACATGCCCTATTGCTCTGCCCAGCTGAGACTCCCAGTTGGCTCCATTTCTGTAAAGAAAACTGTCCAAAATCGAGGCTGGAGAGAGAGAGACTAGGTCCAGACCCTGAAGTGCCTATTATGGCATCATAAGTAGCTTGGATTTTATAAACATTGATTAGAAGGACTTGAAGTGGGGAAAAGATTATCCTTAGAATTAGGTCTCAGAAAGATCATCTTGAAAGCAATGCACCAGAAGCAAAGAAATGAGAATTATATTACAACTGTACAAATAACTAGGAGACCCTCAATTAAGGCAGCAGGGATTGAGCATTGAGCACAGAGAGAATAGGGTTGTGGAGGTAACAGAAGCAGAATTGACTGGTCTTCATTGATCAGGTAAGGGAGTAAACCAGAGAGGAAGAAATCAAGGATCGCTTGAAGGTTTCTCTTCCAAAAACTGATCATCATGTCATTTGGTGAGAGAACACGGAAGGAAGACTATGCTTGGAGGGAGGTAATTAATTCAGTCTGGGGTATGTGGTATCTGAGGTGCCCAGGAGGTATCCAAGTGGAGTTGTCTAGCAGATTAGACAGACACATGGGTCTGGAGCTCCAAGAGATCTGCCTGGTGAGCAATATATGGATTTGAGACTTGTCAGAGAATATGACAAGCCAAATGAAGGTTTCATCAGTAAGCATACAAAGGAAAGAACAGCTTTGAACGTATTAGAATTTAGAATGGATAAGACCTGATAGCTAGTTGGAGAAAGGGAAGGTAATGTGTAAAAGAAAGGAGAATTCAATCTAACCTCAGGGGTTCTGGTTAGGGAGACTCAGTGGGTGATGATTTCATCGTTATGCACTGAATTGTGACCTCTCAAAATGCATGTGTTAAAGCCCTAACCCCCAGTACTTCAGCATTTGACTGTATTGGGAAGTAGGGGTTAAAGAGGTAATTAAGGTGAAATAAATTCAAACAGATGGGCTCTTATCTCATATGAATGGTGTCCTTAAAACTGGAGGCGATTAGGACACAGACATGCACAGAAGAAGAACACCATGTGGCCATGAAGATGGCCATCTGCAAGCCGAGAGAGGTCTCAGAAGAAACCAATCCTGCAATAGGCTGATCTCAGACTTCTAGCCTCCAGAGCTGTCTCAATACAAATATCTGTTGTCTGAGCCACTCAGTCTGTGGTACTTGTTCCATAACAGCTTGAGTAAACCAATATAGCCACCAACTAAGATTGGGAATATGGGAAAGCAAGTAGGTTTGGGGAAGGAGGTGGTGAAAGGACAATCTGAAACAGAATACGTTGACTTTAAGATTCTTGAGGTGCATCCAGGTAGATATGTTCAAATGGCTTTGAAATTAAAAGATAGGACTGGGTTACGGGTACAGATTTGGTAATCACTGATACATAGGTGAAATTTTAAATGATAGGACTACATGAGATTATGTAAGAAGTGCCTACAAAGTGAGAAAATCATCAAGAACAGAACCTTAAGAGATACCAACATTAAGGAGTAGACTGGGGAAGAGGACCCAAGAAAGGAGAATAATCAGAGACAGGAAGAAGAGAGGGAGCTTATAATTAATTAGTGTTTGTTTTATCCTGTTTTTAATTCTGATCAGTTGACTATGTATTGATCACAGTCGTCAAGGAGCTTTAACATAGTGAAATAGACACTATCTTATTCATTTCTGAACTCGAACACCAAGCACAGTGCCTGACATTTAATATCCTAGCAATAAATATTTGTTGATCGAATGGAATTGAAATTAGGGCTTCATTCCCTTTTTTGTTTTGTTTGCTTTTTTCTGGAGTATGCAGAATATAGTGCCACTGATATTTTAAGTTCATAGTGAAAAATCATTTCAATGTGTCCTAGGCTTGATCCCCTTCCAAGCCAACCCCCAGGACAACAGTTTTCATTATAACCTTCTGTCTTTGCCATTCTGGATGGAATTCTGTGCACAGGAGTTATATACATATATGGGTATATCTATGCAACAAATCGCAGCACAGGAGCCCCCTGGGCTCCCTCAGGCTCTGGTATGACATATTTGAGCCATATAAATTCAGCTTCTCCTCTGGCATCTGTTAGCCGACTCACTTGCAACTCCACCTCGGCAGTGGTCTCTCAGTCTTCTCAAAGCAGGGAAAGAGTACTGTGTGCTGAGAGACCATGGCAAAGAACCCTCCAGAGAACTGTGAGGACTGTCACATTCTAAATGTAAGTTGATTCCTATTTTTTCCCTTTTGAGCAGAAGCATGCTTTCACAGATTTATTGTATTGCAATGGGAACATTATAAAGTGAAATCAAAGGAGACTTTGAATTATGGCTTGCTATTTTAGGGTTATTGTGTATTGTTTTATTCTCTCTGTTCTTTGCTTAGGCAGAAGCTTTTAAATCCAAGAAGATATGTAAATCACTTAAGATTTGTGGACTGGTGTTCGGTATCCTGGCCCTGACTCTAATTGTCCTGTTTTGGGGTAGTAAGTACTTCTGGCCGGAGGCACCCAAAAAAGTAAGTAAAGTTAGTGTACATCACTAACCAATGCTTCTGAGTTTGACTGATTTTAATTAGTGGCTGACATGTAAAGCACTCTGAAAATGCAACTCATTAAGGACCTTTTGTGCTCATTTTCTAGTCGTATAAAAAAACGGAATCACGATTTTGCTTTCTCTTATTTGTCTAATTATTTTGGTAAGGGGAAATTTGTATTCTGTATATATTTAGTTAGCAATGACAGTATGTAGAATTATCCATTTTCCATAATGATTGGCTTTAAGGGGGTTAAGACTCCTAGAAGCAAATTTTTAACAGTAAGAAAAAAAAATATTTTCCATCTTTCTTTCAATTATCTGGGCAGAAACTAATGGAAAAGTAATTATTCTACCACATAAGGAAAAACATCAGGAATAGCAGCAAAAGATTTTCAGGGATTATATTTCTGATTTAAGGCATCTGCTCTGAGGACAGGCAATGAGGTCCTTTTCAGGAGGAGCAATTCTCATACCTGAGTTCACATTTATTTATGAACTTTAAAGAACAAACTATAGGTTTTCAGCTCCTTGCCAGCCACAATCACCACTGTCCCACTGGGACAGTAATGCCACAAGCCAGAAGCAAGTAGCACCAAGTCATTAATCACATATATCTCAGAAAGCTCCTGATATTGGGGTCATGTGGTCATGTGGTGAAGCATGGCTGCCCATTGTAGCTTATATGAGTGTTCTTTAGTGTTACTGTTGCTCTTGGGCTCACATAACACTCTCCATTTGAAAGAGAGTAAGTATACACACTACTTGCTGGCTATGTCCTGTTTTTCTCTGTGTGGGGGTTGTTGTTGGTGGCGCTGTTGTTAATTTGTTGTCATGAGCTACTCATTTCTATTTGCTAACAGATGTAGGGAGGAAAAGGTACACACCCAAGAGGGTGGAGGAGGCTACAAGAAAATGGGCTGGCATGGACTGTTAGGAGCCAAAGGAGCCATGGGAGCAGACAGCAAAGAATATGGGTCGATGGGGAAGGAGAAGCAGAGTAGACATAGAAAATAAACTGGCCAAGTATCCCAAAGAAAGCAGAGAAGTAAAGCGTAGCCACCCTCTGTTGCCATACCCACTTTTATGTAGTCCCAAAGGATACTTCGTCAAGTTCAGCTAGGAGGGAGAGGAAGCCAGCTTACTTTTATTTGCTTGGCTTTTATTTATACCTGTTGCAGAAAGGATTTCAGGCATCACTCAACGCCTATATTTAGCCCCCTCCCCATGCCCCTGATCCCTGTTTCTAAACAACTTACTTACTGTTTGGATGTCTTTCTAAAGAATCTGCCTATGTGCAGGCTGGCAGGATGGGCAGAGTGACTGAGATCCAAAAGGAAATAGCAAATGAGTAAGAGGGCCAAAATGCATTCTGACACAATTGTGGTTCACTTAGCTGACTCCCAAGGTGACGTGCTGCCCCACAAATTGTATCTTGGATGCTCTTGAAAATTACCCATGAGTTAGAGGACCATAAACCCTTTTGCCTTCCATGGTCATAATGCATTTCACTGGACACAGCAGGTAGCTAGTCCTTTTGACCACCCATAGATACCTTCCTGAATGGGGGCCAGATGGTCTTTCTTTTTCTATTGTAACCGTTGTTACTGTAAATGCTATTCAAACAGCAATTCTGTAATCCATCAACCAAAAGTAAAATTTAGTGCTTGTCCAAAACAGGTAGGCTATGCTACTGCCTAAAGTTTATCAAAAATCAAATCTCTCATGACATAGTACATCTTAGGATGCCATTTTCAGCAATGTAATTCTCAGAAATGAACAAAGAGTAGGTGCCTTCTAGGACCAGTTTTTCCACAAAAAAACAAGGTTGCTTGTTTTCCATTTCCATGGGGAATTGCAATTTATTGTCTTTGAGTTCTGGCTTTCATGGCAAGACCAAGCTGAGCTCACTGTGAACTAAGGGACTAGGATGTTCTACTCAGTGCACCTCTGCCTTCAAAGTCCCAGACAAGGAGCCCAAGAGGCCACCCATGTTTCCAACAGCTAAGACTACCAATAAGCCTGCCTCAGAGTTGACTTGGGAATCCTGGGAAGAGATAAGTACTCAAATTAGTCTTGGAAGATTTGCAGAGAAAAAGGATCCAAGCATTCCGCACAAATTTTTCTCCCTTTAAGAGTATAATAGCCCCGGTCGGGGCACCGGATCCTGTCCCGGTTGCCCCTCTTCCAGGCCAGCCCTCTGCTGTGGCCAGGGAGTGCAGTGGAGGATGGCCCAGGTGCTTGGGCCCTGCACCCTATGGGAGACCAGGAAAAGCACCTGGCTCCTGGCTCCTGCCATCGGATCAGCGCGGTGCGCCGGCCGCAGCGCGCCGGCCGCGGCGGCCACTGGAGGGTGAACCAACGGCAAAAGGAAGACCTTTCTCTCTCTGTCTCTCTCTCTCACTGTCCACTCTGCCTGTAAAAAAAAAAAAAGAGTATAATAGCCTAGCAAGAAGCAACAGGTAGCAGATTAAAACCCAGGCTCTTCTGGATTTTCTTGTACAAGCCTGTGGGACTTGTGTGGACTGTGGGGCCCTTGGTAGACAGAACTGTTGAGATTGCTGTGTGTACTGATGGCAGTGGTTTGTTTGCTGACTTGGGGCTTCCTCCAAGCTCTTCCTTGGGGCTTCCTCCAGTCTCCAAGAGAGCTTGCTCCTCTAGTCCTCACCACATCTCCTTTTTATTTTGTTTTTAGACATCTGTTTATAATAAACAGTGCTTATTTCACATCCACATCTGGTGTTGACACTGCCATGCCAGTAACTGTTTCCCCTCCCTCTCACCTTGGTGTATACAGAAGACCCAGATTCCTGATCCAAAAGGGGTAGTAAGCCATGCTTGATTCCTCACATCCCTGAAGCACGTGTGCGTGTACACACACATGTGCACGCACACAATACGCACCAGAGATAAAGAGACATTTGAAACAAGGAGAACTAACCCTGGGTGAGCTGCTGTATCCCCTTACAGGCCCCAGGCTTACTAAGCTACAACACAACTAGGAGCCACTTAAGCTGAATGACAGTCAGGCCCATTGAGACCTGTATTTAGCTTTCTTAACCAAGCAGAAGACACCTCTTCAGTTGCAGAGATTGTGAATGAGCAGCGCAATGAATCCTTACTTCCAGGCAGTAACTGCCCTGGGATCCTTGAGGCAGATTCCCTGGAGAAACATTCTTGCTCAGAGCTGCCTGTATTCCCCGTTTAACTTGAAACAATTAGAAACCAACTCCCCAGCTAATGAATCCAACATGGAGAAAACAAATCGGAAAAATTCCAGCCCTTAAACCAGCAGCTTATACAGCACAGCACAGACCTTGCAGCGCAACCCCTCCAATCCTTTGTGGAATGAGGGGAAAGAATAATGAATGAAATGGGCTCCTTCCTGCCATACATAAGAACTGTCTGGTGACTTTTAGGGCTGTTTTGAAGTCATCAGGCCCACAGAGTAATCAACAGATTTCTAGGGATGTCCCCTCCTTTTCATACACGATGAGAAGCAGTGGAGAAAGGAAGGCATTCTGTCCCACCCCAACCTCAACTGCAGATGACTATTAAAACAGTCTTACCCAGAGTTGTGAGCTCAGTACCATTCCAGGCTGAAAATCCTTTGCTCAGAAGAAGCACTTTTTTTGCCAAGTCTAGATCTAGCTCTCTTTGTACCTATTTCTCTAATGCTGCCCTTGGCCTGAGATCAACTTTCCTCACTCCTCTCTAGGCACACAGGGAGACAACTTTCCTCCGCAAGTTCCCTGGGCTTTCCTTACACAGCAGTCCGGCAAAACAAAACAAAATTAAAAAAAGGTGGAGTCATAGCTGGAATCTCTGGCAGAGGGACTGAGCTTCACCAGATGGTGCCACATCGGCATTTCAGAAAAGAGTTCTCTACATTTTCTTTTATTCTTAAAGCATTGTGAGATCCAAGTCCTCGCTTGTATAATAACTCTCACTGGGCCAGTTCTTGTCCTGGGCTGCTCTGGGGCAGCTCTCACCAACTACATGGCACATTCTCATTCAGTCTTTTTTTTCTCTCCAAAGTAGCATTTCTTGAGCAACTCACATGGCACCCAGCAGGGAGACCCCGGGCCTTCAAAGGGTACTGTCCTTGAAGGACTGAGAATGGAACTGGTAGCCCACATGATCAACAAGTCATAGTCGTCCAATGGCCAGCCTGACCAATGTCAGTTCAAATCTGAGCAGTGTTGATTTTGCCAACTATTCAACACCACAGCTGAAGGATCAGGAAATAAAGATAGCAGCTGAGGCCCCAGAGACACTCAGTGACTCACATAAAGTCACACAGCTTGCGAGTGGCAGAGTTGAGGTTAGGACTAGAATTTATGTCTGGGGATTCTTTCCACTATTCTTTAGCCGCATTTAAGAATCAGGGGTGGGGAGAGTGGATAGGGGAAAATTTCCCAGCCAGCTGAAGTCTGAAGATGAAAGAAATGTTTTTTTCTGGTTGAAAAAGAGGAATGTCTGTGCTGCATATGCCAATTTTTTTCCGGGGCTGAGAACTGGTGATTGAACATGCAGAAGCCCAACTTTGCATAAGAAACAATCTGCCTGCTCTATGTTAGTAAAGAAATACCTAGAGGCCCTTAATTCCCCCAGGCTAGGCTGGTAATAATAGGGTACAATGCCTTGCCTTGCCTTCCCTTCCTGCCAGCCTCTCACCTGCCAGCCAGCTATTCTGAGCATGTATTTCACCTTTGGAGAGCGTACCTCATAAACAGACAGTAAAGGATGAAGGTGGAGAGAAGAGCAGCTAGATTAATCACAGGCTTCAAATAACAAACCTAAGCCAAATGTCCTCAAATCCCTGTCAGGACAGGCTAAAGCTACTTGCCCCCAAAACCTATCCATCACACTGAGGTCTGCGGCAGCTTTACACTTTATAAAAAGCTTTCTTTTCTGATCTCAGAGACTGTCACAAACAGAAGCAAGAAAACAGGACAAGCCATGAAGGGGGACTTTAGGGTTCATTTGCTGTCTGAGTGGAGGATTTCAGTGGACTGAGGACAGAATTCCTGGGCAAGAAAGAGAAACAGGTGTCCATATCCTCCATCTTTCATCGGTGTGGTCTTCTTACACCTTTCACTGCCTGGGCTTAGCCACACATCTGTCTCATTTCACTTCTGATTCATATTCCACTCCATTGGCTTCCCTGCCCCATTTCAGTGTTCTGATCCTTACAGTCAAGGCCAGCCTTATGTGTGGGCAGAGTAAGAGCCTATTTGATGGCCGGCACTGCAGCTCACTAGGCTAATCCTCCGCCTTGCGGCGCTGGCACACCGGGTTCTAGTCCCGGTCGGGGCACCGGATTCTGTCCCGGTTGCCCCTCTTCCAGGCCAGCTCTCTGCTGTGGCCAGGGAGTGCAGTGGAGGATGGCCCAAGTACTTGGGCCCTGCACCCCATGGGAGACCAGGAGAAGCACCTGGCTCCTGGCTTCGGATCAGCACGGTGCGCCAGCCGCAGTGCGCCGGCCACGGCAGCCATTGGAGGGTGAACCAACAGCAAAGGAAGACCTTTCTCTCTGTCTCTCTCTCTCACTGTCCACTCTGCCTGTCAAAAAAAAAAAAGAGCTTATTTGAGTAGTGCTGGAAAGATGCCCTTCTCCCCAAATATCTCCTGTTCCTAGTGCCACCATGCTTAAAATCTACCATTAGTACCTCATTCCTTTGAATAAAGTATTGTACTCAATTTTCTAAATAGACAAATATCCATTGCTAATATCTAAGTGTGAAATCACCTGCCAGAATGATTTCTTCTCTGACATAAGTACCATGAGATTCCTAGATGTCTAGACAGGAGACAAGGGACAGACACAGATAGGCTGAGGAGAGGGAATGGCTATGAGGCTAGAGTAAAGAGGATATGAAAAAGGGAAGAGAAACTAGAAGCAGCAATGACTAACTTTCCCTATTTTCCAATTTGGCAGGGGAATACACCTTGTCATACTCTGCCGTGGCTCTGTCCTTCCTGGAATAAAGCTGAGTTGAGGGCAGAGTCTGAGACTTAGCTACTTGTAGCCCACTCACACAACTCTCAGGCCAGTCCCCTGCCTGTGCTTTAGCTTGCTCCTGGAGAGGACAAAGCCATGTATTCCTTTATCTCCATAAAGACCCTCCACCCCTGTGCCAGGGAGCTTAGTAATTCTGATGCCCAAGGCATGTGCTCAGTCTATATATGGGCCACTGAAGCTTGCATAGCCATTACCCAAGCAATGTGCTCCACAGGGATCCAGGCGAGACAGTATGTCTGGATTCTCTCAAACTCATCCCCACACAGTCCAAAATGGGCCACCAGCATCATCTTCCTAGACAAAGGACAGTCTGCTCCAAAAGGACACCTTTGATAGTGGAATTCCATCTGGGCAGAATATATAGCTCCCTGCTCCCGCCTCCCACCAAAGATTCACATACAAAGTCATTCTGACCTTACTCAATTGAGCAGCCTACTGTGGCTAACATAAAGCCAACAAGCTGGTTAACGGATACGATCAGGATGGACCCCTTTTCCCCTACCAAAAACACTCTTTGCAGGAATGTTGAAAATAATCAAGATCTGCTGAGCTTGGCAGTTTCCAATAGTTTTCATCTAGCAAGGTGTCCAAGTAAAGTGTATTGCCAATAGTGCAGGAAAACTCATTCCACAGAAGTACACTGAAATTCTAAATGTCACCAGTATGGTTCCATAGTCTTCTACCAGTGATTGAAAATACAGCCTGTATTTTCTCTTCTGCCCAGGTAGGCAGCAATCCAACATCCCCTAGTCTCTAACCTCATTTTTCCATGCAATAATCCATCAGTAGTGCTACTGATGAAACAAACACCCCAGCCCAGCCCCCAACGGCTACTGGTGTCGACATTTGTCTCAACAATGGACAGTATTTCTAACGAAACTCCCCCTTGTTGAGACACCTGACAAGTCTGGATCTGAAGCAGATGCCTCTGTCCTCGGTTTAGGTCAGACCAACTGAGAGCTCAATTTGTTGCCATAGGTAGAAGTTTCTCTTCTCAAGCTGGCTGCAAAGCTGGAACTGAGGACATATTTATACCTCAAGCAAATAACAAACCTAAAGGAATTTGCTACCTGTCACAAGCCAGGCCAGACTTCCCGAGTTAACTCTGCATTTGCTGGAGGGTTCTTAATACAGTTTTTCATTCCTTTTTGAATGGTCTCTTGCCCATGTTCAAAATCTATCTTTAGGAAGATGAGACTGTGCCACTGATGGGAAAAACTTATTCAACAAATACTTAAATGTCAACCATGTCCAAGGCACTGCAAGGTTACAAAAAGCTAAATGACATTGCCTCTTGTTTTCCTAGTAAGCAGCTACATTCGACATTTCATGCTTGAAATAACCCTCATCTCTACAAACCCTTCCAATTTGTTTTTCTCCTTGAGTTGGGGAAAATTTGACCAGGTTAAACTAACATTCAGTCACAGACATCAGAAGACACTAAAAAAACCATCCCTGTGTGAGCTCCACCAGGCTGCCACTGGGAGCTGTACCATTAGAAAGTGACTCTGGCTCTTAGGATAGCTTGCATTTTAAGCTTTTTAGTTTTCCAACTTTTTTCTTCTTAAGGAAAAATGGTTGTGAAGAAACTTGATCAGCAAAGGTCTCCTAACAACAGAAAGGAAGATAGTCTTCCAAATGGTGTCATCAGGTCTGGTCTGGTTTGTGACGGGTGATGAATTCCTTTAGACTTGCTATTTACTTCTAGTTATAGATATAGCCTAAGTTGTAAGTTATAGGCTTCCTCCTAACCTGGGATACTGGATGGAACTGGTCTTTGAAAAGACAATTGATTATTTCAGAGGGCAGAAGAAAGTCTGAGAATTTGGTTCAGCCACTTAGTAAAAACCTGAAGCAGCCTGTTCAAGGTACTCTTCTGTGAAGACCCCATCCTGCTTAATGCCAGGTACTTAATGCAACTGAAGTGTATATACACGGGTGAGTCTGGAGAACTTGCAGACAATAAGATAAGGTTAAGGGGGAAAAATTCAGGAATAAAGGGGGGGGGGGGGGCTGCTGGTAAGGGAAGGAAATAAATGTTCCCAGGACTTTGAAGGGCAAAAGAAAGCAAGTGAAGGCAGGGTAAGACTGTCACCTAACATTGGCCAAGGAGAACAGCTTCTGATTCTAAAAGGGACAGAAGTAAGCGACCCCTCAGCTTAACACAAGGGGAGAATACTTCACAGGCTGATTTGCAGAATATCTCTTGCTATTTCATCAAGGCTGCCAAGAAAACTGTTGGAATTCTTGGTAATTAGCTCAGCAACTTGGCTTGAATACAAAATACTGGCTCTGAAGGGATCCCCATATCAACTGCACTGCCAAAAAGCACCTCACTTTAATCTCAAGTTTCAGAGAATTCCCAGTGGCAAGCCGCTGCAATGGCACCTCACTACAAAGACTCTGGAGAGACGAGGTGCCACAGACAGTACCAAATTACAGTAGCCTGGGAAGGGATACATGGAGGATCTCATAGCTTATTTTCCTCTGTTCTCCCAGACCTATGACATGGAGCACACTTTCTATAGCAACGGAGAGAAAAAGAAGATTTACATGGAAATAGATCCCATGACCAGAACTGAAATATTCAGAAGTGGAAATGGCACTGATGAAACATTGGAAGTACATGACTTTAAAAACGTAAGTTGTGTGGTTTCCCTCTAAGACATCCTACTTAATACATTAGAGCAGTTGAATCCAGTTTAAAATAGCCTTTAATCTCCATTTAATTTATAAGACAAAGCTTTCCCTTTGAATTCAGATTTTGCCACTCTGGGGTCTTAGATAATAGCCTTCATTAATCGTAGCTATTTCAGGAAGTTTTATCATTGTTTTCTCTGTTTTATAGGGATATACTGGCATCTACTTTGTAGGTCTTCAAAAATGCTTTATCAAAACTCAGATCAAAGTGATTCCTGAATTTTCTGAACCAGAAGAGGAAATAGATGAGGTATGTAAGAAGAAGAATAGTGGTGCTATTACAGCTGGGTGTTAACTATGTACCAAACAATATACTAACCACTTTATTCTCATCTTGTCCTCAAACGACCCCACAGCTCGGTACTGTTATCATTTCCATTTTCAGATGAGGAAACCGAGACTCAGAAGCAAAAAGTCACTTAACCAAGTCACGCAGCTAGTGAGAAGCAGAGTCGAGTCTTGAACTCAAGGCCTTTCAAAAAAAAACTGAAGTTGATGCTTTTAGGTGCAACACTATACTTTTATACCTGGGTGCCCATTAACATTATATACCTTTGCTGCCAAACCAAAGACTTCTAGGAAAGACGAGAGCCAGAGGAACAAAATCAATCATGTCCAAGATAAAGTCCTAAAGAAAACTTTGTAAAGTCCCATGGCCACCTGAAGTCCTTGCCACTTTTGTCATACTGCAACCTTCACCTACTTTGTGCTGGACTGCTAGCGGAATAATGTACATTTAACCTCACTAGGAAAGGCAAAAGCAAAGAAGGTGAGAACTGCAATGTAATATGAACTCTCTGGAAACACAGTTAGGCCAGGGTGAGGCAACCTGTAATACCAGTGCATTCACTGAATGGTCACTGAAAGCTGAGTGGGAGATTTATCATTCCCTAAAATACAACCATCAGTAAAGTCCTTGAGGTTCTTTACAGGGTTTTTTTTTTTCTGGTATTCTGTCTATAATTACAGTTTGTAGTTGTCAGTGGGAACAGAAGGGGGACCTCAAATAAGGCCATATTATGACAGTACACCCCATGTGTTTGGTTTGGTTTAGTCTGGGGTTATCACAATGGCACAGTAGCCTCTCTATATGCATAAAAACTTCTTTCTCTTTTGTCTCTCTCTCCCCTGTTCCTTTTCACTTTTCTCCCACTCAACTCTTTCATCTAAATTCTCACCTGTCCATTTATCTATTTATTTTTCTTTTCTTTTTGGGGGAAGAGGGAGGTGGGGAGTTCTTTTTCTCTTTCCTTATCCCAAGTCTCAGAGCTGTCATTGGCTACTGCATTACTCTCTCATGCTGTAAAAGTTACAAACTCTTGTTACTTGTTGCTCGTTCCAAGCAAAAGAAAAAAATTTCCCCAAACATGATGCTGTGCTCCCAGGGTCTATGTTAGCAACAAATTTTAGAGATTTTGTTTTTGATTTATTTATTTGAAAGGCAGAGTTACAAAGAGGGAGAAATGAACAGAAAAAGACCCTCCATTCTCTGGTTCACTCCCCTAATGGCCTCAATGGCTGGGGCTTGACCAGGCCAAAGCCAGGAGCCAGGAGTTTCTTCTGGGTCTCCCACATGGGTGGCAGTGGCTCAAGATTTTGGACCATCTTCTGCTGTTTTCCCAGGCACATTAGCAGGGAGCTGGATCAGAAGTGAGGCATACAGGACACAAACTGCTTAACTCACTATGCCACAATGCCAGCCCCTTTTTTGTTTATTTTTAAAAACCAAGTTAGATACATCTGAGTAACAGATCAACTTCCAGGACATTAGGAACAACTATAGGAGGCAGTGATAAGATGAAAGGAGAATCAATAGGATTAAAAAGTTACTATATGTGACTGTTGAGGAACAGTTCTCATAGTTTTTTTATTCCACTTTTTTTTCTTCTTTTTCTTTTTCTTTCTCGGACTAAACAGAAGAGGGAGGAAGAAGAAGGGGACAGTGGTTGGGAGGGTGGGTACCCTGGGAAGAATTACTATGTTCCTAATGTTGTATTTATGAGATACATATTACTATATGTAATAACATATGCTGACTTTTACAAAATGAGGTAAGCATTCACATAGAGCTAGTCATTGATGAGAGCCCAAAGTAATATAACAGGATTTATTTTTTTAAGATTTATTTTATTTATTTGAAAGACAGAGTTACAGGGAGAGGTAGAGACAGAGAGGTCTCCTATCTGCTGGTCCACTCCCCAATTGGCCACAACGGCTAGAGCTGTGCTGATCCGAAGCCAGGAGCCAGGAGCTTCTTCCAGATCTCCCAAATGGGTGCAGGGGCCCAAGGACTTGGGCCATCTTCTACTGCTTTCCCAGCCCACAGCAGAGAGCTGGATCGGAAGAGGAGCAGCCAGGACTAGAAACAGCGCCCATATGGGATGCCGGCGCTTCAGGCCAGGGCGTTAACCCGCTGCGCCATATCGCTGGCCCCCAACAGGATTTATTTTTCAAAAAGAGATAAAGACAAAGACCCATAATGACTCAATTTGACCCTAATTAATTCTTCAGTTGACTTCACTGAATCTTTAAAATAACACAAATATTTGTCTCATGATAGTAAATTACTGTACCTTCAAGCAAATTCAATGTCTTATATTCACACTACAGATTTTTTATGAGACAAATTGGGGTCTTGAATGGCAAAAATCTTCTTATTCTGTACTTCCTTCACCACTATATCCATGACATGTGCATGTTAAACATGCAGAGCAGGTATATAAATAGCCCTGATTTTGCTAACAAAGCTAGTCAGCATACCAGCCACATTTTATACCATCTCTTTCAATGCATCTCAAGGTCTTTACAGACTCAAGGGCAAAAGAGGGAAAAGTCATACAAAGGCATACTTAAGAAAACAAATTAAAACACTGAAATTGCAAAGCTAGAAAGAAATAGAAGAGAAAAGGAAAAAAAAACTTTAAGAACAGGAGGAAGGAACTGGTGTTTTGGCTCAGCAGTTTTTAAGTACCACCTGCTGCTTCTGATCCAGCTCCCTGTCAATGTGCCTGGGAAAGCAGCAGATGACGGATCAAGTACTTGGGCCCCTGTCACCCACATGGGAGACCTGGATGGAGTTTCAGGCTTCTGGCTTTGGACCTGGCCCAGCCGCAGTCATTGCAGCCATTTGGGGGAATGAACCGGTAGATGAAAGATCTCAATCTCGATCTCTATCTCCCTCCCTTCCTCCCTCTCTCCCTCCCTTCCTCCCTCCTTTTCTTCCAACACCCTGTCATTCTGCATTTCAAATACATAAATAAATCTTTAAAAAAAAGAATAGTAGGAAATCATAGTGATTTCCTCCAGCAAGTTTAACAGCCACTTATGACTACTGGAATGCCAGTTTGAGTCCTGGCTGCTCTGATTCTGTTCCAGCTCCCTGCTAATGCTTCCTGAGAGACAAGGGGTGATGGTTCAAGCACTTGGGCCCCTGCCACTCACATGGGAGATCCAGATAAAGTTCCTGGCTCCTGGTTTTGGCCTGGCCCAGCCCTGGCTGTTACAGGCATTTAGAGGGTGAATCAGTGGATGGAAGATTTCTCTCATCCTCCCTCTTTCCCTCCATTTCTCTTTCAAGTAGATTATAATAAACTTAAAAAAAAGAGAGATTCCTCTTGTTGACATAAAAAATAGGAGGAAAAATGAAGCCCCAGTGACAATTAAGTAAGAACTATATCTGCAAGACAACTACTTCCAATACCAGAAGTTGAAAAGAAGGCAGCAGTGGGGCAGGTGTTTGGTGCAGTGGTTAAAATGCCCCTTGGGAAGGCTGCATTCATTTTGAAGTGCCTGGACTCAAGTTCCAGCTTTGCTTCCAATTCTAGCTTCCTGCTAATGTATACCCTGGTAGACAGGGGATGATGGCTCAAGTACCTGGGTCGCTACAACCCACGTGGGAGACCTGGATGGAGTTCCTGGTTCCCGACTTCAGCCTGGTCCAGCCCTGCCTGTTGTGGGCATTTGGGGAGTGAACTGGCAGATGGAAGATTTCTCTCTCACTTTCTCTTTTTCTCTCATAAATAAAAAATTTTTAAATAATGATATAAGAAAGGCTCTGTAAAGCAAAAACACTCTATGAGGAATATAATAGTAGTAAGGTCAGTAAAGTCAGAAGCTGGAAACAACTTTAAAACATAAAAAGACTTATCTTCTGTACTACAGCTAATGACCATCAACAGATCCTATAAATCTAAAATACCAGGTTCACTTGAAATTTATATCTCAGCAGTTTGAATTGCAGAATTTTTTTTTTTTTTGGCTTGAGATCAAATACTGCTTGCAACCCTAACTGCAAGTCTAAAACTAGGGAGGCACTCACAACACGCATTTAAAAGTGAGAAAACAAATGGAAATCATCGAAGGTTCCAGAAGCTCAAATTCAAACATACATGGCCCAGGGGGCACCCAGAAAATTATGGAGAGAGCCTTTCAGACTTTAAGTGAAGGGACAGCAAAGAAGGCTCCTGTATCAGTGAGTAGTCTTGCTCTTAAACCCAGGAGGGAGGGATTGTGGGGAGCAATCCGGACTAGACTGAGTTACTCGAATTGGGACTTGTTCTGTGCATCTGCTCTCCCACAGTGTGGCGCTGGGAGAGAAGTAAACAGCTTCCGCACAGCTGCCTCCAGTTCAACTAATAAACTGTAGGACTTGCTCCTGATTGGAGGAGAGCAGCGTACTTGGCGTGTGGGCAGCCGAGTTAGGATTGGCTGAGGAGGACTATAAAGGAGGAGAGAGACGGCATGCACCGGGAACATCTATGGGGAACATCTAGCTGAAGGAACACCTGTGCAGCCCCCCAGAGAGCCGGCTGGCGGTGTGCCGCTCCCCTGCGGAAGTGGGGAATGCGGCCAGGGGGAACTGCCCTTCCACGGAGGTGGAAGGGATAGTAGCCAACCCGGGAAGAACCAGCAGCAATCCCGGGGAGGGCCGAGCAGACGAAAGAACAGCGCAGGGTCCTGTGTTGCTCCTCCACGAAGAGGGGGAGCGACATAATGGTGCCGTGACTCGGATATGAAGCCTAGGCAGGGTTCTGTGTTGCTCCTCCACGAAGAGGGGGAGCGACATAATGGTGCCGTGACTCGGATATGAAGCCTAGGCAGGGCTTAGTGTCGTTCCCCCATGAAGACGGGGAGCGACATAATGGTGCCGTGACTCGGATAGGAAACCTAGGAGGGAAAGAAACGGGAAGAATTGGGAAAATATCGGAGAGAGAGACTAGCAAACAGCCTAGGGAAAAGCCGGACGAAAAAGGAGCCGGAAGAAGCTATTGAAAGCCTAGGCATAGATTCGGATACGGACTACGGGGGGAAGCTGGGAGAAATCTCTAAGGTCAAAAGTGAAAGTGAACGCTAGAACAAACAGACTCGGACGCGGACTGTGGGGAGAGGCCAGGAGAAATGAGGGAGGAGTATCGTTGGAGGAAAGCTTGGGGAAACATACCGGGTAGAGAAAAATGTTAGGGAAATTGAAGCCGCGGGGGGCAGGCCGAGGCGGAAACGGAAGCCACTTTGGGGTTCTCAAGTTAGCCCGGGAATAGGGGGCGAAAAGTTGAAACCAGAAGCTGAAACGTGAGCCAGGTTGGGATCCGTCTGATTAGCCCGGGGAGCAAAGGACGGGAAGCCAAACCGTGGGGCGGAGACGTACGCTGGGTTGAATTCGCCAGGCTAGCCCGGGGAACTTAGATTGAATGCTAATGGCGGAGACGCAAGCTACGCTGTGTTACTCGCGGAAGCCGCCGCGTGCAGAGAGAGCACGGGGCGTGAATAGATAGGGAACGGGGCTGGCGTAGGCCGTGGTGCAGACGCGAAGGGCGTGGAGACCGCGGAGCGCGCGAAGCCAAGCCGCGCAAAGCCGGGAAGCTGCGCAGATGAAAGAGGCGCGGGCTGAAGCAGCTCAGCTGGGAAACCGCCGAGAAGTAGCCTCGGGGCGGGCAGCAGGAAGCTGCAGGGATAAGAGAAACAGAAGTTTTAGAAGCAAAGTAAGAGAAATAGGAATGCTGGAAGATAGAAGTAAAATGGGAGAAATAGGAATGCCCGGAGATAGAGAAATAGAGAAATAGAAAGGCCTCCCTACAACACTGCACTGTGAGAGCTTGGATTCGGTCTGCCTGATTAAGTGAGGCGATGAGCACCTGGGCGGCTAGCAGCTTATGCGCCGCAGGTCACCGAAGACAGGCACGAATTAACATCAGTAAGGCTTCCCCACAATACCGCAATTAGAAGGCTTGGATTCGGTCTGCCTGATTAAGGCGGTAAGCGCCAGCAAGCAGCTCGACCAGAGTATGAGCTGCAGGTCACCGAAGATAGGCACGAACCAACACTAATAAGTCTCCCCCACAATAAGGCAATGAGAAGGCTTGGATTCGGTTTGCCTGATAGGTCTTGTAAGTCCCCTGCGGGCAGAGCAGAGCATGCGCTGCAGGGCACCGAACACAGGCACGCATCAGCGCCTAAAAACCTCCTCACAATGGCGAAGAGAGGACCCAGATTCGGTTTTCCTGATTGATAGGACTTGTAAGAGCCTGTGGCAACTCTAGCAAGTAGAGCAGAGTGTGTGCCGCGGGACACCGAAGACAGGCGCGTATCAACGCCAAAAATAAAAAGAAAGGGGGATCTGTGGGGAGCAATCCAGACTAGACTGAGTTACTCGAATTGGGACTTGTTCTGTGCATCTGCTCTCCCACAGTGTGGCGCTGGGAGAGAAGTAAACAGCTTCCGCACAGCTGCCTCCAGTTCAACTAATAAACTGTAGGACTTGCTCCTGATTGGAGGAGAGCAGCGTACTCGGCGTGTGGGCAGCCGAGTTAGGATTGGCTGAGGAGGACTATAAAGGAGGAGAGAGACGGCATGCACCGGGAACATCTATGGGGAACATCTAGCTGAAGGAACACCTGTGCAGCCCCCCAGAGAGCCGGCTGGCGGTGTGCCGCTCCCCTGCGGAAGTGGGGAATGCGGCCAGGGGGAACTGCCCTTCCACGGAGGTGGAAGGGATAGTAGCCAACCCGGGAAGAACCAGCAGCAATCCCGGGGAGGGCCGAGCAGACGAAAGAACAGCGCAGGGTCCTGTGTTGCTCCTCCACGAAGAGGGGGAGCGACATAATGGTGCCGTGACTCGGATATGAAGCCTAGGCAGGGTTCTGTGTTGCTCCTCCACGAAGAGGGGGAGCGACATAATGGTGCCGTGACTCGGATATGAAGCCTAGGCAGGGCTTAGTGTCGTTCCCCCATGAAGACGGGGAGCGACAAGGGATCAGTTATTAACACCCTCAAGGATAACTATAGTATACCTAGCACAGAGTGAGTTCAGCAGCAGCCTAGAATTAGAATTGTTATTCAGACTCAGGACATATTGTTTTCCAGTATTCCATAACGTCTTACTCATTTTATTAATTTCTCTGCCAATTACACCCTGAACTACATTCTTCTTTCAGAATGAAGAAATTACCACAACTTTCTTTGAACAGTCAGTGATTTGGGTCCCAGCAGAAAAGCCTATTGAAAACCGAGATTTTCTTAAAAACTCCAAAATTTTGGAGATTTGTGATAATGTGACCATGTATTGGATCAATCCCACTCTAATAGCAGGTATGCCAACCTCATTCTCATCTCCCTCCTTCTCCAAAGATGGTAACAGATTAATGTTTCCAACATTCAGAGACTACATTTCTAGGAAAACAAATGATCAGCTTATATCTTCTTGGAGGAGACTGTATATGCTGACTGCCAGTGAGGAGGGAATTTTTCACAGCCAAGTTATAAATCAGATAAATTAATGCTGACAGGCTTTTAAATATCCCAGCAAAGGTAGCATCACCCTAATGTGACTAGCGATAGCAAAAAGCTAATCTGTCTTTCTTTGTACATCTATATTCATGGCAGTAGGGATGGATACCAGACTGTTGCTCAAACCACTGTGGATCCAACCCAAGAACAGAGAAGAGAAGAGCTAAAATGACACACTGTCATCTTAAGAAGGATTCTCTATGACAAATGGTGGCATTCTCCCAGCAGATGGGACAGTACACATTTCTCTGTGGCTGTTTTAGGAATTGCTGTAAGAAGCAATGGAGAGGTAGAGGTCCAGAGTAGAAGAGTCCAGCCCCCAACTTCCAGTCAGCCCACAGAGAAAGCAAAAGTCCCAGGACGTCATATTTTGTCTAGTTAACACAGTGGCAGCCTCCCTCACTCTGAACAGCACCGATTACTATATGACCCAGGAAAGGAAACTCTCACTCATGCAAACACCTTTTGGTATTCTGGGTACTTAAAATAAATATGAGTAAATGCAATGTGGTACCCTGCAATGTGTGCTAGAACAGAAACAGGACATCAGTGGAAATACTAATGAAAAATGAGTAAAGTCTATACTTGAATTAATAGTATTATACCAAAGTTAACTACTCAGTTCTGATCATTATGTCATGGATATCTGAGATAACATTAGAGGAAACTGGGTGAAGGGTATATGGAAACTCTTTACTGTAATTGTTCCATATATCCAAAATGATTTCTCAATAAAAAGTCTTAAAATTCTAAGATGACAAGAGAAAGGAAGAGGGAGGAGGACAGAGGACACCAAATAAGGCAACCAGAAAATATTTATTGAGTACCTGCCATTGGTAAAGTCACTGTGTGGAACCAAGAAATCCATTGCCTCCAGTTTTTAATTTAGTATCCTAATAAGACACAGCAGTAAACATATGATGCCAAACAAGCAAAGAAGTATGGGTGCAGCGGAATGGGCAGGTTTTTTTTTTTAATACTCTTAAAATATCATCTGAATGAGCTTGGAAAAGTGGTTCATTCCTAAATGATGCCAGTCAGAAAATGTGATGAAAAGCTCTACCCACAACTGCTGTTTCCCAGCACTTCCTTCAGAAATACTTGCAAAGCTGTTGCATCACAACTTTGTATTTATTATCTTAGTTTCCGAGTTACAAGACTTTGAAGAAGACGGTGAAGATCTTCACTTTCCTACCAATGAGAAAAAAGGGATTGAACAAAATGAGCAGTGGGTGGTCCCTCAAGTGAAGGTGGAGAAGACCCGTCACGCCAGACAAGCAAGTGAGGAAGAACTTCCAATAAATGACTATGTGAGTTACGTTCATGTTAGCTCTTGGGACAGGAGAAACGAAATCCTCACATAACTTCCAACCCCTCAGATCACAGTTCTGGAAGGAAAATGATCATGGTTTTAGAAAAGGTGCTTAAGAAACGTGGAATTTCTGCGAGACTCACTCAAAACCAATTTTGATCCCTATTTGCTATATTTCCATGATCAGGCTAGGGAGTTTAATTTCTCTCCAGCACCGAATTCATAGAGTCTTGTAATCCTCCCCTGCTTGGTGGGAACTCTTCCTGGTGAACTTTCCCCCTCCAACACTGGCTTCTTCTTCTTTCAGACTGAAAATGGAATAGAATTTGACCCCATGCTGGATGAGAGAGGTTATTGTTGTATTTACTGCCGTCGAGGCAATCGCTACTGCCGCCGTGTCTGCGAACCTTTGCTAGGTTACTACCCGTATCCATACTGCTACCAAGGAGGACGGGTCATCTGTCGTGTCATCATGCCTTGCAACTGGTGGGTGGCCCGCATGCTGGGGAGGGTCTAATAGGAAGTTTGAGCTCAAATGCTTCAACTTCTGGCAGCCAATATATAATACATGCATGCTATTCAATGAATTTCTGCCTATGAGGCATTTGGCTCCTAGTAGCCAATATTCCAGAATTACTTGTAGGTAATTCCTCTCTTCATGTTCTAATAAACTTCTACATCATCACCAATGGCCTGATTGCTGCTGAACATACTGGGTAAGTGTTTTCTAAGAATATTCCCAACAAGTGACATGGAGCAGACCTGTCTCACTTAGATGACAAGAACAGAAGTTTATACTTCATCATCAGGTTTGGGAGTAGGAAAATGCAAAGCATAATGATTTTCAAATCTTATAGTTTACTCTGCTGTACAGAGAAAATAGAAATAAGTAGCTGATGATAAAATGTTCCCATAACTGGTGCATAAAAAGCATATCATTCTATGCAGAGCTTCAATGTTTAATTATCTGAAAGACATATTGCGAACTTGCTTAAGGATCTACTAAGCCACTGGACAGGAGGTGAGTCACAGCAGGCCACCACTGAAATATTCCAAGTACATACACTCAGCAAAAGAGGAAGCTAACTTAGCAAAAAGGGTCCTGGGCTCTCCTTCTGTGAACAGAAACTCAACTTTGGACAAATTTAACATTTTATAACCTTCACGTTTGACTTCTCTTTAAATCATTGTCTGGTTATATAATGTTCCAAGGCAAAAACAGGAATAATAAATATTCACAGAACAGGCTTCATAGGAAATGACTGAGGAGAGGAATCAAATGGGATTTTCCTTTCCAAATCACAGGGAACTAGCAGTATGCCACTTTCTCAAAGGAAGGTTAAGGCCAAGTTCCTAGTCACCCCAGACTTTGCTTAAGAAAGGGGAAAGAGAAGAGGAAGGGAGCAGAGGGGAAAGGAAAACACATGGTTAGAGAGTAATGGTCATCTTGATGTTCCAGCCAGTTAAAGTTTCAAAATTCATACTCTACTAATCCGTCACCCCTTCTAGTTTCATTTGAACATATCATCCTTCATTCATTGCTTGACTTCAAAATTATTGTGTCATAAAAATATCTGTCTGGAACCTTCTGTCAGAAAAGTATTTTCAAATAAAATCTTGACCAAAATGCCTGTAGGTCAGAAGTCATTTCCCCCTACATAACAGTTGAGAAAATAATGGACAGGATTATACCTAAGACTGAGTTAAGCTTAGCCAGCCATTAATTAATAATTAGTATACATGCCACACTTGGGTTATCAATTTTCACAGAATGAGAGAAGAAAATATATCTAATAATGCACATCACTGAAAATATTTTCTTTTTTATTGATAACTTAGAAAACATCTTATCATTTTGGAGTGCTTTGCTTATCACAGCAGGCATTAATTTACAGCTGAATAGAAAGTTATTAAATTAATTTAAGGTTATATGGACTTTGTGATAGTCTATCATTTTTAAAGATAAATTATTCATTTTAACAGCGTTTTTTTAAAAAAAGACCAGATAATAACTTTAAATTCTTGAAACATTCAAATCCTTGTAGTCTTTGGTATATCATATATGCAACACTCTGGGGGTGGGAGGGCCGCTAATGAAGGAAAAGCTATTTCCAATGAAAAGATAATGCTCCCTAAATATATAAGCCCAAATATAGGCACTTTTACATATCTAACTACAGTTGTATGTGCTATATCCATATGCATGAACCCCCTACATACATACATACATACACACACACACACACAGGTACAGATGATTTCCTAATACATTTTCAGGCTCAGAGTTCCTAATCATATTCTTTTTTTTATTTGACAGGCAGAGCTAGACAGTGAGAGGGAGAGAGAGAAAGGCCTTCCTTCACTGGTTCACCCCCCAAATGGCCGCTAAGGCCGGCATGCTGCACAGATCTGAAGCCAGGAGCCAGGTGCTTCCTCCTGGTCTCCCGTGCAGGTGCAGGGCCCAAGCACTTGGGCCATCCTCCACTGCCCTCCCAGGCCACAGCAAAGAGCTAGACTGGAAGAGGAGCAACCGGGACTAGAACCCGGTGCTCATATGGGATGCCAGCGCTGCAGGCGGAGGATTAACCAAGAGAGCCACGGCGCCGGCCCCCATAATCATATTCTTTTAATTCAGGAAACGTTTTTTTCAAATGAAATACTTTAATCTCAAATGCTTTCACAAAGTGTGATCTTATTAATAATGAGGCAGACCTTGAATTCAAACAAAAATACAAAGACGTGCTTAAAGAATCATTCAAACCATCCCATGGTAGGGGAAACAATAACACAAATCAACAAATCCGAACACACTCATCTGTCACTTCAACTTAGGCCCAGGCCAGGTTGGAAAGGAGAAAAGTATCTCTCTCCTGCCATAACTTTTTTGCCCTAGGTTTGAGTCCTGTGTGGAGACTCTGTAGCAAGCCTCATACTCCCCTCAGCTCAACCTCAGTGATCCTAGAACAGCCTCTCTTCCTTCTGCCCTCCCAAGGAACTACATCAAAGTAACTCTGACCTCCTAAGCCAGAAACCTTGAAGTAATTTTCATATATCCTTGCCCTCCACTTCAGTCTCTTGCCAAATACTCACAACTCTCCCTCCTAAACCATCCCTCAATCGTGCTTATGGTCCAAGCCACAGGTTATTTCTTAGCTCAGCTGTTGCAATTTCCTCCCTGCTTAAGTTCCCAGATTTTAGACTGAAGCTAACATAAATGCTTTTACGCAAAGTTTATTTTTCACTTATAGATGTTATTGTTGTCATTTCCTTTCCTGAGAGTCTGTAATAGCTATATACTGCAATAAGAATCAGTCCTCACTTGCATTCATTCAAAATATCCTCACTCAGAACCACTCTAAACTTCCACGTCACATCCCTTTTCTCTTCCTACTGCCTTACCCACCCCCTGGGTTTTTTCTTGAGCACTTTAACTTATAGCTCCATTTCCCTAGTCATCCCATCTCCTTTGTGGAGTTGTGTTTTGCTAATTTGAGCATATTCTTAAAGCCCATTTCCCTCTTACTTAAGTATGAAACTTTCAATCCTCTTCGCTTCATCCTTTGTCCATATAAGTTAACATATTGCTCAATGCACAGACCCTTTATGTATGATTTTAACGTGCAAGTTAATAAGGCAGAGTGCCCATATTCTCTATTTTGCCCCTTATAGGAGCCAGTACAATAGCTAATATATATTGGTAGCCTTTAAACGTTTTTAATAACTATTTTGTTTTCCATGTTATTTATTTATAATAAATAAAGGAAGGTGGAGAGACAGAGATCTTACATCTGTTGACTTACTGCCCAAATGCCCACAGCAGCCAGGGCTGGACCAGGCTGAAGCCAGGAGCTTAGAACTATATCCAAGTCTCCTAATTGGGTGACAGGAGCCCAAGGGCTTGAGCCATCACCTGCTACCTCCCAAAATGCACATAAGCAGGAAGCTGGAATAGGAAGCAAAGCTGGGATTCGAACCCAAGCACTCCGATATGGAGAGTGAGCATCACAAGCGGCATCTTACCTGCTGCACAAAACACCCACCCCTAAATCTTTTCTTGATCAAAAGCAGTGAGAAAGAAACAGGGAACGAAGCTAGAAGAAAACGAAGAAGCTATAAAAGAGCACAGCTACAAAGTTCTTCAGACTATTATTACAAAAAGTTGGCTTTGAGAGGAAAAATCTTACTTAAGTCCATTTTTGTATTCCTCATCTTTTAACAATTTCTACAAGAATGAGGAATTCCTGTAATACCAGAATAATGAGAAGTATCCATGGTTGCCCACAGCTTAATGATCTATTTCGATTATACAATGCAAGCTTTTTGCATTTTCATCTCAATTTTCAATGATTCTTTGTATAAAAGAGAAAAAAAAGGCAAAAAGCACATTTGCTGTGAAATCACAAGAAATATCATATTACCTTTCAGATTCTTTGGGGATCTAAATTCCAAGCAAGGTATGTTAGGTGTGGCAAAGGCATCCATTGCTCCTACTCAGCATAAGAACACTATGCATTAGTGTGCTCAGAGCCTTCCTGCACACCTAAAATGGATCTCTGGCAGGACCAGGGGCAAAGGAAATCTATTTTGAATCTTTATATATAAGGCTCACTGTCTGGCTGAGTCCAAAACTGTCACTTTGGCTCCTAAAGTCTAACGCTGAAAGCTTACTGAGATAAATATGGACCTTCTCATTCAGGCTGTCAGGAAACGCGTGGATCTATTTTATTTATACCCTTAAAAATGATTTCATTTTGGCTTTCCTTTTATGAAGAAGTTTCATTCTGGGGCTTAATTTTGCTGACAGCATGCTGTTCTCTAACAAGAAAGAAAAGTGGTTCCATATTAAAAATCAGGTATGAGGGAGCAAACTGTTGAAATACTTACTTAAGGTATACTAAGCTGATCTTCTGTATATTAAGATAATCGAAAATGAATCTTGATGTGAATGGAAGGGGAGAGGGAGTGGGAAAGGGGAGGGTTGTTGGTGGGAGGGACGGTATGGGGGGGGGAAGCCATTGTAACCCATGAGTCGTACTTTGGAAATTTGTATTCATTAAATAAAAGATAAAAAAAAAAAAAAAAAAAAAAAAATCAGGTATGAATGTACACACAAAATATATTATCCCTGGCATTCCAAAGGCCTGCTCCTAAGTCTCTTTGAGTATGTTAAATCAATTTGCATGAAAGCTACTTACCCAATAACTGCCTTGACAATTTATTTATATCAATACTCAATTCTGGCATTTGTAGCCCAGTAAGTGAATAGTCACTTTTCTACTTGCTGCTTTGAGATTTGGATTCCATTTGCCTATCTTTCTCTTCTTTCTTTTACTTCACATTCAGTCCTATTATCCTTACTAAAGTGGCTCACAGAGACAGATTGAACAAGGGCCCAAGCCTCAATAAATTCTTCAAGCAACAACAACAACAAAAAACACCCAGCACCTCCACAGTGTTGAAATGATCTCTGACAATGATATTAACATATTGTTTATATTTTATCATTCCCTGCTAATGCTACCATTTGCCATGCTGACTTCTCCATAAACAGCAGTATTTCTGCTAGACTTAGAGAGATGTTGGCTACTAAAACATATTTCAAGCTCACACCCTTGTCGTCATCAGTGAGCCAAGAGCAAGACACCTACCAATGGCAGGAGATTTTGGATGTAGGCCCTAGGCACAGCTGAGCACTGCAGTGGAAAAGCAGTAGTGTGGCTCTCTAGAAACAGAACACAGGGATTTGAGCTTGTTTGTTTTGCAAAGGGGCTCAGGTGGCCTGCCTACTCACAAATTCACTGTATCCACAGGTATCCTTTCTTGAGGGTGGGGGAGTGCCTGTTCAAAGAGCAATGGTGCTCTAGCCTTGTGTATCTGGCAAACCACTGTGATGTAAATTCCTCATGCTCCCAATAATAGCTTTTGCTGTTTGGTTATGCTAAATCATATCATGCTGAAATCAGAATGGTTTGTGGTTGACCTTTTACATTTCCTGTTCCTCCAAATTACTTTTCTCTTTGAGAGTTTCTTCCTACCAGGGCATGTCAA
Source organism: Oryctolagus cuniculus (assembly GCF_964237555.1). NCBI lineage: Eukaryota > Metazoa > Chordata > Mammalia > Lagomorpha > Leporidae > Oryctolagus > Oryctolagus cuniculus. The sequence continues at coordinate 92,105,366 of NC_091453.1, read as the reverse complement.
TCTAAGGTAACTGTTACACACTAATATAATCAACAAGATAAGCACCCTGGTAGACACTGTGGCAAGGCAGATAGGACATGGGTTATGTTCTTTGTTGCCTAGTCATTCACAACATATTTGACATGATAGCATCTATGCCTTATAAACAATTAAGCGGCCGGCGCCGCGGCTCACTAGGCTAATCCTCCACCTAGTGGCGCCGGCACACGGGGTTCTAGTCCCGGTCGGGGCTCCAGATTCTGTCCCGGTTGCCCCTCTTCCAGGCCAGCTCTCTGCTGTGGCCCGGGCAGGCAGTGGAGGATGGCCCAAGTGCTTGGGCCCTGCACCCCATGGGAGACCAGGAGAAGCACCTGGCTCCTGGCTTCGGATCAGCGCCATGCGCCGGTTGCTGCGCGGCGGTTGCTGCACGCCGGCCACGGCGGCCATTGGAGGGTGAACCAACAGCAAGGGAGGACCTTTCTCTCTGTCTCTCTTTCTCACTGTCCACTCTGCCTGTCAAAAAAAAATAAGCATAAGACAGAACCTTTTAAGAAGGATTCAAGAGAACAAGAACTTCCCAAACTTCTTTCTCGCAAAAACAAACTGTGACGTTTTTTTTCAGAATCAGCCTACCAATTATGCTGAGAGATCTGTAAAGCCATGATTTCCCAAAGATATGTGTCTTACTCTATCTTTAGGATCAAGTTCAGCTGTATATACAAGAAAAATCCCAAAATATGTAATTTAAACAAAGTAGAAGTGTAGGTAGTCCAGGTTGTCCAATCAACTGACCCAAGCACCATCTGTTTTCCATCCTCAGTATGTGTTTTCCATCTTCAAGGTCACAGTATAACCTACAATACCTCTAGTTTAGCCATTACATCCAGGTAGCATAGAAGGCCATGCCCTTATCCTTCAAGGAGACTCCCACTTACATGTCATAAGCCTGAACTGAGTCACGTGGTTAAATGCAGATTGAGAGGAGACTAGTAATAGTCTTGTTTCTGGGTGCAGCATCACCACAAATGAAATAAAAATTCTGTTACTAAGGAAGAAGGTGAGAAGACTTACTGCAGAGGCTAACTGGAAATCTTGGCAACATTCAGTAATTTGTCAGAGGATCTAGAGTCCCTGTTTAACAGTTACCCTCATGTGGCTGACACTATGGTGCAGTGGGTTAAGCCACTGCCTATAGCACTGGTATCCCATACGGGCACCGGTTCAAGTCCTGGATGCTCTACTTATGATCCAACTCCTTGATAATGTGCCTAGGAAAGCAGCACAAGATGGCCCAAGTAAGAAGTTCCTGGCTTCTGGTTCCTGGATTTGGCCTGGCTCAGCCCAGACAATTGTAGCCATCTGGGGAGTGAACCAGTGGATGGAAGATATCTCCATTTCTCTTTCTCTCTTCTCTCTCTCTTTCTCTAATTCTGCCTTTAAATAAATTAATCTTTTTAAAAAGTCACACTGTATACTATAAATATGTATATTTTTAATGTGTCAGTTAAAATATAAACAAATAAATGAAAAGCTACCCTTTTGTACTAAGTTGCCATCTCTCCAAATTCCTGTTAAATGCAAATATGTCACTCAGAATGTGGTAAAACAGTAACAATTAAACAAACATATTAAGTGCTCATATGACAACAAATCAGTTTATGACAATTTTTTTCTGTGAAGAATGAGGTCATAAGTAAAGAGAATCAAAAATTCTCTTTAGGGAAAGTATCTACGGAACCCCATGAATTCAAGGCACTCCTGTTCAAAAACTGAGGACAGAGAAGGAAACAAAACTAACTTTGCTTACTTCACAATTTTGCAGCATATTGACTTCTTATATATAAGTTGATACAATCGTATGAACTTGCTGTAGTCTATATATCATATCAAAGGTAGTATCTCACAAGTCAAACAATTCCATTTACTATCACCTTTTTTTTTTTTGACAGGCAGAGTGGGCAGTGAGAGAGAGAGAGACAGAGAGAAAGGTCTTCCTTTTGCCGTTGGTTCACCCTCCAATGGCCACTGCGGCCAGCGCACCGCGCTGATCCAATGGCAGGAGCCAGGTACTTATCCTGGTCTCCCATGGGGTGCAGGGCCCAAGCACTTGGGCCATCCTCCACTGCACTCCCGGGCCACAGCAGAGAGCTGGCCTGGAAGAGGGGCAACCGGGACAGAATCCGGAGCCCCGACCGGGACTAGAACCCGGTGTGCCGGTGCCGCAAGGCGGAGGATTAGCTTAGTGAGCCGCGGCGCAGGCCCATCACCTTTTTCAAGGCATTCATTTGTTTTTCAGTTTTACCAGCAAAGGGAGAAAATGCTGCTAAGGTATTGAGAACTGCATAGAAAAAGGAGAGAGAAAGTTTTTTTTCAAATAACCACAGCTCTTGCTCTTGAATCAAAATAGAGCACCATTTTGAAGAAAAGCACAGAGACAGGTTTTTCTTTCCAAAAATCTCCATTAGTTTTTGGAGTAAGACCTTTATCAAATTAATGTTATTCATTAAAGAGGTTTTGTTTTGACAGATTCAAATGGACTAGAGAAAGTTCATCTTCTACATTATGGGTAATCAAAATGTGCCCAGCAGAGCAAAGTACATTTCACGACACATGCACAGAGCAGATGTGAGACTCTTAAGGCCAGAAAAAACAAGTTCTATTTTGCTGTCACCCAGGGAAATTTCCCTTTTCTTTCAAGTAGCCAGTAATCCACTTATTTTTTTAAATCTTCATTTTTATTTTTTACCATCCGTGGATCTCATCCGTCATCCCAATGAACACAGCTTTGGAGATACAAAATGCTGTAACCAATTTACAGACCAATCCTAAGACTATAAACCTTTATATTCAGAGAAACTATGATGACTATTTAAGCCACCAGAGAAAAAAAATAAAGAAAAAACTATAAGCATTTGAAACTTGTTCACAGTCTTCAGGCCAGCCCACACAAGCTGATTCCCTACAGCACATCCATTGTGGACACTCAATAAATATTAACCAACATTCCCCAGTGACCAGGTTTACATTTAGGCATCTTGAGAATGAAGCTCACTTCAAGGACTGAGAAACTGCTTCACAGAATTTTTTTTTTTTTGGACAGGCAGAATGGACAGTGAGAGAGAGAGACAGAGAGAAAGGTCTTCCTTTGCTGTTGGTTCACCCTCCAATGGCCGCCACACTGTGGCTGGCGCACCATGCTGATCCGATACTCAGTCTAAATTTTTTATTCTGAAACCTGTTTTCCCAGTGTCTACATTTTATTAATGAGCTAACCCTTCTCTTTGAGTTTATAAAAAGTAGTACAGAAAGTAGTACAGAAAACACTGAGAAAGACTTTCATTTGAGAGTATTACTGTTATAGTCTCAGATATTTTGATAGTTGAGTAGTAGGGAAAACTGATGTAAGTTTAGCTTTCCCCCGAAGCCCCCAAACCCTTGCCCTTCCAGTTTCCTTTTGGATGATAATAACTGGCCTGCTGGAGCTGAGAAAGAAAATCTCTCATACCTGCAGAAAACTGAAATTTATCTTTCATCAGGTGTTCAAGCATTTCCCTCCAGGTGTCCAATTCTACATGCCAAAGCACATTGTTTTCAAAATAGAGCAATTCAACATCACATAATTTTTCCTACAACATTTCCCTACTTTTCACACCCTATTCCAAAGCACTCGATTGGAGTACACATTGCTTGGGAAAAAAGGGCCCTGTTTCATCTCACGGAGTGCTGTGTCCAGGAGACCACATTTTTCAGATATAAAAGGTTGAGATGGGTTTCCTTCTATGTCATCTTTGAAAAATGAGCAATCCCACCCTGAGGGTCACATTCCTACCCCACACAGAAGTGGCCCTTGTGTCTTACTATCCAACGAGGAGGATAAGATTTCCATACTAAAAGAGAGAAAAACCATCTCAGCCTTCTTTGTTATAAAAAGCTTAAGATCAATAGACTGACTGTGCTCTCTACTGGTAAAATCAAGAGCTACAGCCAGCATCAAAAATGTATTCGACAAAGGCCTCACAGAACTAGGAATTAAAAATGTGTTTACTGTGCCAGGAAACAGGATATCTTGTCGTTTGAGTTCAAAAATTACAACACAAGATTATAGCCTGAGAGCAGAAGCAAGCGAAGGCAATGGAGCTTCAGGCCCAAACTGAATATGGCTTAATATTTGATATCATTGTCAGTGTTACTCGCTGCTTAATGTGTTCTGGCCATACCATATCTAAATATACCTTAGTCCAGGGGTTTGCAAGTTTTAGTTTCCATCAGAAGCTCCTGGTATGCTGGTTAACAGCATACAGTCTCAACTCCAAAGTCCAGAAATTCTGATTCTGTAGCTTTCGAATGAAGCTCAGGAATTAGCATTTTATCAATTCTTCCCTGCCCTGGTGATTGTGTTGCAAGCAGTCCAACAAATACATGTTGCATAACATTGATACATTTTCACAAAACACACTGATAAGTATGATCAGAACAATTACTATTATGCCAGCAACACCATCAGAACTCTGCTGAACCTGCTGGGACTGGAGGAAAGCCTCCTGTTCTTATTGGTGTCCTTGTCCTCATACCAGCCATCTCTACCTGTCTTACTGGCTCCTGTTCAGTATCTGAGAGAAAGAGAGCATTTTCAATGAATAATAACAATAATAATGGCTAACATTTATTGCATGCTTACTATTTGCCCAGTACTTTTCTTACATTAACTAATTCAATCATTATAGCAATCTTGAGGATAAAGTAGGAACTATTATTGCTCTCATTTTACAAATAAAGAAATGGAGACATTCCCAAGGTCACACACCCTAGTAAGTGGCAGAGCCAAGATATGAAGGCAGGCAGTCTGGCTCCAAAACACATGCACTTAACCACTAGGCTATATTATCTGTACTTCAAAGGGAATATATTTGGTTTTTTTTCTTGGTGACTATATAATTTTTATTTCACTCACTGCATTATAAAATTATTGTGAGAAGTGAAAATGATTTAAAAGTTATAGCCCTTTACCAGTGGCTTCTTTGATCAAGTTCAGTTTCCCTGAATAGTGTGATCACAGTAAGACTCACTGTAATGCTTTTATAATGGCCTCTGTGTTCCCAGCTAATTCATTGCCTCACTTTAGAGATTTAGAAGCTGAGGCATTAAGTAAGCAACTTTTCCAAGGTTAACAACGAGTCCATGGCAGCAGAATACTAAAACCTCTGCTCATCCTCCAAGCTGCCCCAGCACCCCAATCCCTGGGTTTCTACTCAACTCCTTTATATACTGGCTTTGATTTGAGGAGGATAATATCCACAGCCTGTGAGTTTCCATGTATAGGGATATAAAAGAACAGAGTGTTATGCAAACTTGGCATAGCTTTTGGAAACCATGCTAGCACCCAAAAGACAACACACACAGTTGAAGACATCAGTCTAGACAGGAGAGGTGTCTTCTTTAAAGCTGTCATAATAAATATAACTGAACTTTGTCTGGCATTTAGTTATATCAGGTCTTCAACTGTAGACCTGTAAGTTCTTCCCTGTCTAAAAACTTCCCTTTGAACATCACTGTTTGCTTCACTCATAAAATACTTTTAAAACAACCTGGACCCACAGTATTTTCTCATGCCCTCTACCTAACAATCCATAAGCCCAGAGCATTTGCAAGTCTTTCTAGGTGCAAATGTGAAAGAAAAAGGATTCCAGTAGCTAGCTAAATGTGAGGAGCAGACATCATAGCACAGCAGGTTAAGCAGTTACCTGCAATGCCAGCATCCCATGTGAGGGCTGTTTGGAGTCCTGACTGCTCCACGTCTGGTCCAGCTCCCTGATAATGTGCCTGGGAAGTTAGCAGATGGTAACCCAAGTACTTGGCTCCCTGCCACCCATGTGAGAGACCTGGCCTGACCCATCTCTGACCATTTGCAGCCAACTGGGAGAGTAAACCAAGAGATTAAAAAATCCTCTCTCTGCTCCTCCTTCTCTCTGTAACTCTGCCTTTCAAATAAAAAAATTTTTTAAATAAGATAAAATGTTTGTGAATAACTGTAAGTTAGTCAAGGTTTATCAGTGCCCCAGAGTAATTCGTATATGAGGGGGCTACATTTACATCCTGAGGCATTGTGTCAAATTCCAGAATATACAACTCCATTTTCCCAATAATCAGCATGAACAGTGATAGTGTACAGTTACCCAAATCCATGAAGCAACGGTAACAGCAGGGATTATGCCCAGACTGATTTCCCAAACCATTAGGAATTGGTAATAGGGCATGCTCTGTGATATTCCCCACATCTAAAATGCTAAAATGGCTTTTGCTTCTCCTCTTGCTTCAACAAAGTCTCCATGCAAAAGACCTTCCAGACCATGTGTGAGTTGAATAGTTTTTAAAAAGATTTATTTATTTATTTATTTGAAAGGCAGAGTTACAGAGAGGCAGAGGCAGAGGCAGAGAGAGAGACAGAGAGAGGTCTTCTACCCACTGGTTCACTTCCCAGATGGCCACAATGGCTGAAGCTGCATCAATCCAAAGGTGGGAGCCAGGAGCTTCCTCCGGGTCTCTCACACAGGTACAGGGGCCCAAGGACTTGGGCCATCTTCTATTGCTTTCTCACACCATAGCAGAGAGCTGGATCAGAAGTGGAGCAGCTGGGACTTGAACCACACCCATATGAGATGCCGGCACTGCAGGCAGTGGCTTTACCCATTACGCCACAGTGCCGGTCCTGAATAGAAAATTTTACACAAAGGTAAATAAATGAACTGATGGAATGAGGCACCATTTTCTGAATTACTAAATTAGCAAAAATTAAGAAGATTCTCCATGTTGGCAAGGTTATGTAAAGAAAGGCACTTGGATATATTAGTAGGAATATAATTAGTGCAATTATTTTGAGAGAAATTTGGCAATATCAATCAAAATTAAAACTACACATACACTTTAGGAACCAAACCTATATGCTTGTAATACATGTAAAAGATAATTTAAAAAAGTATGCATTGCATTGATTGGGATAGAAAAAAAACTGGGAAAAAACTAAATGATTCAGCAACAGAACATAGTTAAATAAATTCTGTTTCATCATTAAGCTGCAACACTACAGAGATCTGCATGACTTGGTGTAGAAAAATCTTCAAGGGATATTATTAAGCATGGAGAAAAGCAAGCTAAGAAATAGCATGTATAATAAAATAAAAACTAACCAGGTGGGACTTCCGAAATGGCAGAGTGAGCACCTCTGTAAATCCATTCCTCCATAAAAGCAATGAAAATACTAGTAAAATTATAAAAATAAACTTTTTCAGGAATCTGGAAATTAACTAAAGGCCTAAAGCAATCTGAGGAGCAATTATTCAAGAAAAACTGTTGCACCTCTCCGTAAGAACACTTTATGACATATTTAACTTGGCCCACTCCCTTGTCCATCTCCAGAACTCCAGTCACCTTGAAAATCAGCAGACTAAGAACCAGTAGATGCTAAAAATAATAATAATAAAAAAACCTACAAAAAAAAAAAAAAACAGCAGTCATGCAGCCACAAGAGGGGGCAGATTGGACTTGGAGCTCCTTTAAAAGTCCCATGCACAGAACATTGTCACTCTTTGACTTATGTCGCAGCTCCCTGGGAAAGTCCCATTTATAGAGGGTTTTCATTATTTGATCTCAGTTTGCTCCATGAGATTAAGTTCTATCTGTAGTACAGTCATCAGAAACAATCAGCTGCAACTGTTTAACATCACAGCAGCCTGTTGATTAGACCAGTGTGGGCAAGCAACAGCCTAGCCAAAAACTGAAAAGAAAGATTTAGAGAGAGATGTCCACAGTAGGGTTTAAGGAGCTCTGACATATGTCTAACTAGCCTCTCATTTCTGGCTAACCTTAAGGCTCTGGGCAAGCAGAGCCAATGTTAAGGCAGAGAAATGACAGTACAAATGTATTTTTGATAACTTTTGTCTTATCCTACTTTTTTAAAAGTACAATTGCATAATAAATAATTACAAAATTATGTACATGGACTAATAATGAGTAAACGTGTAATTTCTATGACAATACTAGCACAAAGGAATGAGGAGGGAATGGAGGTACACTGAAGCAAATAGTCTGTATACTATAGAAATTAAGATAGTATTAATCTGAACCAGATTGCTTTTTTTTTTTAAATTATTGCCCATACCAATGTTCACAGGGCTGTTCCTTTTTTTTAAGGATTTATTTATTTATTTATTTGAAAGTCAGAGTTACACACACACACACACAGAGAGAGAGAGAGAGAGAGAGAGAGAGAGGTGTCTTCCATCTGATGGTTCACTCCCCAGATGGCCGCAATGGCCAATCCGAAGCCAGGAGCCAGGAGCTTCTTCCCGGTCTCCCGCATGGGTACAGGGGCCCAAGCAGTTGGGCCATCTTCTACTGCTTTCCCAGGACACAGTGGAGAACTGGATCAGAAGAGAAGCAGCTGGCACTAGAACCGGCGCCCATATGGGATGCCAGCACTTCAGGACAGGGTGTTAACCTGCTGAGCCACAGCACCGGCCCCATGAACTAGGTTGCTTTAAGATGGTAATTGTAATACAATACATAGAGCAACCACTAAGCAAATAAGTTGAAAGACGTGTACTGAAAAACAAACAACAAAGCAATTAGAAAATACCTAATTATCACAAAATAAGGTGGTAATGACAGAATAGAAATACAAATATATATATATATATTTTTTTTTTTTTTGACAGGCAGAGTGGAAACTGAGAGAGAGAGACAGAGAGAAAGGTCTTCCTTTGCCGTTGGTTCACCCTCCAATGGCCGCCGCTGCAGCCGGCGCACCGTGCTGATCCGATGGCAGGAGCCAGGAGCCAGGTGCTTTTCCTGGTCTCCCATGGGGTGCAGGGCCCAAGCACCTGGGCCATCCTCCACTGCACTCCCTGGCCACAGCAGAGAGCTGGCCTGGAAGAGGGGCAACCGGGACAGAATCCGGCACCCCGACCGGGACTAGAACCCGGTGTGCCGGCGCCGCTGGGTGGAGGATTAGCCTAGTGAGCTGCGGCGCCGGCCTAACAAATATATATATATATATATAAGACATACAGGAAACAGAAAGCAAAATGGCAAAAGCCAGTCCTTCCTCATCAGTAATCACAGTAAATGTAAATGGAGTAAACACTTCAAATAAGACAAAAAGTGACAGAATGGATAAAATCAAACATAGCTCAACTATATATTGTCAGCAAGAGACATACTTTATATTAAAAGACTCAAATAAATTGAAAATCAAAGAATGGAGAAAATACACAAATAGTATACACAACAAGATATGCAAACTAACCAAAAAAAAAGATTGAAGTAGTTATATTAATAGTGGAAAAAATAAACTTTAAGACAAAAACTCTCATTAGAGTCAGAGGTGCATTTTATAATGATAATAGGTTCAACTCAGTAAGAATAGTTAGTTTTTAACAAATATGCACCTAACAAAGGAGCCTTAGAATACACAAGATTAAAACTGACATAACTGAAGAGAGAAGGAGACAATGCAACAATAATGGCTGCATACTTTAATATCCCACATTCAATTATGGGCAGAAAAGCTAGGCAGAAGATCAACAAGGACATAGAAAAACATGAATGATGCTCTCTACCAAATTAATCCAACAAAAACTGATAGAACACCCTACCTAACAGCAGTTGAATGCACATTTTTAAGTGTACATAGAAAATTGTCTAGGATAGACTTATGATAGGCCACCAAACAAGTATTAATAAATTTAAAAGGAGTGAAATTATATGAAATCTACTCTGTGACCAAAATGGTGTTAAATTAGAAATAAACAAAAAAAGAGAAAATCTATAAGTATTTAGAGATGGAACAACATATTTCTAAAAACCTTATAGGTAAAAGAAATTTCAAAGGAAACTAGAAAGTACTTTTAGATTAAAATATAAACACAAATGAAAATTTATAGCAAAAGTATTACTTAAAGGGAAGTTGGTACTTTTAATTACTTAAAAAAAGAAATATTTTCAATCAATAATCTCAACTTCTAGCTTAAGATACTAGAAAATGAAGGGCAAATTAAACACAATGCAAACAGAAGAAGGATATAACAAAGATTAATTGTAACTAACTGCCTCAGAGAATAGAAAAACAATAAATGAAATCAATAAAACCAAATTTGGTTCTTTGAAAAAATCCACAGAATGTATAAAACTTTAACTAGACTAACCAAGAAAGAAAGAAAGACTCAAGGTACTAAAATCATGAAAGAAAGGACACCACTACCCACTTCAGAAATATAAAAGAATTATAAGGGAATATTATAGACAAGTATGAGTCACCAAATTAGATAACCCACATGAAATAAACAAATTACTAGAATGACACAAACTACCAAAACTGACTCAGAAAGAAATAGAAAATCTGTATAGGCTACTAACAAGAGATTGAATTAGAAATCAATAAACTTTACACATAGAAAAACTCGGGTTCAGAAGGAGTTACTAGCTAATTCTATAAAACATTTTAAGAAGAATTAATAGCGATCCTTTGCAAACTCTTCCAAAATTTAGGATGAGAGAGAACATTTCACAACTCATTCTATGAAGCCAGTATTACCCTAATACCAGAGTCAGACACTACAAGAAAACTAATATCCCAAGTGAATATAGGGACAAAAATCCTCAACAAAATACGACAAACCAAATCCAGTAAAATAAAGTTTACATACCATGAACAAGTGAGATTTATCCTAAAGAATGCAAGTTTTGCTCAATATTTGAAATCAATGTAATAACATACCTAAAATTATTAATGAAAATATTTGAAAAAGATAAAAACCACATAAATGTTTTCAGTAGACACTGAATTTTTTTACATAATACAACCCTTTAATGATAAAAACAAAATGAAACAAATTAAGAAGAAAATTTCCTCAACCAGATAAAAGGGCATTTCTGAAAAATCCACAGCTAACATCATACCTAATTGTAAAGACTGAAAGTTTTCCCCTCATATCAGGAACAATTCAAAATTATGTGTTCTCACTACTTTTATGCAACAAGATACTGGAGGTTCTATCCAGGAGAATTAGGTAAGAAAAAGAAATAAAAGTCATTCAGACTGGAAAGGTAGAAGTACAACTACCCTATTTGAATATGTCATCATCTTGTATATAGAAAATTCTAAGGAATCCACAAAAGAAAACAAAAAACTGTGAGAAACACATCAAGGCCACAGGATATAAGATCAATGCACAAAAATCAAACTGTATTCCTTACATAAGCAATGAACCATTCAAAAATCAAATTAAGAATATAATTTAATTTATAGTAGCATCAACAGAATAAAATAACTAGGAGTGATTTTAGCAAAGATCAATATTAGCACATTTGCAAGAACTTAAGAAAGATATACATAAGTGGAGAGGCACTCTGCTTACTGGGTTGGAAGACAATATTGTTAAGATGGTAATTCTCCCCAAATGGATGTGTACCTTGAACACAATCACTGACAAAATTTCAGCACAATTTCTTTTTCAAATATTGTCAATGAGATCTCTAAGTTTGTGTGGAAATGCAAGGTATTTAAAATAGCTAAAACAATCATAAAATAAAAAGTTGAAGGATGCTCATTCTTTTCCCAACTACAAAAGTTACCACAAAGGTACAATTATCAAGATAATGTGGTACTGGCCTAAGAACATATATAATGATCAATGTAACAGAATTGAGAGTTCAGAAATAAATCCTAATACTTAAGGTCAATTAATTTTTAAAAGTTATTCATAAAGAAAGGGAGGGGGAGAGCGAGAGAGCACACTCCCATCTTCCGGTTCACTACACACCCGCAACAGCCAGAACTGAGCCAGGCTGAAGTCAGGAGCTGGGAACTCAAACCAGGTCTCTCACATGGATAGCAGGGATGCAACTGCTTGAACATAACCCGCTTCCTCCCACAGTCTGCATTGGCAGGAAGCTAGAATCAGCAGTCAGAGACAGGAATTAAACCCAGGCACTCCAATATGAGAAACAGGTATCTTAAACACTAGGCCAGTAGCTAGCGCTGTGGCGCAGCAGTTGAACGCCCTGGCCTTAAGTGCCAGCATCCCATATGGGCGCCAGTTCAAGACCACCCGGCTGCTCTACTTCTGATCCAGCTCTCTGCTATGGCCTGGGAAAGCAGTAGAAGATGGCCCAAGTCCTTAGGCCCCTGCACCTGTGTGAGAGACCCAGAGGAGGCTCCTGGCTCCTGCCTTCAGATCAGTGCAGCTCCAGCCGTTGCAGCCAATTGGGGAGTGAACCAGCTGATGGAAGACCTCTCTCTCTTGCCTGCCTCTCCTCTCTCTGTGTAACTCTGACTTTCAAATAAATAAATAAATCTTAAAAAAAAGTTTTTACAAAAAACACACTAGGCCAGATGCCCACCCATCAGTTTTTTTTTTACAAAGGTTTGAAAACAACTCATTAGGGAAAAGAATGTTCAACAAATGATGCTGGGACAACTGATATACACATACATTTTTCATAGACTTAAATGTAAGAGCTAAAAACAATGAAACTTCTAGAAAAAAACATAGGAAGACACATATCAGACCTTAGATTAGGTTAAGATTTCTTAGCTACAACACCAAAAGCCTACAAAAGAAAAATAAATGATAAATTAGAATTTATTGAAATTCAGAACTTTTGAATTTCAAAAAAACATTACTAAGAGAACAAAAAGAAAAGCAACAGACTGGGACAAAATATTTGCAAACACATATACAGTAAAGGACTTGTATCCAAGATATACAACTCTTAAAATTTTATAATAAGAAGACAAATAACCCGTTTTTAAAAGTGGACAAAAGTTATGAGCAGATTTTTCAGCAAAGAAGATAAATGAATGGCTAATAAGTGTATGAATAAAATGTTTCACACCATCAGTCATTAGGGAAATACAAATTAAAACCACAATGAGAAATAATTTTGTCCCAGGAGAATGGATATATGACAAAAAATGCTATTGAGAATGGGCAGAACTCTGGCCTCAGAATCAGCCCTTCAGGCATTTGGATCTGGCTGAAGATCCCAGGAGAGTATTTTAGGCATGAAAAGCCAAGACACTCTGGAAAACAAACAAACAAACAAACAACAACCTAAATGAAAGACCTCTGCGAGTGAGATCCCAGTGGAAAGAACAGGTCATCAAAGAAGGAGGTACCTTTCTCTGAAGGGAGGAGAGAACTTCCACTTTGACTATGACCCTGTCTGAATAAGATCGAAGTCGGTGAACTCAAAAGGCTTCCATAGCCTTGGCAACTCATGACTAGAGCCTAGGGAGATTACTGACGCCATAAACAAGAGTGTCAAATTGTTAAGTCAACAACAGGAGTCACTGTGTACTTACTCCTCATGTGGGATCTGTCCTTAGTGTGTTGTCCAATGTGAAGTAATGCTATAACTAGTACTGAAACAGTATTTTACACTCTGTGTTTCTGTGTGGGTGCAAACTGATGAAATCTTTACTTAATATATACTAAATCGATCTTCTGTATGTAAAAATAATTGAAAATGAATCTTGATGTGAATGGAATGGGAGAGGGAGCGGGAGATGAGAGGGGTGTGAGTGGGAGGGAAGTTATGGGGGGGGGAGCCGTTGTAATCCATTAACTGTACTTTGGAAATTTATATTTACTAAATAAAAGTTAAAAAAATAAAAAAAGAATGGGCAGAAACAGCAATACTCAAAGAATGTTGATAGGAATATAAATATGTACAGCCACTGCAAGCAGTTTGGCAGTTATTCAAAATATTGAACTTTTAGGTAGCTATCCATGCTCAGTGTGGCTTATGCCCCAAAGGCCAAAACATTAAGGGCTTGGTCCCCCAAAGTCATATGTGGCTTTATAAGTAGAGACCACATTTACACAGACAACAAATATGCTCACTCATGCTCTCTCTCGCTCTCTCTCTGCTTCCTGGTTCACCATGTGGTCATTTTCTGCACACATCCTGCCATTGCAATCCTCCACCCTCCCTAGACAGCCAAACCAGTGGGGCCTACCCATCCTTGAACTGTGAACCTCCAAAACTATCAGCCAAAATAAACTTCCTTCCTTCGTAAGTTCATTCATCTTGGGTACTGAATTATAGTGGCAAAAAAGTAACTAAGAAAAATGAAATGAAAACATACCCAAAGACTTGGAAATGCTCATAGAATTATCCACAACTGCTAAAAACTGGAGACAACCTAAATGTCTATCAACTGGTATAGACAAATGTGGGGTAGCCATAAAATTGAATACTATTTAGCAATAAAATGTAACAGACTACTAACACATGCTACATATGTCATGGATGCATCTCAAAATCATATTGTGGGGGGCCAGTGCTATGGTGTAGCAGGTAAGGCTGCCGCATGCAATGCCGGCATCCCATATGGGTGCCAGTTTGAGCGAGTCCCAGCTGCTCCACTCTACTACGGCCTGGGAGAGAAGTGGAGGATGGCTCAAGTGCTTGGGCCCCTGCACCCATGTGGGGAACCGAGAAGAAGCTCTTGACTCCTGGTTTCAGACTGGCCCAGATCCAGCCATTGTGGCCATCTGGGGAGTGAACCAGTGGATGGAGGACCTCTCTCTTTGCCTCTGCCTCTGCCTCTGCCTCTCTCTGACTCTGCCTTTCAAATAAATAAATAATTCTTTAAAAAAATATATTGTGAAGAAAGCTAAGACAAGCACAAGAGACCACATATTGTACACAATGTATATGAAATGTCTAGAAAAGAGGTAGAAAATAGATGAATGGTTGCCTAAGGTTGGGGTAGGAACAGGGATTAATGAGAATGAGGGATCTTATTATGGGAGTGGGGGCGGTGAAAATGTTCTAAAATTGATTTATGGGGATGATTGCACCACTCAGTAATGTTACTAAAAATGCTTCAATTGTACACTTGAAATGGGTGGATTTTATATGTAAAATTTCAACAAAGTCCTTTTTAAAATTAGAGCTGACATTTATATAACATTTAGCATGTGCCAGTGTTTTAAATGCTTAGCATACAGCAACTCATTTAATCCTCCTAACAGCCCTCTGAAATAGATGCTATTATTTATCCCCCTTTCATAAATGAGGAAACTGAGGCACAGAGCGATCAGCTAAGTAGCTGCAGAGCACACAGCCAGTAAGTAAAAATGGGATCTGAACCCAGTCAGCCTGGCTGCATGATCTGTGACCTTAGCCATGGCTTCTATTGGTAGAAGAACAGAAACAATATACAGATGTACTCACATGTGGCAATGTGTGGAAGAAATCACAAGGCACTTTAATCAGGGATCCCCTCTGTGGAGTGGGAAATGAGAGAGGGCAAGAGAAGGACCTTTCCACGTATTACTTTATACCTCTTTGAATTCGGAGTCATTTTGTAGATAAGAAACATCTATTTTTAAATCAAGACATTGGTTATCTTTGATTTGTTAGATTATACATTTTTCATTTTCCCTGAACTTTTTTCTATTCTCAGAATTCTTTGGGGTATGTGTTTGAGCCAAGCTCTCAAATAATTACCATGACGTGTGTTTTGCTACATTTCCTCCTGCCAATGTCAGGGGCCCAAGAAGGGTAGGGTGGGGGAGCAGAGGGAGACTTCATGAAAGAAGGGCCTGTGTTCCTTGCTCTGCTTGGGTGAGAATGTGATTGGGCTGGATTCAAGGCTGCACTGAGCTGTGCTGGGCAGTGAACTCTCTGGATCCCCCAGGGGCACGGGGGTTTGGTGGGGGGAAGGCTGCCTGCCTTAGAAACCGCTGCTGTCCTGGAGGGGGATAGATTATCTGCACATGTGTGCAGGGTGAGAGTGATTCTAACACCAGCATATGTGCATCCGTGCAACGGAGCTTTGCTGTTGTTGATTTTTTATTTTTATTTTACTTATTAAAGCTATTTACAAAAGGATATGTTACAAAAACAACTATGTGTTATGGAGTATCTTTACTAATGTAGGAAATATTAAGTTTATAACCTTGAGGAAGCATTAGATTGTATTTAAACGAAAATGCAAGTGGTTAATGTTTAGACTGCGAGTAAGTCTTCGTGATCATTTCTTTGGTTCAATATGATGGAACAAGGACAAAAAGCCTTGGATCCATGTTGACCTCTCGCCTAGATAACAGCAAGCAGGCCCCCGTTTCTCTGCCCTGCCTTGAGCAGCCCCGCCCTGCCTGGACTGCAGGACACAGCACTACCTGAAGAGTCCAGCTGTCAGCCCTCAGGCTCTCCCAGCTCTTCCCAAGCTCTTCCCCCCAGCCTCAGCCTCAGCCTCAGCCCCAGCGTCCAGCCCCAGCCTCAGCCCCTCCCAGCTCACACTGCACTCTCGCAGGGCCTTTAGAAGTAGCCCAGGCTCTACCTCTGTCTCACAGCCCGGCTTTCGCTCAGGCCCCCACGCCTCTCCCGGCCACTTTGTACTTGGAAAACCGCTGGTCTGTGCTAGTCTGTGAGGGAAGGCACTCCCTCTCGGCCGTGTCCACCTGGGCGTGAGCCCCTCCCAGGCTTTATTCTTCTGAACAAACCTGCTCTGGCTTCGGCTTCATGGTCTGCCTCTTCTTCCCTGACACAATAACCTTGGGGGGGGGGGGGGCAAGGAATAACAATGGGGTGGGTTGGTTGGTTTTTAATATCAATTCATGGTATACTAACCCCATATCAGGGTATAATGTGAAAAAATAGAATACTGTTTCATGAAAGTTTTCTTTTTAAAGATTTCACATTCAACAGACTGATTAAAAGATACTTCAAGGAGATGATACTTTTTTCTTTGATTTTCTAGCTAAGGGTTAATGTCACATGATCCCTTTTGCTAGTAAGACGCAGCAAAATCAAATGAAGGAAGTGTGGGCTTCAGAGTCAAACTTGAGTTCGAGTCCCAGATCTGCCACTTACCAGCTGTCTGACCTTGGGCAAGATATTTAACCTAATCCTTCAGCTGTTTTTTTGTTCTTGTTTTTCTAAAAAACGGACACAGCTCTACTTCCTAGCACACAGTGGTTGACTGACGCAAATTAGTAAATGTTCAGTATGATTAATAGTTCTCTTTCCTCTCCTCTGGGGGAGAAGAAACTGAGCAGGAAAAAAAAGTCTTGGTGCACATGAGCTACCTTTCCTAACATGCCGGGTTCCTGCTACAGAAGTACCTGACCTCTCCTGACATGGTGAAAGTGTGTGCATGCCTTCTCTCACCTCAGAATCTCTTACGCTATAGCTACTCTACCTTTCCAGCGACGATTCTGAGTAGTTGTAGCACCTACTCAACACCGTATACACCTATGAGTGGCCTTCAAAGAGTTTGTGGACCATGAAATTATAAGTTTAGGAGCAGAATTTGGTGCAGCACTTAAAGGGACACCCGCGTCCCCTATCACAGTGCCTGAGTTTTGAGTCCCAGCTCCGCTCCTGATTCTAAGTGCTGCTGAGGTGCACCCTGGGAAGCAGCAGATGATCACTCAAGTACTTGAGTTCCTGCCATGCACTCCAGAGACCTGGATGGAGTTCCTGGCTCCTGGCTTCAGCCTGGCTCAGCCTAGTGTGCTTCAGGCCCTTGAGGAGTAAAGCAGCAAATGCAAGCATTCTCTCTGCCTCTATGTCTGTGTGTCTGTGTCTCTGTCTCTCTGGCTTTTAAATAAGTAAATAAACATTTTTAAATAAATGATACATTTACTGTAAACATTTTGAAATCCATGCGTAGATTTTTTTTTTCTTAATACGCATTTTCCACAAACTTTTGGAAGATCCCTTGTATTTGTGAATTGTCTCTGTTCAGGCAAGAGACATGCCAGCTTGATTTGCTTTGAGGATTTTGCTACTGGGCTTATATTTTCCCAGAAAAGGTGGTAAGAAACTTCTGTGGGAATAGAGAAAAGCCTTTCCCAAGTCACCACTGACAAACTGCTATTTCTAATAAAAACTCTGAGGATGTGGTAATGAGAGCGCCACTGTATCAAGTATGACCATCTTACCCAAAGCATCCATGTTCACCTGCACACGGCACTGACCTTGTGCCAAGTCTTCCAGGAGGAATGCTTTTTACCTTTCTTACATGTTCAGAGTGCTAAGGTTTTAGGCGTTAGAGGGGGAGGGGACTACAAGCAAGCTACTGGGACCTGCACACAACTAAACTGCACCACCTTGGCATTAACTCCTCAAAGTAAGGTCAGCATAATCTAAGAACTGAAAGCCAAAAACGAGCCCTTGGGGGCGGCCACACTTGAAGAGGAGGACGAAATTCACAACAGTAAAGTAAAACGAGAAATCAGAAAGAAAGAAAATCGGGCTATGACAAGGTCAACATAGAAGAAAAACCATGTTCAGCAGGGGCATCAAATACAGCACAGAGTTCTAGAAAGAGAAGCAGCAAAAAGTGATTTGACCAGGAGGAAGTTAGCCGTGGTTTCTAAGGTTAAGTGGTTTCTGCCTGGGCAGGTGGTTACTATTACATAAACAGTGGCTTAAAGAGAATAAGATAATTTTAGATCAACATCCTATTTTACACAGAAGGTGTAGGGCGTTATAATTAGACTCACTATTCATTCATTTAGCCCACTGGCAATTACTGTGCTCTTGCAAGTGCCTAACTCTACCAGGCTCCGTGGGGTGAGGGGCACCAAATAGAAAAGCCATAATTAAACCACAACGCTCCTCTCTCGCAAGCAATCTGGGGGAAGTTTGAAAGTGCCGATTTAAAAATGAAAGCCTCATTTCTCTGTAGCTGGCTCCTTCTGTATCCTTTTCTGATCTATTATTAACCGTTTGTTTTCCTTTTGTTAACCTAGCAGGACAGCAAGCTTTTTTTTTTTTTTTACAAAAATCAAATGTCAAAGTAGCTTATGATGTCGTGAGGCAAAGCAGAAAGAGCGTCTTTCTCTTGTGTTATTTTTTTCCCCTACAAACACAAAAGCCCATACAAAACCGTCCAAAGGAACCAAAGTTTCCTCAGGTAACACACACAAAAACAGCTTACATTGCCTCGCGTCTCATGATTTAACAGGTTTGTTGGCCCCCGTTAACTGGCAATGTATCACCGTGGATTCTGACAGGAGGCGAAAAACCTCAGGTCTCAAAGACTCGTGTGTGAGTTCTGAGGAAAAACAGACGTGGCATTTAGACCTTGTATTAGCTATTCATTTCTGCCAACAATCCATTGGAGTAGGCCACGGAAACATTTTTTAGCAAATATCCCTACAGATCTCTGCTTCTCAAAGTGCCTCAAAGCTGCCCTGCAAGTGAGCAACCCAGTGCCTGGAAATCCGACAACCCCCTGGAACCATCTGGAACATCAGGTCCAGGAGGATGGCGCAGGCCTTTCCCAAGTCCGGGGAAGACACTGGCCTCCCGCACTGGAGTACCCGGCTTCCGAGTTCCTGCCACCCACCTGGGAGACCCGGATGGAGTGCCCAGCTTCTTTCACCTGCCCCAGGCCTGGCCATTGCAGGCATTGTGGGGAGCGGAACAGTGAACGGAAGCGGTCTCTGCCTCTCAAATAATTTTGCTTTAAATTTGTTAATGGAGCATAATTTTAAACTTAAAAACGGGTATATTGTGAAGTAAACTATAAAATTCACAAGATGTGTTTTATGAAACAAAACAACAAAACTAAAGAACTTGGTTAGAAAGCTGAGGCCTGCGCCGGGGAGACGCCACATCCTCTCCCCACTCCCATGAGGGGCGTGGCTACCGAAAGCTCGGGTCTACGATTGTCCGCAGCGGGAACTGCTTAGGCTCCGCTTCTGTGGCTGCATTCCACTCTCCCTACCCAGACACGCAAACCTTTCTCTTTACCAGTTGTAAGCAGGTGAAACTACAGGCCAGGCCTCATCACTGTCAATAATTAATGGCTGGGGCTGGTTGGCATTGCGTCACAGCGGATGAAGCTGCCACCTGCGACACCATCGTCCCGTATGAGGTGCAGGTTTAACTGCGGCTGCCCCGCTTCCAATGCAGCTCCCTGCTAATGTGCCTGGGGAAGTAGAGGAAGATGGCCCAAATATTTAAGTCTCTGCCACCCATGTGGGAGACCCAGGTGGAGGTTTAGCTCCCGGCTTCTGCCTGGCCCTGGACCAGCCCCAGCCTTTGTGGCCTTTTTGGGGAGGGTGAACCAGAAGAGGGCGCTCGCGCTCTCGCTCGCTTTCGCTCTGTCTCCTCTCTGCCTTTCAAATAAATAAAAACACAGCACATCGCTGCTTAAAAAAAAAAAAAAAAAGAATTAAGGTCTCTAATCCATTATGCACATGTGCACATCAGCTATAAGGGACTTTTGTACCTGGCCATCCAAAACAAGTCCACCTGAAGTGTGATGTGTGGTGCTTTTCTCTACTTATCTCAATATTTACTTTTTCTTTTTTAGTGATTAGGGAAAGCTTTTTTAAAAAACAAAAGAAGGGGCCCACCATTGTAGCACAGTGGGGTAAGCCACCATCTGCCAACGTGGGCATTCCATATGAGTGCAGGTTCCAGACCTGGCTGTTCCAGTCCGGCTCCCTGCTAATGTGTCTGGGAAAGCAGCAGAAGATGGCCCAGGTACTTGGGCTCCCGATACGCATGTGGGAGACCTAGTTGGAGTTCCAGGCTCCTGGCTCCTGGCTTCAGCCTTGGGGAGTGAACCAGCAGATGGGGATTTCTCTCGCATGCTTTAACTCTGCCTTTCAAAGAAAGAAATATTTTTAAAAGACACAGAACACATTGCTGTATGTAAAAAAGGAGTAAGGTCAACATTCCATGTGCACATCAGCTCTAAGGGGCTTTTATACCTGGCCATATAAAACAAGGTCACCTTAAAAATAAACAAATGTACCTGAACTGTGATATGTGGTGGCTTTTCTCTACTTTCCATATTTTAATTTTCTACTACTTTTTTCCTCTTAATGGTTAGGTATTTTTTTTTAAAAAATTGTAGAACATTGTAGAACAGTTTTTTTTTTTAAAGATTTACTTATTTGAAAGAGTAACACAGAGAGAAAAGGAAAGGCAGAGAGAGATAGAGGTCTTCCATCCGCTGGTTCACTCCCCAATTGGCCGCAATGGCCGGAGCTGCGCCTATCCAAAGCCAGGAGCCAAGAGCTTCCTCCGGGTTTCCCACGTGGATGCAGGGGCCTAAGGACTTGGGCCATCCTCCACTGCTTTCCCAGGCTGTAGCAGAGAGCTGGACCAAAGTGGAGCAGCCAGGTCTCGAACCAGCGCCCATATGGGATGCCGGTGTTTCAGTCCAGGGCGTAAACCTGCTGCACCACAGGGTCAGCCCCGTAGCACAGTGTTTTAAGCTGCCACTTGTGACACGGGCATCCCATGAGTACAGGTTCAAGTCCTGGATGTTCCACCTCCAATCCAGCTCCAGCTCCATACTAATGTGTCTGGGAAAGCCCCAAAGGGTGGCCCATGTACTTGGACACCTGCCACCCACATGGGAGACCTGGATAGAGTTCCAGGCTCCTGGCTTCGGCTTGCCCCAGCCCTGGCCGTTACAGCGTTGGGGAATGACTCAGTGGATGGAAGATTATCTGTGTCTCCTTGCCTTTCAAATGAATAAAAAAAAAAAAAAAAAAAAAAAAAAAACGAAAGAGAACATATGTTTGGAAATTTCTCTAATAGTCCTTTAAATAGTTGCTTTTTCACCATCACTGATCACAATAGGCAAATATCTGATTTATTGCATTCAGAGTCACTGTTTATCAACTCTTTCTTATCACTTTTTATGCCAAAACGAACCACCAAATGTTCTAATGAAGTATATCATTTTCCTGCAGTAACTCCATTTTAAAACACGCACCCAAAATCTGTTATTCTTACTCAACTAGTTTTTATCCATTTTAACTGCAGTTGACTCCCCCTTACCATCAATTCACAGGCTGTGTGGCAAAGATGAATTATGTCCCATTCATAGAAGTATAGAGAGACCCAAAATCAAAGAAACAATTCTACCATTTAAATCTCAATAATAACTTCTGTGTTATCCCCAAAATACAGGCTACCCCCCTCCCTACAGGTGGTTTTAATGCAAACTGTACAATCAAGTCTGATCTTTAGGCTGAGGCCAAGCATAAGCTTTTTTTATATGGAATGCAATCCTTTCATGGGAATAGCTTTTTATACAGGGACATTATTATTATTATTTTAATTACTCAAGGCCTCAGCTTTATGTTTCCTATCTTAAAACCATATTCCAATTGCCAAGGTGCTATGGGAAATTCAAGTAACAAAATTAGAAAAAAATAAAATTAAAAGAAAAAAAATAACATACTCCAAGTAGAAAAGAGGCTTAGCTTTGTCAGTGGAGAACCAACCCAATATATTTTCTAAAGGTTAATTTAAGCACAACTCTTTTAGAGAAAAACAATATTTATTGTGTGAAAGACATATATGTATTCACCAAAGACACAAACCAAAGCTAAGACTATTAATATGATAAGGAAATACCAGTGAAAGCTAATGAAGATAAGTTCCATTAAATTCCTAAGGAAAGTACAATAATTCCGACACAGTTGAAGTAATAATTAGAACCTTTCAAACAATAGGGAAAATATAAACTGTATAAATGCCTCAATTCAGAGGCAAAGAAATGTTAAATTGTGTGCTGAAACCTGATGCATCACCGAACACTGGTGGTGCCTTGTAGTCTTGGGTCTTTAGACCAGTACCACCACCTGGCAACTCTGACAATGGGTGCCATGTGATTCTCTGCCCATCTGGAGAACAGAGACTAGTAAAGCATGTTAACTTCTTGGTGCAAATGACACAATCAAATCAGATAACCTTGGCTGGGAAGGGGTCAGAGTTCAGAGAGGTCAACTGTCTATCACATTATATCAATAGCAAATTCAGAGGGGTCAAGTTCCATCTGCATCAAAACAGCAAACTCACAGTGCCTTTCAAAGGCTCCAGACTGAGAAAAATACAAGGAACACAATATTTCATTTACATTTTACTAGCTCTTCCAGTGTTTCGGAGGGATAGAGGGTTTCAATGATCTAATAAGAATGGGACTGTAAGGTGGACTTAGAACATATTGAGCAACTATGTTGATTGACTCGGTCAATTGATGTAGCCTTTCAATCTACTGGTAAGTAGTGTCTTCAGCGTTCCATCCAGGCATTCTTATATTTCACAGGGGGGAACCTAAGTGTCCTAAAACATAAAAAAGAAAAAATTAATTTGCTTGTCACCCCAGTTCCAAGAACTTTGAAGTACCCTCTCAACTCTGCCCTTGACCAGTAACTGGCACTTCCCTAGTGCTTTGTCTGCTTTGCGTCTACCACAGTCCTCATCAGTGGGTGACAGTGTTGCTTTCTTGGTAAAAAGATATTTCTGGAGGATTGTTGTTAGAGCCATAAACTCATCTGGCCTACTTTTGAAGGAAACGTGTGTTTCAATAACTTCAGCATTTGAATGTAAAATCTGTTGGTGGCTGAATTCACCCCTAGGGCACCCCTGTCATTTCAACTGAGCCAGTGACTAGGAACACCTGGGCAGTCTTCATTAGCAGGAACAGACCCGCAACAGTGAGGGCCCAAGTGGTTGGGCTCCTGTCACCCATGTGGAACAGCTGGATTGAGTTCCCGGTTCCGGGCTTTGGCTTCAGCCAGGAGCCACTTGCAGGCATTAAGGGAGCGAACCAGCAGATGTTTGCTCTCTGTGTCTTCTCTGCTTCTCTCTCTGCCTCTCAAATGAAAAAAATTTTTAAATGTAAACCTCGAGGGGCTTTTCTGTTGCGTAAATGGAGAAAGCGTGCACAGACAAGCTGTGGCTGAAGTAATTGCTTTCTGGCCATTCACTGTGTACAGAGACCTGACCTGCCCATGAAGGGCTTCTGAGCACTAAGATCTGAGTATGTTCCGGGACAAGACCTTCTTGGCACAATCAGTCCAGGCATCACACTAACACAGCTGAGGATTAAAGGGAACGCACCTTAAAGTTGGAGAGGAGTAAGCCTCGCAGATATGCTGGTTACACTATCTCATACTGGTTATTTGTGATGGCACGAGAAAGGCAGTAGGCTAGAAAGATTCCTACCAGCTGGAAATAAAACATGAACAAAATTTAAAAATCGTCTCGCTTGCAACTACAAGGGGGGTAAGACATTTCCTAAGGAACAACAGGGGCTTACCTGGAAGCAAGCAACTCCAAATGAAATTCCTGCGACGACTCCCATTTCTGACTCAATAATGGTCATTACCTTTATGAAACAACCCTAATTGGGAGCATTAAAAAAAAACATTAAGTACAACACAAGCAATCTGTGCTTTTCTTCATATAATAAATACCTGGAGCTTCAGCTACCATTAACCTTTGATAATCATTTTATTGAAATCCATTCTCTTTCACATGCTCTCAATAGGACAAATTGTTATTCCCATCTTTTGGATTATGCATTTACAAGTGGTACTTGCTAGTCATGGGAACCTAAGTCCTGCTTTAATACACACCGTGTGCATTATTGTGAGTAAAAATATAGAGTCAACTCTGTCCTCAAACACTGTCAAATAAAAAGTTCTGAAAGTCTCCTTACTTCATTGTTTACTTTATTTGCATCTCTCTGTGGAGAACAGTCTTCAGTTTTACAGCAACTCTTTGGAAATCCTTTATCTGAGTAGTAATTCGTATCTTCCCAATCCCTATAGTTGGTGACACCACAACAATGCAACTGAAAAATCCAAGAGAAGCATTTATAGTTCATATTACAACTTTGCAGTCAAATATTTACCCCAACATCTCCTTCTGTTGCTCAAAACAGTATGTATTTACTCAGTAATCTCTCTCCTCAATTGATTCAAGAGACTAGCCCTTGGTTCTAGCATCAAATGTTGACAGCTTTGGACTGGCCTGCCTTCCCTACTGCAGTTGCTATGAACTGTACTTGCCCTATGACCTAAATGGGGTGAGAAGAGAACAGGTGCACATGAAGAGAATTAGAAGACAATGTGGATAGTATCACTTAGGGTCCAGCATACTAAGTGGACAACATACACTTGCCAGGCTCTACTCCTTCCTGTGAGGCAAAAGGGAACCACTTACCGTATTTTGGATCCTGTCTACTGCATCACTTCTATAATCTCCTGTAGAGTTGTACTGCTTCAATGCTTTCTCATAATTGTTCTTAAAGCTGTTCTTAATCTACAGAAAGGAAACACAAGGCCAATAACTACATATTCTTTTCTTGGTCAAATAAGAGCTTTTTCCATCTAACCAATGGTTGTGACAGTGACAACATATACAGCAACTAACTTCTGTGGTCCAATTCTGTACTCTAAGAGATACAGTTTAGAGAGGACTACTCAGCAAAACGCCGCTGGGGGAACATGTATTTATCTAAGCGACAACTATATACTGCTCTATTCCATGCCACTCCCCCCATCTTTCTCCTCTTCATACAAATCTGATGTCTATGGAATTTTGAAGCTATAAAACCTTACTTTGGGAAACCTGCACTGGCACTTTGTGAAACATTCTCACTGAGGAGCTGATACTTACTCACTGAATCATTTCCTAACAACCGTAGGTTTACCTGATTCCGAATTCAATATTAAACTTATGATGATTTGGATTAAGTCTAATCAGTCTCTTAAAAATGTATGGCCTAAGTGGAAAAGATTATCAATTTTGTGTTACCAATTTTGTGCTTTAAAATGTTTCCAATTAGTAAGGTTATAAATTGTACTAGTGCCATTTTAATCGGTACTTATATACAGAAATATAAGTAGAAATATATGTAATTATAGGTACCTTTTATTTTCTTCTGGTACTTGTCAGCCTAAAATTTTCTAAATTTTCTTTTATGTTATAAGTGGGCCAGGCTTTTTACAAGAAAGCCATTGTTGTCAGCTATAGGTTTAAAAAAAAAAGGAAGTCTTAAATACAGCTCTAATTTTTAAACTATTATAACTTGTCTAACTCTGCCAACTTAAATTAATCCATTTTAACCTCTTAGAAAATCAATTTTATCATATTAAGGACCCCTTGATTCAGGCTTACCTCATGTCTGAAAACAAATCCTACGATGGCAGCGACCAATTCGACCAAAAAAATGAGAGTCAGAAACATTGCATACTGTGGGATAAAAAGAAAGTCCGAGTCAGCATAAGTAAGATATAGCACTGCTGCAACAGAAGCCAAAGGCAAGGGGGACAAAACCTCTGCTCCATCAGCTCAGTATGTTTCTATTGAAAAGGGCAGGGAAAGCAATAGTAAAATGTCTATTTTAAAAGTGGAAATTGGCAGCTGAGCTGTTACTTGGAAAGTTTCATAAGGAACAGGAAACATTGTACAGGGCCACAGCCGGTTCCAAGAAACAAAGCCTACAAAATAGGAAAACACGGACTCACCAGTTTCAGCATCCATGCAGAAGCTCGGCAGGTAGCGAAACAACCGAAGGTGCCCAAAAGAATAATGACAGTGCCCGTGCCAATGAGCACAAAGGGGACATTGGTGGCCTTCTCATTTAAAAGTGAAAAATAATTCTCCAGGCTCACCTTGCCCCAAATGCCAACAGCAAGAAGGATAACACCAGTGATCTAGGTGGGAAATCAGAGAATACAGTTACCCAGTGTATAGCCAGCATCTTGGAATCACAAACCAGCAGGCGTTTAAGACACAATAGGTGCAAGAATCGATTTAGTAGTCTGGTGGCCACAGAGCAGTGGGATATGGCAAACAAGAGGGGACAGTGGAGGGGGATGGGAAGGGGATCCGTACACAAGAGTAAGCTCGGCATTTTTATCAAAATTCTTAAAACTCATCGTGTGTGTGTGTGTGTGTGTGTGAGAGAGAGAGAGAGAGAGAGAAAGTCATGGATAGCTATTTTGGCCTAGGGATCAAAACTTCCATAACTGTTTTACTCCCGCCTTTCCTGGAAGTGGGGGAGGGAAGCATTTCTTTGCGTTCCAGAAACGTCTTCCATTACCCCCCACCCCCCTCCCCTCGCAATTTAGGGATGAACACAGGATACAAAGGGATAGAACACAAAGGCAAACCTAAGGCTAGATTGGCGGGAGTGGAGCCACATTATACTTACCTGCGAAACACTCCCCTCTTACGAAGCAGAGAAAAGAAAGACACTATTTTGCAAGGGAGCCCTCAAAGGGGCCGCGCAAACCTTGCCTCTCCAACGGTTCTGGGACACCTCTCGGGTTTTAAGTCCCTTCCTCGCCTCCCGCCTCGAACTCCAACGCCTAGCACATCAGGGTCCGCGCTCAACCTGACGGCTGCTTTCGGCCCGCACCCGAGGCCCCGAGCCCGCGCGGTGCCCAAGCTCCGAGCTGGGGTCCCTGCAGCGCCGGCTGCTCAAATCCCACCCCACCCCCGACCTGAGCTCTCTCCGTTCAGAGTAACACACACCCCCACACCCCCACCCCCCGCCGAAACCCGGGATTGTCCCTGCCTTCCCGGGCAGCGCCGTCTCTCACCCAGAAGATGAACGTGTAGATCAGAAGGACGCTCTTGAAACAAGTAATGACGGGTTTAGTCTGAAGCCTCCGAGACGGGGACGCCATGACTTGCCCGGGACCCTGCACCACCGCACCGGACGATCGGAGCAGAGCGAGCGAGACGCGGAGTTGCCGAGTCTCGCCGGAACCTGCCGAACACTTACGAGCGTCTACAAGTGAGAAGAGCCGGAAACACTGTACAGTTTTCTAAAGGGTAAAGTCCCAGAGGCTGTCCGGAAAGTGGCGACCACTTCCGAGCGCCCCCTGCCGAAGGTTACTGAAAACTATATACAAAGGTTCTAGTGTCGGAAATTTCATAGGTCTTCAAGTGGAGCTTTTCTTCATGCTTTTGTCTTCCAGAGAATCTTTCCCGCCCCCCTCCCTCCCCCGCCCTTATAACTTCATCATATTGTTGCTATCACCAGCAGCGCCAGCAGCGCTCTGATTTTCGGCCTCCTTGGCCCCTGGCACCCTAGAAGGAAGGGAAAGAATGAAAAAGAGGTTAGAAGTGACCAAAGAACCTGTTGTGACATGGGGGGACTACCCACAAGAACTAGAGTTCCAAAGAGAAACAAACAAACAAAAAGCACATCGCCAAGCAATACGCAGTCACGAGGGTTTAGATCAAAACTGAAAGGACAAGTGAAATTCACCTGAGTGGTGGAATTAGGCTGATTTCTTTCCCCTTCAATTGAGGGGCATCGTGGCTGAGACAAGCATAACATCACAAAGGGGCCATTTACTGTATTGTCTTTGCAAAAAATCCTAATTTGGGGGAGGAGAGGCAACCCAACTTTTCTGCTTGAGGCCCTGCTTTAAACGTATACCACAGAACCAGAAAACAGGAAAGTTCCATTGACTTGGTCATACAGAGCTTCCTTGTGCTTCAAATATTGACCTAGGACCAGTTCCTATAACATCCTGCTAGGCGTCTGGGGTCCACAGCAACAACTGTTGGAGGATGAATTATTGCACTGCTAGGCTTTACACCAAACTTCTCTCCTAAAATCGGAAAGTCCTAACACACAAGCACGTGAAGAGAATGGGTAAATGATACGTCTATAGACATGATATAAGCCTATGAACGCTGCGGCAAAGTCAACAGGAAACAGAGCAGACATCCAACTTGTAAAGCAGTACATACGCCAGAGCCCGGGGAGATGAGGTGTGAGATGGCTCCGAGCATATGCAAAGCTTTCTCCCTACAGTAAACGACCCCATCTGAGCGATCCTTGTACTAAAACAAGTATCGAGTAACTCCTTGTCATCCAACTAGAAGTTTCCCCCTGAAGCTTAGGTTTGTACCAGCCATATCAAAGAAGGGATTTTCATTATGCACCGACAGCAAAGAAATGTTTCTGTGGCTGAAGAAAAACCAAAATAGTTACAGCAAAAGTCCCATCTTATTTCCAAGAATGTGTTGACTTTCCTCCTCTCTCTTCCTCTGCCACTCACAACACTGCTTTGTTTGAACAACAGTCAGTGCCAAATAAAACCAAAGGCTGACATGGAAATTAATGCTCCTATGGCCACAACACATTGCACCACTGCCACCTATCCTGCTATAACCACTCCCATCCTGACCCCTACCCCCCAACCCTCCACACACCAATCCCAGAAGTTCAATTTAATTCTAACCTAGGCCTAGGTTTGGGTCCAAACCCATACCAAAGGGGCATCTAATCCCATGTAAGGCAGTTGAAGTGCTTCCCAAGTCACAAGATAAATTCATTCTTTAGAGTATTAATAACCAGTACCCTAGTATCAACTATGTACCAACTACTGTTGCTAAGGACTTGATACATGTTAGGTCATGGACACATCACAAAGGCCCTATTGTGAGGTAGACACTACTAGTGGCCTCATTTTACATACAAAAAAACAAGTTCAATGTGGCTAGGGCTAAGCCTGCCCTACTTTGCTTTCCCTCATCAGAAACACGGCCCACTCTGAGAGGAGACATGGCTATCGTAAAAAACAGCTGTCTCAGCTCAGAATAATCTGAGCAAAGACTGCTGTTGTGCAGACATTTTGCCTTCAACAAAGGCTCTTCGCAGCCCCACACTTCGGTTTTTTGGTTGTTTTACTTTTGCCTTGACTCCAATAGCCCAATCACCTACGAAGTAACCCTGCCTGTCCCAGAGTGGTGAGGTGGAAAAATCAGCACCTTTTCAGGTTCCATCTCTTAATTGCTCCCTCTTTCTGAGCACAAAACCACATTTCATGTTGAAAATGTAGGAAAATACTTTAAGTATCATTGCTAGTTGTTTTTTATTTAACATTTAGTAGGGATTTGTGTCCCTTCCCTGCTAACTGCCTGTAACCTTCATGATTAGGTTTAAATATCTTTCTTTGGCAGACATCAGGCAAAGGAAATGACATAAACAAGAGCCCACTGTTAAGTCAGACCTCCCTGTGCCAACCCAACCCCTTCAACCAACCATCAACCCTCCCTCCTCAATACCATCTACACATATAAGGGTATACTTTAAACAGTTCATGGAAGATGGTATTAAAAGAGATTTTGGTACCAAAATTTTGAAATCCATTCACACAAGGGGTCTTCAAAAAGTTAATGGAAAATGGTATAACATGAAAAAAAAAAAAACTATGTGTGGATTTCAAGCATTTTTCATGAAATACCATTTTCCATGAACTTTATAAGGACGCCTTGGGTGACTGGATTTCAAAATTTTTGGTACCAAAATAAATTTATCTTTTAATCCCATCGTCCATGAACTGTTTGAAGTATACCCTCATATTTCCTACTACTTTTCCAATATGAATTTTCTGCTCCACACCAGCCAGTAGGATTATTTCCCTAAGACGCAATGTCTGCTTCCTATACCCTCTCCACTCTCCAACTCATTCAAACTTCCAGCCCCTACTCAACATGCAACTCAACCCCAACTCAATGAGGGCATCCCCCTCTTCCACCCCACTTCTTTCTCTAACATTGGTGCTCAGTCTAACCACACACTCACATTAACCCAGAGCCTTACTCAATTACATTACCTGCTTTGCATTTCTACTTACCTATGTTACATCCTGCCAACTAGATGTTCAGAAACTACTGAAGAGCCAGTTTTGCAGGGCCCCTGCACCCCCTTTTATACTCTCCCCAGTCCCCTAGGACATAATGCTCAATTGATGAGCTCATTTGGTGCTCAGCCAATCCCTGTCAAGTTCATTGCTCTGAGGTCATAATTGATGTCTAGGGGTAACTGCATAGCAGTTATCAAATGATTGGTTTAATTAATTAAAAAACTAAATATCCAAGCTATTTCAGTATCATACTGTCATAAAACAGAAAAATGAAGTTGATCGCTACTTAATGTCTTAAGGACTTCCTTCTCTCTTTCTTAGGAACCAGTAATGACACAATAACCATTCATTCAACTCTTATTCACATAGTAACCTTACCACTTTAGTTTTCTAATCTCTTTTCCAGTATCGCTTCAATTTACCTGTGGCTAAGTACCTATTATGAAATTTAAAAGAACGTCCTTGTCTTCTTAAGATCTCATGTTTTATGTATAGCCACCAGTACCTCATAATTTAATCAGCTTATTCATATCTACAGCGTTAGTTTCCTGAATAGAGACATGTTCTTATTCCTACTATCTTTTGTGTTATCCATTATTCCTTCTCTGAAATTCTTTTCTGTGCCTATTTTTCATTTACTCACTTTCCATCTACTCCTATTGCTGATCTTGTCTTCTTCAAAAAAGCTCCTAATCTTTAGTTTTGGAGCAGATAGAAATGAGAAAGATTTTTGAATGGTGTTGGAACTCACAATTTCATGTCTGTTTTCTTGGAAAGTTGTATCTAGTCTATCCTTATTAAGCTTTGATGAGATCTCAGTTAAGTCAGTTTCCCTACCAAATATTTCTGAAAATAGTTCCTTATTGACTGCTGAAGGGCTTCATATTGAAAGCTTTAACCCTGAAAATGGTACTGAACTTTTAAGAGATTCAATATGTATGGCTGTTGTCAGTCTCTGTATGTTTTTGGCTTTTCTTCCCAACCAAACCATATGGAGGATGTTTTATTTAACTTTATACCCCTACAGTGTCTAATAGTGTTTTCCATACATAGTAGGTGCTACATAAGTGTGTGTTTTTTTTTTTTTTAGTTACTGTCTTCATACCACTCACCCCAGTGTGTTACAGGAACCTGTCCCTCTCCCCCAACTTGTCCCCTTACTCTTAACACCCTAGTGTCTCCATAGGGTTCCCCTTCGCTTTCTTTACCCTCTCTCTGCCTCCCTGTTGTCTCACTCCTTCCAGATGTAAGTGGCAGTGAGGCTTTACACAGGATCCCCACCCCGACATGAGTCAGGCTCTGTGTTGGGTGCTGGGGATACAAAGAAGACCAAGACAGGGTTCTTGCCCTCTGGACCCTCAGAGTCTACAAGGGTTCAGAGATAAGAACAATGACAATAAGTGGGTAAGTTCTGGAACTGAGGCATGTATAGTGTGCTGTTAAAGGAGAGAAAGGCCCACCTCTGACTGGGCTGGCCGGCGGAAGGCTCCCA
Organism: Oryctolagus cuniculus; assembly: GCF_964237555.1. Classification (NCBI taxonomy): domain Eukaryota; kingdom Metazoa; phylum Chordata; class Mammalia; order Lagomorpha; family Leporidae; genus Oryctolagus; species Oryctolagus cuniculus. The sequence goes on along the minus strand of NC_091453.1, from coordinate 92,073,440 downwards.
GCAGCAAGGATAGATACAGTTTCAACACAGAAGAAAGGATGGCATCCAGGGTAGAGTAACTTTGTGTAAAGGCAGCTGGGCATCCAAGAAATAGAAAGAAGCTCATTACGTCCAGAATGAGGAGGTATGGGGGTGAATATTCAAACTGGGCTGAGGACATCGGTGGGGTTTGCTTGTGAAGAGTATGGGATGTCATGATATGGAGCTTGGACTGTACTTTAGGCCAAGAGGGAGCCAGTGGAGGGGGGCATTAGCAATTAATACAACCATGGGTGAATTCATTACTTTCTTTGCTCATTTTTCTCTCCCTCCCTCTCTCTCTTTCACACACACACACACACACACACACACGATATTTAATGTATTCACTGTTTCCGTAACACACGCGTTTGGAATAAACTTCTGTATCTGTTCTTTTGGCCCTACTTTACTACACTTTGTTTCCCATCACTCTCCTGAGCCATCTTTACCAGCCAGCCCCTCCCGCTCTGACCTAACAGTGAGCTCTTGTTTATGTCACTTCCTTTGCCTGAGATCAGGCCAAAGGCCTCCTCTTCCCAGGTACTCCCTTCCTCTGGCTTCCTCCTAGAGTCCTAGGTGTCCATCGTAGCTTTTGGTACTTTACTGCTTTATGTTGTTGCACGGATTTCTAATTGTGTTCCCCTTGTCTCCCCTACTAAACATAAACTCTCTTGGAGCTAAGGGGCTAAGCTCCAGGTGGTCTAGGGTCACACATTTCCTGCTCTCCACTGAATCCCCAATGCTGAGCTTACAGGAGATGACCAGTTAAGATTCCCTAATCTGTCTCGTCCATTCCATGAAAACAGAGATTTTTGTCTATTCACTGGTGTCTCTCAAGTATCTAGAGCAATGTGTGGCACATAAAAGCTGTTCAACAAATAATGGCTGAATTATGGAATAGGATGTCGGGGATTTTGTCTGCAGTCTTTACCGCTATGTCCACCATCCTTGACACAGCAGCTGCCTGTTAAGCCATTGAATGGGTGAAGCTGAGATCATGACTTCTGCTTCTTCATGGTTTTGAACACACAGTAGTTAGGTGATACCTATTCATGATTGGTGACTTAGAAGTGAAGCAGATTCAGGCCTGCTACTGAACTTGGTATTATCATAAACACAGGTTTCTCATGACTGAGAAGGGTTACCAATTTGCTTGCACAAAACAGGGAGAAACTCTTTCTACAATAGCTACAAACGTTCTCTTCCCCAACCACTGATGTTTCAAGAGACAGAAACAGGGAGGGGAGGGAGGATGCCAAGAGCTGGTCTGTACTGGCAATCCATCTTGACTTTTTTTTTTTTTTTTTTTTTTGACAGGCAGAGTGGATAGTGAGAGAGAAAGACAGAGAGAAAGGTCTTCCTTTTGCCGTTGGTTCACCCTCCAATGGCTGCCACAGCTGGTGCGCTGCGGCCGGCACACCCCGCTGATCCAAAGGCAGGAGTCAGGTGCTTCTCCTGGTCTCCCATGGATGCAGGGCCCAAGCACTTGGGCCATCCTCCACTGCCTGCCCGGGCCACAGCAGAGAGCTGGCCTGGAAGAGGAGCAACCAGGAAAGAATCCGGCGCCCTGGGACTAGAACCCGGTGTGCTGGCGCCGCTAGGTGGAGGATTAGCCTAGTGAGCCGCGGCGCCGGCCCATCTTGACCATTGAAGCAAGAAGCACACGGTTCTCTCTGTCAACAATATAATCTTATCAGAAATTGAAGCCTAGAGAAGTCAGGTCATGGGTTCAAGGGCAACAGTGAGGAAAACACTGAGGAAGCACAGGAGAAATCTCCAAGGAACAGCAAAGTCAATTTCACTCTTTCCCTCTCCTTGGGGTTTGTGTAATCCCCTTTCATTCAATCCTGATGTCATGCTGAGTCACAAAAAGAAACACTCCTCAGTGCGACACATCTCTGGAGGCTCTTTAGCCAGGGTCTGTTAGTCATCGCTATACTCATGGGCTTAGGGCCAGTGCCATTCACACTTCTCTCTGTCCTGCAGCAGACGGACGCAGTTCCTCCAATCCCTCTACTCCCTCTTCGCTCTAAAACCCTTCTCTGAGGGAGGAAGAGCTATAGCTTTGGGGATAATATAGCTTTAAGGGAACTTTTGGCTGATGCGGACGTCCTAACATCTGGGCAGTGTTAACAGAATCCCGGAGGCCCAGACGGACCAGGAGCCGCTCGTTCTAGGAATGTTAAAGTAGAAGGGATATTTTTTTTTTCCGGCTGATGAGAGGAGCAGAGGAAGGAGAAAAAGGAAGAGAGAGAAAACGAACCACAAAAACATAAAAGAGGTAAGATCTGCAATTACTCCCTTCATGCTACACTGCCCTATTTTGCAGCTATGGAGGGGATAAAGGACCCAGGACTTGGGCAACATGACTCGGGGTGGCAGGGGGAGAAGTTCTTTGATGAAACAGAGTGATATGTGCTTGTCGTCTGGGCCGTGACCTGGCTGCAGAGGGATAGCTGACTCCAGTGAGTCAAGTTTCCAGGCTGAGATTAGGGAGGATGTGGGCAGAGCAGAGGTCACAGACTCCGAATATTGTATCTGAAAAAGGCATACCCCTACACCACAACAGAGGAACTGGAGTGAGGCTGGGTGTGGGACAGGGGCCAGCCATTAGTTACCTAGCTCTGCATTTGCCTGCATCTCTGTTAAGCCCCTTTCTCCTCCTTTTGTTGCCTCTTTCTGCTTTTCTCCAGCTCTTTCCTTTTAGCTCTGTCAGATTCTCTTTCTTTTCTAATATCCTTTCCACATCTTTCCACTTTCCTTGCCTCCCTCACTGGCTCTCAACTTCTCTCTCCTGCTTCCTTGCTCTCTAGATAAAATCTGGAGCCAAGTAGCAATGAATCAGAGGGGGAACTTTTTTCCTTTATTTAACTTCACTTGTCCCTTAGGGACTGGCCAGAATCTGCCATCATTTTATTCCTCCGTTTCTGGGACCACCTCCTGCTCCGAGTGAGGTATCTCATTGATCGCAGGTAGGTGAACGGGTGCTTGCTGAAATCAGTAGCCCTTTTATGCCAATGGGCAGCAAGTTGTAATACTGTACTTTATGAAGTATTTGCCCACTGGGAACCACAAAACTCTCATGCCATTAGAGTGAGGGCAGGGCAGGAAGTGAGAGGGCAATTGGAACCTGCTCACTCTCTCCTCATGGACCTCAGTGGGGGCTCCCTAACCTCGCTGACTTCCTGCTGGCTCAGCAGGGTAAAACTAGAAAGTTAGGCTAGACTTGAATGCCACAAGCCACCACCAAACCACTAAGCCTCAAAGCCCAAAGCTAAGAACAGAATAGAGTTTACTGCCTGGGACACTAGAAAAAGGAAACATCCAGCCCTGTCCAAAATGAAGTTGGTAGTAATAATGTCCAATAATTAGTGATAGCTGGATAGATTGCTTCCTTATGTGCCAGGCAATGATCTATTCTGTAAGGTGTATACTTTTATTATCCCCATTTTATAGATGAAGAAACGGAGGCCCAAAGAAGTTATGGAATTTATCCAAGGTCTGGTTGCTAATGGATGACAAAATTGGATTCACATCCAGATCTGTGTATAACTTCACAGTTAGGCTCTCAGACCATATACTCTAATACTTTCCCTGATTAGTGGTTAGGGAATACTACTAGAATGTACAGAGCCATGACTGGCAGCTTTCAATTGCCAGATTCCCTCTTGATTCTATGTGACTTTTTATTGGCCTTTTCCTAGTATTGGTACATCATTGTCCCTCACTGAACCGTGTACCATTTGGTACCCAAATGAACCATGGGATATTTGCATGTGACCCAAGCAGGGTCAGTTGAAGATTGTTTCATGTCCTCCTCCTTCTCCTTTGAAGAAAATGTACTGTAATGGAAAATCTGTATGGGGGCAGGTGATATAACAGGCATTCATTAATTTTCAAATCTCTCTCCTTCCTCACAGATCCCATAATTGTGTTCCCTTTCACTTTTGGAAGGTTACTGATGGCTAACTTCTGAAAATTACTTTCCTTTACCCTGGTACTACCGGCCACATACCTCTTCTTCTCTCCCTAACTCTACCTTTCAAGGATGACTGGTCAATTAACTCGAAGAGGAGCTTTCTCTCTGCTGCTCTTCCTCACTCCAGCAGTGACACCAACGTGGTATGCAGGTAAGTTCCAGCAGCTGCTGTCTTTATTTCCACTGAGCTAGGGCAGAGCCTAGCTCAAGACTTGGAGGGAAGGTATAGGACCACAATTAGAGAGATTGTTAGATACAGAGATGAGTCATTAATGGACAATGAGGATGGTTAAAGACACATCCTACCAAGAGCTACTGAAAATATGCTACACCAGTACAGAAGTGAGAAAGATAACATGGCCTTTGAGACTCTTATCTTTTGCATCTAGCTTCCTGAAAACCATTTTCAAATATTAACGTCTTCATGAGTCAAATCTTTATTAATGCTAATTCCCTTATGAGTCAAATACTCTTGTGAAGACCCCCCCAAAATAGGCCTTACACCACATATCTTTTTTGAAAAAAGTAAGGGGGACAGGCCATTTATTCAAAGGAAACAAGAATCAGTCAGACTTCCCTTCCCCCCTCCCTCCCTCCTTTCTCTCCCCTCCTCTTCAGATCTTATTTATAACATGAGATTCTCTTAATACTTTTCTGCCAAAGTTGTTAATGGCAATCCAGATGACATTCACTTATTCAGGAATTCCCCAGTTTCTTCTAGCTTGTTCCTCACTTCCGAAGGGATGGAGGTTTCTGGATTCCTGAACGTTTCACCCTTCACCCCTGGAGACATAGGGAACTGAAAAGAACAGCCTCAGTGAGGAGAGGGAGTGGGAGGGGAGCAGGATGAGGGAAGGATAATGAGCTGACATACAGAGGTTTTTTTGATGGGGCCCAGCTGGCATTCCAAGTGCTAAGAATATGCTGTGGCCTGTAGTGTCTGCCCTCACAGGGGCTTTGGGGGGTGGGGGAATGAGACAGACCCAGCCAGTGGGGTTAGGAAAATATCCAGGGATGAGTAAATAACAAACTGCTCCCATCACAGCCACAGTCACTTCAGCTAAAATTTTCCACATGCCCTTAGCTCCTGATGGAGGCCTTTGGCAGTAGTGCTGTTTGTCTGGAACAGCTGCATCAAATATGCAAACTTCATCCCCTGTTTGGCTTAACCTGGCTTTGTAGGGGGTGAAGCACAAGGGCTGACATTGAGATGAAGGAATTCAAGTCAAGCCTTTGGCAGAGCAAACACTGCTTGGGGTTAAAGGAGCCCCAAGTCTCCAGGAGACAAATATGCAGCTGTCCTCCCCAGCCCCTCACTAGCTGCAGTGCAAGCACGGAGGACCAAAATCCTGCCCAAGACCACAGGGCTAAGGGAGTGAAGATTAGATGGCGCAAAGCCCAGTGGGAACACCTGTGTGAAACCTCATGCCCTGCGAAGGCCTTTGCCTTTCCCCGGATCGCGGGAGGGAAGCCGGAGCTGTTGGGAGTCCTGAGGACAGGATGGTTTTGTAAAAATTAGGTTCATTTGAGGTCTCACAGGACTGTTTGCAAAGCTCGCACTTCCCACTTTCATGTGAGTCTCCAGGACCACCTCTCCTTCCTGAGGAACTCAGGCTGGGGAGTTCTCTGACCGTCCTGAAAACCGACTCATTCTGCCCTCTTCCAGTGGTAGGAGGCTTATGTGACACAAGATGTGGAGTCCCATGAGCCTCCTCTACATTGCTAGCTCCGCCGCTGGCCTTGCCTCCACTCATTTGTTCATCTATCCACTCCACAAATATTTACTGAGCACTGTTTATGCATCCAGGATGGTTTCGTTCCCTCCTTTAACCTTGTCCTCAAATGGGAATGGCACAAGGAAAGCAGCCAAGTGTTAATTCAGGGCTAATCAGAGAAAGGATCTGGGAATCATCAGCAGGGGTTAGGAAAAGTTAAGAACGTAAGTAAAGCAGAGTGTGGGAGTACAAGTGTGTGTTGGTGTATCTGTGCAGTTCAGGAAGTCAGACTTGTGTTTGTCATAAGCCAAGCACTAATGTCTTCCATTACCAATTCCACTGCCAGCCATACCTCTGTGAAGGGAAGTGCTTAGAGGGTCTGCACAAGCTATGGAAGATGGAGGAACCCAGAAACAGACCACAGAGTGAACTGATTGATTCAAAGGAACTGAGGCATGCTGCCAAGACCTTCCCCACAAGGGCTGAAGAGGGACAGGCAGACAAAATAATGTGGGGAATGCTCCCTCCTGGTTTCATTCTTATACTCCATCTCAGTATCCCATTTGCAAAAAAAAAAATACTCCAAGAGAGGTGAGGGGCAGGGGGTGGCGATGACAAGGTTTAACATGGCGAGGTGGCCCAAGCCCGCTTCCAGCACAACACAAACCTGGCCCTGGTCTGGCTCCCTCTACACTTTAGCGGAGACTGTAATTATGTCATTGAGCCCTCTCAGTTTTCCCACATCCCCTGTAATTCTGGAATGATGTAAAATGCTTGGTGGCCTTCGATCCCACACACAGAGTAAAAAAAAAAAAAATCTGGTTTGCAAGCAAGATTTTGGTCTTTGATCTCTTTTGGACATTGTCAAAAGCTCTCCTCAGGTTCCATGGTTAGTGGGGTGTCTGCTAGTTAGTTTGGTATCCAGGGGTCTGATAGGCCTGGACTGGGATGGTCACTGTGCTACCTACTGGCTGGGAGACCTCTGGCAACTCCCTCTATCCCTCTGAGTCTGCCTTTTCCTGCGTACATTGGACTGTTACTAGTGACTTCCCCACTGAGCTGCTGTGGGGTTGGACATGGAGACCTCGAGTAATGTGCTTAACACAGAGTTGGAACTGAGCGATGTTAGCACTCATTGTTGTGGGTGTTGTTGTTATCCAGCCCGGGCCCCCTGACACTCCTGTTTTCTCTCCTGCTAAAAGGCTGTTTGCTGCCTGCTGAACATTGCTTCCCAGGCTGGCTCTGTAACAAGGGGGGGGGGGGGGCTCTAGGGAATCCCATACATCTGGCCTCCTGTTTACAGGAGCTGTAAGGCTTTGAGGCTAATGCTAAATTTAAACAGCTGACAATAATCCCATGTGCCCTCCCCCTACAAAGAAACCTCCCAGGTGGGCAAAGGGAGATGAGACCTAAGGAGAAATTAACAGAAGCCAGAAGAAACAAAATGGGAAAACAGAATGAAAAAAAAAAAAGAAATAAAGGCAGGGAAAGAGAAAAAAATGAACTCTTCCCTGTGGAATGAGGGCAAACCAACAAGGACATGATTTCATAAGGCAAGCTTTCCATTTGATTCATTCTCTTGTTCACCAAGTTGGACTGGTTTCCCAGCAGCCCCCCTCCCCCCTGCCTGGGCTTGTGGGGAGTGGAGGAACTTCAGCATCTGGGCCTCTGCCCCACCCTTTAGTGCAGGGCCCGTGCCTCCTCTCAGAGAAGAGCAGGCGAACTTGCGGTCTGAGTGTTTACACAGGCCCAAGGGCTCCAGCGCTTAAACCCAGCCCTGTCCTGGAAATGCAGAATTGTCTCCTGCCTCCAGCAAGGCCGCCTGCCCTATTCCTGTGCGTGCATTAGGGCTCAGGGCCGCTGGAAGGAAGGCTTCCGGAAACTCTGCTCCGGAAAGGACCAAGTTGTTTTCCAATTAGTTCCTATTCATGGCCGATTTCCTGCCGTCTGGTGGAACATAGTGTTTAGTCTCCCAGACAGCCGCAGACCTGCCTCCACCAGGGACTGGGCTGTTTGGAGGTAGAGCAGGACTGTTCCACAGCTCAGCAACTGTCTGCTAAAGCTCCTGCTGATGAGAGGAACAGGAAATTTATCCAAAGGACTCTGCCTCCTCTTTTCTTGAAACCAGGACTAAGCACTCAGGAAACTGTTCCCATTCCCCTTGCCTTTTGAGCCATCCTTCTGTGCTTTGGCATGCCACCTTCCGGCAACAGCAACCGGGTGGCAAAAGGGCCTGTGCCCTGTGAGCTAGGGGCACTGGAGGTCGTTGCTTCCCTCTGAGGACTGTGAGCAAGCCTATCATGAGGGTCAAGACACTGGGACTCTATTTTTTTCCTGCCACCTAGGACAATAGTCCATCCTCCGAGCTTAGGTCATCACTGTCTCACAAAGACTCATGTGTTGCATCAAGGGAATGGGTCTTTTATAGTCCAGATTGATGAATGGTCAAGAAGTTCAATGTTTTTTCTTGATTAAAGTCACACAGTGCTACCAGGGAGGCCCCCTGACCATGAGCTTGCCCGCATGCATTGAAGTGCTGAGATCTGCCCACAGTAGTTCTGCTTTACAAGGTAGAATTTTTCCCACTATAAATATCCACCTGACTCCTCACCCATGGAAGAGACAAAAATGGATGGGGTAAGGGGAAGCTAGAAAAGACGGGAGTGAGAAACCAACATGCCACCATGATACTGTCTTCTTCATTCTAGGTTCAGGCTATTATCCAGATGAAAGCTACAATGAAGTATACACTGAAGAGGTCCCATGGGCCCGTGCCCTAGACTACCGAGGTAAGCCTCGCTGCTTCCCAGGGTCAGGAAGGGGCTCTGCTGGCCTAAGGCCTAGGCCCTTCCCTGAAGCATCCTCATCCAGGCTTGGCTCATACATGATAAAACTACAGCACAAAGGAACTAGGGGCTTTGATTTCTAATCATGAACTTGGTTATTGTCTTGCTATGTGACTTCACTTCTCTAGCTTGAAGGTTGCTCACCTATTATTAATTATCAGGTATTGACTGAGTACTTACTCCATGCGTAATCCTGTGCAAGGCAAGCCTGTGAGTGGTACAAAGTCTAAGATAGGGTTTTCTCCCCCACAAAGAGCTTGCATCCTGTTAGAGTGAAGGGGGTTCAAATGAGCACATGCAGGGCAAGCCAGAGTGAAACTGTGTGGTAGCAGTAAATGCAGTAGGGGTTAAATCAGGAAATGGATCATGAAGGACGACATTTAGGCTGGCCCTGGAATGATGGGTGGGACTTTGAGAACTGGAAAGGGGAGGGAATCATTTGGCAAAGCAGAGGTCCAAAGTTATGGGAGTAAGAACAAAGTTGGTAAAGGAAGGAGCTAAGAAGATACCAGCCTGACTGAAGGAGATGGCATGTGGAGGGTGTAGTAGAAAATAAAGTTGAATATAAATCTAAGTTAGGAAAGCCTCCATATGCCAGGGACCCATCTCAGTAGAGGCAGAAGGACTCTCTGAAAAATGCTGTCTAGTGATTCCTGCATTAGAAAGAAACTTAGGCCAGGTGCTATCTTTATTTTAAAAAAATTTTTTTAAAGATGTATTCATTTATTTGGAAGGCAGAATTAGAGAGGGATATCTTCCATCTGTTGGTTTACTACCAAATGGCTGCAATGGCCAGGGCTGAGCCAGGCCAAAGCCAGGAGCCTGGAACTCAATCCAGGTCTCCCACATGGATGGCAGGGGCCTAAGCACTTGGGCCAGCTTCTGCTGCTTTCCTAGACGCATTAGCAGGGAGATGGATTGGAAGTAGAGCAGCCAGGACTTGAACTGGCTCTTAGGTGGGATGCCAGCATTGCAGGCAGTGACTTAACCTGCCAGGTGTTATCTAATATTCCTGCCATGGATAATTCTCTGCTTCTATGCTTTGAAAGCTACACAGAAGAGTTTAAATGTTGTACTGGGAGCGATAAGGAGCTGTTCTAGGTTTCTGTGCAGGGGAGTGACAGTGAATGGCAATTTGAGATCATTAACCTGTAACAGAAAGAAGGGGTTCAGAAGGAGCAGGGCCTGAGTCAGGACTCTCTAGGAATTAGTTATAGTAATGTTGACTGGAGATGACTGAGAGGCAAAGAAATGCAGAGTAAAGGATGAATCCAAGACATGTTTCCAGGAAAGAGATGATGGGACTTGGTATGGATCAGATGTACCAACAGGCTAAGAAAGAAATGAATGCCTGAAAGCATCCAGTGTGAACACCTGGGAGAACTGTAAGATTCCTCTCAGAAAGAAAACTAGCTTCATATAGATGCCCTACAGGCAGCTGGAAGAGCAAAGTTGGAGCTTTGTGAGTCACCAGCTTAGATCGATGGCCTGCCTGAGGAAGCAGAGGGCCAGGCTTAGGTCAGAGCCTTAGAAGACATCTATAGATAAGAGTAGGAGAAAAGCCAGAAAGTGAGAGTTAGCGATCTGCCATGCTGGAGAAGATCAGGGGAGCATTTATCAGATTACAGAAGCCACAGGAGAAGACTTTTAAGGAAAGTATAGAAAGAATCAGCAATAGCAGAGCTATTAGATATGACCTGACCTAAGTTTCATTCTAATACAAGAATCACTAATCAGCCTTCCTCAGAGTCCTTCTGCCTCTCTTGAGAAGGGTCTGTCCCTAGAACGTGGGGCCTTTAAGAAAAGGGAAAGGATAAGAGATCAGCGGTGTCAAATATGGCAAAGGGATCAAATGGAGGGTAGCGGGAACACTATTTCACAAGAGCTAAACGGTGACCTTTGAAAAAACAGTTTCAACAGAGAAATGATCAGAGCTTTGGGCTCCTCTATGTGCTCTTGTAGCTGCCTTCACTTAACTTCTTCTCACTGCCAAATGCTGCACTTCCACTGCCTCCCTGTCCCAGCACCCACCAACTCCTCAACTTCCTACAATCTGTTTCCTACCCACCCACAAATCTCCGAGCAGAAAGGACCACTCTTGAAGATCACAGTTTTCTCCAAGTGACCAAATCATGTGGCCCTTTCTAGTGTGGCAGTCTCCTGGGTCTCTGCGGCAACCGTGAGCATAGCCCTTTCTTCTAGGCTGCCCCCACTTCCTTGGGCTCCGTGACAAATAGCAGAAACTGAGAGGGGATCGCTCTCTGGTAGTGACAAAAGAAAGAATGAGGCTGGCAGGTGAACTTTGGGCAACCCTGACCGCTGTCCTGGCTTCCTCCAGCTGCAGCTGGACGCTTCCATGTGTAGATATCTAAAATGAGCTCCTTTCCTCTTACCTGAGAAAGGTTCTACCAGCCGACCTTCATACTTCTGAAAATGATACCATGATTCCATTATTGAACTTCAGACTATCTCTATGTTCCCTCCAAGCAGCCCCAGCAACTTTTCCTCATCGCTTTGCACCAGTCACTTACCAAGACTGGCCATTTCTTTATTAATGCATGAGATTAAAACCTTCACCACCTCACACATGGATAATGGCAGTTGCCTTCTAATGGCATTTTCTGCCTCATGATTCTCTACCCTCTAAACCCGGTGGCCCTCAATGACCATTTTTAATTAGAATCTGACATCTATCTTCCAGGCCTGACAACTCCTTACCCCTTCTCCCCACACTAAATCTGTGCTTTATTCAGGTTGCTCTAGTCTGCTCCCAGACTACATGGGTCCAGACTGATCTTTCCCTCACCAATTCATTTGTTCATTTAATATTTATTGAGTACATACTATGTACCTCTTCTGAAATAAATATCTGGCGCCTAGAATGCCCAGTATGTACTGCCTCTTTATTTTTTATTACCCTCAACATAATAGTCATCTGTTTAACAGGAGGAGCCAAGTATGTCACTCCCACAGAGCCATGTAACAGGCAGATGCTGACTGCTGGCACCTTGGGACCAGAGGGCAGGAGTGGATAGTGAGAAGCAACAGATGTAGAAGGTACTCTTGAGGCGTCTGGCAGCCCTGTGGTTAATATTAACCTTCCTTATTGTTATTTTTAAATGAGCATAAAGCCATTTTAGAAAATATAAGCCTCATAGCAGCCTTTGGTCTTGGGGTTTAGTGTCAAAAAAGTCTCTTTGGAACTTAATCTCAGGGTACAAAACAATTTGAGTGAAGTTATTAATATGAGTGGAAGGCTAGGAAAAGTACAACCTGAGGTTCCATCATCCCTTAGAAAGAATCCATGATCTTATAATCAAAAACTCAGCAACTATAGTGCTTAGTAATCTTCTGTAATTTGGACATGGTATCTCCATATGACAGTCATATGTCATAGCCATATGCTGAAACCCCCCACCGCCACTGGAAGCTACTGCTTGTTGTTGCTTGAGAGGGATAAGACAGTAGCTCCAACACAGGCACTGATTTAGGGACTATCATTCATAGGGGTAGGTATTTCACACAGGCAATGCCATTCAATTCCCACTGCAGCTCTATGGAACTGGTTTCATAACCTCCATTTTTACAGATCAGGGAACCAAGCTCAGGGAAGCTGAATTTAAAGAGTCAGAGAGCTTAGAGGTGGCAGAGCAGGAATTTAAACCTAGGCCTAAATCCAAAGCCACATTCATTCTACTTTTTCATTACAAATTTAATTCACTGTTCCAAAGGAAAGATAAAAAGAAAGAGGTAGCCAGGAAAATGCACATCATTATTTTAGAGCAAACTGTTCATGTAGTTTGGTTCCATTTTCACTAATCTTGTACTTTCTGTCATTCCCTTCTCATGACTCTCAAGTTGGAGTCAGAAACCCTTCTCTGAGGTGCCGCTTTGTTAGCCCTAGGCAAACTTGTCTTCTGTCTGGGTTATGTAAAGATAATCTTGGAGAGGGCCCTTTCAACCCTGTTATTACACAAGAGAGCCCTCCCAGCTCTTGGGCCTGGACACACACCTATTATGTGCCAGTATGTGTTTTATAAATGTTATTTCATTTAAATAAACTGCAGGTGGCTATAGAGCAATAGAGAAAGATCTCTGAAACACATTGTTAAATTAATTGAAAATCAATGGTGGGCAGGGGTGGGTGTTTGGCCTAGCAACTAAGATACTTGCATTCCATGTCAAAGTGCCTGGATTTGACACCCAGCTCCACTCCTGATTCCAGCTTGCTGCTAATGCAGACACTGGGAGAAAACAGTGATGGCTAAAGTGGTTGGGTCCCTGCCACCCTGCCACCTGGATTGAGTTCTTAGCTCATAGCCTCAACTTCAGTCAGAGGTTACTGTGGGCATTTAGGGGGTAGATTGGCAGATGGGCACTGTCTATCTCTCTGCCTCTCAGATAAGTAAATAAAAAGTTTTTTAAAGAGCAATGGTGGGGACAGTGAGCATAATATGCTACTCTATGTGTTTAAAAAGGAGGGAAAAATAAGAATCCATACCAGCATTTGCTTTATATGGCTAAAGAAACTTTTTTGAAAAAAGATTTATTTATTTGAAAGTCAGAGCTGAGTTACACACACACACACAGAGAGAGAGAGAGAGAGAGAGAGAGAGAGAGAGAATGAATGAATCATCCATTTGCTGGTTCAATCCCCCAAATGGCTACAACACCCAAGGCTGGGCCAGGCTGAAGCCAGGAGCTTCCTTCAGGTCCCCCAAATGGGTGCAGGGGCTCAAGCACTTGGGACATTTTCTGCTGCTTTCCCAGGCCATTAGCAGGGAGCTGGATCAGAGATGGAGTAGCCAGGACAAGAAGCACTCTTAACAGTGCTTCTTTATGAGGGGAAACTAGGTGGGGCTGGGGGTAGGAGGGAGACATTTTACCGTGTAACTTTTTATACTTTGGGATATAAAAAGGTCAATGTTTACTTCAAAATAGTAGTGGATGAAGCTGCTGCTGGCAGATGCTGTGGTTAGAAAGAATGTGGGTTTTGGAGGAGACAAGGCTTCTGTTTAAATTCCAGCTCTGTCCCTTGCATGCTGAGGGACCTTGTGCAAGTTACATCCTCATCTGCTAAACAAGGATAAACACCCACCTATGGCACTGGGCTGCCGGGAGAACCATATGAGATGATGTATGTGCAAAGGAAAATATACAGCATAGGGCAGGGTACACAGTAGATACTCGAAAAAACCCAGCATACTTCCCAGCAGACATTTTCACCTTGCAGTATTTAACCATATTCTTAGTTTCAGATTCTCCACAGCATTCTTTGCATATAGCTGCCCAGCCAGTTAGCAAACTCTTTCACCTTTCGGTCACCTCTCCTGTATTTCTTCATCTCATCCACATCAAACAGCATGCAAAGCATTGTCACATGCCTCATTTACTTGCACGTACTGTACCCATTTTCCTTGCTCTACCAGTCTGGTGGCCCTACCCAAAAAGAAAATGGGGTCAGTCTGGAATTGCTTGTTCTTGAGGCCGATAAGAGATCATCATCTCTCTACTTGCTCAAAGCCTTACATTTGAATATTCTAGAACATGATGCTATCAATGCTGACAGAGTCACTGGACTCTAGTTCCCAGAGGCCACCTTCTTCCTTCTATGAAAAGTGGGATTGTGTTTTTTGCCTTGCAGCATTCTGTTTTTCTGCCAGGCTTCTCCTGGGCCAGCAAATTGGAATGTATTTATAATAGCTGTGCCTTCTCTTACAGTCTCAGCATTTAGCCTGAGCTTTATATTTCCCTTTACTATTCTTGCTAGCTCTACCCGATGTGTATTTTCCATGACTGAATATGGGAGAGAAACAGAATGGGAGTGACTTGTTGAGGTCCCAGCCTCCTGTGTAAGCTCGTTGTGATAGTTGTTGTAGCCTTATCATCTACAGCTCTGCACCTGTAGTGCTTAGCAGATTTTCTGTCATTTGGAGATGCTGTCTCCAGATGGCAGCTGTGTGTCACTGTCATGGGCTGGAAACTATGCTGGAAGCCCCAAGCACAGTGTTGGCTGAACAGTTTTCTCACTGTCATCTGTCTTCGTTCTCCAGCTGGGCTCAAGCAGGGGCTCTCGCCTTTGTTTGTTCCTTTAGCTCCTGATGTGCTTTTTTCCCCAAAGTCCCCTCTTTCCTTTTTTGTCCCTTAGCATTTGGGAACTGAATCAGCTCATGTAAGACTTTAGCCTTCTCAACCCTAGCAGAACAGATTAGTGCCATGCTGTGTGTATACAGCCTCAGGCAGGTGGCCCTCCCCTTTTTTATTTCTGTCCCTTTAAAATATGAACCCACCAGTCATCTATTTTGTATAGCTAATGAGGCGTCTTTATGATGCCTTGACGATTTAACAGCTCCATAACCTTTTGTGTTCACTGCTGAACTGGAATTGAACTTTCATTCCCACGCAGCCTTCTTTGATGTCACATTAACTGCCTTTCTCTAGTTCATATTTTCGTGTTACTTTATAAAAATTTAAATTTACCTACAGGAAAATTCACTCTTTTTGATGTACAGTTCTGTGACTTTTGACAAATGTATAGAGTGAGGTAACCACTACCATAGTACAAAACAGTTCCATCACCTCAAAAACTTGCCAAGGGCTACCTCTTTGGGATTATCCCCTATCTCTACCCCTGATCCCCTGGCAACTTCTGATCTGTATTCCATCCCTATAGACTTTCTTAAATTTTTATTTATTTGAAAGGGAGGGAGGAAGGCAAGAAGGGATGGGGATGTGTATACCTATCTACTACTTGACTCCTCAAATACCTGCAACAGCCAGCACTGGGTCAGGCTGAAGACAAGAGCAGGGAACTCAATCCAGGTCTCCCACATGAGTGACAGGGACCCATTTATTTGAGCCATCACCTGCTGCCTCCCAGGACACACATCGTCAGGAAGTTGGAATCAGAAATAGAGCCAGTACTCCAACCTAGGCACTCCAATATGGGATGCAGGCATCCCAAATGGGGTCTTAACTGTTGTGCCAAATGCCTGTCTCAGCCATCCCTGTATTTTTGCCTATATATGTCCCTATATATTTGTCATATAAATGGAGTCCTTTTGAGATTTTCACTTCAAAAAACTCATTTGAGCTTTATCCATGTATCAGCACTTCATTCTTTTGTATGAATAAACCATAGTTAGTTTAACCATTCACCCATAGAAAGACATTTGAGTTTTCTCCAGCTTTTGGCAATTATGAATATAACTACTTTAAACATTTGTGCATATAATTCTGTGTGAACACAGATTTCCATTTCACTTGGGTCAATATCTTAATGTTGGATTACAGAGATGTACAGTAATTATACCTTTCTTTATAAGAAGATATGATGTTACTTTTATAAGAAACTACCGAAATATTTTCCAAAGTGACTGCATTTTTGCATTTCCACAAGCAATGTAAGACAGTTCCAGTTTCTTTCCTCCATTTTCATCCAATACTTGGTATTGCCAGGGTTTTATTTCTTTTTAGATGTTTTAGTTTAGACATTCTAGTGGGTATATTAACAGTATCTCATTGTGGTTTAATTTGCACTTCTCTAATGGCTAATGGCACTGAACATCTTTTCATGTGCTTATTTGCCACATCTTTGATGACATGTCTGTTCTTACCCTTTGCCCGTGTTATAACTGGATTGTTGGATTTTTTTTTTTTTTTTACTGCTGCATTTTAGAGTTCTTTGTATATTCCAGGTACTAGTCCCTTGTTAGATACGTGACTTGCAAATATTTTCTCAGAGTTTGAGGTTTGTCTTTGATCTCTTAATAATACCGTTTGTAGAGTAACAATTTTTAATTTTGATCAGGTCCAATTTATTGAATTTTCTTTTATGAATTGTGTTTTAGGTGTCATGTCTAAGACCCTTTTCCTAGCCCTAGATCCCAGAGATTTTTCTCCTATGCTTTTTCTAAAAGTACTATAATTTACCTCTTTACATTTAAGTGTGTGATCCAGTTAAAGTTCATTTTTTTAATCAGCTGTGAGACTTAGGTCAAGGTTTTTTTTACTTTTTGCATATGGATGCCCAATTGCTCGAACACCATTTGTTTGAAAGGCTATCTTTTGCATCTTTATCATTTCTGCATACTTATGTGGGTCATTTCTGGGCTATTCTGTTCCATTGATTTATGTGTCTGTCTTTTCACCAACACCACAGTATCTTGATTACCGTACTTCTTGTTTACTTTTCTTCTGCTACAGTCCCTCGATGGTGTTATACATTAAATATTCAGGATGGAGAAGCGACGTGCTACTCACCACGGGGAGGAAATTATCACAGCAGCCTGGGCACGCGTTGTGAGCTCTCCTGTGACCGGGGCTTTCGACTGATAGGACAGAGGTCGGTGCAATGCTTGCCAAGTCGCCGTTGGTCTGGAACTGCCTACTGCAGGCGTAAGTTGTACATGTATGTGTGTGTGTGTGTGTGTGTGTGTGTACCCATGCATAGGCTGACATGTGTAAGCTGGCTTGTATAGGTGAGGGAAGCCACATAGCCATACACAGACGGTATATACCTGGAGGTGTTAATATGTCCTCCCAAGTACAAATTGGAAATTTTCCATGGGTTCCAAGAGGCTCTTTCCTCCTCCAAACACTCAATCAGTAACCCAAGCAATGTGGACATTTAAGTAGCAACTAGCCCTTCTGACTCAGGTAGCCCAGGAGCATATGCAGGGGCTAAGCTTTGGGCCTGAGGCCTGATGGGGATTTGAGCCTTCTTCTGGAGCTCCCAAGGATGTATGGTGTCTAACTCTTTTCTACATGTGGCCAACTGCTGTACTTCCTGGCTTTTAGCCTTAGAAGACCTTGCCAGTAAAGCTATGAAACATCTGCTGTTCTTTTTCTTCTCAAAGTCAAGAAGAATCCCTGAGGCTAGAATGTGGGGATCCTAATGCATACATATCCCAAACCATGTCCTCCTTCAGCTTCTACATCCCTCCCTCTTATTCAAGTTCTACAGCTTTTCCACTCCCCTTTTAGCAGCTCAGTTTTGTCTGTCCAGATGTCCATCAATGAACACCATTTATAGGACACTTGTGTCCAGGAAGATGTTGTGGAGGAGATGAGAATCCTGACAGAAAGAAGTCAGTTACTACACCCCTCTAGGTGACTGTAATTAGGTTGATTTAGGACTTAGTCCTCATTATTTCCAAAATAAATTTGAATTGTCCTGACAAAATTGAAAAAAATAAGGCTGTATTACAAAAACCAGTTAAAAGAATATATTACAGGTATTTCCAGGTACCTAGAATGAGTTGATTACTACATTTGAGCACTGAATCTAGCTTTGACCTTCCTCATAAGAGACAAAGGAATGAATACTTTGGATCTGTTGTTCACTCTCATACAATACTAAGCAAATTCTTCTAAGGATGCAAATCTTTTTTATTGGTCTTAATTTCAAGAGGGTCTTTTTTTTTGCAGAATTCTTTACAAAAGGGATATTGGAAAACAGAAAAGGCAAAAATCTTCTAATCTAGTTTGAACAAGAAGCAAAATGAACATAGCTTATGTAGAACTTTATGCAAAGCTCTAATAACTGAACTTAGGCAGAATTAGACAATGTAAAACAATATATGGCCTACTGCTGTCAAGTATCAAATATCTCAAAAAAGACTTTGGCAAGCACAGGCTCATAATGAATTTATAGTGGCAATCTTTGGTACTTGTGGTTTCTAAGATACAGTTTCTTCTTTTGTCAACCACTACCATGCTTGGCCCTCCAGGTACTGGTCTGACTTGTACTGCCACCCAGACAGAGGGCAGGCCCGCTTCGTCATATAAGGGAGTTTCAGCTGAGGAGTGTCTGTGCCAGTGCCAAAATTATATTCAAAGGAGAGTTCTGAATTGCTCAAGGGCATCTAGCATTGGAGGAACAAGAAATGGAAACTAATAGCTGCTGAGGCCCTAAATGAACCTATAAATTAATAGGCATTCTCTTAATCTGCACAATTCTATGAGGTATTCACATGTCATGTATGAAAACACTGAGCCTCAGTAAGAGGTGAGTCTGGGATATGAACTTGAGTCTGATTCTGATGTCTACACATTTTGATAAGCAATTCACTTCTGTCAGGCCATCTCACCACAGAAGGTGCTGATGTACTTTATAGTATGAAGAGAAAGAGAAAATTAGGGGACGGGGGAGGCAGTTAGGCACAAAAATGTGAGGGCAGTTTGGGAATAGTTTCTCTATTTTCTGCTGTTTTTGATATGGTTGTCCCCATACTAGATTCCCAGGCATTGCCTCCAGGTAGTCCCACAGGCCACTGAGCTTGCCACTTGGTTCTCTCTTAGAAATAAGATGCCACACATTGCCATTCATCACTAGTGGCACCTACACCTGCACAAATGGGGTGCTTCTTGACTCCCGCTGTGACTACAGCTGTTCCAGTGGCTACCACCTGGAAGGTGACCGCAGCCGAATCTGCATGGAAGATGGGCGCTGGAGTGGAGGCCAGCCTGTATGTGTAGGTAAATGCTAGATGCTCCCTGTTGTCCTGCTGCAAAGAGTCATGCTAGCATTAGAGCCCCTAAAAGATATGGAATTCCCACTACAGAAGCCATTCCTATTTGTCAGGAAGGTGGCACCCTGGGTGAATGCTTAATGAAATGGTTTTCCCCACCCCCACCCCTGGCCCTTGCCCCCAGTTCGGGTTTCCTTCCCATTTCCTTGAGTACCTTTTGTTTGTAACCTCTTCAGTGGTGTATATATAGCTTGGATGGGTTCTCTCCAGCGAAGGCAGCGAAACAATGAGTCAGCACTTGATTTTTGACCTCCACAGACATAGATCCCCCCAAGATTCGCTGTCCCCATTCACGTGAGAAGATGGCAGAGCCGGAGAAACTGACTGCTCGAGTATACTGGGACCCACCTTTGGTGAAAGATTCTGCTGATGGTACCATCACCAGGTGAGCTTGGGTTACACATGTCCCCTATGCTTCCCAGCAGCTTCTCCACTCCTTCAGGCTGCTCACACTGAAGCGGCACAGGCAGAGGCAGAGGCTACAGTGGTGATGTGCCTCCGATCTCAATTTTAAGAGTCTCTTTCCTCACTAGCTCTTTCACCCTGTCCCATGCAGGGTAACACTTCGGGGCCCTGAACCTGGCTCTCACTTTCCTGAAGGAGAGCATGTGATTCGTTACACTGCCTATGACCAAGCCTACAACCGGGCCAGCTGCAAGTTCATTGTGAAAGTACAAGGTCAGAAAGAATTCTTCCCACATTGTTCCTTGTTCCTGTTCTACCCTGACCTTCTACAAGTCCCACCACAATCTTTTCCTCTCTATGCCTTAAACAGACATACTTCATTTACCCCTGGAGAGGGAAAAGACAAGTTCAGCCAACAGGCTCATTCAGGAAGCCTACATTATATGCACACATACATGTTTTAGAAACCTTGACTCCCCAAAAATACCTCCTCATGCTCCTAAAACTAGATAAAATTCACAAAGAAACTCTGTTTCTTCTCTTGACTTTTAAAATGATCAAATCCAATCAAGCTTCATTCTCAAGGCATTCACCATTCACTGCTGCTGAAATTGGTGTTGGCTGTCTGATTCTTACTCTTTGCTTTGTGTTGTGCTGTTTTGTTTTGCTTTTCTCATTGTAAAATGATTCATGCTTATTGTTGAACATTTAAAAAATAAAGAAATATATAAAGGGGAGAAACCTATTACCCCATCTAGAGAACCAATTGCAAGGTGGTCACCTGTACACAGGGTGTCCATTAAGTCTGGAAATAGATGGCCATATTTTCTTTTACGGATTGATTGTCTTGTGATGTGGCAACATGTCCATTCGTCTGCACGTCCAGATTTTGTGAACTTTTTGTCTGTATTTCATAGTTAATTCCTTTAGAAAGGAAAATTCTAGCTCCTGGCTATTAGAAACATAGAGGGGCTGGTGCTGTGGTGCAGCACGTTAAGCCGTGGCCTGCAGCACCAGTATCCCATATGGGCACTGGTTTGTTCCCAGCTGCTTCACCTCCGATTCAGCTCCCTGCTAATGGCCGGGAAAGTAGCAGAAAATGGCTCAAGTGCTTGGGCCCCTGCTACTCATGTGGGAGACCAGGATGAAGCTCCTGGCTTCAGCCTGGCCCTGCCCCAGTTGTTGTAGCCATTTGGGGGATTGAACCAGCAGATGGAAGATCAATCTCTCTCTCTGTGTCTCTCTATCTCTCCTTTCTCTAACTCTACCTTTCAAATAAATAAATAAATCTTTAAAAAAATAAGAAACATAGGAAAGCCATTAACTTTGATCATCCTGCCTCCTGGTCTAGAAAGCCCAGTTAGGGCCCCTTTTATCCCTTCCTTCCTTCCTAAAAAGTGATACAATAACCCACCCCTCGAATTCCTCCCTGACAGTGAGACGATGCCCAATTCTGAAACCACCACAGCATGGCTACCTCAGCTGCACCTCCGCAGGGGACAACTATGGTGCCACCTGTGAATACCACTGTGATGGTGGTTATGAGCGCCAGGGCACTCCATCCCGAGTCTGCCAGTCCAGTCGCCAGTGGTCAGGATCACCGCCTATCTGTACTCGTGAGTGAAGGCAGGGAATGGAGAGAGTAGATATATGCTTACGATGGGGGAGTGGTGCTTTTGAGGGCCCCCTCTAGGATCATGGGTCCAATGGCAATGTGTTTGATATAAAACTGGAGGGTTCTGAGATGTGTCTGTTTTTAGGGCCAAGGTTCTCTCCCCAGCATGCATTACACCAAGAAGAAGGGTTTAAAATCCCTAAGTGTTCTTTCAGAATGTCCCTCCCAGGGAATGGAGAAACCATGTGAAAGACTGGAACTCTGAGGATGTTCAGTCATCCAAGCTGGGGTGCAGCAGAAGGGCAGCCATACTCTGACTGGCCACCTGCTTCTGCCTTAGCCATGAAAATTAATGTCAACGTCAACTCAGCTGCTGGCCTGCTGGATCAGTTCTATGAGAAACGGCGACTCCTCATCATCTCAGCTCCTGACCCCTCCAATCGATATTATAAAATGCAAATCGCCATGCTTCAGGTGAGACCGCTCCCCTAATGAGAGCTTATGCCTTTACCCCATCACCTTTTCCAAATCAAAGAGTTGCTTAGAATAAATAAACTTTTTTAAAAGAGAGTTGTTGCCACAGCACAAACCCTACTTTTTCACATTTTGTGGGTAATATTTGATCAGCTTAGCATTTAGCACATTGGTTTTTAAATATTTTTAAAATTAAAAAAAATTGATTTATCTGAAAGACAGAGAAAGATAGAGACAGAAATACAGAGGGAGCTCCCATCCATTGGTTCACTCCTCAAACGCCTATAATGGCCAGGGCTGGGCTGAAGTGAAACCTGGAACCAGAAACTGCCAAATGAGTGGAGGGAACTTCGTTACTTGAGCCATTACCCCTACCTCTCAAGGTCTTCATGGGTAGGAAGCTGGAGTCAGGAGTCAGAGCTGGGCATTGAACCCAGGCATTCTGATGTGGGATACAAACATCCTAACTGGTGCTTTGAAAAAAAAAAAAGATTTTATTTATTTGAAGCAAAATGACAGGGAAGGAGGGGGAGGGAGGGAGGGAGAGAGAGAGAGAGAGAGATCGATCCTACATCCACTAGTTTATTCCCCAAGTGCCTGCAACAGCCAGAGCAGGGCCAGGCTGAAGCCAGGAACCCAGAACTCCATCACATTCTCCCACAAGGGGAGCAGGGACCCAAGCACTTGGGCCGCCATTTGCTGCCTTCCTAGGCTCACCAGCAGGAAGCTGGATCAGAAGTAGAGCAGCTGCGACTCAAACCAGCACCCCAATATGGAATGCGGGTGTCCCAAGCAGTGGCTTACACTGCTGCTTCACAATGTCAGCTCCCCCTATTTGGTCTCTTAGCCACTAGGCTAAATGTTCACCCCTTTGTACATTGTTAAACACTGTTACATTTGTACTGAAATGGCAATGATAGCATTGGAATGGTAGCTGTGACTTGCAGGGAGCTGGGTGAAGGATGGGAGAAGAGTGTGGCAAAGCATTCTGGAGAGACTTGGAAGACAGCTTAATCAAATGCAAATGCTGGGAGTTAGCTATATGTTTTCGAGGAATAATAGCACTAACATTTATATGTTTACTGCTTCGCATATACTCATCGAATTCTCACAACAACCCTTATGAGGTAGGTACTATTATGATACCTAGTTAATAGGTAAGCAAACTGAGGCACAGAGAGACTATTTGCTCAAGGTCACTAGCTAGTGAGTGGTAGAGCTGGGATCAAACCCAGGCAGTCTGTCTGCAGGACCTGTGCTCTTTAACCACAATAGTTGAAGAGAAGGGAAAGTATTGTGACACCTCAATGTAAAATGAAGGAGTTGCATGACAATGGCTAACATACTAAAAGATACCTCGCCAAAGCCACTAGTGGGAGAGGGAGATAAGACCGAACAGATATCATTGTGGGGACTTATACAAAGAATATACTGGGTTGCAGAAGAGAATTTAGGGTGTGCTGCCAAGACTAAGAGAAGCAGCTCTGAGGAGCCTCAAACAAGGGAAGAGAAGAAGCCAATTAGGAGGTTCATTTTTTATGAGTGTTTACTGTAAATTTCATCTTTTTAAAAAGTTTATTTATGGGGCCAGCACAGTGGCACAATGGGTTAATGCCCTGGCCTGAAGCGCCGGCATCCCATATGGGTGCCGGTTTGAGACCCAGCTGCTCCACTTCCAGTCCAGATCCCTAATGTGGCCTGGGAAAGCAGTAGAAGATGGCCCAGGTGCTTGGGCCCCTGCACCCACGTGGGAGACCCAGAGGAAGCTCCTGGCTCCTGGCTTTGTATCGGCGTAGCTCCGGCCACTAGGGCCAATTGGGGAGTGAACCATCGGATGGAAGACCTCTCTCTCTCTCTCTCTCCACCTCTCCTCTCTCTGTGTAATTCTGACTTGCAAATAAACAAATACATCTTTTTTAAAAAAAAAAGTTTATTTATTTGAGAGGCATAGAGAGACAAAGAGCTACAATCCATTGGTTCTCTTCCCAAATGCCCACAATGGCTGAGGCTGGTCCAAGCAGACCACCAATACAATCCACAGCTCCCACATGGGTGATGGGATCCCAAATACTGGAGCCATTACTGCTGCCTCCCAGGATCTGCATCAGCAGGAAGCTGGAGTCAGGTGCCAGAGCCAATAATCCAACCCAAACCCTCTGATGTGGGACACTGATGTCTTAACTACTATACAAACACCCACTCCTACTTAGGGGGTTTGGAAGGTTGAATCTGAGAAGTTGCCAAGGTGACACTTGAAGGCCCATGATGGAACCAGTTTTACTGAAAGGATGAACCTGCAGGTCTAGACCAAAGAGGATCTCAACCCTCTAGGGATCCAAAACAGGCAGAGAAAGGCAAACAGCTCAGTTGGAACAGGACATAAGAACAGGTACCTGCTAGTGGCAGGATTAGAGGAGCCCAAAGATGAAACGGGCATGGGGTACCAGGGAGTGTTAAATGCCTCCTTAAACCTCAGTGTGTAATAGGCAACCTTTCAGGACAAGGCAAGACAAAGAGCCAACATAGAGTTCCAGGGTGTGCTGCCAGGGTGAGGATGGCAACAAGGGGTAATGAAAAGAACACTGGGCTATTTATTTTGGACAAATCCTAGAGACTGAGAGAGGGCCCTGGCAATATAGCCTGGTGGTAAGCACATACATTTTGGCAGGTAGAATCAGTCCTCAGTTCAGTTCTTATTTTCCTGCAAATCTGAGCAAGTTACTTTTCTCCTCTTTAGAATGGTACCACCTGGCTTGTTAGGAGCATGTTATGAGGATTTTTCCCAAGTGTTAGAAATGTGTGCCCAATAAACAAGTACCATGGGGTAGGTGTTTAGCGTAATGGTCAAGACACAGGTGAGGATGCCTGTGTCCTACATCTGAGTACCTGGGTTCAACACTTGCCTCTGCCTCCTGAATCCAGCTTCTTCTAACATAGATCCTGGGAGGCAGTACTGATGGTTCAAGTAATTGGGTTCCTGCCGCCCATGTGGGAGACCTGGACCGAGTTCCCAACTCCTGGCTGTTGCCAGCATCTGAGGAGTGAATTATAGATAAGTTCTCTCTCTGTCTCTCAAACAAATATTTTTACAAAACAATAGCAACAATTATATTACAAGAGCCATTTATTAAAAGGCAATGCAGTTCAAACCCTATGCAAAGTTAAGCAATGATTATGTTTCTGCAATTGAGTCATTTTACTTCTCTTTTCTACCCTACATCATGTCACCAATTCCATCCACTTTGGTAGAACAAAGAAAACACTTTGGGAATAAGTACTTTAGGAGTGACAAAGGAAAATGATTGTTGTGGACCCCAAGGGCTTTCAGGGGAAGCCCCTCCTTTCCTTCACTGTCTCATGTGGTCCCAGGAGGAATCAGCCAAGTAGCCTACAATTTGAAAGCAAAGGCCTGTTACACAAAATGTTCTCTCCCCTCCCAGCAATCCACCTGTGGACTGGACTTGAGGCACGTGACCATCATCGAGCTGGTGGGGCAGCCACCTCAGGAGGTGGGGCGCATCCGGGAGCAACAGCTGTCAGCCAACATCATCGAGGAGCTCAGGTCCAGGCTGGGATGGGAGGCTGCAGGCAGGGGTGGGTAGAAACCCTAGGTGGGATGCTGGCAACAGGGTGGTGTGGGAGAATTGGCAGACAAAACTCTCTTGGGTGCACTTGTGTTTGAACCTTTATGGATGCATTAGGTAAGACCAGTGTGTTTTTTAATTCTGGAATCAAATGGAAGCTTAAAATATAGATTACTAGGCCCCACCCCAGACCATCTCAGGAATATGTTTTTATAAAGGCACCTTTATAAAAACTGACCCTGAGGCAAAGCTAGGACTGAGGCAGACCTCAACTTGACTCAGATAAGTCTCTGATCCTGTTGCCTCATGGCCTCATCTCTTTGCCTTCAGTATCCAAAGGAGCAAAAGCCATCTCTAGGCACTGAAACCTAACATACATACCAGCATCTGAGAAAGGAGAAGGCCATGTAAGGGACAGGGGGTAGTTGAGTTGAGTTTTCTCATTATCTATCCCTTATCACCCTTCTAATGCTTCCACAAATACTTATGGCCAATACAGAGATCACTGCTCTCTGTTCTAGAAACATTACTTGCCTATAGAAGGATCCAGTCTCAGTGGGGGCAGAAAGACTCAGTTCATGTTAGGGGAGAGACTAGGAAACCATCAGAGTTAGGAGCCTGCAGACTTGCAGGTACAGAAGAAGTTAGCCAAGCGGTAGTTCTCAACCCCAGGGCTGCCATGCATGATGTGCATACACTTCACAGGGCCTGTGCTAGGTATCCCTGGAGTCACTCCACACAGCCTATGGAGCCATGCACAGTAGACCCGCTTACAAGGGCCTGCAACCAGTGCACAGCCTGGTAATCACACGGCTGCCCCAGTTGGGATGAGGTGGCTTAGCAGAGCTTAATGCATGAGGACAGCAAGACTAGAGGCTGAGTGGAAGAAAGCAACAGGGCTTGTGAGACAGGTAATGGAGGATATGGAGACAGGAGTGGGGTGGGAGAGGAATCAGCCCATCGATGGAGCTGGGAGAGGCCACAGAGTAATGGAGACAGTGGGATGGATACCTAGCTAAGGTCTCACATCTTCCTGGATGTTCTCTCTAGGCAATTTCAGCACCTCACTCGTTCCTACTTCAACATGGTGTTGATTGACAAGCAGGGTATGGACAGGGAACGCTACATGGAACCTGTCACCCCTGAGGAAATCTTCACATTCATTGATGACTACCTGCTGAGCAACCAGGAGCTGACCCAGCGCCGGGAGCAAAGGGATGTGTGCGAGTGAACTTGAGCCAGGGCATGGTGGAGCTGAAGGGACAAGCTTCCCTGGTTAACTAAGATGGGGGCCTAATGAAATGAGGACATGGTTGTTTCTCACAGTTCTAGGGATAGGACTCTGAGGTGGCTGAGGTTCATCGATCCTGCAACATTTCCAGGCACCCTTTTCAGGGTTGTGTAATAGTTTCCCTAAGTAAGTCTCTGCTTCAGGTAGCAATAGAGGAGCATAAGAAGCTAGGTAGGGACTAAGGACAGGCCCTGAGAAGTGGATTGAAGTAGAAGATGTTTCTTTTTTAACCTGGGTCTCTTCCCAGCTCTCCAAAGTCTTTGACATAGTAAATCCTAAATTCATTCACTGTTTTAAATGGGTCTTCTACTCGAAGGTGACAGCAGAGGGCAGCACCATCTCAACAGACAAGGAAGACACTTTAGGCAAGTGTAGCTGGATTTTCCTCACAGCAACAGAATAACTACATCATGGCTTGGGGAGCAGGCAGCTACAAAACATTCTTGAACTTGCTTGTCATTTCCTTTTCTAGGGCATTGGGCTAAAAATGTTCTATGAACCATTGACTCGGGATGCTCTCTGCTGGCCCCTCCAGCTGCTCATGGACAAGAACCTCTTCTTACTGAGATTTCTAATTCCCACAGCAAAAGGCTGACGATGCTATCCCTTCCTCAGAGGAGCCCCCACCTTCTGTGATATAGGAAATCTCAAAAGCACTACTGCAGGTAGTAGGGAAAGTAAGAGAAAACACAGACTCAGCCTTGTGTACTGACTTCATAAGATATCCACTTAATATTTTTATTTATTTAAGAAGAGCTGGAGGGAGAGAGGGAAAGAGAAAGAGAGAAAGAATAAGAGCTCTCTTCCACTAGTTCACACCCCAAATGCCTGCAGCAGCTGAGGATGGGCCAGGCCAAAGTAGGTGCTGGGAACTCAATCCAGGTCTCCCATGTGGGTGGTTGAACACAGGCACTCCTATATGGGACACAGGTGTCTTAACAGCTAAGCTAAACACCCACCCCAGATAACCACTTTTAAGAGATGAGCACAGAACAGGTGAGAGTTGCAGCAGCACAAAGTCAAACCCTGTGAACCAGGAATGAAAAGGAATTTGAGGTAGGGCCTTGTCAAAACACACATGCCTACCCTGACTTGCAGTCCCACCCCTTGCCACTGAGCAGTGTAGTTTATATACTCATGGGACCCAGAGTCATAGATAAGACTCAGAAGCCTTTCTCCTTTAGCTTTATGCAGGGAGTCATCAGTAGAAAACTAGAGGGGGGATCTCACATTGTGGCACAGCGGGTTAAGCCACCTCCTGCAACACTGGCATCCCATATTGGAGTACTGCTTTGAATCCTAGCTCCTCTACTTCCAATCCAGCTCCCTGATATTGTAGCTGGGAAAGCAGCAGAAGATGGCCCAAGTTATTGGGACCCTTCACCCACATCACAGACTTGGATGAAACTCCTGGCTCCTGGATCTGGCCTTGGGCCAGCTCTGGCAGTTACAGCCACTTAGGGAGAGGACCAGCAGATAGAAGCTCACTTTCACTCTCTTCCCTTTTCTCTCTCTCTCACTCTGCCTGTCATATAAATAAATAAATCTTAAAAAAAAAGAAAACTAAAGGTAAGAAGCAGGCAGGTTGTTTAGGTACGCAGAGATAAGAATGCTGGAGCACTCACTGTGTACCAGGTATCATTCTTCATACTGCATTGATTAAAGTCTGTTATTAGCCCTTTACAGAGGAGGGAACTGAAGCTCAGAAAAGTTAGGCAGTTTGCCCAAGATTGGACTGCTAGTAAGTGGCAGGGCCAGGATTTCAACACTGGCAGCCTGGCTCCAGAGCAGTGTTCTCAGCCATGATGCCATCCTGCCTCTATTTCTTTTCCTACTTTCCATTTAAAGACAGATAAAAGGAGAAAGAGTCCATCTTCCCTAATCCTACTCAGATGTAAGGCTTAGAGTGGGCCCCAGAGGAATGGGGGAAATGCAAGGCTCTCAACCCAAAGAAATTGGCTCTTGAAAACAGAGTGGTTAGGCTGTCACCTGCGATACTGGCATCCCACATGGATACCAGTTCAATTCGTGGCTGCTCTGTTTCTGATCCAGCTCCCTGCCAACATGCCTGGGAAAGCAGTGAAAGATGGCCCAACTTCTTGGGCCCCTGAACCCACATGGGAGACCCAAATGAAACTCCTGGCTTCGGCCTCATCTGGCCCTGGCTACTGTAGCCAGTTGGGGAGTGAGCCAGAAGATGGAAGATCTCTATCAATCCCTT
Source organism: Oryctolagus cuniculus (assembly GCF_964237555.1). NCBI lineage: Eukaryota > Metazoa > Chordata > Mammalia > Lagomorpha > Leporidae > Oryctolagus > Oryctolagus cuniculus. The sequence continues at coordinate 92,044,757 of NC_091453.1, read as the reverse complement.
TAGCTTTGTAACTCTGCCTTTCAAATAAATAAATAAATCTTTTTTAAAAAGGAGCAGAAACAAAATAAAAAACAATAAAAGCAAAGTGGTGGGACATAAATCACGAGCCTAGAACATACGGGTTCAGCCATGAGTCAGAGAATAGCCATTTCCTCTGGGGTTTTAGTGAGAGTCTCATTTTTACAATGCAAAATAAAAAGGCAGTTGCTGAGTGGAATGTAACGAGGAAATACAGGAGCTATGAGAGGCAGGAAGCAAGTTAGAGGCAGAAGGCAAAAAGAAATGAGTTCCTGTGGGAAATCTATGGTCAGACAAGGTCTGTGGTCCCAAAGGCAATGACTGCACATTGCACTGGGCAAGATGAATGTCCTTCCTTGTCCTTATCATTTAACACTTCCAGTGACAAGCCAGGACATGCTAAGCAGGTCAAAGGACCGAACAGTAACTCAGAGGAGGCCCACTACCTCCTGAACAGAGTTCCCACCTGGGCCCGACTCTTGCCTATCCAAAGACATTTCAAAAGATTTGTGGGAAATGAGAATACAAGATCATTTTGTTGCAAAAAAACAACTTTAAAATCTAGGAAAGTTTTTTTCTAATACACTTTTCATGAAGGTTTTGGAGACTGCTTGTATGCTGGGATTTCAAATTTTTTGCACCAGAATAAACTCATTTTTAAATTCCATTTTTCCATGGGTGTTTAATTTTTTTTTATTTGAGAGGCAGAGAGATATATAGAGCTAGAGCTCCCATGGTTGGTTCCCCAAATGCCTGCACCCAATTACTTGAGCCATCTGCTGCATGCCAACATCTGCATTAACAGGAAGCTGTTACCAGGAGCCGCAGCAAGGCATCGAACCAGGGCATTCCATCATGGGATGCAGGTTTCTTAGCCATTAGGCTGAGTGCCTGGCCCCTCCATGAACTTGTGAAGTCTTCTTTGTAATTGCTCCTCTAGCTTAAAAGAATTGTAGAGCTTTTGTTTCATTTTGAGCAGTCAAGGCAAGTCAGTGTTACTTTCTTCAGGTGAAGTTTCACTCTAACTTCTTTTGTAGTCTTGTAGACTATGACTGAAGAGACCCCAACTCCATTAAGTAGGGGAAAGAGACAGTAGCAGAATCAGGGCCACAGCCAAACCCAAACGGGCTAGCCTGCTCTCAACCCTTTACTCCCGCTCCCCTTTCTCTGTTCTCACTTCTCCCCCACCCAGTCCTCACTCTATTCTTTTCTCTCCTCCCTTCCCTCCTTTTCCCTCTCTCTCTCTCCTCCACGGCCCGCCCCTGCCCCTGCTACCTCGAACACAAACACCCAAGATATAAAGTTACTAAGCTGGCTATGTAATGTCCAAAGCATTCTGATTGTTGTGCTTTGTAAATTAAACTTATTTCCTTAAGATATTTTGGAAGAGATGAGTCATCCCTTCCTTTGATTTTTCACACTTAACACACATGTCATTCTCACAGGAGGTGGCATGGCATGATAGGGTCTGACCTTGATTCAAATCCCGACTCTGTTACGTGACAGTGAAGATTTCCTATTTCACAACGTGCTTGGAGAAATTAAAGAAGATCTACATACAGCCTTGTACACACAAGGCATTCAATATGTAGTAATACCCTTTTGCATAAGAGGCCAAGAATTGCTTGGGTTCTACCTACAAACCAGGGCTTTATTTCTGGTATGGGTTACTCTGCATCTGTGTTACTTCTCTCTCAAAACTAAATAATGGAAGTAGGTGTGAAGGAAAAAGTCATCACCTGCAAAAAACACTGAAGGATCCAAAAAGAATCACTTACAGCATGGAATATCTTCCCTCACTTCCTGCGTGAACCTCCCTCCCCTTCCTCCAGCACAGGGGTGTCTATGAAGCTACAGGAAGAGTTCCCTGTAGGACTCTCTCCCCTGAAGGAGAGCAAAGCAATGCCACTTTTCAGATGGGTTCTCGTTGCTCTCCTTAGATACCAAACACAAAGGGTAAGGGGATCAGAGCTCAGTGGAAATATGAGGCAGCAATCTGGGGAAAGGTCAATTTTCTTCAAAGTAGCACAGGAGGGTTAGGGAAAGGGCATTTTTCACTCTGGTGCTTACCCTTCAAGCCATGTGAAAAACCAACAGCAGTAAGTCAGGACATCAGAGACAAAAGCATCTATAGAACTACCAAATGCAAACATTTGATAAGTGAGAAAGCTTTATTGAAGCACACATACATGTCAGGGGGTGGGAAACAAAGGAGCAAGTTACAGCCCAGGATCCCAAGTTATGCCTTCCATTACAATATCACCCCACACCAAACAAATCATTCCTTCATTCAGTTCCCACATACAACAGAAACCCCTGGAGCCACCCTCACTCCTGTAGCCTTTTCAGAGAGTCAGCTAGCTGTAGACTGAATGGAAAGGGATTCTTTTCTGGTACAGACTCCTCCCACACACAACTTACTGCAGATACACTCCTAAGAACCAAAAGGTCAGGTTGGGACAGTGAAGACCAAAAAATGAAACAGCTCACCAGACCCTTCTTGGAAAAGCCTCAACACACCCATACATGGCGGTCAAGTTTAGGAAACAGCAACATTGAGAAGGGAAACCACTTCAGGTAAGAAGTCTGCAGAAAGGAGAGAATTCTCTGTCTACATTCTCTTGGAGCACCAACAGTCCCCAGCCTGGAGAACGTTTAGACAGTATTTGACTCTTCAGGCAGACACAGTGGTAGGTAGACCATGTTTTGTGAGTCAAACACCCAGACACAAACATGAAGAAGGCTGTGTTACATGAGAGAGAAGATGTCTCCAACAACTGCTGCTGCATCAGTGTTAAAAAGTGCTAAGAATTTGGTATGGGCTGTGACACTCTCAGGTCACTGGAGTCCTCTGGGATCATCTAGAAGCTCTCACTGGGCATGTTCATGACTCAGTCAAAAGGCCATCGACTCATTAAAGTGGTTTTCTAAAGCAGCTCCATTCTAAGGGTTCCCCCCACCCCAGGTCTAGGAAAAGGGGATAGAACTGGAAAGAGCTGGGGAATTTTCTTAGTATTTCAAAGAAAACCATTAGATGCAAACAAGGCAGACACTGCTTAGAAACAGGGGAAAAGTTAAAAGTGGACATTGAGAAATTTGTCAGGGTATAAATGAGTTAAAAGCATATCTTGGAGAGGAAGAAGAAGACCTACTCCCCTGTCTTCCACACTCCCCTGTCTTTAGTAACCCCACTCTGCTTTCTAGAGCCTTGGCCTCAGATCAGGCACAGCTTAACCTACAGAATGATACTAATGCCCAAAGATAGCCAGGACTCCCAGGGCATGTAGGGACAAGGACAGCTAGACAGAAGATTAAAAAGGTTGTTTAAAAAGATTTTTTAAGTTAATTAAACCTCATAAAGATATAAGCAAGAATGGACTCTTGAAAACATACTAGATTATGCACAAATAAAAACTTTTCAAAGAGACCCTTACTCTTGTGCCTGCTTTAAAAAGAGGAGCACATCTACATCACTCTAGCTAGCACAGTGAGATTCGCAAAAACACGTTTCTATACACACACACACACACACACACGACACACACACACACATTAAATTATAACTTTTCACTCTTGGTTTCTTCACTTCCTCTGACTTGCCCTGGCCAGGGCTGCACCTGCAGAGGAGGGCAAGGACTCATAAACACAGCTTCTGCTTGGCCATCGAGGAACGGAGCTGCAGAGTCCCTTCCGCCCACGACCCTGGGTACTGGCGCATCTTCTGCCACAGGCTCACTTCTTCCCCAGTCGAGTCCATCCAGTCCACCACTTCCCCATTACTGATCCCTGAGGAGAAACACCAGAGGAGGCTGAACAGGGGCTCCAATCCTCAGCCCACCAGGCAGGATGGGTTACACAGCAAGGCCACCCCATAACAGACAGTGTGCTATGGAGATGGGCTGATGGGGACAGAAGTCTGGGAAGTGCTCCCGGTCGATCCCGCACAGATTGTTGCCCTTGAGAACCCATCAGTGACTCCAGGTTTCTAAAATGGGGCTCCAAATGGTACATAGTCACCAAAGACTTCTTATTCTGGGACTGTGACAGAGCTCTCATGTCTGCCCCTCATGTCAGGGCTCCTACCCTTCTGTTATTGCAACTTGAGATAACAGAAACACAACAAAGCACAGCCACTGAACACCCTTTTCCCTAGCTGTATGATCCAGGCCAAAAGTTAGCACGGGAGGTGGCCTCATTCCTGTTCTTTTGTGCATTCATTCACTCAGCAAACATTTCTTGAGCATCTACTCTATGCCAGGTACTCTTCTCAGCTCTGGAGACGCCATGGTTAAGAAAGCAGAAGAAAAAAGCCCCTGTCCTCAGGCAGCTTACATTTGACCAGGGAAGACAAAAAACATACGAGCAAACCAGCAAGAGCATTTGGGATAGTGTGATTCACAGTATAAAGTAAATAAGCAGGTGACTGGTAGTGCCTGGATTAGGACCCACGGAAGATGGCGTAGCCAGGTGGACTGAGAAGGAGGTATTTGAGATAAGACCTGAAGATGGGAAGGAGCCAGCGTTTGCAGGCAGCAGCAACAATAATCGCAAAGATTCTGAAGTGTGGATGAGCTGGGTAAATTAGGATAGTGGAAAGAAAGTCGCCGTGATTGGAGCCTGATGAGCACACGTTAGAGAGATTTCAGATGACTCAGAAAGAAGGGAGCTTTCAGACAAGATAGGGGCCTGCAGGCCTAGTACAAACTTCAGGTTGTTTTTCACATACAGTAGGAAGCCACTGCAGGGTTTTAAGCAGGGGGCCCAGGCTTACCTGTGTACAAATATAACTCCGGGCACTGTGCGTTAATTGTGTGAGTTGTCAATATACAAGTGGTAGTTAAGGCCATGAGAATGCAGACTGTGGAGAGAGAAATAAAGAGGTCCAAGACCAAGCTCTGAGAGGGACCAAAACATTTAGAGTCTGAATAGAGAATGAGGAACCTATAGAGAAAACTGAGGAGTGAAGTAGTGACTTGAAATCAAAAAGCATAATGTCGTTAGAAGCTAAGTATTTCAAGAAAAGGGGAGTGGTGTGCAGGGTTCAACAGTGCTGCAAATTCCAGGAAGATGAAAATCATATTGTGGCATGACCAACTGCTCTGCAGAGTGGTGGCACAGAAGCCAGATCCCGATGGGTTGAGAACTAAAGGAGAGAGAAGAAAATAGAGGCCATTTGTTTTAAGAAGAGAGGGCAGCAGGGTAGTGAAGGGAGTTTTTTGTTGTGGTGGTGGTTGTTCAGTAAGAGTGGAAATACTAGGGCACACCTGTATTCACCTCTTCCAGAGAAGGAGGATGAAACGGATCACCCAGGACAGATGGAGATTACACAGGTGAGGTCAGTGGGCTGGGGTGGTGGGGTGGTCCAGATACTCGGAGAGAGCTTGGCCTTCACTAGCAAAGACTCGTCCCATTTTAACAAGACATGAGGTGGAAATTACAGGTACAGATACTAAGCAGGCTTGTAGAGTTACAGGTGGGAAGAGTATGGCATTCCTTGCAATCAAGGTCACATTTATCTATACACATAACAGTGTGTAAGTTCAGCCTTCCCCTCGGCCTGGCACATAGTAGGCACTCAGTAAGTGTTTGCTGGATGTTAACTGAAAAGAAAGAAGGTAACTGTTGTCATAGAGGAGTTTTGTGTGTGCAGGAGCACCGAGGGTGGGGGGGAGGAGGGGGGAAAGGGAGGTACTGGGATTGAAATAGGCAAGAGGCCTTTGAAACAAGTGAGGATGGGGGAGAGGCTCTCACCAGTGCCAACACCCAGTCTGACCCCTCCCAGGAAGTCATTGCTGGCCAGGGCTTCCCGGTCCCACACAGTCAGTTCCAGGCACATGTGTTGTAGATCTTCCAGCCTCACACCATTGTAGACAAATGTATGGTTGTAGTGGGGATTCAGGGTCTTCTTCACCACGGGAGTTTTACGCTTACTGGCCTTGGTCCTCATGGGCAGGAGGTATCTGGCAGAGGGTGGGGAGTAGTCAGCAGCCTACTCAAAGCCAGCAACATCTGTCTAAAGTCCCCTTTTTTTGACCACAGGCCTGGCCCAGCAAGGTACATCAACACCCAGAACCTAGTACACACAGCCCTCCTCTGAATCTGCTGAAGCAGACGTCCTACTACCTCCACTAGATCATGCACCTGATCCAATTCCTGTTACCTGGAGAGGAAATGAATATATTAGCGAAGTTGCTATCTGTGCTCCACCAAAACTAGGTTTTAAATATGTGGTCCCACTGCTACTTGGTAAGGTTCTCTTTAAATAAAACCAACGGCAGCATCTGTAGGCTCAGCCAAACAAGTGTTGGTAACGAATGTCCATCCTTGGGTGATCTATAATCTGGGGATAGCAAGCATTGCTTAAAAATCACAGGAAACAAAGCCCCGAGTTCCCAAATCCACACAGTCAGGGGCCATGGGTTTTCATCCAGGACTACTTCAGAGCAGGGGTGGGAGAACAGCCAGACTATATCTGAGTACCTTCCTACTCTTTGCATAGCAATGCTACAGCCCAGTCCAACCTGGGCTCAGACCAGTACACAAGTGGTGGTGGAGGTGTTACCATTATGGAATTTCAGGAACAAGGCAAACAAAGCTGGAGCTTGGGAGGACACATAAGGACAGCATCCACAGGGAAGGGTTAAATTGGGTTCCTCCCTTGGCTCTCACGTCCTGGAACTGGTTAGTTAGTTTGGCACTGGTCCAGGGACTCACCCCTTGACAAAGCTGTCTGAAGTCCCTCCTGATTTGGCAGCCGTCAGGTTCTTGGCTTCTTTGATCCACACCTGGAGCTCTCCCCCTTCCCCACCTTTACCTGTAAGGGACGTCAGCCATAGCAAGTGAGCTGCTACACTCTGGATTTGTCCTAAGCTCTAGCTATGCAGCACTCCCTTCTCTTGCTCTGTAACAACCTGAGGCAGACTTCACCTGTATCCTCAGTACCTAGCCCAGTACCTGACTGTAAGCCATAGGTGCTCAGTTAATCCCACTACAACAGCAATAAATAGTAACTGCAAATGGGAATGGGCTATGCGCCAGAGACTACCTTAAGCATTTCATTCTCAAAACAACCCTCCGAGATATACACTATTTTTGTCCTCATTTGATAGATGAAGAAACTGAGGCTTAGAGAAATAAAGTTCCTGATACTTGTTGAATGATTAAAAAGGGAACTCCTCCACTTGAGTTCTTGCTCCAGTCCTCACTTCACAGGACTCATCAGGTAGCACCAACTTCGACCCTCACCTCCCATTTGTAAGATTTGTTTCTCAGTCTACATATGTGCTAATCTCACTGGTTCTTTCAAAAAGAAAGAAAGAAAGAAAGGAAGGAAGGAAGGAAGGAAGGAAGGAAGGAAGGAAGGAAGGAAGAAAGAAAACATCCTTTGAAAAGAATATCTCCCTTCAAGCTTCTCTCTCCTTCAGGTTATTCTTGATGTGTCTGTCTCCTTTCGTTCACCATCAACTACCCTGAAAAAGAAATCCACACTCACTGGCTCTACTGCTTTGCCTGGTTCACTCAGTCTAGTTTCTAGTGAAATCTGGTTGCTGCCTCAACTAATGCACTGAAAATACAGTGCAATGCCAGTGAGGCGAGTCTGCTCAGTCCTCAGCTGGCCTGGCCCATGCCCTCCTTTGCCTTTTTTCCGAAGCTCTCCTGGCATTTCTCTCGCCTGGTGTCCCTCTCTTTCACTGCCACTTCTTTCCCTCTTTATCCTTCACTGTTGCTTTTCCCCATGGTTCTATCACTTCTCTAAATATTCAACACACCCTCCTTGGGGATTTCACTGATGCCCCAAATCTTCTCGATTAGACCTGGCTGAAGATCTGTTTTGGAAGAACTTTGCCTTCCCACGGCTGATGGATCAAGCTAAACTCCTTACCACTGTGGCCAGGCTCTATTCAGTTAAGCCCCTATTCCAGCCCCCTGCCACACATGTGTACCAACACTGCAGTCCACTGAAATAAGGGGTCACTCCCCCACCCTCACATATAACCTCACATTTCCCATGCCTGTTAAAACCTTGGCATGTGCAATCCTGTCTTCTGGAAATACTCCTCTCTCCACATCCTCTTCCTTTTTGCCTATTAAAGTCCTAGTGTCCAGTTTCAACATTACCTTCTCCTAGCGCTCCCAAATGTAACCAGACAGAATTCATGACTCCTGGACCTGTGTCCCTTTAGCACATGACTGTTTTGGTTTAATTCATTCCTCAAAGGAGGTCAAATATCACATCTTCCTCCCGTGCATCACCTACATATCCATAGTCACTAGCACAGTGCCTGGCATGCTGAATTATTCTCCCTCAGCCTTCGGTTTCCTACTCCTCAAACTTGATTTGACCACTCCTGCTAACTGCCCTTCGCAGCCCCAATGTTTCTGTTCTCTTCTGTCCTCATCATAGCCTGCCATAGATGGACTGAGACCATGTCAGGTTAATAGTATTTAGAAAAAAGGAATGTCAACCCTAAGGTGCTCCCTTTTGATTGAAAAGTACAGAAAAGGCTTCCTTAGTAACAGAGTCTTCCCTGACCCAGGGAGCATCCCAATCTGGGCTCTCTACCTGTGCAACCCAGAGCCAGCAGCAGCCTCGCACAGATCCTGTGCAGAAGACTAAGGGCTAAAGCCAGGGCCCCAGAGAAAACTCACTCTTTTTCCGGTCACCTCCAACAGGGAGTTTGGAGGCTGGGATGTATTTCAATGAAACCACCAACTCGCCTTTGTGTGATGGCAAGCCAGTCAGGGACTCAGCACTGACCTGAAACACAGGGAAACCCATCACGTCAAGCCAGGCTGCTCAGGCAGTTGGGATCATTCCCTGAGGGCGTCCTAAACAGTATCCCCCAAGAACAGCTTCTCAGCAAAAGAGGCTCCTAGCTCCTTATGAATACAACCCAGGGTCCTCAGGCCATGGCTGCCACAGGTTTTCAAGGCAGTCTCCAGGAGGAGCCTAGTAGTGGCAACAACCAAGAGCCTTCCGCAATCCCCACTACTATGGCACCGTGGGGACACAGTTAGTAGACTGCAAACACTCAAAGGTCTTCCAGCAAGCTTGCCACACAACTCACAAAGGATTGACACCATGACAAAGAATCTTGCTGCCAGGGTTGTTAGTAATAGCCAGAAAGTGGAAACAGCCTAAATATCAATCAATATAGGAAGTGATTTCAATATCTTCCTATGGCATGTGGCAGGCAGTCATCAATGAGAATGCAGGGAATCTGTCCATGCTGACATGGAAAGATGTCTAAGACATTCTGTTAAGCCAACAAAGCAATGTGCAGAGAAAATATCTCACGTTAAAATATATTCATATTTGTCTATGTGAATATATATATATGTAAATAGTAAGTGGTATCATGACCACTTCTATGCAGCACTTACTATGTGCCAAGTATTGTTTTAAGTACATTAAATACATTGTTTTGTTTAATCCTCAAGATACTCCTTATGAGACAGGTATTATTATCCCTGTCTTACAAGCTATGAAACAGAGGAACAGAGACATTAAGTAACTTTCCCAAGATCACACAATTAGTAACTGGAAGATACAGGATTCAAATGCAGGCAGAGTACATGCTTTTAGCCAGAGTATTACACTGCGTAGAAAACCCTAGAAGGATGCAAAGTTAACACTTGTTTCCACTAGGGAGGAGAAAAGACTAGGGATTAAAGGGCTTTCCCTTCTTCCTCTGTAATAACGGCAGCTACAGTGTCTTTTAAAATGAGAATGGCACATATCACTAGTGTTGTTTCTAAAGATAGAAAGTATGTTTGTTGAAACGGCTTGCAAAGATTTGAGGGCTAGATGGAACTCTTACAAGGATTTGAATATGGCACAATTCTCAATTTTACAGTTACTCACATTATGTTTGAGTAGTGTCTGTCTCTACCACCAGAATCTAAGTGCCAGGAGGATAAGAATCAAGTCTATTTTTGTTCATCCTAGTACGTTGAACACGTAGCAAAATATGAGCACACAGTAGACACTCCACAGATATTAACATAATGAGCATAAGAGTAGTTGAATCGGTATCTGGGATGAGCAGTGCGTGGCCCACCATCTTTTGCTTTGAGTGGTAGAATTGCTTCACTCTATTGGGTCTTTCTGGTTTGACTCTGTTCTTTATGATTTGGTATCCAGAGCTTGGGCTGGGGTAGACTAGAGGTGCCCGTTTACATGCCTGTGTTCACTAGGGTCCTGTAACCTTGGTCCTTACTCTGAACACACTGACATTAGACAGGCATAATCCCCATAGGTCTGGGTCAGGTAGCACATCCCCAGACAACACAAAGTTTAGTACAGGGGACAGACGCAGAAGAAGCAAGAGGTGGATGCTACTAAGTGAAAACCAAAGGGAGCAAATGGATTTCTAGAGACAAGTAAGAAAAACCAGAAAGAACAAATGTAGAATGCTTTCAGATAAAATATTTAATATGAGAGTAGAATTTTGTCATTTATGAAAGTCCATGCAATTTATTAATTTCTAGGTTATGAACTTCAGTAGATTTTTAAAAAAAATGGAGTTTAGCATTAGTTAGACACTGGCATATTTGTTTCAGCAACACATTTCAATTCTGGCTTAAAATTCTTTGCAAAGAATAAATACCCCATTTTAATGCAGATGCTTCTCTTTATGTAAGACATTTTAATTGGCAGTAGCTTGTGACATGTCCAGTACAATCATATCACGAGTAGACCCAAGAGGATGACTTCTATGTCAGATGCTTGAAAAATTCTAGGTTCTAATAATTGCTTTCCTGCTCTTATTAGTATTTAAAGGGGACAAATTTGCCATTGTCATTATTTTTGGAGGGCAACAGCTATCAAATTATGAGTTATGCGTTTCTTTTGACTCAGCAATTCCACCACCAGGAATCCCTCTGACAGTTATAGAAGCCCAAGATATACTAGAGCATGGTTTTAAGAGAAAGTAAACATGTGAACAATTAAATGCCCATTAGTGATGGAGTGGTAAGTAAGTTAGCATCCAGGGACATGGCAGAAGGCTATGAGAAAAGAAAATGATAGATCTGTAAGCAGTGGCCTAAGGATGCCCATGATAAATTGTAAAATTACCATAATCAAGAGAAACAACGAGGTTCACGTGAGCCCATTTGTGCAAAAGTGTGTTTGTGTGTGTGTGTGTGTGTGTGTATAATGTGTAGATGTATATCTGTGCTGCTTGATACAAGATTTCTAGAATGATATCCAACCAGCTGTTTACAATGGTTATTTCTGGGGAATGAAATCTACTTCCTCTTTTAAAAAACACTTTCTATTGGTTTAGTTCTGAACCACATGCATGTATGTCCTCTAATGCTTAATTTTCTTAACATTGCAAAAAGTTCAAACGTTCAAAAGGGGCATATAAAGCAGCCGAAAGCCCCCTTCTGTTTCAGTCTCCCTCCCTAGAGGCAGCCATCAATACTAATTTCTTTCATAACTTTCCAAAAATATTCTATGCATCATGGATTATCTTAAACATTTAAGATGCTAATATAAAACAATTTTAAAGAGGAACTTTGTCATTGCATAGTTCTGATGATCAAGAAGTTGCTGAGTCCTGTTTTAGCAATTTCAACTTAACCAGGATTGTTGAACGCTCCCTATGTGCCAGGCTCTGACTGGTACTTTGTATATAATCCTGAAAAAGAGGCACATTATTGTTTTATTGTTTGTCCATCTTTAAACAAGAAGCTGAGGCTCCTAGAGCTTTGGGTGACTTTCCTAAGCTACTTCATGAGTTAGGTGACTCACCTAGCGGACAAGGGCCAGAACCAGGATTCAGTGCAGGCCTGCACTCAGATGCCAGGCACGGTCATGCCGCACTGCTGCACTCTCACCTGAGATGCCATCTCCAGAGTAAATTTCTCTCGCCCGTGTAACGAGGAACACAGCAATGGAGTTTCATGAACTGCTTTACTTCCCACTTCCTCAGCAAGAAAGTTAGCTTGGAAAACAGGCACAGATTAGGATACACCCAGAGGGTTAACTTGGAAAAGAGATGCAAGTTAGGACGTTAGGAAACACTCAGGCTATGAAAGGTTAGGAGGCAAAGCTTGACACACATATTAAAGACTTTTCAATGCAAACCAAGGCTTCACACTTTGCCCGGCTTATGCGGAAGAGAGCATTCACGCTTAACACACCAAGTGCCTCTAAAATTGATGTCAAACTCAGAAGTGCCAGCAGGGTGCGCTAGAACTCCACATAAGACTACATACAAAGCTGCTAACAACACTGACCAGCAGAGGTCGCTGCAGATAATTCTACCTCTGATCGCCCTGCGGAAGGAATTGTTAAAAAGCTGACTACCTTTCCGTGTAAAGGGAGGCAATGATCCAGTCTCTTATCGAGCTTCCAGGAATCCATCTGGACCTCTGCCTCTCCAAGGAAAGTGTTTCTGCCAAAACGACCGTGATGCCAAACCGAGAACTGCAAAGTCCTCTGGGCCAGGAGAGACTCTGGGATCTCATACTGTGAAGGGAAAAGTGGAAGCCGGGGATGATTAGTTAGTGGCAATTCACAGAAATGCTGATTCCAAATCCTAACCAACCCAGAGTTCTAAGCACTTTGACTCTCCTCACTCAAAGCTTCAATGAACCTCATTTTGCAGAAACTTACCATGAGAGGACCTAGAAATTTAATTATTTTTTTCCTTAAGTAAGTGAGAAAACACTGGGACATCCCAAAAGAACTGCCAAGGAGACTCCGTATCCCACATGACTTTTTAAGAAGAGACTTTTGGCCACGTGACTGTCCAGCTTCACAAGGATATTTGAGAGATCACCTTCGTTCTTCTCGGGGAGGTCAGGATGTGATCAGGTGCCCAGACCAATCCTCAGACACAGACGCGATCTGCTGCAAGCCATGTCAACTGGCCAGGGTGCAGAGGAATAGCTCCAGCTCAGGGGCAAGACAGAGTGAGTTCTCCTGCCCTCGGCGTCTCCATACTTACCCGGAGGAGTTCATCATAGAGTGGATTGACGGTGTCCCGCTTGATGCTGGTTTTCCTTTTGCCTTGGCGGGACTTGTCAGGCAGAAGGTAAGTCTTCACATATCTAGAAACCAAAGAGGGCACTGAGTCATTCGCTGTCCTGTCTCCAGCCCATTCTTCACTTCCCTTTGCTTTCCCTAAAAATGTACCATGATGAAATGCCATGTCAAAAGTGCCGCATCAAGCCCTCTGAGACATGCCATTCTTGCTGTTTCCCAATCCTGGCTCCCCTCCTGCATCACACCTCCCTGTGCGCCCAGGAAGTGATAAGCTTGCTCCAGAGCACCCAGACAGATGCCAGGGTCTGGTCTCGTCCCAGAGCCCCGGTCAGGCTCCGGAAGCACTCACGGGTTAGAGCGCTTCTTGGCTTCATCAGCAAAGGCCAGCTGGTGGCACTCCTTCACGTGGATGACCAGAGTCTGTGTGTGTTGCTCATACTTCAGGGAAAAGGCAATCTTGCCAGTCACAAAGACGTTCCCGAAATCACCAGCTTCACTATAGATGCTCATCATGCTGCCGATCGTACTCTGAAGAGAAAGCACCCACAAACATCCGGGCATTGCTTGCATCTTCCCTCAGCAGAAAGCCAGAGTCACTGAACAAAGCAAACACTTGGGAAACCCCTGCACTGAGCCAGCACTGCCAACAGTCCTTGACCCAAAGGATAAGACAGAGCCAGCAAGACACTCACAATTGCCCGGGTTCATAAATCAACTCACAGCTCATCAAGACTCTTAGCTTCTCATTTCCCCCTGTTTGTACACATTTTATTGTTCATTTTCACCTACCGCAGAAGGTGGGCAAGGAGGAGAGGTAAGGTGCAGCTAAGTCCATTGTTGCTATATTTTCTATCAGAGGCCTCCAAAAAATTTGTGGAAAAATGAAATGAAAAGGTAACGCAAATTTTCCATGTACCTTTTGGAGCCCCCCTTTGATGCTAGAATGTTGGCAAGAAGGGGTTAGTTACTAGTTAAGACAATGTATCTTTCTTATCTGTACATTTCTTTAGTCACCTGATCTCTATCAAGACCTACAGCAAAAAGAGATTGGGCTATAACTGGGGGTAGGGTGGAGAGAAAACACCACCAGTGGTGCAGAGGCACTTTCCTCACTGGTAATGATCAGTATGTGAGCCTGACTAATGTCCTAAGTATGCAGATTGATACCTAGGGGAAACAGAGTCAGGAACAAGGGAAGAAAATGTCCCTTTAACTTCATGAGCTTCCCTGGTGTTATTGACCTCCACCCTACCTGGATGCTAATTAACTCTGCCAGAGCTAGTGGTACTCAGTTCCCTTTAATAGGAGAATTTGAAGCTGGCTATGATGAAGAAACCTGATCTTGCTCACGTCATGGCCAGGGTCCCTCTAAAGTGGAGAAATTATTCTTACTGTCCACAAATCCACAAAGCTGCAATGACAACTGTCGCTAGCCCCAGTTACCTAATGTAACAATCTCGAGGACAGTGGCCTAGGAAGTTACTTCGATATACACTGAGCACTGAGGTTTCTAAAGTGAGGGTAGAAGAAGCAAATGCCTCTGGCTTACCTGAGAAGGGTGACTGGCATGCTGTCCCCAAGTATTGAGTCTGCTCTAGAGAGGCGCTTCTTTGCTTCCTCTTGCCTCGCCATGTCTATAATCACAGAACTAAAGAAACTTACCATGGAGGAGCCACTTTGCATGCTGCTCCGGGCTAGTTTCTGGCGATGCAACTTCACCAGGTGGTCGATGTCTTCCTCTTCTTCTTCTTCCTCTTCCTGGAATAATATAGATTCAGAATCAATAAAAACTGTTAAAAAGTTCAAAGACTAATGGCTCTCCTCTAGTGGGAAACATAATTATTGCAAAGCTCTGAGGTGTCACGTGTACATGTATGCACATATCCTTTTTATATATCTCTCCATTTCCAGCTTCTCAGCTCTGTTCCAACCATCTTTCTCATATCTCAAAAGAATAAAACAGGGGTGGGCATTTGGTGCAGTGGTTAACATGCCACTTGACACCCACATCCCATGTCATAGTGCCTAGTTCAAATCCCAGCTTCTCGGCTTCCAATCCACTTTCTTGCTAACACACACCCTGGAAGGCAGAAAATGATGGCTCAAGTACTTGCATCCCTGCCACCCACATGGGAGAACCAGACTGAGTTCCAGGCTCCTGGCTTCAGTCTGGCCCAGCTCAGGTTGTTGTGTGTATTTGGGGAGTGAACTGGTGGGCAGAAGGTCTCTGTCTGTCTGTCTGCCTTTCAAATAAATAAAAGTAAATAAATAAAAGTTTTTAATGGAATTAAAAAGACAAATTTATTTTTGGTGCAAAGTTTTGAAATCCACGCTTACACGGGGTATTGAGAAAGTTCACAGATGGGGTCAGCGCTGTGACACAGTAGGCTAAGCCTCCACTTGTGATGCCAGCATCCCATATGGGCACCAGTTTGTATCCCAGCTGCTCCTCTTCTGATCCAGCTCTCTGTTTATGGTCTGGGAAAGCAGTGGAGGATGGCCCAAGTGCTTGGGCCCCTGCACTCACATGAGAGACCTGGAAGATGCTCCTGGCTCCTGGCTTTGGATCAGCCATTGTGGCCATTTGGAGAGTGAACCAGCAGATGGAGGACCTTTCTGTGTCTCTCTCTCTCTCTGTCTGTAATTCTACCTCTCAAATAAATAAAAATTTATAAAAAAGAAAGCTCATAGAAATTGTACATTGTGAAAAGTAGATTTCAAAAATTTTTGCACCAAAACAAACCTATCTTTTAATCCCACTTTCTATGAACTTCTTGAAGTACTTTCATATATCCAGCAATGTATTAGGATGTAAATGGGACAGCAACAATAGTTCCCCCCTTTAAGCAAATAAGGAACTGAATTTTCCTTACAAGTTTGGGGGAATTAAGATTAATGGTGCCTTTTTCTAAAGAGTTAAACAAGTTGATTGAAAGTATCTATATTATTGTAGGAAGAGGAAGAAGAAAAAGAGGAAGACATTATCTAGATAAGTTAAATTTCGTACAGTGACCAAGTGAAATGCAAGGGCACTTACCAAATCCATACTAAGGCCTGGGACAGATTTGCTTCTGTCTCCTAAGGAGCCACTTTCATTCCCCACATCTTCTGGGCGAAGATCTATCACAGATTTAGTGTATTCTGAGTGGAAGACCAAAAACTCAAATCAAAAGAGAAACTACTCTTCTTCACACCAAAATAACAACAAGGGTACTCAAAACTTTTGCCCCAAAGGGACATGAAGGGAAAGCAGCTACCTGAAGGCCTGAGGATTTTTCTGGTGTTCTTCTTGAATATCATTTCACTCTCATCAACAGATAGCACATTTTGACCCCCAGGCTGAGTTTCCTAGGAAGCAATAAGGGCAAGGAAATGGAAAAGGACAATTGGGCAGACAGTGAGGCAGATAGAAGGAGTGAGTAAGGAAGGATAGCCTTAGGAAGAATTGGGCTCAGTCTTTTGCTAAACCATGACAAACTTAAAGATTAAATGCCTGGAAGCAGCACAAAACTTATTTTCTCACATTTCAACCAAAACCTTAGAAAATGTTTCCAAGTGCATCTGAACTGAAATTTGTTTATTTGAACTTCCTGACTTAAATTCTGCCCGAGAAAAGAGAGAAAGGGAGGCCAGTGCTATAGTGTTGTAGGCTAAGCCTCTGCCTGCAGTGCCAATATCCCATGTGGGCACCAGTTCAAGTCCAAGCTGCTCCTCTTCCAATCCAGCTGTCTGCTGTGGCCTGGGAAAGCAGTAGAAGATGGCCCAAGTCCTTGGGCCCTGCACCCGCGTGGGAGACCTGGAAGAAGCTCCTGGCTCCTGGCTTCAGATCAGCCGTTGTGGCCATTTGGGAAGTAAACCAGAAGATGGGAGACCTTTCTCTCTGTCTCTCCCTCTCTGTCTGTAACTCTACCTCTCAAATAAATAAATAAAAAATCTTAAAAAAAAAGAAAAGAGAGAAGGGGGGGAGGGAAAGGAGTGAAGGAAAGAGGCATGCAAGCAGGCAGGCCAGTAACCTGAGGCTTACCTTTTCTACTTGAGATCTGGGGGAAGACATCTTCTTCCATTCTGGAAAGAGGCCAGATTTATCCAGAGAGTCGGTCCTGGAGATAGATTGAGAAGTTATAACTAAGTTACACCTTCTCCTTCCCCTTCTACCCGGGGCCCAAAATTCTATGGAGGGAGAGCACTGGCTTGGGGTCAAATCCAGAAGGTCCACTTCACTTCTAATTTCCTTGAAAAAAAAAAAAAACGCAAAAGATCAAATAGGCAATTTTTCTCAAACACAAACATTCATGCCCACAAATGCTAAAGAATCAGCTGCTGCTGGGGCTATGCAGCCTGGAATCATGTTAAAATTTTTTTGAATTTATTAAACAGATGGAGATCTCCCATCTGCTGATTCATTCATCACAACAGCCAAGGCTGGAGCAGGCCGAAGTGAGGGACCAGGAACTCAATTTGACTCCTGTGTGGATGGCAGGGACCCACTGACTTGAGCCACCACTGCTGCCACCCAGAGTATACATTAGCAGGAACCTGGAGTAAGCATCTGGTGCAGGAAATCAAACCCAGGCACTTTTTTGAGAGATGTGAGCATCTTAGCCACTGCACCAGAGCCCTGCTCCAGACTGGGGAAATTAACCTACTCCAGGAAGCTGTGTCCAGAGCTAAATCAGTAGAAGTGTTGCTGAAACACGTCTGGTGAGATCAGAGAAAATACTTACTTCATTTGGTTTCCTGAGGACAGAAAGCTGGAGCACAGAAGCAAAGGAACCGTGCATCCTGAGGCTAGAGAACAAAGTGGGAACTCTGGGGTTGAACAGAGGTGGGGGAAATCAAAGAATCTCACCTGGAGGTGCTATCCGAGTCAGCTGTGTAGCTATCCAGGCTCTCACTCTCAGCCTCCAGTGCACTCTTCCCACTTTTCGCCTTTGGCACTTCAAGCGGCACACTGAAATAAAAACCAAGAACCAATGCTTGAGGAAGCAGGTCTCCTGCCTCTACTCTGGGCTCCTTCTAGCCCAGTCACAATGTGAGCCCAAGTGATCTTTCTAAAATAAAGCTGAGTACACGTTTACAACTCTCCAGTAGCTCCTCACTGCTACTGAGATTGAGTTCAAATTCCTTCGCATGATAGTCCTTACGGTTCGTCCCTGTTCACCTCTCCAGCCCCATCCTTGACACTCCATTCCTCCTCACACTTTATATTGCACAAAGATAAGTTCTTTTGACTCCCTGAATATCCCCAAGCTCTCCCTTTCCCTGTTTTCCCTGCATGGGATATTCTTGTCACAATGATCGTCCTTCTTCACCTCCCTAATTGTTTTGTCTTCAACTCTTTTGTTATATGTTGATTCCTCCCATTTCTCTGAGCACACTCTCACCCCAACTCTAGATGAGTAACCTTCCTATGTGGCTCCTGCAGCACCCAGATTTCTCGGTACCAGTAATTACATATGTAATTATTAGACTATGTCGTTTATACAAATAATTTGTTCAGTAATTTAAACAAATAATCTATTTAATGTCTTTCTTCTCCATTAGACTAAACCCTAAGATATCAGTGACCACACATTATGTTCAGGGCTATGTTCCCAATCCATAGAAGAGAGACTAGTGTAGAGTAGGTATTCAAAGATTTTATGGCCTGATTCCTGATTTAATATCCTCAGTACGGGGCTGGTGTTCTTTTGTGGGGTGGGGGTTAAGCTGTCACCTGTGACACCAGCATCCCTCTTCTGATCTGGCACCCTGCTAATATGCCCTGGAAAGCAGTAGAAGATGGTCCAACTACTTGGGACCCTGCACCCATGTCAGGGACCTGGATGGAATTCCAGACTCCTGGCTTTGGTGTGGCCCAGCCCCAGTCATTACAGACATTTGGGAGATGAACCAACAGATCTCAATATTTCTCTCTCTCTCTGTGTGTGTGTGTGTCCCTCTCTCTGTAACTCTGCCTTTCAAATAAATAAATACATCTTTAAAAAATGAATAATAAACAAATACCCTCAGTGGGGCTTAGGTTTATCCACGGATTAGCAGTATGTCATAAAGATAGCATTCAGAAGACCAGAATCTTTTGCATCTTAATAACATCAGTGAGGATGGACCCTGAGCATTCAAAGCAGCAGTCCTCATCTCTAAAGGGAAGGACGCAGTTCCTGGGCCCCTTACCCCAAAGAATTAATGAGAGCAGCAGGGAGAGAGAAAAAAAATTCTCCCTCAAGTATCTCAAGTAACTTTCCTTGACTCCCAGGACACCACACTCTCCTGGTTTCCTCCTCCAACTTCACTGGCAGCCCCTTTTCAGTCTCCCTTTGCTGCTCTCACCTGCTCTCCCAATCTGCTAATCTTTGGACTATGTCCAGGTTTCTCCCTTGGGCTGTTGCTCTTCTCTATATAGAATTCTCCCTAAATGATCTCAGCTAGTCTCATGGCTTTAAATATCCTCTGTAAACTAGTAACTCATATTTATCTCTTATTCAAACTCCAGCCTTATTTTTCCAATGTTCTACTCAACATCTCCAGTTGGACATCTCAAACACAGAAAAGTCTAAGACCTAAGCCCTAATCCTCCCCCAAACCAGCTTTTCCCTCAATCTTGTCAAATGGCAGCACCCTTTTTATTTCTCAAGCCAACCATCTCAAGGACCATCTTTGGCTTCCCTTTCTCTCCCTCCCTAACCCTCACCTTCCCTCCCTCTCACTCTGTCCCTCCCTCTCCTCTCTTCCTCCCTTCCCCCTTTCTCTTTCTTTAAAATCAAATCTGTCAGCAAATCCTCTTGGCTATCGTCTTTAATGTATATCTGCCATCTAATCAGTTCTCACTGCCTCCATTGCCATTACTCTGATCTAAATCACCATCATCTAGCAACAACTCTTCCTGCTTCTTTCCTTGTTTCTTAGATACAATCTAGTAACAGACAAAATGAGCTTTCAAAATATAACTCAGACCTGAAAATGACCCAATGACACAGCAATTCCACTTTTAGGTATATACTGAAAACATGTGTTTACATAAGAGTTTCAAATGAATGTTCACAGCATTATTTGTAACAGCCAAAAGGTAGAAACAACTCAAATGTCTATCAGTGGATGACTGATAAAATGGGTATATACCTATACAATGGAAAATTATCTATCCATATAAGGGAATGAAGTTCTGATGTGTGCCACAACATGGATGAATCTTTCTTTTTTCATGGATAAATCTTAAAAACAATATGCTAAGTGAAAAAGTCAGTTACGAATGCCACATTTTATCTGACCCCATTGATATGACATGTCCTGAAAAGGCAAATCCACAGAAACTGAAAGAAGATTATGGTGTTGGGGAAATTGGTATTGACTGTTTCATGGGTATGAAATTTCTTTTGAGGGTGAAAATATTTTGGCATTAGATAGTAGTGATGAGTGCATAACATTCGGAGAGCATTAACAGCCACAAAATCGTATACTTTATAATCATATTAAGTGTATAACTGATCATATATATAGGATTAAGTGTCAAAGGATCACATAAATAAGACCAAGTGTCTGGTAATAACAGTAGATAGAATTGAAAAAGAGAAAATGATCCAACATGGGAAGCAGGCCACATAGCAGACTCATAGAATGACAAATACCCTAAATAGCACTCTGACCTCAGAATCAGCCCTTAAAGCATTTGGATCTGGCTGAAAAGCCCAGGAGAGCATTTCAGGCATGGAAAGCCAAGACACTGTGGCAAAAATGTTCTACATGAAGGATCTCTATGAGATCACAGTGGAAAGAAGAGGTTACCAAAGAAGGATGTACTTTTCTCTGAAGGGATGAGAGAACTTCCACTTTGCATATGGCCCTGTCTAAATACCAATGGAGTTTGTGGACTCAAAAGGCTTCCATAGCCTTGGCAGCTCACATCAAGAGCCTTAGGTGGTCACTGACGTCATAAACAAGAGTGTTAATTGTTAAATCAACAACAGGAGTCATTGCACTTACTCCCCATGTTGGACCTCTGTCCTTAATGAGGTGTACTATGAGAATTAACGGTAAAACCTGTCTTCAAATAGTACTTTATACTTTGTGTGTCTCTCTGTGTGCTAACAGTGGAAATCTCTACTTAGTATAGAGTTGGTCTTCTGTATATAAGGTGAATTAAAAATGAATCTTAATGAAAAATGTAATGGTGGAGGGAGCAGCAGGTGGGATGGGAGTGGGGGTGGGAGGGCGGGAATGGGGGGAAGAAACACTATATTCCTAAAAGCTGTACATATGAAATTTTGTATTCATTAAATAAAAACCTTAAAAAGAATGTTAAAAAATCATACACTTTAAATTTTTTAATGATAGTTTTATATTATGTGAATTTTATCTCATTTGTAAAAAAGAAAAAAAAAAAGATCACATTGATCAGAGTTATCTTTCCCAGAGTACAAGACAGTCCTTACAACTGTCAACAAAGTCTTGCATCATCTCCTCCCATGCCCCCCACCCCCGCTCATTCAGTTCCAGATTACTCAAAAGCACCAAGCACACACTCTTTACACGGGCTGCTTTCTCTGCTTACAATGATTTTCCGTTGGATACCCTCAGGGCTTGCTCTCTTATTTGCTTCATGTCTTTTCTCAAATGTCACCTTATTATTAAGAACTGGCCTGGCTATCCTAAAGAAAACAGCGTATGTATACACATGCATTCCTGGCACTCCCTATTCCTTTAGCCTACTTAATTTTCTCCATTACACTTGTCAACATTTGATACTACATGTTCACTGGATTGTTTTCTGTGTCTGCCACTCCCCAAATCTAAGTTCCACAAGCAACAAATCCTTGTATATTCATCAGTGTATGCCAGTGCCTAAAACAGTGCCTGGCACAGAGTTGGCATTCATAGATATTCGTCAAGCAAACCAACAAGTTAATAAATGAACAAAGAATAAGGTAATCAAAATCTATAGTGCCTTAGCCAGTAAAGAATAAACTTTCCAAGTGGTCACATGATGCTGAGACAGTTCGTGAAAATAGACAGCAGCAGTTGAAATCTTAGAGTGCCTAAAGAGGTGAAAAATCAAGTGTTCCCTTGAGAGATGTATTAGCTTTATGGTACAAGACACAGCAAGCAGCTTGATTTCATTTTTTTTACTTTACAGTCATTCTGTTTTCCCCTTTGCTCCAAAGAAAAATAAACCCCAAGTGGAACCATTCCTCTAGAGAGGTGGTTTCACGATGGCCCATGGAGAGTGTTTTATGCTTGTATTTTTTCCTAAAGATTAATACGTGCTGATCCAGGGATGATACAAACAACCCTAGGGCAAAAAAGCAATTATTTGACATCTGTGCAATAAAAAAGAGACTAAGATATGGGAGTTCTGGGTTTTAACTATCTGTATGATCTCAGGTAAATCACTTACCCTGCTTTCTTTTCTCTGAAAATAAAGAAGGTGAATTAGATTATCTCTGAGGCCCCATAATTTTATGGGAAAGATAATTTATGTTCACCCAATCTCTTTTCATGTTTAGGATAAATAAGAGTCCTCTGGGTCCAATGAAACAAGAGGCCACTGACAGCCAGAAGCAGTGCGTTTCAGAAATTACATTTGACTCATGATGTCAGATGTGTTAATCAGGTTCAGCAAATAAAATCCATCCTTATCCACAAAGGAAAAAGGGGGCCTCATCACCTGGAACAGATGAGTCACCCACTCAAAGCTGTGTGCATAAAATCACAGTACATACATTCAATGAAACACCATACAGAGAGCAAAAGTGAAGTAGACCCTTGGTGCTCACACGGAAAGGTGTTCACATTATATTTTCCCCACAATTTGTTTCTTATACTTTGAGTTGTAACTGATAAAAATAAGCTGCATGTGTTTTAGTGCACAACTTGATGAATCTTGACATACGTACACATCCATGAAACCATCACCACAATTAAGTTAATGAACGTATCTATACAGACTAATACTGGTTTTTTAAAATTCGGTTTCTGGGGGCCAGCACTGTGGCACAGTGGGTTAAAGCCCTGACCTGAAGCACCAGCATCCCTTATGGGTGCCAGTTCAAGACCTGGCTGCTCCTCTTCCGATCCAGCTCTCTGCTATGACCTGGGATAGCAGTAGAAGATGGTCTAAGTCCTTGGGCCCCTGCACCCACGTGGGAGACCCAGAAGAAGCTCAGGCTATTACAAATAAAGCTTCCATGAACAGTCAATCTGTCTTTGTACAGACATGTAATTTCACAACTATAGAGTAAATCTCTAGGAACAGAATGGCTACAAGGTAGATGCACACTGAACTTTTCAAGATACTACTGACTTATTTTTCAAAGTGGATGCACCACTGTATATCACCATCAGACGTGTATGAGAATTCTAGTTGTTCTAAATCCTCACCAGCAATTGATGAGGTCAGTCTTTTTCATTTTAGCCATTCTAATGGGAATACAGTAGTATATTATTGGGATTTTTTCATTTGCATTTATCTAATGGTAAGTGAGGTTGAATATCTTTTCATGTGCTTATTTGACATCTGCATATTGTCTTCAGTGAAACATGCTAAAATCTTTTTACCCATTTTCTATGGGATTATCCATATCATTGAGGTGTTTTTAAAGTTTTATTTTTATAGTCTTTAAAGTAGTCTTTAAAGTCAAATATAGCTGAGTGTGGGGAAGAAGGAAATTGTTTCAAGTTTGAAGTGAGAAGTCTGTCCAGAAGAACTCATCCATATTACTTTATAGCAAACAAAAGATATAGACAAACTTCCCACATTTAACATCAGCAAAATCAAATGAAATAGTCTGACTGATATATATATATATGTATATATATATATATATGCAGACACAGAGCGCGGAAAGATGGAAACAACTTGCAAGATGGACAAAGAGGCCGGCGCCGCGGCTCACTAGGCTAATCCTCCGCCTAGCGGCGCCGGCACACCGGGTTCTAGTCCCGGTTGGGGCGCCGGATTCTGTCCCGGTTGCCCCTCTTCCAGGCCAGCCCTCTGCTGTGGCCAGGGAGTGCAGTGGAGGATGGCCCAGGTGCTTGGGCCCTGCACCCCATGGGAGACCAGGAAAAGCACCTGGCTCCTGGCTCCTGCCATCGGATCAGCGCGGTGCGCCGGCCGCGGCAGCCATTGGAGGGTGAACCAACGGCAAAGGAAGACCTTTCTCTCTGTCTCTCTCTCTCACTGTCCACTCTGCCTGTCAAAAAAAAAAAAAAAAAAAAAAAAAAAAAAAAAAAAAAAGGACAAAGAACCCATTCTGGAAAAGAATATAACCTTAGAAGTAAGTGGCTTTCTTGTGAATGCTTTATACTACAAGGGAACTTAATAAGAATATAAATTTGATAAATGACAAGACCTTCAACATTAGATGATAAAACAATAAGAGAAAAAAGCAAGACTGAGAACAAAGAAAAAGTTATAACTGAAAAAGATAATTCATTCAAATAATTAAATCAGAAATAGTAAAAAGGAAGGGAGAAAGGGTGAGAAGTGGGGGCAGAGAAAGAAAGAAAATGGCTAAAACCAAACTAGCTACACAGAGGAACAGGTTGTGCTAATCATTGTTAAGTTCAATCATCGTTCTCTTTTTCTATTGCATTAAACAGTAAAAGAAAAGGACAGAAATAGAGGATAAGGAAATCCAATATCCCTGAGGTAGAGAGCTTAACTAATGGGGAAAAAATAATTCACAGATATGATATAGGAAAGTTTTCTAGCAATGAGGAAAGAATTCATCAGGGGTAACCCATATATCAGAAAAAAAAAACCGATACAGAATGATACAGAATGATCACCACTGAATTATATTCTTGTTAAGCTACTAAACTTCAAAGAAAAAGAAAAGGAATTTTTCAGGCAAATTCTCTCTCTCTCTCTCTCTCTCTCTCTCTCTCTCACACACACACACACACACACACACTCACTCTCACTCAAAATTACCTACAAGAGAGAAAAACAGGAGTCAAACTGGCCTCAGACATATTCACAGTTACACTCAGTGGCAGAGGACAATGGAGCAATGTCTACAACATTCTGAAAGAAAGAAAATGTGACCCAAGAATATAATATGCAGCCAAGATACTGTTCAAGTATAAAAAGGCACTTGGCAGATGTTCCTAAAATGAAAGAATGCAATGCATATTGCAAGCCATTCTTGAAAGAACTTCTCAGTGGTGAAATACACACAACAGAGAAATAAATCTAAGAATTCAGGAGTAGAGAAGCCATGGTACAAGGTCTGGTTGTAAATTTCTAATCCTTTTAAACATGCAACCAAAACTACACAGGTTAAAAAAAAGTTGATCATTTACAGTTATATAACAGAATGTAAATGTTATGAACCTTCATAAAATAAATTTGAGTAGCAAATATTATGAATAGGGAAAAAGGAGTGGGATAAAGTATAAAAAAGCTAACCACTTCCTCTTTCGTAGCACAGTCCACTGATAATGTTTAATACTGATAGTTTAAAAACTGACTAACTGGGGCAGGCATTGTGGCACTCTACCTCTCCCCTCACTCTCACTCTGCCTTTCAAATAAATAAATCTTTAATAAAAAAGATAAACCTTGAAAACATTATGCTAGGTGAAAGAAGCCAATCACAGAGGACCATACATCGCATGTTCTGTTTACATGAAATATCTAGGATAGGCAAATACAAAAATACTTCAAAAAGTCCATGAAATGATGGAATTAAAATATAAGTTTGGGGCCGGCGCTGTGGTGTAGCAGGTTAAGCTGCTGCCTGCAGTGCCAGCATCCCATATGGGCTCCAGTTCGAGTCCCGGCTGTTCCACCTCCAATCCAGCTCTCTGCTGTTGCACAGTCCAGCTGTTGCAGCCAATTGGCAGCTGGTTGCGGCCAACCAGCGGATGGAAGACCTCTCTCTCTCTCTCCTCTCTCTGTGTAACTTTCTCTCTGACTTTCAAATAAATAAAATAAATCTTTAAAAAATAAATAAAAGATGAGTTTATTTTGCTGTAAAAAGTATGAAATGCATTTTCATGAACTTTTTGAAAATAAGTAGATCAGGGGCTGTCACTGTGGCGCAGTGGGGTAAAGCCCTCGCCTGAAGTGCTGGCATCCCATATGGGCGCCGGTTCTGATCCCAGCTGCTCCTCTTCTGATCCAGCTCTCTGCTATGGCCTGGGGTAGCAGAAGATGGCCCAAGTCCTTGGGCCCCTGCACCTGCGTGGGAGACCTGGAAGAAGCTCTTGGCTCTTGGCTTCGGATTGGAGCAACTCCAGCCATTGCGGCCATCTGGGGAGTGAACCAACGGATGGAAGACCTCTCTCTCTTTCTCTCTCTTCCTCTCTCTCTCTCTCTCTCTGCCTCTCCTCTGTGTAACTCTGACTTTCAAATAAATAAAATAAATCTTTAAAAAAAAAAGAAAATAAGTAGATCAGTGATTTCTTAGGGTTGTGAAAGGGTTTGGAGAAAGTGATTGCCAAAAGGTACAGGGTTTCTTTCTAAGGTGATGAAAATGTTCTAAAATTAATACAAGTGGTAAGTATACAACTCTGTGAATACACTAACACTCATTACATTTTATACCACAAATGGATGAACTGTATGGTATGTGAATTACCTCTCAATAAGGCTGTTACCAAAAAATACCCTAAAAATAACTACTCAATTTTTTTATGTTTAGAGGGATGTTAATAACTAGTATCTTTGATAGTAAAGAAACATTTTTCTGAAGATTAGCAATTCTTCCTTTTTATTTCAGTGCTTTGTTAAATTAAAACAAAATTTAACAGAATGATTTTTATTATATTATAAACCAATATACATTTTTTCAGCCTCTCTACCCAGTCATTCTCTGTTTATACACATAGCAGACATCTGAAATGATTTTCATATCATGTGAAACCTGGAACAGTAGAAATTAGAGATTTGTTGCTTTCTTCTTTCTTGTTTCCTATATTGGTCAAAGTTTTAATATTGAGTCTGTGTTCTTTTTCTTTCTCTTCAAATTATTCTTATAAAGAACAAGTATAAGCCAAAATGTTAAAGTTTACACGTGGGTAGTGAGATTTGCAATAACTGTTTCATTCTTATTTACTCCTTTCTGTCCTTTTCAAGTTTTTCCATAATGAACAT
The DNA here is from genome assembly GCF_964237555.1 of Oryctolagus cuniculus. Taxonomy (NCBI): domain Eukaryota; kingdom Metazoa; phylum Chordata; class Mammalia; order Lagomorpha; family Leporidae; genus Oryctolagus; species Oryctolagus cuniculus. The sequence continues at coordinate 92,017,645 of NC_091453.1, read as the reverse complement.
CTATCATTTTATAAACAGAAGAAAGTAAAAACAATAATAAGAGAATTAAAAGGATGCAGTGGCATTTCTTTAAACAGTCAGCTCTTACCTGGGCTCCTTCTGTTGCTCCTGAATGATCTTTCTTCCTGGCCAGACATCACTCATTTGTGTCTGATGGACAGACTGCTCCACTGTCTCTCTTTTATTCACTTCAACAGAAACAAAAGCATGATGGGGTGGTGGTGATGACAGCAGGGAGGGGAAACAACCCTCATAACATCTCCCCTGAGACACACCACACATGTGTAAAACAATCATTTACATTCCCCTTGAGCCACTGAGCCTATGGAGTTAGGGCACCCCCAGGGATACACTAAGATTCCACACCAGAGGATCCAGCATCACGGTTAAGCCCTGCTGGGAACCATCTCTAGACAGGCCTTGTACCTGTAGGTTTGCGACGCAGGGACATCCTGATTATCTCACTGCCTGTGCGGTAAGCAAAACGATTCACTTTCTGGTCATAAAACCAGTCTCCAGTTGCTTTCTTCAGCTCGCTGGGAAGGTATAAAAGAAAATAGCAAATGCATAAAGAATGGCTCTTGTCATTCTACCAACAAAGGCTGAGGGGAGAAATTCTCATCACAGCTGAGGTCTCATGTCCTATCTCTAGTCAGCCATCCGTGACACTCACATTTCCTTGGTGCACACCTTGCACCTCCAGGTACCATTGCTTTCCTGGATGCGGCAGTCCCGACACACCAGGTGATTACAACCCCGACAAGTGTTGGTCTTGGGAGTCAAACGGCCCAGGCTCTCCTGGCACCGAGCGCAGGTCCTATCACTGTAGTGTTGGCTGCCTCTCTTGGCCCCCTTCCTTTTTATCTCCAGTAACTCATTCTTCAGTCGCCTGCCAAGACCCAAAAGAGAAGCATAAGTGGGTCAGGATCTGCACAGGTTGTCTGGGTAGGGTTTGAGGGGTAAACGGAGTAAGACTATTTGGTTCTGTTAAAGCAACAAACTCAGAGCTCCAACCTGACCCAATGAGGAGTTGTAAGTGTTGTATATACAGGTTCTGAAAGTCAGATGGGTAGCGTAAGGAAAAATCCAACTATCATTGGTGAAAGGCCTGAGGCCCCCATGCTTTTTCTGATACTCTTACCTAATCCTTTTCTCATCTGCTTTTCGGAGCTCCTCATCTCGCTGTAGAACACTGAGGATCAAATCCCTTTCCATCTCAGACAGAAAAGACAGGTCTAGTATCTCTGACATGACTTATTCTGTTTGTTGTTGTTGTTGTTCACTCTTCTTTCTTCAAAGCAACCAGACAGGGAGAGCACCAGAGTTGCCTGAAACGAGAGAACTAATTTCACACAAATGACTTACTCCAGAACAGGCTCACAGCCCTAGAACCTTCCAGTAGACTATAGGCTAAAGAAACAAACTAGAAGTATCAGACGTATTTGCATTCCGACTTCACTTGAATCATACCCTGAAAATGAAAAGGTTTTTATTTTTCAAGAAGAAAAAATCTATTTATGACTCTGGGAAAGGACTGGATCTTTCATTATAAGCATCTTATTCTGGAAAGAGCAAAGAACAATTCAGTCAAACTCCCCCTCCACTAAATGCATCCTCAACCATCCAATTTTTATTTCTTTAAATATGCTCAACTCCTAAGTCTATTAACCTAAATAATCAAGAAGCTGGTCTCTGTAGGAGAAGGGAAAAGCACAGGAGAACTCTTGTCAATTTAGGTCTACTTCTCATTCCTGATCAGCTTCCATGCTCCCAGGATTCAGTCAGCTTTCCACTATACTTCAAAAATTTTCACCACCTACTGCGCCACAAAGTTTTTATTGCACTCACACTACCTCAAGAAAGTCTGCCCCATTTCATAAACATTTGTCAAGCCCCATTAAATGAAAGGTATTGTGCAAAGTTCTTTGAATACAGAGCTTATTAAGACACAGTTCCCAGCACAGTGGGTTAGGCCACCACCTGTGCCACTGACATCACATATGAGCACCAGTTCAAGTCCCGGATGCTCCATTTCTGGTCCAGCAGTCTGTTAATGCCCCTAGGAAAGCATCACAAGATGGCCCAAGTGATTGGGCCCCTGCCACTCACATGGTAGGCCCAGATGGAATTCAAGGCTCCTGACTTTGGCCTGGCCCAGTTCTGACTGTTACAGCCGTTTGGGGAGTAAACTGGAGGATGAAAGATTCATATTCATTCTCTCTCTCTCTCTCTCTCTCTCTGATGCTCTGCATTTTAAATAAATAAACAAAAGATCTTTAAAAATATCTAAGAGGGGCCAGCGTTATTGCTCAGAGGTTAAGCTGCCACCTGCAATGCCAGAAATAGCAGTACATGATGGCTCACAAGCTTGGGCCCCTGCCACCCATTTAGGAGACCTGGATGGGATTCCTGGTTCCTGGCTTCAGCCTTGCCCAATCCTTGCCCAATCCTTGCCATTGTGACCATTTAGGATGTTAACCAATGGATGGAAGATTGATCAATTGATCGATTGATCTCTCTCTCTCCCCTCCCTCTCTCTCTCCCTCTCTCTGTAACTCTTTCAAATAAATACATAAATCTTTAAAAAATAGATATGTCAAATGACGTATTTCATAAAGTATTTATTTTAACATTTGTATAGGCAAAGAGAAAGGCCTAGGAAAAAAACTATTATATACCATTGGTATCTCTTTGGGCAGAATTAGGATGGGGCAATTTTCACTTTTTATTTTATATAGTTCTGATTTGTTTTTACACGTCTTCCTTTTATATTTCAAAAAAATACATTTCGAGGGACACAAGGAGATTATGGCAATCGTCCAAGCAACAAACAACCTAGATTACTACCTGTGCCACTAATCACTTGGATGAGTGATCTTATTTCTGTTCCCTATGGTTTCTCATCCTCAAAATGATCTACCTCACAAAGTCGTCAAGAAAAATAATGTGTGTTAAAGGGCCAATCACAATGTCTGGAACACATGCTTGAATTACAAATACTTTTTGTGTCTGCTAAAATGATAAAGGTGTGAGCCAAGGCAGCAAAACCAAACACAGAATAGGTTTGAAAAGTAAAATTGACATAATGGAGTGACTGAGTGGAGAAGATGAAGAGGTGAAGTCAAAGATGTTTAGCCCTCAAAGGAACAAGAAATAGAAGAGAAGAATTAGCCTTAAGAGCAGGCAAGGGGTCTAATTTTAGCCACATTGAGTTTATGTTGCATGCAGAATAGCCAGATAATTAGGCTCAGGGAGTAGCTGGAAACACAGGGCTGGGCCTCAGGAAGAGAAACTGTATTTGAAGACAGAGATTTGGTAGTCATGGGTGTCAAAGAGACTAGGGTAGACAAAGTGAGAAAGGAAACAGGGATTGTATTCCCCTTCCATGTTCTACCTTGAAACTAAACAACATCCTTTCAGTTTTTTTTTAATTTTGTTTTACTAAATACAAGAAAGACAATAAAGAGCACAAAGAGGATAGCAAAGCATTCCAGGTTCTTAAAACTGCAGTGTGTTCTCAACTTGACTATTTCTTGGTCTTTATTGAACTATAAGAAGGTAATCATGTTTCATAGGTCCTTTATTAGATAATCTTCAGGAAATCTTCTTAGTTCTTATCCTCAAGGAAAATATATAAGGGTCCTGCAAAAAGTTCATGAAAATGCATGTTACTGAAAAAACTATGAATAGATTTCAATTTTTTTTTTATTTTTTGACAGGCAGAGTGGACAGTGAGAGAGAGAGACAGAGAGAAAGGTCTTCCTTTGCCGTTGGTTCACCCTCCAATGGCCACCGTGGCTGGCGCGCTGCGGCCGGCGCACCGCGCTGATCCGATGGCAGGAGCCAGGAGCCAGGAGCCAGGTGCTTTTCCTGGTCTCCCATGGGGTGCAGGGCCCAAGCACCTGGGCCATCCTCCACTGCACTCCCTGGCCACAGCAGAGAGCTGGCCTGGAAGAGGGGCAACCAGGACAGAATCCGGCGCCCCAACCGGGACTAGAACCCGGTGTGCCGGCGCCACTAGGCGGAGGATTAGCCTAGTGAGTCGCAGCGCCGGCCAGATTTCAATATTTTTACCACAAAATAAACTTATCTTTTAACTATTTCCTGTGATCTTTTTGATGTACCCTTGTATACTTGCAACGGAAACAAGGACCTTTTCAATATCATCTCTGGCCCAGCACCTAACACACATTATCTGGCAAATGGTGCCACATATGCTGCCAATATAGATGAACACCATCACTGTCATCACCATTCCAACAGTGCCACATATTACTACACGCTAAATAAGTACTTTGCATATATATAATGATTAACTTAATCCTCCCAACAACACTGAGGGTGAGTGACTATTACTATCCCCATTGTATTGATGAGGATTCAGGAGAGGTTAGCCTAACGTAACGGAAGAAATAGCAACTAAGAGAAGTTGCTGGGAGGGAAGCCTAGGCAATCTGATTCTAGAGCTGGTACTCTACTGACTCTGTCTAGGCAGGATCATGGCTAGGGCAGCTGTAAAATATTAAATAATCAAAGTACTGTGGAAATGAATTCCTAAATGTATAATTATGGATGAAGCACTGGAAAATCAGCAGTTCCTATATAAAAGAGATACAACTAGTTGCCTGGCAGCAAAACACCAAGCAGAGCACAGGCACACAGCAAATGAGACCACCACCAGATTTGTTAGAAAACTGGCTCTTACAGAGAGGCAGCAGAGTCCTGTGATGAGAAAGGCACATTGGCACAATCATAAGACTAAGTAATATCAAAATCCAGGGAACTAAGAATATTTCAGGGAAATGAAGAGTATCATAAGAAAATGGAACTGCTAACATTATACACCTTTCCTTTATTTTTCATTCATGTACATGACCAAGCAGAACTGTACCCTCCTGAAATCTTAAATTCAAGAATCCCCACTTTCCAACCACAACTCAGTCCCACTATACCTGTTCTTCAACTTCATCAAGACCACGGTCTCCTGAGCTTTCCATTTTCTCTTGGTCTACTCACTTCCTGCTGATTTATCTTGTCTTCCTATTCATCCTGGACTCCAGATGGCTCAACATTTGAACCATTCTCATTAGTGTCTTTCATATTCACGTGCCCTCATCACTCTGCTACACTGTTCAAGTAAACCCAAACTTGTGCCAATGCTATAGCCTGCCTCATTTGCTCCCATACTCCAATGCTACACAACTCTTGGTCTACAATCTCAACTGGATTCTTGTTGTTACCCATAAATCATGTTACTTGCATTTATTAAGTTCCCTTACATAGTACCTTCAGGTTTTATTTTATTCTTTTAATTTTATTTATTTTTATGTATTTGAAAGGCAGAGCGAGAGCAAGAGTGAGAGTAAGAGATACAGGTCTTCTGTCTGCTGGTTAACTCCCAAAATGTGCGCAACAGCCAGGATTGGACCAGGTCAAAGGCAAGAATCTGGAACTCCATCCAGGTCTCCCACTTGGGTGTCAGGGACGCAAGCAGTTGAGCCATAATCTGCTGCCTCCCAGGTTGCACATTAGCAGAAAGTTGGACTGGAAGCAGAGGCAGGACTCAACCCCATGCACTCCAATATGACATGGACGTCCCAAAGGGTGGCTTAACCCACTGAGCCACAATGTTCATCCCAGGGTTTTATTTTAAGCCTTCAATTATCTCACATTCCCACTTCCTTTCTCTCTAGCCCCATCATCAGACCTCATACTTATAAAAACAATTTCTAAGTATACAAACAATGAATGCTATCAGCTCCCTGCTTCCTCTCTCTCATCACTTAACAATCTGATTCCTTTCAGCCCAGCTATATTCCACTCACACCCTCACCTTCTTCTGCAGGCTACTGCTGTTTCCAACAATAAATCTATTATCAGCCAGCCCACTGAGATAGGATCTTACAGAATCAGTAGTGGGGAGAAGAAAACAGAATATAAACAAAAATTAAAAGGCAAGGATGAAAAGCAAAGTGTAGAAAAAACTGAGACAAAGGAAAAACGAAAGGTAAGATAGTAAAAAGAAGTTTATTTTATATATCAATGAATACAAAACACATATTCAAGCAAAACTCACCCTTTAAAATACAGATGAACAGACTGGATAAAAGAAAAGAATATAGCTATTTTCCATTTACAAGGGACACATATAAAACATAAATTCAAGAAAAGATTGAATATAAAAAAGATGGAAAAAGATATACCATGTAAATGCTATCCAAAAGAAAGTTGAGGTAGTTATATTAATATCTAAAACATTAAGATAATAAAAGCATTATAAAGGATAGAGAAAATCACTACATAGAGATAATAAACCTGTTTTCACTAATAAAACACCCCCTATATAAATGAAGGTTAACTGTAACTAAATAGAAAAATTAGGCCAGCGCCGCGGCTCACTAGGCTAATCCTCCGCCTAGCGGCGCCAGCACACCGGGTTCTAGTCCCGGTCAGGGCACCGGATTCTGTCCTGGTTGCCCCTCTTCCAGGCCAGCTCTCTGCTGTGGCCAGGGAGTGCAGTGGAGGATGGCCCAAGTCCTTGGGCCCCGCACCCCATGGGAGACCAGGATAAGTACCTGGCTCCTGCCATCGGATCAGCGTGGTGCACCGGCCACAGCGCGCTGGCCACGGCGGCCATTGGAGGGTGAACCAACGGCAAAGGAAGACCTTTCTCTCTGTCTCTCTCTCTCTCTCTCACTGTCCACTCCGCCTGTCAAAAAATAAAAAAATAAAAAATAAATAAAAATAAATAAATAGAAAAATTAAAAAATCAACCATTAAAATGAGAGGTAAATATCTCTTTAAATTACTGTTGCAATTAATAATTCAAGCAGATAAAACACTAGTAAAGTTTGGGGCTGTCGCTATGGCACAGTGGGTTAATCCTCTGCGTGCAGCTCCGGCATCCCATGAGTGCCGGTTCTAGTCCTGGCTGCTCCTCTTCCCATCCAGCTCTCTGCTATGGCCTGAGAAAGCAGTGGAAGATGGCCCAAGCACTTGGGCTCCTACACCTTTGTGGGAGACCTGTAAGAAGCTCCTGGTTCCTGACTCCTGGCTTTGGATTGGCTCAGCTCTGGCCATTGCACACATTTGGGAAGTGAACCAGCAGATGGAAGGCTGTCTCTCCCTCTCATTATCTGTAACTCTACCTCTCAAATAAATACATAAATAAAATCTTCAAAAAAAAGATTTTGCTGTGTTAAATTTGTTGAGCACACTGGTATCCCTCTCTCTGCCAAATGTGCAGTCTACATATAAATGTGAAGATAATAATACTTGTGTTCAAACTAGAAATTTCTCCCAAATATGATCTCCTTGAGGGCAGGTACTATAACTGAACCTCATACCCCCTGGAGCTTAGCACAATGTCTGACACACAGGATGAGTTTGATAAATGCTTAGTGAATGCCTTCACCCAGAAATCTACTTGTGTTTATATGTTTAAACTTATGCCCACAGAGGGGCTGGTGTTGTGGCCTAGTGGGTAAAGCCCCTGCCTATGACACTGCCATCCCACATGGGCATCAGTTGAAGTCCCAGCTGCTCCACTTCCAATCTAGTTCCCTGCTAATGGCCTGGGGAAAACAGCCCAAGGACTTGGGCCCCTGCAGTTCATGTGGGAGAACTGGATGAGATGAAGCTCCTGGTTTTGGCCTGACTCAGTCCTGGCTGTTGTGGCTACTTGGGGAGTGAGCCAGTGGATGGAAGACCTGTCTTTCCCTCTCTCTTGAACTTTTTCGAATAAAATAAACAAACATTTAAACTTATGGTCACAGAAACTGACGAGTGGTAACAGAACTGAGAGAAAAATGTTTCCCTGAGGCAGTATGTGTGATGTGGTTAAAAGCTTGGACTGTGGAGACAAACTGCTTGAATCTGAATCTCAATTTACCTTTACTGTGTTACCTTGAGCAAGCTACTAAACCTCTCAGTGTCTCAATTTTCTCATTTGTAAAATGAAGGTAATAATTATACCTACCTTTAGAGTTTATTTTATAAAGATTAAATGAGTCTTTTAAATATGTAAAGGACTTAAAGTAATGCAAATATAGATAATGCTCTCCAAGTGTTTGCTATTTTAACTTTGGAAATGTGTATTCAAGCTTTCAGACTTCACTGTGGTCTCAGAAAATGACATTCATTTTCTTTTATGGAATATAGATGAATTGTGAGTTAAACTGTGTCTAGACACCATTTAAAATGTGAAGGGCAGGACTATGCTGACAACCTGATACATGACAGAAGAATTTCTGCAAAACTGACCCATGTTCAGGGTTAAAAGGCAGAAAAGTATTAAATTATTCTTCTAATCTTATAGGTAGTAATTATGTGATGCATTTGCAAAGAATTCTAATGATTTACTAGTCACATCTCACCAAAGTGATATGACAAAAGTATTTTACTGCTTGGGCTAAGGACAATAGACAATGTCAGTAAAACTTATACCTCACTGAATATGAAAAAGTAAACCAGTCACTCAAAGGATATATAAAAGTTCAACCAAAAAAATCCTGAATCAAACTCCTCTTATTAAGCAAATGGTACTATGTTTTTCACAGAAACTGATCAGTAATGTAATAGCTACACTGCTGCATGCAGAATTCTGTATACTTTTGAACATACATATTTAGAATTGATTTAGGTATATCAAAGAATGTGGTAGTATTTACATTCTTTTCTTTTTTTTTTTTTTTTTGACAGGCAGAGTGGACAGTGAGAGAGAGAGACAGAGAGAGAAAGGTCTTCCTTTTGCCGTTGGTTCACCCTCCAATGGCCGCCGCTGCAGCCGGCGCACCGCGCTGATCCTGGCAGGAGCCAGGAGCCAGGTGCTTTTCCTGGTCTCCCATGGGGTGCAGGGCCCAAGCACCTGGGCCATCCTCCACTGCACTCCCTGGCCATAGCAGAGAGCTGGCCTGGAAGAGGGGCAACCAGGACAGAATCCGGCGCCCCAACCGGGACTAGAACCCGGTGTGCCGGCGCCGCAAGGTGGAGGATTAGCCTATTGAGCCACGGCGCCGGCTCAGTATTTACATTCTTGAAACATGAGAATTGAAATTGGACTACAAATTATAATTGATCGCAATAATCAGAGATGATAAATGTCAGTGGACATGGGGCCAGCACTGTGGCATAGCAGGTAAAGCCATTGCCTACAATGCCAACATCCCATATAGGCACTGGTTCAAGTCCCAGCTGCTTCAGCTCCCTGCTAATGTGCCTGAGAAGGCAGAAGAAGATGGCCCAAGTCCTTGGGACCCTGCCACCCACGTAGGAGACCCAGATGAAGCTCCTGGTTCCTGGTTTTGGACCAGCCCAGGTTCCAGCCATTGTGGCCATTTGGGGGAGTGAACCAGCAGATGGAAGATTCTCTGTCTTTCCTTCTCTCGCTCTGTGAACTCTGCCTTTCAAATAAATAAATCTTTTTTAAAAAAGAGGACAACATATAGAATAACAAAGAATGAATCTCTACCCTTCCTGAAACAAAAACAAAAACAGACAAAATATATGAAACAGTCGTTTGAAGACACTGAACATCGGGGAATAAAGAGCTATGATCTCTGAGAGATGAGAGACAAATGAGGTAAGCCCTTTGATTTTCCCAGCTTACTGTTTGAGAGTTTCCAGGCCATGGCACAAAAAGGAAGAATCTAGGCAGAGCCAGGTGAGCTGAGGAGACAGAGCTGAGAGTCTGGGCAAACTCTGGTGCCTGGAGTTCAGAGGGCAGAGAACCTGAGAGAGCTTCCAGAGACCTACAGACGATCTCCATTAAGTATCAGTGAATGACACATCAGTGCATGCTAAACCTGTGAGAAAACTACTATAGGCCAAAGAAAGAACCACCTGAAAGAATGAAAAAGAACACTGCCTGTCACTCACACAGGGCCAGGAATAGTGCCTATCCTCAATAGCCAAATCGCAAAACCTCATGATTCACAGGGTACTCTAGCTACAGTACTCAGAAGGTCTTTGCCTCAGTAGTGGGAAATAATTAGCCCTTGACTGCTCATTGTTGTGGTACTATCTAACAAACTTAAACAGCAAAGTCTGAAAGGATAAATCTGTTTCCAAGTAACTTACATGCATCATAATAAGAGATGAAGAATATTTACAGCATTACAAAAATATGCAACACCAACAAGGTAAAGTTCATAATGTCTGGTACCCCCACCCAAAGTTGCTACGTATCAATAAGAGCAGGAATTTATGATCCAAAATAAAGAGAAAAATCAGTTTAAAATGACCCAAGAACTGACATAAATGTTAGAATTAACATTCATTAAAACAGTTATTGTAACTGCATTCCAAATGTTCACAAACTTAATGGAGACACGAGGATGTAAACTAGTACAACCATGATGGAAGACAGTATGGAGATTCCTCAAAAAATCTGAAAATAGATCTACTATATGACCCAGCTATCCCTCCCACTCCTGGGAATTTACCCAAAGAAAAGAAATCAGCATATAAATTATGTTGTACCCCCATGTTTATAGCAGCCCAACTCATAATGGCTAAGATATAGAATCAACCCAGATGTCCACCAACTGATGACTAGATAAACTGTGATATATACACACAATGGAATATTATTCATCCATAAAAAAGAATGAAATCCTGTCTTTTGCAACAAAATAGATGCAACTGGAGACTATTGTGTTTAGTGAAATAAGCCAGACCCCAAAAGACAAATATCATACATTTTCCCTGATTTGTGGTAACTATTATATAGAGTAAAAAATGCAATGTATAAGAGTTAAACTGATATCCTATGAATTGATTATTGTTTATAGCTGTTGTCTATACTCTTTAGGAACAGTGGCTTTTCTATGTACTACTTGTTGAATTATTTATTTAGTGGAGGGTTAAGCTTCTGATTATAAAGTAAACTGAAAGTATGTCATTGTAAAAATTAAAAGAAAAATAAGAAAAGAAAGAGGGGGGTGGGAGAGAGGGAAGGAGGGGGGATGGGAGAGAGGGAGGGAGGGTGGGGGGGTGGGAAGTATCATTATGCTCTTAAAACTTAAAACATATGAAATACATGAAATTTGTTCCTTTTATATAAATAAAAAGCAAAACCAAAGACAAAAAAACTAGAGATAAAATTACAATGTCTAATATGAAAAATACACTGGATGGAATTAATAGTAGATTAGACATTAGAATAAAAAAAGATTAGTGAGTTTGCAGGATATAGCAAAAGAAACTATCCAAAATGAATTCCAAAAAGAAAAAAATGATGAAAATAATTAAAACAAAGAACATAGAATTAATGAGCTGCAGGACAACTTCAAGCTCAAGCTGCAGTGGTGGATCAGAGAGGAGTCAGTCATCAAATAAAGTAGAAACCCTTAAAAATTGTTTAAAGAAATAATAGCCTAAATGTGACAAATACTACAAACTCTCAGATCCAAAAAGCTCAATGAGCATCAAATACAAGAACCATAAAGAAAAAAACATCATATGGCACACTATAATCAATTGCTTAAAAGCAGAAATGAGAATACCTTAAAAGCAAACAGAGAAGGAGGCAAGAAGAGGTTACATATAGATGAATAAGAATAATGATGAATTTATCATTTGATGCAATGCAAGTGTGAAGACAGTAAACAACATCTCTAAAATACTGAAAACAAAAAAAGAAATACTGATATAATAGAATTCTACACCCAAGGAAACATCTTTCAAAAACAGAGGTAAAATAGTTTTTCAGACATGCAAAAATTGAAAGAATTAATCACAAGCAGACCTACCTACTCTATAAAAAATGGTAAAAGTCCTTCAGGCAGAAGGAAAATAACACCACATAGAGATATGGGTTAACAAAAACAATGAAGAGCACATGTAATGTTAACTATATGGTTAACATAAATGGTAAAGATACTTTTTCCTTATTATTTAAATATCTGTAAAATAATTATTTCAAGAAAAATAATAACAATATACTGTGAGGTTCAGCATATGTAGAACAAAGTGAGTGTGATATTTGCATGAAGATAGACAAATACATAATAGAACAGAATAGAGAATGTAACAATAAATCCTTATTTTTATAGTCATGGCAGGGAGTTCATTGGAGAAAGCAACACAAGTAGTGATGGAAAAACTAGATATTGTAAAAATGAAAAGGTTTCTGATATGACACTTCAAACACGATCCAGATTTGATAAATTAGACTTCATTAACATTTGAAACTTCTGTTCTTTTAAAGACAATAATAAAATAAAAGGGCCATATAATGGAAGAAATATTTGCAAATAGTTTGTTTCACAAGGGAAAACAAATTTTGGGGGCTGGTGCTGTGGCATAGCGGGTTAAGCTCCTGCCTGCAGTGCCAGCATCCCATACGGGTGCCTGTTTGAGACCCAGCTGATCCACTTCTGATCCAGCTCTCTGATTTGGCCTGGGAAAGCAGTAGAAGATGGCCTGAGTCCTTGGGCCCCTGAACCCACATGGGAGACCTGGAAGAAGCTCCTGGCTCCTGGCTCCAGATCGGCACAGCTCCAGCCATTGCAGCCAATTGGGGAATGAACCAGCAGATGGAAGACCTACCTCCCCCCGCCGCCCTCTCTCTGCCTCTCCTTTTCTCTGTGTGCAACTCTAACTTTCAAATAAATAAATAACTCTTTTAAAAAAAGAAAACATTTTAAATGGGCGAAATATATTAACAAACATATCACCAAAGAACTTATACAAATAGCAAATAACCACATGAAAAAAAGTTCATCAGCATTAATCATTAGGGAAATGCAGACTAAAACCACAATGAGATATCACTTTACACTTATCAGAATAGCTAAAATTAAAAATGTGCCAAATGTTGACCAGGCACTGAAACAACTGGAACTCTCATAAACTATAGTGGGAATGTAAAATGGTGCAACCGCACTAGAAAATGGCTTAGTAGTTTCAAAAGTTAAACATACCTTTCCTATATGACTCAGCCTTTCCACCTCTACATATTTGCCCAAGAAAAGCAAAAGCATATGCCCATGCAAAGAATTGCATGTGAATGTTAACAAAAGCATTATTTGTAGTAGGCAAGACCTATAAAAAAATCCAAATGTTCGTTAACATGTGAACTGATAAATCGTGGTATATCCACAAATGGAATACCACTCCACAATGGAAAGGAATGAATACATAGCAACATGGATGGATTTTAAAGTAATTATGCTGACTGAAATAAGCCAGGTAAAAAAGAACATACATTGCATGATTTGACTTGTATAAAACTCTAGGAAATGCAAATCAATCTATAGTATCAGAAAATAGACAGTGGTTACCAGAAGATAGGGGAGGGGAAAGAGTACAGAGAAGGGGGGCCAGCGCGGTAGCACACTAGGTTAATCCTCTGCCTACAGCGCCGGCATCCCATGTGGGCACCAGGTTCTAGTCCCGGCTGCTCCTCTTCCAGTCCAGCTCTCTGCTGTGGCCCGGGAGGGTGGTGGAGGATGGCCCAAGTGTTTGGGCCCCTAAACTGGCATGGGAGACCAGGAGGAGGCACCTGGCTCCTGGCTTTGGATCAGCGCAGCTCCGGCCGTAGCGGCCATTTGGGGAGTGAACCAATGGAAGGAAGACCTTTCCCTCTGTCTGTATCTCTACCTGTCAAATAAATAAATAAAAATCTTTTTTTAAAAAAGAGTACAGAGAAGGGAAAGAAGGAAGGATTATAACACGGTACATGAAAACTGTTGAGGTGTCTTAGTACTTTAGTACTACTAAAACAAAATATCATAGACTGGGTAGCTGATAAAGAACAGAGATTTGACTTATGACTCTAGAGACCAGGAACCACAAGACTTAGGGGCCACATCTAGAGAGAAGCTTCTTGCTGTGTCATCCCAATATAGAGTAAGAGCGAGAGAGCCTATTTTGTTTTTATAACAAACCCACTCCCAACACCTCCCATTAGGCCTGAAGTCCTAACACTGTCATATTGAGGATTAAGTTTCAAACACATGAACTTTAGCAGATACATTTAAACCATAGCAGGAAGTAATGGACATGTTTACTATCTTGATTTTGGCAATGATTTCATGCATATATACAGATGTCAACATTTATTAAATTGTACATTTGAAATACATATATTTTATTATGTAACAATTTTATCTCAACAAAATTGTTTGGTAAAATTTTATGTTTAAAGGCAAGTAAACTTTCTACTTGTAATCATAAATTTTATAATTCCAGAATACTAAGAAGGCACTAGAAAACTTTAACTCAATTGAAACAGTAAAATATTTTATGTCATGAATTTTTTAAATAGACAACAAGCAATACAAAGTAAATTTGAAATGTTTCCATTATTATACAATTTTGTTGCCTAAAAGATACGTTTTACCATCCAATTCCTCCAAGTGAAAAATTTTACACAGCATTGTGCAACTGTTAAAAATGTAAAAAAAAAAAAAAAAAAAAAAGCAATGTGGTATAGCATGGTGTAGCAGGTAAAGCTACGTTCTGTGGTGCCAGCATCCCATATGAGCACTGATTTGAGTCCCAGATGCTCCACCTCCTACCCAGCTCCCTGCTAATGCACCTGAGAAAGCAGCAGAGGATGGCTCAAGTCCTTGGGACCCTGCACCCACATGGGAGACCCGGAACAAGCCCCTGGCTCCTGGCTTCTGATCAGCCCAGCTCCAGACCCTGTGGCCATTTGGAGAGTGAACCAGTGATGGAAGATCTCTCTCCCCCTCTCCCTCTACCCCTGTAACTCTGCCTTTCTAATAAATAAATAAAACTTTTAAAAAATGTATAAAACTAACAAACAATATGCTCAGAGCAGGAAAGATGAAACACCAACAAAATGTTTGCTAATTGATACCTGGAACTATCCTGAGTATGATTATTTAATAAATGCATCTAACAATGCACATCCTTCAGCTATTTGAGATATATCATTAAAATCAAGTATAAAAATAAACTAGAATTAAATCTTAAGTAACTTGATCAGCTCTTGTCCTGATGGTTGATGTACAATGTAATACTTTATCCATTTTAGTATTTTTTTTGCTCTAGTACCATTGGTTGAACTCTGTAATTAACACACAATTATTCTTAGGTGTTTAAATTTTAACTGAAAAGTGATCCCTGTTAGGAATTTGGAAAACATTATGCTGAGTGAAATAAGCCAATCCCAAAGGGACAAATACCACTTGTTCTCCTTGATAGGTGACAACTAACTGAGCACCAAAAAGGAAACCTGTTAAAGTGAATGAACACTATGAGAAACGGTGACTTGATCAGCTCTCACCCTGACTGTTGATGAGCAACTTGATATGTTATCCCTCTTAGTATTTTGTTTGTTTGTTTGTTAATACTTTTGGTTGAATACTGTAATCAATACACAATTCTTCTTAAGTGCTGAAACTTAACTGAAAAGTGATCGCTGTTAAATATAAGAGTGGGAATAAGAGAGGGAAGAGATGTGCAATTCGGGACATGCTCAAGCTGACTTACCTCAAACGATAGAGTTAGAAACATACCAGGGGATTCCAATTCAATCCCATGAAGGTGGCATGTACCAATGCCATCTCACTAGTCCCAGTGATCAATTTCTGTTCACAATTGATCATAATGATAGGACTAAGAACCAAAGGGATCACATAAACAAGAATAGTGTCTGCAAATACTAGCTGATAGAATAAAAAAGGGAGAGAAAGATCCAACATGGGAAGTGAGATACACAGCAGACCCATAGAATGGCAGATGTCCTATTTAGCACTCTGACCTCAGAATCAGCCTTTAAGGTATGCGGATCCGGCTGAAAAGCCCATGAGAGTATTTCAGGCGTGGAAAGCCAAGACACTCTGGAAAAAAACAAAAAAAAAAAAAACACACACACACACACACAACAACAACAAAACCTAAATGAAAGATCTCTGCGAGTGAGATCCCAGTGGAAAGAACGGGTCATCAAAGAAGGAGGTACCTTTCTCTGAAGGGAGGAGAGAACTTCCACTTTGACCATCGCCTTGTCTAAATATGATCAGAGTCAGTGAACTCAGGGGGCTTCCATAGCCTTGGCAGCTCATGACAAGAGCCTAGGGTGATTACTGATGCCATAAACAAGAGTGTCAATTTGTTAAGTCAACAACAGGAGTCACTGTGCACTTACTCCTCATGTAGGATCTTTGTCCTTAGTGTGCTGTACATTGAGATTTAATGCTATAACTAGTACTCAAACAGTATTTTTCACTTTATGTTTCTGTGTGGCAGCAAACTGTTGAAATCTTTACTTAATGTATGCTAAACTGATCTTCTGTATACAAAGAGAATCGAAAATGAATCTTGATGTGAATGGAAGGGGAGAGGTTGTGGGAAAGGGGAGGGTGGGAGGGACGTTATGGGGGGGAAGCCATTGTAATCCATAAGCTGTACTTTGGAAATTTATATTCATTAAATAAAAGTTAAAAAAAATCTTAAGTAACTGTAGCACAAATCACAATTTTATTTAAGTGAAACACACTTAACATCACAGCTCTTATCAAAATGAGAGCAAAGATTACTGCCCCATCAATAAATACTAAAATTAATTTTAATAGTGTTCATTTCCTCTCATCCTTTCTAATCTCTATTTTTCGTGAATAGTTTCAAATATATTATAGTGATAACCATATAGCTTATAAATAAATATGCATATTGCAAAGGCGATCAAATTTTGGGTGATAGGGTAAGTGATCAAAAAAGTTGGGAAACCCTTTGCTTAAAGGAGTGTCAAGGGAAACTGTTCTTACAAAGTGCTGTATGTTTTCATGATTGTTCTTGCATAAAGAAATGACATGTTAATTAGGAAGGAATAAATCCTTCTGATGATTGTAAAGCAGTTCCCCTGAGATATGAGTAGTACAGCACAATGAATAAGGATTCATGCTGTCATAAGGCACATTCCAAAGTGGACTGTAGTATCTATTTGTGACTAAGACAATGACACTATCTGAAGCACTGTCAGAATTAATACCTATTATGTGTGTGGGTTTCCAAAACACAAGTGAAAAAACATAGCTCTAAAGGATAGCAAAATCCAGCAGCCACCCCATGGCACGGGGAGAAGGAGGACTTCAGCTATTTGATAACTTAAAGGTAAAAGAGAGTTAGTTTTAGAACATGAAAAAATGAGACCAAGTCCAGGTTATGCAGTGAGTCTGCAGAATTTAAAGAAAAAATAAACCTCCACATAGGAAAGGAAGCTTCCCAGGAGGCAGGGCCTCCTGAAACCCTCTTGTCTGGATCCAGCCATCTATGCACAAAGGCAGTAGACGATAACATCTTATTGGTAACATCTGAGTGAGCATGCAATATTGCTTACAGTCAATAAAATGTTTGCACTGTAATGCTGTGTTGGTTATTGCATCAATTTTCCTTTTCAATTTTAGGGTGCTCTTCCTAGAAAACTAGAAATATGTTTATTAAAATGTTATCTTAGATATCTAGTCCACGCTACTAAAACAGTCTCAATATAAGCTCAAATTGCAAAGCTGCTAAGTCTGCCTTCTCAGAAGTTGCATAGTTCCTTTTGGATACAAACCGCTATAATCGCCCCCCACACACATACCCAGGCCCATCGGGCTCCTGGATAAAGTAATAAAAATGTATCTGGCCCCCAAGTTTCCTCTTGAGATCTCACTCGCTGTCGTGGTAGTTATCTTTGAATGCTTGCATGGTTTCAGGACTTCAAAATCCTACCTCTTTCCCTGGCCTGGAGCTCTAAATTCTGCACTATTTACAGAATTCTCCACTAGTTACAACAGTCTACTATGTGCTAAGTGCTGTGTTAGCTATTTAAGGATAAAATAAAACACAGTCCATGCCCACAAAGAGCTCACAATCTAGTGAAGGAGATACTTAAGTAGTTAATCATAAAAGAACATGGCAAGCAAAGAAATACACATACAGATTATTATGAAACTACCAAGGAGAAGCATCTAATCCAGCTTGGAGAAAGGGAACCAGAAAGAGGATATCCAGCAGTAGTACGTGAACTGATTACAGATTAGTGTATATCAGTTAGTTAACCAGGAGAAAGAGCACTTTCCAGGCAGAGTGCACAGCATTTACAAAAAGCAGGAGGCATAAAGCAACATGCTATGAGCAAGCAGTGCAGTGATGCTGAGAGAGAAGCTAAGGCAGGATGTGGAAGAGGCAGGCGGGGATTACATGATGTAGTGCAGGCAGTAGCTTGCTATGCCATACTCAGAAACATGGCTAGTTAGCTTGTGACAAAAGGAACCAGCAAAAAGTTTGAGGTAAGGCAAGGACTTGTTAGAGTATTCTGATAGTTAAACACAATATAGACTTGATGAGGCTGTGGCATAAATCCAGGGGGAAGATGACAAGAGCTAAAAGGCAAGGTCAGGAGATGCAGAGGAACACAGTGAAGACGTAACTTTAAGGTAAAATCTTCAGGACCTGTGAATGTTCTACTCATGTAACACAGGAACAGCCTCTTCTATTAGGACATGGAGTTCTGATGCACCAGATTTCTAATTAAAGACAGAATAGCATAGAATAGTATTTAAAACTGGATCTGGGGTCAGGTTTCGCGGATTCAAAATGCAGCTTCATTACTTTTTAGCTGTATGAACTTGGGGCAGTTTTTGAATCTCAGTTCTCCATCTGCAAAAACAAACGGTGATTAACAATTGGATTTCTTGCCTAGGGCTACGAGGATTCAACTACGCAGCATGAGTAAAAGGCAGAGCATAGTGCCTGGCCTAGAGGAAGAACTCAATATTGGTAGATATTTAATTTTCATAATTATTAACCATATGCTTTGGAAAAATATATGAGCATATGGCTGTTTTGACATCTTTCTATGAAATTTGAGAAATCTAATCAGTATTCTTGCCCAGATGGAAAGTCGCTGCACTTCTCCACATGGAGGTAGGCTGACAAGCATAAATATTAAGTCAATGTTAGTAATTAGATATGATCGGTTTAAAAGATATTTATTTATACACTGTTCCAGACAGGATTTAAAGTGACTTACAAAGATACATAAAACATAACAGAAGAGCATAATTTAAAAAAAAATAGGATCAAAAAGACAAAAAACAAGAATGGAGACAAAGTGGAGGAGTCAGAATCAAAGCTCCCAAACCAAAGGGCAACTGGGGTTTCTCAGTGGTGAGCTGGGGTCTTAACCCCCATGAGCCCATCCATGAAGCATGTCTGTTGCTCACTGGGTCTATTCTCAAAATCTTTAGGGTAGCAAAGCTGTAATTTATTTTTTCTAACAATAATAAATTTGTAAGTAACTCCCGATTTTACAAGCTTCTGATTTGTGTTTTGCACTAAGCTTATGGTACTCTACAATCTTCTTCAACAAAAGTGGGGTTTATATGTGCTGAGGCATTTTGCAGATTTAGCTCCATTTAAAATACCCACAAACGAATAAAAGTGAAAGTGAAGTGAAGATGATGATGATAGCTAACCCTTCTATAATGCTTACTACGGAGTCAGCACTTTTCTAAGCACTTTTTACATATGATAGTTATTTGCTCTTCACAATCATACTATAAAGAAGTACCATATTATGTCCACTTTCTAAAGGAGAAAAGTAAGGCAGAGATTGAGCAAATAAGTTGCCCAAGATCACACACCCTCTAACTGAGTCTAATTTTGGAACCCAGGCAGCCTAGCTCCGGACTCTGAGCTTATTCATTATGCTATACTATCTCTTCATATTCTAGCAATCTTGCCCTATATGGAAATATTTAGAAAAAGGTACATCTTAACCTCAGGAACTTGAGATGGGTTGTTTGTTTTAACACTCAGCTAAGAACAGGTCAATGTTTGAGAGTCCTTTTTTCGGTTTATTTTCCTAGTCTCCGACCTTCTTCTCTTCACACAAGAAAGGACCCATTCTCCTCATCCTTTGGACATCTCGTTCCAAAGGACTGCAGAAGCATAACGGCAAAAAGTAAAGGGGAGTGACTGGGCTCTTGGACTCACTGTGGAGACAACTTCTTCTAGATGGAATCCTCATGATTACCTTTGAATTCCATAAAAATTGATAAATGGTTTAAACAAATTCCCACTTAAAACAATATATATTTCTCCAAAATAAGTACCAGAAAGGAGCTGGATATCTTAACACATACACGGGCAGTTTAAAAAGTTAATGGAAAATATCAGTTAAGAAAAAACTATGCACAGATTTCAAAAACTTCTGTGCCAAAATAAATATACCTTTTCATCCCACTTTCCATTAACTTTTTTATAAAAAGATTTATTTATTTATTTATTTGAAAGGCAGAGTTACAGACAGAGAGAGGGTTAGACAGAGAGAGAGGGCTTCCATCTGCTGGTTCACTCCCCAAATGGCCACAATGGATCTCCCATGTAGGGGCAGGGGTCCAAGCACTTGGGCCATCTTTCACTGCTTTCCCAGGCCATAAGCAGAGAGCTGGATTGGAGGAGGAGCAGCCGGGACTAGAACCGGCACCCATATGGGATGGCAGCGCTGCAGGCAGAGGCACAGCCTACTGCGCCACTGCACTGGCCCTAAGGGTTTGTCTTTTAAACTTGTTTCTAACTAACAAGATTAATGTGATGGTAGAGGCCGGCGCCGTGGCTCACTAGGCTAATCCTCCACCTTGCAGCGCTGGCACACCGGGTTCTAGTCCCGGTCGGGGTGCCGGATTCTATCCCGGTTGCCCCTCTTCCAGGCCAGCTCTCTGCTGTGGCCCGGGAGTGCAGTGGATCAGCGCGGTGCGCTGGCTGCAGCGCGCAGGCCGGCCGCGGGGCCATTGGAGGGTGAACCAATGGCAAAGGAAGACCATGGTAGAGGCCTTCCCAAGGTCAGAAGGGAAACAAAAAGAAAAGAAAATGGGAGGAACCTGTCCTAGGAAGGAAATGCAGTTGTTATCTGCTTGCCTGTGAAGTTACTATCTGCTTGGGTTCCTGCTTGTTAGCACCAAGCAATGGTGTTAACGCTTTGCTGGACAGAGTAAGTTCAGTATGTGTGTAAGAAAAAAAAAATCATCAGTAACTATGTATAAATGCACAGTATTGTATCAATTCCTGTGGCTGCCATGTAACATTAGACAAACCAATCAAGTGTATGCATGTAGCCATATAAGGGAGACAAAGAAGCTAAAACCATTTTTAAGAAAATACCCCTCTTTGTTCGAGGGTCAGTCTTTTGGATATGAATCCAATTGAGTCTTATGCCAGCATAATCATAATTATAATCATAATCACAATAAAAGATAACTTCCTGTTAAAGGCCTTGATGTCTCGTCTCTGTACACAAATCCCGCTACACCACAACGCCAGTCCCTCCATGAACTTTTTAAAGTTCCCTCATACATTTCTCCTACAGAATGGTTGTTTTGGATATATAAAAATATGGTTTAATTATTTTCATAATTTCACACTTTTTTCCTGCTCTTTACCAATTCCAAGAATCTTAAGGTCAGTAATCACAGAGGCAGATTTCCAGAAATGTGGTACATGGAAGTATAAAATATCACAAAAGTGAGACCAAGTGTCCAAACACTCTACCTGACAACAAAGGAAATACATATATTAAGACAAATCCCATTTGGCTTTCCACCTTTCAAAATCTAAATGAGAATCTTCCTTTTACATTAACCATGCAGGCTACAAGAGTCCCATGAGGTTGATGGATGAAGGATGGCCAGTTTATCTTCTTCTTTGTAAAGGTCCCTTTCCCTAACAGGGCAAAAGCTTAAAAAGATCTAAAATCCACAACTCAAAGAATGGAATGCTTTACAAACATTGGTCTATTATATGCGTAAAACATTTTTCAAAACTCTTCTGAGAGCCAATCTGGTGTTGTTTTTCAATAAGCCTCATTACCACACAGAACACCATTACCTCTCCTAAGTCAACAAGCTTTGATAAAGCACCACCCCCTGCAGAGAAGACCGCTCCTCCTGCCAGGACCACAGATGGTGGGGATTTCTAAACTGAACTCTAGCTAGCATCTGCCTCTTTCTTGCAGCCCACATCACCTAAAAATCACCTATGCAGTCCCCTTAAATGAGAAATCATGATGTATCATGACTAATCTGGCCCAGGTTCACACATAACCGTGATTTCATGCATCTGGTTTCTTTTTAATTTTAGGGAGGCTGTGATCTAGCAATGGCCACAGAAACATTCAACTCAATCAAAAAACCTGTAGTTGAACTTAAATTGAGCTGTTTATGTGGCAGATAACTTCAAAGTGTTATTTAAGGCATAGGAGATGTTAAATGCTATTTTCCTTCAAATAAAATAATAAATATATATCAGTGTATATATATATAAAAGGCAGTATAAATTGAAGATGATATAAATTTAAAATATTAACTTCCTGCAAGCCCCCTTTCCCTAACTGCTTAACCATAATTACTTTACACATTACATCAAATCCCTAGAGCAAAATTAGTACATGTATTATCAACATCTGGTCTACAGCTAGAAGCAGTGTCCTAATATTTTTAAAAAGAATATAAAACATTAAAGCCACTAAAATGTTCAAATTAGATCTGTATTAAGTGTATATTCAACACTGACATAGTTCATGAACGTATTTTAATAAGTTCTAAGGGGAAAGGAGTATGAAATCTCATAATTCACTCAGTATAACTTAACATAAAAGAAAGTACTCAAGCCCAGCATTGTGGCATAGCAGGCTGAGCTGTTCTGTGAGCCACTGGCATCCCATATAGGCACAGGTTTGAGTCCCAGCTGTTCCACTTCTGATCCAGCTCCCTGCTGATGCACCTGGGAAAGAAGTAAAAGATGGTCCAAGTATTTGAGCTCCTGCCACCTACATGGGAGACCTGGACGAAGTTCCTGGCTCCTGGATTCAGCCTGGCCCAGGCCCGGCCATTGTGGCCATTTGGGTAGTAAACCAGTGGATAGAAGATCACTCTCTCTCTGTCTGTCTCTCTGTAACTCTGCCTTTGAAATAAAATAAATATTGTTTTTTTAAAAAAGCAAAGTACTTGGGGCCAGTGCTGTGGCGTAGTGTGTAAAGCCGCCACCTACAGAGTCAGCATCCCATATGGGTGCTGGTTCTAGTCCTGGCTGCTCCATTTCTGATCCAGCTCTCTGCTAGGTCTGGGAAAGTGATAGAAGATGGCCCAAGTCTTTGGGCTCTTGCCCCTGCACCTCTGGCCCAGCCAGAGGAAGCTCCTGGCTCCTGGCTTCAGATCGGCACAGTTCCGGCTGTTGTGGCCATCTGGGGAGTGAACCAGCAGATGGAAGACCTCTCTCTCTCTCTGCCTCTCCTCTCTCTGTGTAACTCTTTCAAAAAAAAATAAAAAAATCTTAAAAAAAAAGCAAAGTACTCAAAACATCTAGAGGGACTTTCCTAGTACCATATAAGTAAATATTTGATCGTGAAAGTATTATTATTTCTAAATAGAATGACATAAGTAGGAATCAGCATATCAATGAAGATGATCTTTTATTTTATAAAAATACATAACATTCCCCACTAGATTGTCAGATGTATGAGAAGAGGATTTTTTTTTTTTTTTGCTCATCTCTAAAACTTCAGTGCCTAGAATGCTGCCTGGCCCATAACGTGCATACAATAAATATTTGTTGAATGAATAAGCTGGCATGAAGAATATTATGAATCATATTCAGTCAAGCCCAAGGACTTATCATCCAGGACTTCACCTTTGAGATCACTCATTCACTCCTCCTTTCTGACCACAACTTCCCATCCCTCTAGCCTGTTCACTCAATGATCTCCCCAGCTGCATATCTAGTTTCTGATCTCATGAGCGGTAAGTGGGTTTCCAGTAGAGCCTGCTACTTTCACCTTGTCATTTTCTTTCTGTGTTCACTGCTTTCCTAGACAGTTGGATTGTATTATTTCAACTGGATTCTTCTCAATATCCTCCACAATATGTAATTTAATTGCAAATATCTGATTTAAAATGTAACCCTTCTAAGCCCAACTCTTGCACTTTATACCTGCACGAGGACTTCTGAGATCTACTAGAGAAAAAAAAATCACATTCTGGTAGATTATTATCCATATGAATTCTTGGTCACTAAGCTTACTACAACACTGCCTGGCACTGCAACTATGCTTCCCTGATCCTAGCTTGCTCTCCTGTTCTCCATAACACCTCTTTAAATCTTTTTGAAATACCTCAAATATCCAACCCAAACCTTATCCTATCCAAACCTAGCCTTAGAGGCTGGCCTTACCTCATACACCAGAGAAATAAAAATGACATCAGACAAGTTCCTCCTGCCAAATCTACAAACCCATTTTCATCCATACCTATTCAGGATAACTCTCTTCCTCATCGGGATCCTCTCCCATCTGGCATAAGGACTCTGCCCTATAAGGCCTGTGTTCTGTCAATTATCCTCTCCTTCCTATCAGCTTTTAAAGACACTCACGTCCCTCCTGAATTAAAAAAATATTCCCTGGATTTCAACCCTTCTCTGGATACTACTCTTTCTCTGCTCTTTAGGAACAAACTTATCTAAGGAATTGTCCATATTCACTTCCCTCACTTCATCATCACCCCAATCATTTCTCAATCTACCATAGTGTAGCTTTCTGCCACAATCCCCTTAAATCACTCTAAGGTCACCAAGAACCTCCTAAATCCAATGGGCAGTTCTTGTTCTTTATCTTCCCAGATCTCTCTGAGTCTTTAGCACCACAGACCACTTGTTGATGGACTGATTCCATCTTGAAAAATTTATTCTACTGATATTTAAGTAGATTCCAAATATGTATCAGGAAGATGCTCAATGTCTGAAAAAGCAAAAAAGAAATTAAAGAACACAGCAACAGGAAATGGATTAGTTAATGGTCTATACATGTAATGGAATAGTGTGTTACTGTTACTAATATTGGGGGCCAGCGTTGTGGCATAGTAGACTAAGTCTCCGCCTGCAGCGGCAGCATCCCATATGGTCACTGGTTCTTGTCCCGGCTGCTCCTCTACTGATCTAGCTCCCTGCAAATGTGCCAAGTGCTTGGGCCCTTGCACCAGTATTGGAGACCCAGAAGAAGCTCCTGGCTCTGGCTTCAGATCTGTGTGTGGCCATTTGGGGAGTGAACCAGTAGATGGAAGACCTTTCTCACTCTCCTTCCCTCTGTAACTCTATGTCTCAAAGAAATAAATCTTTTTAAAAATATATAGAAGTAGTTCGGGGCCGGCGCTGTGGCATAGCGGGTAAAGCCACCGCCTGCAGTGCCGGCATCCCATTTGGGCACCAGTTCGAGTCCCAGCAGCTCTATTTCCGATCCAGCTCTCTGCTGTTGCCTGGGAAAGCAGTGGAAGATGTCCCAAGTCCTTGGGCCCCTGCATCCACATGGGAGACCCGGAGGAGGCTCCTGGCTCCTGGTTTCGGATCAGTGCAGCTCCAGCCATTGCGGCCAACTGGGGAGTGGACCAGCAGATGGAAGACCTCTCTCTCTGCCTCTCCATTCTCTGTGTAACTCTGAATTTCAAATAAATAAATAAATCTTTAAAAAAATTATATATAGGGCCAGCACCGCGGCTCACTAGGCTAATCCTCCGCCTTGCAGCGCCGGCATGCCAGGTTCTAGTCCCGGTCGGGGCGCCGGATTCTGTCCCGGTAGCCCCTCTTCCAGGCCAGCTCTCTACTGTGGCCAGGGAGTGCAGTGGAGGATGGCCCAGGTGCTTGGGCCCTGCACCCCATGGGAGACCAGGAGAAGCACCTGGCTCCTACCATCGGATCAGCATGGTGCGCCGGCCGCAGCACGCCGGCCGTGGCAGCCATTGGAGAGTGAACCAACAGCAAAAAGGAAGACCTTTCTCTCTGTCTCTCTCTCTCTCACTGTCCACTCTGCCTGTCAAAAAAAAAAATTAAAAAAATATAGAGAGTGGGGGTTGGTGCTGTGGCACAGCGGTTTAATGTCCTGGCCTGAGGCACCGGCATCCCATATGGGCACAGGTCCGAGACCCGGCTGCCTCACTTCTGATCTGGCTCTCTGCTGTGGCCTTGGAAAGCAGTGGAAGATGGACCAAGTCCTTGGGCCCCTGCACCTGCATGGGAGACCTGGAGGAGGCTCCTGGCTCCTGGCTTCGGATTGGCGCAGCTCTTGCAGTTGCGGCCATCTGGGGAGTGAACCAGCAGATGGAGGATCTCTCTCTCTCTCTCTCTCTCTCTCTCTCTCTCTCCCCTCTCCCTCTCCTTTCTCTGTATAACTTTTTCAAATAAATAAATATTTTTAAAAATATAGAGAGAGGTAGTTCTAGATATACTGGGACTGACAGCTTGCCATAGCATATCAAGTAAACAAAAATACCCTGCAAAACATGATTCCACTTACATTTTTTTACATGTAAGTGTAAACAGATTGGATGGATAGATGGATGGATGGAAATATATAAGCATGGAAAAATGTCTGGAAAGAGATATAAATTTAAGATTGTTACTTCTGGGAAATGAGATAAGCAGAGAACAGAAGACTTATATGTTAATTTTATTGTGACAAGTAATAAACATATAGTTATATTCCTGAACACACCAATATTTCCAAACTAGGTAAAAAAGAAGTTTAAAAGAAATCAAATAGGAATGGTCATAGGGACTTGCAAAAAACTTTTTAGGTTCTCCAGGGCAAAGGGAGGTGGGAGAAAAATGTGGTTAATGGTTTCAAACATGGAAAGAGAGACCTACTCAAAACAAGGTTAGATTAGTATCCAATAGAGACCATGAACAGATCATTCTTAAAGGAAGAGAATTAAATGGCCAATATATATGAGAAAACAATTTTCACGCTTACTGGCAATAAAGATTTTTTATGTTTGCTTATTGAATCAGCCAAATTTTAGAAAAATAACATTCACTTTTTAAGAAGAGGATGTAAGAGATGCTCTCATGCTTTGTTGGTAAAATGTAAACTGGAAAAACCTGTTAGAAAGCAATGTGACAGTCTGATACCTAGAAAATTGCACTTCAGTGGCTGGTGTGGGGCAGCAGGTTAAGCCACCACTTGTGACGTCAGCATCCCATATTTGAGTGCTGGTTTTATTTGAATCCTGATTGCTCTGCTTCCCATCCAGCATCTGGCTAATGTGCCTGAAAAGGCAGTGGAAGATGGCCCAAGTGTCTGGAGCCCTGGCACCTATGTGGCAAACCCAGGTGGAGGTCCTGGCTCCTGCCTGGCCCAGTCCTGGCTATTGTAGCCATTGTGGGGAGTTAACCAGCAGATGGAAAATCTCTCTCTCCCTCCCTCCCTTCCTTCTCCCCCTCTCCCCCCTCCCCCTCCCTCTTCTCTTCTCCCTTTCAAATAAATAAATCTTTTTTAAAAAATAGAAATAGCATAGATACCATGAAATTTCTCCATCTCTGAAAACTGACAGATTCAAGTTTAAGGTAGGTTTAATCACAAATATGAAAGCCACGATAGTCCCTAATTTCAACTACTCTTCTGACAGAACCATCTAACATCCCACTCTCTCATATATCTGTCACAGCCCCCCAGGAAAAATCCTCCAAACTAGAACATTCACACTCTGTTTCTATACATGGGCTGAAGAGAGCTGCTGGAGAGAATGGATACTGAGGTCTGTGACTTGAGGCAGACACAAATTCAAGTTATCCAAGCCTCTTATTATTTTTTTAAAGATTTATTTATTTATTTATTTATTTGAAAGGCAGAGTTACAGAGAAGCAGAGGCAGAGGCAGAGAGAGAGAGAGAGAGAGAGAGAGAGAGAGAAAGGTCTGCATCTGCTGGTTCACTCCCCAGATGGCAACAACAGCTGGAGCTGTGCCAATTCAAAGCTAGGAGCCAGGAGCCAGGAGCCAGGAGTTTCTTTCAGGTCTCCCACACAGGTGCAAGGGCCCAAGGACTTGAGCCATCTTCTACTGCTTTCCCAGGCAATAGCACAGAATGGGATAGGAAGTGGAGCAGCCAGGACTCGAATCGGTACCTATATGGGATGCTGGCCCTGCAGGCAGCGGCTTTACCAGCTACGCCACAGTGCTGGCCCTGTCTCTTATTATTTTCTTGGTTCACTTTTCTCCACCTTTATGGAAGTATAGTTGACTGCAATGGTACTTTAAAAAGTTTGTGGTAAATGGAATTAAAAGATAAGGTTATTTTTTGATGCAAAAAAATGGAAGCCATGTATGTTTTTTTTCCAAAATATGCATTTTCCATAGTTTTTAAAAATCCTTCATGTGCATGAATTTCATTTTTTACACCAAAATAAATTTAGCTTTTAATTCTACTTTTCAGTTTTTTTATTTTTTAAAACTTTATTTATTTATTTGAAAGGCAGAGTTACAGAGAGGCAGAGGCAGAGATGGAGTTCTTCCATCTGCTGGTTCATTCCCAAATGGCCGCAACAGCCAGAGCTGAGCAGATCCAAAGTCAGGAGCTGGGAGCTTCTTCGGGGTTTCGTGCATGGGTACAGAAGTCCAAGCACTTGGGCCATCTTCCGCTGCTTTCCCAGGTGCATTAGCAGGGAGCTGGATTGGAAGTACAGCAGCGGGGACTTGAACCAGTGTCCATATAGGATGTTGGCACTGCAGGCGGCAGCTTTACGCACATTACCACAGCACCAGTCCCTTCATGAATTTCTCAAAGTGCACTTGTACATATTTGTGGTTTATAACATGATTCTTTGATATACACCTGCATAATGTGGACAATATTATAAGATCATAAAGAACTTCTCTATCATTTTAAATGCCATTCCGGGCTTTTCCCTGTCTTGTCAGGGGCTACCTCCCTCAAAATCCTGTCCTTCCACAGCTCTTTTCATCTCCATAGCATCAGCAGTCCTGCTCTCTTTGCCTCCTATCTACTGCCCTATCTCTAAGGTCAGTATATTCACCGCCCTCCCTTTCATTCTGGTACCCCAGCTTCTCCATGGATCTTGCACCATCAAGCTTGATGCCATCTACCCACAAATGTGCTCATCTTTCTCCTATATTTAAAACAAAATTGGCCGGCGCCACAGCTCACTAGGCTAATCCTCCACCTGCGGCGCTGGCACCCTGGGTTCTAGTCCCAGTCGGGGCACTGGATTCTGTCCCGGTTGCCCCTCTTCCAGGCCAGCTCTCTGCTGTGGCCCGGGAAGGCAGTGGAGGATGGCCCAGGTCCTTGGGCCCTGCACCCGCATGGGAGACCAGGAGGAAACACCTGGCTCCTGGCTTTGGATCGGCGCAGCCGGCCGCAACACGCTGGCCATGGCGGCCACTTGGGGGGTAAACCAACGGAAAAAGGAAGACCTTTCTCTCTGACTCTCTCTCTCACTGTCCACTCTGCCTGTCAAAAAAAAAAAAGATATGTCTGGGTACAAAAAAATAAAAAAAAACTAACAATTTAATATGGCCCTCCGTACCCTACTGTCTATAAGAAATACTCTCTTTCTCATCATAGACAACTTCTTCAACGTGTGTACTGTTTTCAGTCCTGTTTTCAGTTCCCAACGATTTATGATCTGCCTCCTCTCCTTCTGAACTGATGTCATCATTTACCTCCTAATTGCCAAATCTAATGAACATGTTTTTAAAACGTTTTATAGTGAGTTTATCTGATTACAAGAGGGGTGCACACCATGAACAAAATTATGACATATGACAGACTAGAGAGAAAAAAAAAACCATGGCACTGTATAGCAGGCAATGGGCAAATATCTATAATAAACATATATTCTTATAAATAAATAAGCCAAAAGAAAAATGTACAAAGGATATGAAGGAACAAATCTCAGAAAAAAAAAAAACAAAAATAGTCAACACATGAGAAAAGTCACTCAGCCTCACTGGTGATCAGAGAAATGCCAAATTAAATCAGTTTAATACTATTTTTTACTTGTCAGATTGGCAGAAATTGAATAGACTGTCCTCTGCATGGACATGAGGAAAAACTCTGAATGGTGAAAGTGTAAACCTCTTTGGATGTCACTTTGGCCTGGCATATTCACATTTTTTATTTATTTGAAAAGACAGTTACAGAGAGAGAGAGAGAGAGGGAGAGAGAGAGAGAGAGGTCTTCCATGTGCTAGTTCACTCCCCAAATGGTTGCAACGGCTGGAGCTGAGCCGCACCAAAGCCAGGAGCTTCCTCTGGGTCTCCCACATGGGTGCAGAGATCCAAGGTTTTTGGCCATCCTCCACTGCCTTCCCTGGTGCATTAGCAGGGAGCTGGATTGGAAGTGAAGCAGCCAGGACTTGAACTGGTGCCCATATGGGATGTCAGCACTGCAGGCCAGGTTTTTAACCTGCTGCACCATAGTGCCGGCCCGCATATTCAATTTTTTTTTAATGTGCATACCCCTTATCTGGTATTGTTAATTAATGAGAATTGTGTATATTTATAATGTACGATATGATGTTGATTTGTGTATACACTGTAGAAAGACCCAATCAAGGGGGCCGGCGCCGCAGCTCACTTGATTAATCCTCCACCTGCGGCGCCGGCATCCCATATGGGCGCTGGTTCTAGTCCTGGTTGCTCCTCTTCCAGTCCAGCTCTCTGCTGTGGCCCGGGAAGGCAGTGGAGGATGGCCCAAGTGCTTAGGCCCTGCACCCGCATGGGAAACCAGGAAGAAGCACCTGGCTCCTGGCTTCGGATCAGCACAGCGCTGTCTGTAGTGGCCATTTGGGGAGTGAACCAACGGAAGGAAGACCTTTCTCTCTGTCTCTCTTTTTGTCTATAATTCTGTCAAATAAATTTTTTAAAAAGACTCAATCAAGCTAATTAACTTATATGTAACCCTACCAACTTATATCTATATTTGTGGTAAGAATGCTTAAAATCTGTATTTGAGCAATTTTAAAATACACAATACATTTTTATTAACAGTGGTCACCATGCAGTGCAATGGATTGCTAAAAGTTATTACGCCAACCTAACTGAAACTTTGTACTCTTTGATGAACATCTCCCTGACCCAGAAATTCTCCTAGAAAAAAACTATGCCACAGAAATACTTGTGTATATTCAAGTAGATGCTTAAGCATTGTTCCAGGATCTTCATTGCACATGAAATCCTAAAGCTAGGAGTTTGGACTTAAATGTCATCTTGTACAGGCATTTTCTGACCATTTTATTTAAACTTTCATCCTCATCGCTTCTCGGCCTTTTGGCTAAAATCAAGTGTAAGCTTTCATCCTCTTCCCTACCTTACTAGATTTTTCTAGCTTATTGTCTATTGTCCCTACCCTGTGCTCACCCTCGCCCCCAACACAACATAAACTCTGTATGGACAGAGATTGCTGTCTTTTGTACTCACCAGTAGACCCTAGGACCCAGACCTGAGACTGGCACGTCATAGGTATACTCATATCTGTTAAATAAATAAATAAACTGACAGTCCCAAAGTATGAATTGGCACTCTTTTGTGCTCTCCTGGAGCTTAAACTAAGCCTATCCACTTTGTAGCCCTACTGGTGTAAGGCTGCCCCAGTGCCAGTTTTTGCAGAGGTTTCTGTCTGCTGAGTTTTGCTTTGAGATTACATTTCTGATAACAACTTTGCCCTTTAGAAATACATTCTCTCTCTCCCTCCTTCTCTCTCTCTCTCTCTCTCTCTCTCTCTCTCTCCCCCTTTGGATGGAAGCTTCTGAGGTTTAGAAGGGGAACTGCAAAGATGCTGTGCTTCTTAGTGGTAGGAAGGGGGCTGCACTGGGAAGGAGTGTGGACTGTCAGATGCCTTGAGGCCTCTTGGGTATTTGGCAAGCTCAGTCAGAGGCTGGAGAAAGTTGCTGTGCAACAGGGAAGTGAACAGCTCAGAAGAATAAAAGATGCCACCAATTAGGCATCTGGCCTCATGTCACCCTTAGCCTTTTAGGTGTGAGGTAGTTATTGGCTTGTGAAATTTATGGAAGAGCCGTATGTGAGCACTGCTTTGATACCAGGAGGATTGTGCAGTATTAGAAAACTAGTATATGACATAAAACAAAAAAATGTCATTCCACTTCAATGTGTTTTGAAATGTTCAGAAAGAAATAAAAGGCGAGAATCCATTTAAAGGCAGACTTGGAAGGACCTGGGCCCTTGTTAAGGTAGTAGATATTGGGGCCAGCACTGTGGTATAGCAGGTTAAGCACACCCGCCTGCAGCACAGGCATCCCATATGGGCTCCAATTTAAGTCCTGAATGTTCCACTTCCAATACAGCTCCCTGCTGATGGCCTGGGAAAGCAGTAGAGGATGGCCCAAGTGCTTGGGCCCTTGCACCCACATGGAGGACCCAGAGAAAGCTCCTGGTTCCAGATGGGCCCAGCTCCAGCCATTGTGGCCATTTGGGGAGTGAACCAACGATGGAAGACCTCTTTCTCTCTCTCTCTCTCTCTGTAACTCTGCCTTTCGGGTAAATAAATAAATCTTTTTTTAAAAGTACGAGATTCTTACCATTTAGTGTACATTCATTGTTTTAAAAACTCAAGTTTGTATTTAAAAAATGTCTCAGTCTCTTCTAAATTTATCTCCTCAACTGTGAACATCAGAGTGACTTACGGCTCAGTGTGGACTTTTCTCCACCTAGAATCTTCCTAGAGGCTCTCATCCAGCCCCATGGCTTTAAATTTCATCTGTCTAGATACTCATCACTCCCAAATTTATGTCTTTGATCTATGCCTTTCTTCTAAGCCACAGCTTCATATATTCAGGGACATTTCACATTTCTACTTGTCTATCAAATAGACATCTCAAATATAACATGGTCAAAACGAGATTTCTGACTACTCTCGCATGCCTCAGGTTTTTCCTCAACCTCCCCTGTCTCAGTAAAATGATGTCATCGGCCATTCAGTTGCTCAGACCAAAAACAAGGGTCACCCTTGTTTTCTCCCTTTTACTCCTCACACTCAATTTATCAGGAAGTCCTGCTGATCGGATCTGGAAACTGTATCACATTCTGTGCTTCCATTCCACCATCACCAGACCTCAGCCCCTGAAAGGCATGACTACCTCCATTTCCAGAATGAATGTTTGTTAGTCTTTTATGTTTAAGACAAAGGGAACTCCAAGATCCAGAGCTTGCTCTTAGAGAGGTTACAACCTTCCAGGTGGAAAAACAGGCAAGAGTGATGGTAAGGGCTTTACTGAGGTGTAACAAGAAGTGCTTTAGGACACAGGATAACTAGTAATTCCTCTTGACAAAAGTAAAGTGCACGTAAGGCTGTTCCAAAGGAGGCGACTTTAGAGTTAAATGTTGACAGATGACTAAGAATTAACAGGTAGGGGTGGCAAGTTGGCTTTTCAGGAAAAAAAAAGGGGGGGAGACAATTTGAGCAAAGTCCCAGAGGTGGGATCAGAGAGGAGATTTTTATTTTCTCCCCCTCTCCCAGCCTACATATTCCATCCATCCTATAACAAAAAGCACACCATCACCCTCAGGCTCTCTGGCCTGGCTGTTGGGAAATCCTTATCACTTACCATGTCCTCAATTCTCTCTTTTTGCCAGTAGGGAAGAAGTAGTCTGGCACATACCCCTGGATTCCAGGGTTACTCTCTGCTAATTTCAGGACAACTGCCCTGAGCTAACAGCCCAGGAGGTTTCTTTCATCCGGGTACATTCCAGGAGTGGGGTGCTTATAGTGGCAACGTGGCAGCTGGCCCCATGTTGGAAATGAAGTGGGTAAGATATCAGTGAGGAAAGTGGTCCAGATTCTATGCAGTGTATCTAAGGTGAAATCAAGGATCCAAACTTATGTCTCAGCTTGGGAGGGAAGTTCTTCATAAGTTAGTGCTCATGTACAAGCTATTTAGTGTTCCTAACATCTGAGATAATAGATATGGTGTGATAGGATAGAAACACAAGCTCTGACCCCCTCAGTTGGGTGATTTGGGCCAAGGCGCTTACCCTCTCAGAGTCTTCTTTTCATCCTAACATGGTTATACGTGTAGTGCGTGCTGCACAGAG
This sequence comes from Oryctolagus cuniculus, assembly GCF_964237555.1. Lineage (NCBI taxonomy): Eukaryota > Metazoa > Chordata > Mammalia > Lagomorpha > Leporidae > Oryctolagus > Oryctolagus cuniculus. The sequence continues at coordinate 91,983,798 of NC_091453.1, read as the reverse complement.
TTATCATGAGGACTGTATGAGACAATTACACAAAGAACTTATCACAGTGCCTAGCTCAGCAGACTCTTAATAGCCACTATTAGTAGCAGTCATTAAAGGGAAAAGCTCAGAGAGCATCAAGCAGAATGTCTCATTCACTCACACACCACTCACCCCAGAACAGGGCTTCAAAGCTCCACTTCACTGCTCTGACCTAGAGAGAGATACCTGAAATTCTGTCACCTCTCAAAAACAAAACAAAAGTCACCCAAGCCAAGTTCATGGGCTTTTTCTACTAGGATCTCCAGCTGATGATTAAAAAACCAAACAGAAAACCAGAACACCATCAGGGCCACAACTCTGCATTAAACCACTGTTCCCTCCACAGTAGGGTAAACATTTTAGGTCATTAACCTCTTGATATTAATGGATTTATGAGAGGTGGGAGTAGGGAGGTGAAAGAGCAGAAAAAATCCAGTTAAAAACAGGAGGTCCTAAATGTACTGAAGACTAATTTCTGCCACACATGTCCAAGGTCTCCGAGGTCAGCCCTGCCTAAAGCATTATTCGAGAATGCTAAGGTCCTCTGGCCCTGAAAAAGCAAGGGTTTGGGGAAACTGGTTGGTTCATAAAAACACCACTTTTTCAAGCCACTAAAATTCTAACCCAATGATTTCAAACCCGAAAACCCCATCCCATCCAATGTTGAGGGCTAAAGGAACACTTTTTCTTGTCCCTTTACAAACCAACACAGAAGACACAAGCATCCTGCGCCTCTTCTGAGCGCTCTGGGGACCCTGCTGCAGGAGTAAACTCCCATGGCCTGCTTGAAGGGCCACAAAGAAAGCAGCCCAGCCTCAAGTGCAGGGGGAGCCCACTGAGGCAGCACTCTGGGCCAACCGGCCTCACTGTGGCAGGCAGGCCAAGGCAGCCAACGCCGCCAGGTCCGAGGTGAAGGGACAGCGCGAGAGGAACCGACGGAAACGTGACGGGCCGCCGCGGAGGGTGCGTCCCTGCTAGGAGCCCAGCCCCACCCCCGCCCCCAGGGCCAGCTCTCTGGAGGAACCTGGGCTCCGGCTGGCGGGAAAAGCTGGGGACTCCGCAAGAGGGGTGACAGAGAGGGAACAGTGCCCAGATGGCCACAGTCCGCGTTAACGACGCGTGGGCCATGGAACGGGCCAGAAGAAGCCCGGGAGAAAGAAAAGTGGCAGGGAGGGACCGCCCCAAGCAGACGGCGTCCAGGCGTAGGGGTGCGGTCCAGAGAGGCAGGCAGAGGAAAGGGGACTGACCGTCAGCGAGACAGCAGTAAAGACCTGGAGAGCTAAAAGGGGTAGGGAAGGGCGCAGGTGCTCGAAAAGGGGGTGGGAGCGCTTTAGCAGTGAAAAGGGGATGGGACCAAAAAGAGTCCCAGAGCGAGAGCAAGAGGGCGGGCAGCCGCTAGCTGCGGCCCTACCTGTCACCAGCAACAGGTGCCGCGAGAAGACTAGACGTCCCAGGACCAGAGTCAGGGAGGGGTCTCCGGCTCCGAGAAGATCTCAAGCCCACTCTGCGGCCGGCCCTTCTCACTCTCCGGCAGGCGGAAAAAGCTGCAACTTTCCCTGGAGCGGGGAGGAGCTGGACTCTTAAAGGGGCCGCACAGCGCTTGAGCTCCTTAGTAGGGGTCGCCCAATCCAAAGGCGAGCTGCGGCAGCCAAAACCTTAACGCACTGAAGGGATGTCCTCCCAGGTTAGAAAAGAGAATTTGGGGACTGAGGATAGGGATCTAAGAGTATATGTATCCCGCCAACACACACCCCGTGTCCCCAGCGCCGTTCACTTCCATCTGTGGTCACTCTCTTTAGATGGTAAAAATCACCTACTTCTGTTCAGCTGAGCCAAAAGTTGTCAAGCTGTCACGTACTTGCAAGAAGAAGTCTAAACTATGTGATTTGGGAAGATAACATATGACACTGTTCTGATCCTTTGACTTTTTACTTTTTATAGAAAACAGTGTTTACCCACAACAGAAGTGTTTTGAGCAGAGGACACAGACTTAACTCACACCTGCACACTCAAAGAACACAACCAGTTAAAATATCGACTCACTGGTAATCAAAGAGTAAATTATAACAATAATGAGAATCTTTAGCAAAGAGGTTTTTATTTTTTTCAATAACACTTAAGGATGACAAAGTGTCCACCAAACAAGTTCTCTCATAATTGCTGGTAGGAGTGTATGTTGTTTAAAAATCTTTTAGAGGGGCCGGTGCCGAGGCTCACTTGGTTAATCCTCCGCCTATGGCGCCGGCATCCCATCTGGGCACCGGTTCTAGTCCCAGTCGCTCCTCTTCCAGTCCAGCTCTCTGCTGTAGCCCAAGAGGGCAGGGGAGGATGGCCCAAGTGCTTTGGCCCCTGCACCCGCAAGGGAGACCAGGAGGAAGCATCTGGCTCCTGGCTTCAGATCGGCGCAGCTCCAGCCGTAGCGGCCATTTCGGGGGTGAACCAATGGAAAGAAGACCTTTCTCTCTGTCTCTCTCTCTCTAACTAACTCCATATGTCAAATAAAATAATAATAATAATAATAATAATAATAAAATCTTTTAGAAACCATGTGAACAATCTATATCAATAGATTCTGAAATGTTTATATCTGTTTAAGAATTGCAGATGCCCCCTTGCCCTCCTCCCTCCCTTCTTCATATCAGCCATTAAACTTGCTGAAGTCTCTCTCAATTGTCATCAGCAATTAAACATGCTCTTTACTATCTTAAAAAACGTATCCTGCCAGGACTGGTGCTGTGGCATAGCAGGTAAAACTGCCGCCTGCCACGCTGGCATCCCATATGGATGCTGGGTGGAGTTCCAGCTGCTCCGCTTCCAATCCAGCTCCCTGTTAGTGCGCCTGGAAAAAGCACAAGATGACTCCAGTACTTGGGGCTCTGCCACTCACATGGAAGACCCAGAAGAAGCTCCTGGCTCTCAGGCTTTGGCCTGGGCCAGTCCCATCACAGTAATCTAGGGAATGAACCAGCAGATGGAAGATCTCCCTTCCTCTCTGTAACTCTGACTTTCAAATAAGTAAATAAATCTTTTTTAAAAAATGCGTCCTGCCTACTCATGACATTCCTTCCAGCTCCTCTGGATGGGCAAATTCATTGAAAATGCACCTTACAAGTACATTTGCCATTTTCAAGCCCTTCTCATTCATTTCTGAACCCTCAGCAATCTGGCTTCCTTCTCCACTGAAATTGTGCTCACCAAAATACCCAACCAGTGCCCTCCATGTCAATAAATCCCTCAAATAAATACATGGGATATTGTCAGTCCTTATCATCCTTGACGTCTCCCCTACATTTAGCAGCGTTAACAATTTTCTCCTCCTAGAAATTCTTCTGGAGGAGACATTGCTCTCTTGCTTTTCCTCCCACTCCTTTGCCCTCTCTTCGGTCTCCTTTATAAGTTTACTCTTTCACTGACACTAAAACATGCACATTCTTAGGCCTAGGATACATATACTGTCTCCCCAAATGACCTCTTTCACTCCCGTGGTTTTGCCACCTATATATGGCCACGAATGTAATTCAAGAATTCTACTCAGACCACTTCACTGAACTCTGTTTTCTTGATATTTCCACTGGAATGTCTTTCAAATGCAACACATACAAAGCTGCACCTTCCCCAGTGTTTCCTAGATCAGTAAACAACAACAGGCCACTCAAAGCAGAAACATGGCACCTAGCAAGTACATGGCATACAGTAGGCCCTCAGTAACATCTGTATAATGAATGAATGTGTACTAAGGAAAAAGAGATGTACAAAGATTTTTTGTTCAACTATGTTAACTCTGGTATTACTTAGAATAATAAAATACTAGGGAGGAGGGGCCAGTGCTGCGGCATAGTGGTTAAAGCCACTGCCTGCAGTGCCTGGGCATTTCATATGGGCTCTGGTTCGTGTCCCAGCTGCTCCTCTTCTGATCCAGCTTTCTGCTATGGCCTGGGAAAGCAGTGGAAGATGGCGCAGGTCCTTGGGCCCCTACACCCACCTGGGAGACCCAGAAGAAGCTCCTGGCTCCTGGCTTTGGATTGGCGCAGCTCCTGACATTGTGGCCATCTGGGGAGTGAACCAGCAAATGGAAGACTTCTCTCTCTCTCTGCCTCTGCCTCTGCCTCTCTGTAACTGTGCCTTTCAAATAAATAAATAAATCTTTTTTAAAAAAAAAAGAGCGTATGAATTAAAATGGAGGAGAAAAATTAATCCTCTTTAAAAAAATACTAGGGGGAAAATGGCTCAATGGTTAAGCAAATTATAGTATATTCATACAATGAAATATTATATAGCCTACTGATATTTACACATAGTTTATAATGACAGGGAATGTTTTGCCATAATATTAACTGAAAGTAGGATACAACATTCAATATAGAATGATAATAACAACATGTGAAAATGGGATATGCATAGAAAAAACATTAAAAGGAAAGATGTCTCTAGATAGTGGAACTAAATGAATTTTGTTTTCTTCCTGCTTTTCTGTATTTTTCAGCTTTCTTACAATGAGTATATATGGCTTTGTTAATATAAAAATATTTTTGAAGGTCTTTCAAAGGGAAAAAATCAGTTTAATCCTAGCAGACAAAACAGTAAAAACTTCAGCTCCCAGGCTCTTAAGTCTGGAGAACCCAGAGTTTTTTCCATTCTTTAACCTTTCATATCTCTCCTCTACCCTGAAATGTGAAGAAGTCACTTCAAAAAGGAAATCCTTTTCTTCTATCGAGCTTTTCCAACTCAGCCCTGCCCCAGGGACCATCACTCATTTCCGGACTTTGAATGTGTTCTAGCCCCCCAAATCTAACCTATGAGAAGTCACACCAAGCTCTGTTCTCCTTCTTCTTTGCAGGTAGTTCTGGGCAAGAGCTGGAAATGCCTTCAGCCAGAAATAACATCAGGAAACATTTGGTCCAACCCCCTTCTTCCTGGGGCAAAATGGTAAGCGTTCACTTCTTTCCTTATGTACAGCTGCTCCCTCTCCAAGGCCCACCCCATTGAAGAGGATATGAGGGCCTGACCCCTCCTCTCTAAGAAAGGCTCACTGACCCAGCTGCAAATATAGAGGCAGACCAACATAAACAATGAAACCAGGCAGAGTGAGCCAATGGCGTGATAGCACATATCCTATGCTTTGCAAACTCTGATCCATTTCTGTTGATCCCACTTGCTTGCCACAAGGGTTTTGTGCTGAAATTCTTATACAAAATATTGTGAAAGGTCCAATGCAAGCAATATCCTGTACATAAATGTAAATAGGAACTTACGGATTATCATCCTATGTATAGTGAATAATCTACTGTCCCATACTGAATGACTAGATTCAATGAGTTGTTCAACTTGGCCACATTCAAAGAATTCTGACTAGTGCAAACTTAAAAACATGGGAATTTTCATCAGCACCAGTGACAGGATGCCTCAGGATTGGGTAATTACTCTTTAAAAAGTGTGAGGGGCCGGCGCCGTGGCTCACTTGGTTAATCTGCAGTGCCTATGGCACTGGCATCCCATATGGGCGCCAGTTATAGTCCTGGTTGCTCCTCTTCCAGTCCAGCTCTCTGCTGTGGCCTGGGAAGGCAGTGGAGGATGGACCAAGTGCTTGGGCTCCTGCACCCGCATGGGAGACCAGGAAGAAGCACCTGGCTCCTGGCTTCGGATCGGCACACTGCTAGCCATAGCGGCCATTTGGGGAGTGAACCAGCGGAAGGAAGACCTTTCTCTCTGTTTCTCTCTCACTGTCTATATTTCTACTTGTCAAATAAAAAAAAGTATGAAGTATTACAAAACTACATAGGCATGTATATGATAATATAACAACCAGGATATTCCCACTACCCAGTTTAGTAAGGACATCAAAACAATTGAAGCCCTCTGCATACTCCTCCATCACAAGGTTTGTACAATCTTAATTTGTTCTTGATCACTTCCATGTATGTCTATTTACATTTACTACATAGTGTCTGTCTCTAAATAATATGTAGTATCTTATGTAAATATTGTCACTCTGTACCTTCTGCAGTTTGCTTTCCTCACTCAACATTATGCTAATGAGAGCTAGCCTTATTGGTAGATACAACTTTTTTTTTTTTTTGACAGGCAGAGTGGACAGTGAGAGAGAGAGACAGAGAGAAAGGTCTTCCTTTGCTGTTGGTTCACCCTCCAATGGCCGCCGTGGCCAGCGTGCTGCGGCCGGCACACCACGTTGATCCGATGGCAGGAGCCAGGTACTTATCCTGGTCTCCCATGGGGCACAGGGCCCAAGGACTTGGGCCATCCTCCACTGCACTCCCTGGCCACAGCAGAGAGCTGGCCTGGAAGAGGGGCAACCGGGACAGAATCTGGCACCCCGACCGGGACTAGAACCCGGTGTGCCGGCGCCGCAAGGCGGAGGACTAGCCGAGTGAGCCGCGGATACAACTTTAATTCATTCATTTTCATTTCAGTAGAGCATTCTAGGGCATAAAGATATTGCAATTTATCTATCTGTTCCCCTATTGATCAGGTACTTTTTAACTGCCAAAGTTTTCATTCTAATTTCCAACACACTCCCTCTTTATCTCATGTTGAGTAACAGTTTACTGAGAAAGCAAATTGAATGCACAAATTATCTACAGTGAGTATAGCATATAAAAAGTAGATTGAGGGGCCAGTGCTGTGGCACAGTAGGTTAATCCTCCATCTGCAGTGCCGGTATCCAGCTCCTCCACTTCCTATCCAGCTCTCTGCCATGGCCTGAGAAAGCGGTAGAAGATGGCTCAAGTCCTAGGGCCCCTGCACCCTCTTGGGAGACCCAGAAGAAGCTCCTGGCTCCTGGCTTCAGATTGGCCTAACTCTGGCTGTTGTGGCCATTTGGGGAGTGAACCAGTGTATGGAAGAACTTTCTCTCTGTCTCTCTCTATATATATAACTCTACCTCTCAAATAAATAAGTAAAAATCTTTAAAAAATTTTAAAAAGTAAACTGAGTCACTCGTTCTATTTAAACTTTCCCCTTTTTCCAAGGATACCAATCATATTGGATTAGGGTCACCCTAATGACTTCATCTTAACTAAGTACATCTGCAATGACCCTATTTCCAACTTATGACACACTCTGAGGTACTGAGGACTAGGACTCCAACATATGAATTCTGCAGTATGCAATTCAACTCATAGGGGTTAGAACTTCAGAGGTTTTGTAAATCATGTTAAAGAATTTGGACTTTATCTAGAAGCTCATTATAGGCATTCACAGAATCCAACTCTGTTATTTTTGGTGACATCACTCAAACCAGTCTTCATCCTTTTTATGGCTGAATAATATTCCACTATACAGATACACCACATTTTGTTTTATCCATTCACAAGTTGATAGATGCTTATTGTTGTCTCCACATTTTGAACTATTATGAATAGTGCTGCCATAAACATTCATGTACAAGGTTTTTGTGAACATCTGTTTTTAAAATGCTTGTGTATGGCACAAGTGCTGTGATGCAGCAGGTTAAAATCCCAGCCTGTTTGCCGGCGCCATGGCTCACTAGGCTAATCCTCCACCTGTGGCGCCCACACACCGGGTTCTAGTCCCAGTCAGGGTGCTGGATTCTGTCCCGGTTGCACCTCTTCCAGTCCAGCTCTCTGCTGTGGCCTGGGAGTGCAGAAGAGGATGGCCCAAGTCCTTGGGCTCTGCACCCACATGGGAGACCAGGAGAAACCTGGCTCCTGGCTTTGGATCGGCGCAGCGCGCTGGCCGCAGCGCACCTCTGGAGCGGCCACTGTGGGGTGAACCAACAGAAAAGGAGAACCTTTCTCTCTGTCTCTGTCTCTCTCTCTCTCTGTCCACTCTGCCTGTCAAAAAAAAAAAAAAAAAACCTCCCAGCCTGTAGCGCTGCGATCACATACGAGTGCCGGTTCGAGTCCTGGCTACTCCACTTCCAATCCAGCTCTCTGCCGGTGGTCTGGGAAAGCAGAAGATGGCCCAAGTCCTGGGGCCCCTGCACCCACATAGGAAACCCAGAAGAAGCTCCTGGCTCCTGGCTCCTGGCTCCTGGCTTCAGCTCAGCTCAGCTCCGGCTGTTGCAGCCAACTGGGAAGTGAACCAGTGGATGGAAGACCTCTCTCTCTCTCTCTCTCTGTAAATCTGTCTTTCAAATAAATAAATAAATAAAATAAATCTAAAAAAATGCTTGTGTATATACCTAGGAGTAGAATTGTTGAATCATATGGTAAATATAATTTAATCTTCTAAGGAACTGCCAGACTATTTTCCAAAGTGACTGCCCCATTTTACATTCCTGCCAGCAAAGCAATTTCTCCACATCCTTGATAATGCTTGTTATTATCAGTCTTTCTGATTATAGACATTCTAGTAAGTGAAAAGTGATTATCTCATTGTGGTTGTGATTTGCACTTCTCTAACAACTAATAATATTGAGCATCTTTTTATGTGCTTTTTACCCATTTGTATATGAATGATCTTCAAAAAGTTCATGAAAATGCATATTATGGAAAAAACTATACATGGATTTAAAAAATTTTTACACCGTAATAAAGTTACCTTTTAATTCCACCTTTTTAAAAAAACATTTATTTATTTTTATTTGAAAGCCAGAGTTACAGAGAGAGAGAGAGAGAGAGAGAGGCAGGCAGGCAGGCAGGCAGGAAGATCTTCCATCACCTGGTTCACTCCCCCAAATGGCTACAATGACCGGAGCTGGGCCAGGCCAAAGCCAGGAGCCAGGAGCTTCTTCTAGATCTCCCACATGGGTGCAGGGGCCCAAGCACTTCGGCCACCTTCTGCTGATTTCCCAGGCCATCAGCAGGAAGCTGCACTGGAACAGGAACAGCTAGGACAAAAACCGGACCCATATGGGATGCCAGTGTCACAGGCAGCAGGCAGCTTTACCCACTATGCCACAATCCCAGATGCTATTTTACCTTTCGAGTTAACTCCACATCTTCTTTGAAGAAATGCCTATTCAAATCTTTTGTCCATTTTAACAGAGTTGTCTTTTTAGTATTGAGTTACAAGAGGTTTTTTTGTTTGTTTGTTTGTTTTTTGACGGGCAGATTTAGACAGTGAGAGAGAGAGAGAGAGACAGAGAGAAAGGTCTTCCTTCCTTTGGTTCACCCCCTAAATGGCCACTACGGCCGCGGACTGCGCCGATCTGAAGCCAGGAGCCAGGTGCTTCTTCCTGGTCTCCCATGCGGGTTCAGGGCCCAAGCACTTGGGCCATCCTCCACCACCCTCCCAGGCCACAGCAGAGAGCTGGACTAGAAGAGGAGTAACTGGGACAGAATCCGGAGCCCCAACCGGGACTAGAACCTGGGGTGCCGGCACCACAGGCAGAGGATTAGCCAAGAGTTCTTTGTATGTTCTACATACACTTTTGAAAAGAGAGATGGGTGTAGGAGAAAAGGAAAAGCACATTCTTAACAGGAGAAATGTCTTTTTTTAAGGTTTATTTATTTATTTGAAAGTCAGAGTTACACAGAGAGAGAAGGAAAATCAGAGAGACAGGTCTTCCATTCACTGGTTCACTCCCCCAATTGGCCACATGGCTGGGGCTGTGCCAATCCAAAGCCAGGATCCAGGAGCTTCTTCCAGGTCCCCCATGCAGATGCAGGGGCCCAAGGACCTGGGTCATCTTCCACTGCTTTCCCAGGCCATAGCAGAGAGCTGGATTGGAAGTAGAGCAGCTGGGACTCGAACTAGCACCCATATGGGATTCCAGCATTGCCGGCAGCAGCTTTATCTGCTATGCCACAGTGCCAGCCTCAACAGGAGAAATGTCATAAAGCTGATTGCAGACATAAACAGCAGGTCTTGCTATTTGATTCAAGAGAGGGCATGTCATAGTAAAGTATACTGAATTGTATTGAAATGGGTCCTTTGTGTTTCTGGCCAACACTAAGCAGGGTTTGTTCTTTGGAGGTTGGTAAATAGAGGTGAAAACTTTTCTTTGAAGATTTATTTATTTATTTGAAAGGCAGAAGAGAGAGAGGGAGAGACAAAGAGGAAGAGAAAGAAAGTTTCCTACTGCTGGTTCAGTCCCCTAAATGACTGCAATAGCCAATGCTGGACCAGGCCAAAGCCAGGAGCCAGTAACTTTACCCAGGTTTTCTATATGGGTGGCAGGAACCCAAACACTTGGGCCATTTGCCACTGCCTTCCCAGGCACATTAGCAAGAAGCTGGATCAGAAGCAGAGTAGCCAGGACTTCAAGATTTATTTATTTATTTAATTGAAAGTTGGAGTTACAGAGAGAGGGATCTTCCACTCTCTGGTTCACTCCCCTAGATAGCTTCAATGGCCAGGACTGGGTCAGGCTGAAGCCAGGAGCCAGCAGCTTCATCTGGGTCTCCCATGTGAATGGCAGGAGCCCCAAAACTTTAGCCATCTTTTGGTGCTTTTCCCAGGCCATTAGCAGGGAGTTGGATCAGAAATGGAGCAATGGAACACAAACTGGTACCCATATGGGATATTGGGGTCAAAGGCAGTGGCTTTACCTGCTACACCACAAAACTAGCCTCAGAAACCAGACTTAAACTGGCACTCCAATATGGGATTCCTCTGTCACAAACAGCAGCTTAGCTCATTGGAAGACCTCTCTCTTTCTTTCTCTCTCTCTCTCTCTCTCTCTCTCTCTCTCTCTCTTTCTGCCTCTCATTCTCTCTCTTTCAAATAAATAAAATAAATAAAATAAATCTTTAAAAAATTATTCTGAGTGGTCATTCATTTTAATGAAAGCATCTATCAGAGAAAAAATGAGTATTTGCTAAGATATGAAAGGAAAAGACAGATCTTTGTTGCAAAATAAAATGAACACTTTTAGACTTATTTTCCTTTGATCCTATAGCAATGTTTTATGCACTTGTGTATTGTTAAAGTCTCCTTGGTTTCTGTAACATCATGGTCTAGTTCTTCTTTATTAATCTTGTCAGATCCCACTTTTTCTGCCCACACCTTAACATGACTAATTAATCATGTCTGTTGTATGTACTTTTAAGGTGCTGTAAATGCAACAGTAAACAAAAAATATTTTGTACATACGGAGCTTACATTTTAAGTCAGAAAAAATAAACAATAGCACTTATAAGAGCAAACACACACAGCACTTACTACTATTCTAAGTAGTGTTCTAATGATGGGAGTGGGTGTTTGGTTCAGTGGTTAAGACACTGCTTGGTACACCCATATCCCATATCCAGAGTGCCCGTGTTGGACTCCCAGCTCCTGTTCAGATTCCAATTTCCTGCTAATGGGTATCTTGGGAGACAGCAAATGATGGCCCACATGCTTGGGTCCCTGCCACCCATGTGGGAGACCCAGATGGTATTCCTGGCTCCTGGCTGTAGCCTGGCCCAGCCTCAGCTATTGCAGGCATTTTGGGAGGGAATCAGCAGATGGAAGATCTCTCCTCTTCCTCTTCCCCACCCCCCCGCCTTTATAAAAATTTTTAAAAAAGTAAAACCCCAATCCTTCTGAAAAACTCTATGATGGGGCCGGCGCTCTGGCGTAGCAGGTAAAGCTGCCACCTGCAGTGCCTGCATCCCATATGGGCACTGGTGCGAGTCCCGGCTGCTCCTCTTCTGATCCTGCACCCACGTGGGAGACCTGGAAGAAGCTCCTGGCTCCTGGCTTCAATTGGCACAGCTCCGGCCATTGAGGCCAACTGGGGAGTGAACCAGTGGATGGAAGACCTCTCTCTCTACCTCTCTCTGTAACTCTTTCAAATAAATAAAATAAATCTTTCAAAAAAAAAAAACCTATGATGTGGATACTATTATCATCCCTATTTTACAGATAAGGAAATGGAATTACAGAGAGTTCAAACAGATAACTCAGGATTTAATCCAGACAATATGGCTTCAGAGTCTATAGTCTTAAGACTAGTACTCTATATTGTCACTCAGCAGTAAATAAATATATCATACACATATGCCTATGATATATACTTGCACATGTATGGGAGAACTTCAAAAGATCCATGGAAAAAATGGGATTTTTGGTGCTGCAAACAATTCTAAACTCCATTCATATGGGGAGGTTTTCAAAATGTTCATGGAAAATGAATATTATGAGAAAACTGTATGATTTCAAAATTTTTTACACCAAAATAAACAGATTTCCTAATTTCATTTTCCATAAACTTTTTGAAATACCTCTCTCTATATATATTTATATATATATTGCTATATATGTGTGTAAAAAGGATATTGAATTATTTTTTCTGTTGTTTCCCCAAGTTTTGACTGAAGTCTAAAGGTTGATGCCATCAATCAAAGAGTAACCCTACATTCCAAAGAGATGCTAGACAGCTAACCACAAGACTCACTAAGAGTTAGCCAAACTGGGATTTCTTTTTTTAAAAGATTGGTTGATTTTAAATGCAGAGTGTCAGAGTGAGGGAGTGAGGGAGAGAGAGAGAGAGAGAGAGAGAGAGAGAGATCTTCTACCTGCTGATTCACTCCCCAGATGGCTACAACAATCAGGGCTGGACCAGGCTGAAGTCAGGAGCCAGGAACCCCAGCCAGATCTCCTTAATACTTGAGCTGCCCTCCCAGGCACATTAGCAGGAAGCTGGATTGGAAGCGGAATGGCCAGAACTCAAACTGGCATTTCAATATGGGATGCTGGCATACATGCAGAGGCTTAATCCACTGTGCCACAAGGTAGGTCCCCCAAACTGGTATTTTAATTATTAATGCTCACTACTCAACTCCAGTCTATATAAAACAATTAATTGGAGAAAGAAAGATTTTTTGAAGTGAATTCATGGCCAATAGAAAACACTGTAGCTCCCCTGCTCAAGACAAAGGGGGGGAAATCCCAATTAAACTTTTCAAAGGAGAAAGACTAGCATCTTACCTCTAGGCTGGAGGCTTGCTGAACTACAGAAATGTCTCAGGCCTGTTTGTGTTGCTACTGAAGCAAGAGGAGTTCATGGCAGAACCTAACATGTGTCCTCTGGTGTTAGAAAAAGATAGAAACCTGTACTTGACTTTTACCTGAAGAAATCTGAAGGCAGAAGTTTGGTCCAAGTTGCTCACAATGACAGGGCAAAGAAACAGATCTAGACTTCCAAGGGCCCCCTGTTTTCTATGGGCCAGGAAGTTTCTGCTGAGGGTGATTGGCAACTCCAGCATAAGAAAGAAGATCTCATGAAAAGAAAGTTGTGTGGGCAACAGCCACAGAGAGTATAGAGAATGTTACAGAGAAAAGGTCCCCACTAGAGGAATGAGAAGGAAGGGGGTCCTGAACCACAAAAGCACACCACAGGAAAAGGCAGTGTTGCAGCATCTACCTCACAAAGGATGATAGCCAAATTACACAAGCACCAATTAAGATTCCTATCACCTCTGTCAGACTCCCCTCTCCCCTTCCCACCCAACCTACTCTGGGGAACTCAGAGGCAGGAAGACAAGCAGGGAGGAGTTGGAGCATGGAGAATAAAACAACAGACCGACTCAATTTTCTTCATTGGAAATCTGTGGGACGTACAGGCAACTGCACTGGAGGTCGAGGCTTGGAGGAGTTTTAAACTGGATATGAGACAGAAGGGTTGATTTTGAGTGGTTGAACATTTTACTGTCTGTAAATGTAACTACTGTAGCAGCTGAGAGTAACCAAAAAGCTAATGGGTTACATACACAGCATATTATGGGATGGTAATGGAATACCAAAAAAAAATCAAGGTAAAGGAATAGAAGTGATAGGGGTGATGTTTCATAAATGTTAGTCAAGGAAAGCCTCTCAGAAGAGGTGGCACAGATGAAGTAAAGAAGCAAGCCATGGGGATAGCCTTGGCCCATAGCTTGTTCCATAGCACCCTTTACATATTCCGGACACAACACTCACTATACCGTATTCTCACTGTCTTTTCAAGTGGTTGCCTCTACCATTAAAATGTGAGCCCCGCAATAGCAGGCCTGTGTCTGCTATCCATAAGGCCTGTCATGTGAAACAGGTTCTCTTTCAAAGTCCAAACCCTTTCTTCTGCCTCAACTCTTCTTTCCCTCATCCTCTACTTACTCTTCGACTTTCCAATCATTCCTGAAGATTCAATTTAGTTTCTTCCTACAGAGTATTTGTATCCCAAACACTTGGCTGACTTGTTTATCCTAGGGCTGGTTTTCAACCAGGGACAAGGCTGTCCCCCTTCCCAGGAATTATCTAGAAATATTGGCAGACATTTTTGGTTGTCACAATAGAGGGGAGAGGTGCAAACACCATCTAATGGGTAGAGGCCAAGATGCTGCTAAACAGGAGAGCCCTGTACAACAAAGAACAACTCAGACTAAAATGTCAATAGTATTGAGACGATGAAACCCTTCTGGAGCCAGTGCTGTGGCACAGCAGGTGAAAGCCCCAGTCTGCAGTACCGGCATCCCATATGGGCACCAATTCAAGTCCCATCTGCTCCTTTTCAGATCCAGCTCTCTGCTATGGCCTGGGAAAACAGTGAAAGATGGTCCAAGTGCTTGGGCCCTGCGTGGGGGACC